>NC_058379.1:78110058-78756421 GCF_018350175.1 Felis catus
GGGCTGGAAATGGAATGTGCAAATAGCCCTTTGATATTTCTTGTGTCTTAATGAAAGACTTTTTTTTTTTTTTCTTTCTTTTCATCAGGCTCTCTCACTAATGACCTCTCACGGAGCTAGGAGATTTGCCCATTTCCAACTTCACATCTATTTTTAAAACCACAAACTTTCTTTCGCCACAATTATCCCTGGCTTTGGACTTTGAAATCAGCTACGGTGTTGCCACTTAGTCTTTGCAGGACTCTGGATAAATGGCTTCGTCTCCGTTTTCTTATAAAACAGTGTAAGATACACCGGTTTCAAAGCTTCTGGGGGAATCAAACAAGGTGAGAATGTGCATGGTGTGTGGCTCACAGTCATGCTCAGTAAATGCCAGTTAACTTCACTTTCAAGACGGAGGGTTAGATATTAGCTTCCTTACAAAGCTATGGAAGATCTTGCCCAATTAAGATTATTAGACTCAAATGAAAGCTTTTGGAAAAAAGGCAGCGGTGAAGCTGGGAAGGAAGTGGCAGGTTTTCCCTTGATGAGGCCATCTGTTTTTAATTTATAACCTTCTAGTGATGGTAAAACCTGTATTTTCACTCTGTGCATAATAGGCTTCATGAATACTACTGAATTGCCCAAAGCTCCTGGCATGTATTCATAGAAAAATGCAGGTCCTGATTTATATAATACTGCGTCAAAAAATAGGAAGAAGGGGGGCACCTGGGTGGCTCAGTGGGTTGAGCGTCCGACTTCGGCTCAGGTCATGATCTCACAGCTGGTGAGTTCAAGCCCCGCATCGGGCTCTGTGCTGACAGCTCACAGCCTGGAGCCTGTTTCAGATTCTGTGTCTCCCTCTCTCTGACCCTCCCCTGTTCATGCTCTGTCTCTGCCTCTCTCTCTCTGTCTGCAAAAATAAACATTAAAAATTTTTTTTAAAAAAATAGGAAGAAGGTCCTGTGTACTTACTTTGGACAGATTTGGGTAAGGGAATTCAGCAGGGAATCATAAAAGGCAGTCTCTCCCCTGGGATGAAACTGTGCAAATAAAATGTGCTAATTTGGGGAACAGAGGTTGAATCCTGGCTGCTTCTGTTTTTGGCTTTAGGAAACCACAGGGTTTCCAGAGGACTTCTCTTGAGTCTGTGTTCAGATCACCAATACTTCCCCAAGAGAAACACTTCTTAGTAATCACTCACAAGGTGATACAATATTATCGTGGTCACCTATTTGGAACCTCTGATTAACTTTCTTATTTTATAGGGGAGGGGGCCCGCCTCAGAGAATCAGCAGTCTCCCCGAAGTCTATAGATTGATTGGCAAGTGGCTGGAACACTCATGGGATTCGAACTCGAGCCTTTCTAACCTCCAAACAGTCTCCCCCCCCCACCACAGTCCAGCCGGCTTCCCACAGGGGCCCGGGGAAGGGCCCCGTCCCAGAGCAAAGCTAGTTTGTTTTCCGCTCCGGTGCCTCATTAGATGCAGCCAAGTTTTATGCCCCTGGGTTTTCTGAGGGTGCGAGGTTGATTATTAAACCAGCTGATATGTGAAAAATACTGATAAGGTCAGTGCCAGCTCCCCCCCACCCCGCCCCCCCAGCACAGCGCTGCAGCTGGGCGCTCCTAGGTGCTTTCCAACCCCCAGTGATGAAAACGTGACCTCAGAAAGGGTGTCACATTATTCCAAGAAGCCAGAGGGAACCTGGAGGCAAGGAAGGTGTTGGGGCATCTCACCGCTCGGGAGAGATGTTGCAGGGAATGAACATGGAACTAATTCCGAAAGACACTCCCTACCGGCTTGCTTTTTATCGGTGAATGCCAAAGCAGCACCTTCCTGAGACAGACCTGCAGGAGCTGTTTGTGATGGGAAAGAAAGGGGTTCAAAGAAGCCAGTCAAAACAGCAATTTGTGTGTTTTGTCGGGTTGGGCTGCCCTATTTCAGCAAAGCCAAGCAGCGGTGAGGAAGGAAGAAGAAAATGCTGCCACCATTTTTTTTTTTTTTAAACCCAAACAATAGAGAACATCTAAGTGAACCAGTCTGCCTTCTTGATGATTCATTCGGACAAGTGTCGGAGGAGGAGGAGGGGCAGGGAGCGTTGGGTGGTTGTGGCGATTGTGAAATTCTTTTGTTTTTCGAAGTTTACTTTTTAGTAAGAGATTCCCAGATCCTCTGTCTGGAGGGCGCGCACGCGTTTATCAGAAAGCAGAGAGCGAAAACATCTTACTTTGCCCATCTTAAAAAAAAAAAAAAAAGACCCAACTCCGTATGGCACCTGCAAATAAAATGATAAAAATACTCTTTTCCTCTTCTTGAAATTTTATTGGTGTTGCATTAAAAAGAACAGGTTTCTGAGAGTTAGGACTAAACTTTTATTTAAGTTTCATAATATAAATATAGAAGAATATAAGGAAGTCAGGCTAACGCTTCACAGAGGACCCATGGGAGCCCTGGGAAAGTGCCAGCCAGGATGATAAATCTGGACTTTTCTTCCAGACTTGAAATTAACAGACAGGAGGAAGAAGGGCATTCAGGCTGCCTACGTGTGCCACTTGCAACCCACACTTTTTCAAGCATCAGCTGGGAAATGAAGAAGTGTGTATTTCTACATGTCTTGGAACAAAGTCTGGTGTAATTTTCAACCCAAGTCATCTTATAGGTACATAGGAATTCTCTTCATAATGAATATTGCTAATAGGACATAGATATTAGCCCTTCCATTACGCATTTTACTGTCTCATCCTTAAAGACTATGGAAAGTTTCCTAGCCCTGGTTTACCTGGACCAGTCCTGGTTTTAAAACTGAAAGTCTCAGGGCGCCTGGGTGGCTCAGTCGGTTGAGCATCCAACTTCGGCTCAGGTCTTGATCTTATAGTCTGTGAGTTCGAGCCCCGCGTCGGGCTCTGTGCTGATAGCCTGGAGCCTGCTTGAGATTCTGTGCCTCCCTCTCTCTCTGCCCCAACCCACTCGAGTCCTGTCTCTCTCTCAAAAATAAATAAACATTATAAATAAATAAAAACTGAAAGTCTCATGTTCTGCAAATGCCCTCCTGCCTGGGCAACCTGGGACAGTTGGTCACCCCGGTGTGGCTGTAACGCACTTTTATCTCTGAGGATCTTCATTGAAATAAACTAAATCTCCCTTCTCTTTTCCACTGTCGGCTCGTTTGTGAAAATAGAGTAAGTATAGCTCCCCAGCTCTGTGGAAGCCCAGGATTTGTAAGGGAACTGAAAAAGATCATGGATGTGATGCTCTCAGCCCAGAGCCTGGCAGTTAGCAAGCCTCCAATAAATAGTTGCTGAAAAAAATACTCTGGGGGATTACAAAGAGTGTACAGAAGCCAAAGGTTATCACGGTTTTTATTGGAATTATTAAGTACGTACTGAGTGGAGATGTGAAGGAAGTCATGATTCATGGACTTTGCAGTTTAGCTGAGGAAACGGACAAGTGCAACCAGATGAAACATGCAAGTGGTCCAGAATTAACAGTTATAAACCACGAAGGGGTCCCTTGGAGGAAGGACAAAAGTCAGGTAGGGTCAGGCTTTTGCTTTCGGTTTGTTAAAGATTTTATTTTTGTAAGTAATCTCTACCTGCAAAGTAGGGCTCGAACTCACAACCCCGAGATGGAGAGTCGTATAGGTATTTTTTAATTTCAGAGGTAAATGTTGCTTATCAGATAAGTCATTTCACTATCAAAATGGCCAGTGACTCAGAAGTCTTAACAGGCAGGTCTCCCAAGGTATCATTGGGACACTTATTTAGAGGGTGGTTGACTTCCTCAAACATGTATTTTTATCAGCAAAACCTTTCATCTCCAGTTTTTCATAGGTATTGTTTTCTTAAAGGTTACTAGTGGCCTACTTGCCCCATCCCAAAGGCCTCTTTTAAAATTGCATCATACTCAACCTCAGAACATCACCTCCTCCTTCAAACTTATGTAAAGTGATTAGCATACCATATCACATGCCTGAGTCCGGTTAACTCTCCCTGGCAAGTTCCCCTTTCCTGTTGGTCTTTAAATGTCAGTTTCCCAAGGTTCTGCTTTCAATGTGTTCTCTAAGAGTGGTGACCTCACTTGCGCCTTTGAAGCTAATTGATTTCCAATTTTCATCTCTATCTGGTTTCTCTCCCCCTGGGACCAGGCCTGACTCTGTCACTCTGCTAGATTTTTCCACTTCTAGGATTTGTTTATGGTTTTTATTAATTTTGAATTCCTTTCCTTCCCATCTTTGCTGCTTAAAGTTCGGTTAACCTTCAAGGTCAATGTCAAAAGCCATTTCCTCTGAGAAATATTTTCAGATTGCCCAGATCAGAAAGGACATTCTATCTTTCATGTTTCTATAGCACATTTTTCTTATTTTGATCCAACATTTATTTCACTCACATTTCTGTTAGTTGGTTTTATGTCAGTCTCTCTAACTTGATTATAAGCTTCTACACCTATAACACAGATCTAACTGTATTTTTTTAATCCCTGTGCATCACTTAGCAAAATGATATTCATTCACTCATTTGTTCACTTATCCATAAAATAATTTTTGACCAAATGTACCAAGAGCTACATTTGACACTGGAGATATAAGGATAAGATAACAAAGAACATACATCACAGCCTCAAATATCTCAAAGTTCAGTGGAGACACCAAAACAAAATCAGGTGATTACAATGAATCCATTAAATATAGTGCTGGGGCTCCCGGGTGGCTCAGTCGGTTAAGGGTCTGACTTCGGCTCAGGTCATGATGTCATGGTTCATGGGTTTGAGCCCCGAGTCGGGCTCTGTGCTGACAGCTCAGAGCCTGGAGCCTGTTTCAGATTCTGTGTCTCCCTTTTTCTCTGCCCCTCCCCTGCTCATGCTCTGTCTGTCTGTCTGTCTCTCTCTCAAAAATAAAATAAACATTAAGAAAAGTCAAGTACAGTGCTACGTAGTAAACACAAAGCATCGCTCTCAGGTTCACAAAGTGTGTGTGTGCATGTGTGTGTGTTTGGCAGAAGGTATTCAAGTCTTCATGGAATATATGTTGTGTGAAATGAGTGTATTAGTTATATATTGGTATGTAACAAATAACTCCCCAACTTACTTTCTTTCTCTTTCTTTCTTTCTTTCTTTCTTTCTTTCTTTCTTTCTTTCTTTCTTTCTTTCTTTCTTTTTTCTTTCTTTCTTTCTTTCTTTCTTTCTTTCTTTCTTTCTTTCTTTCTTTTTCTCTCTTTCTTTCTTTTTTTAATAAATTTTTGTTTTCAATGTTTGTTTTTGAGAGAGAGACACAGAGTGTGAGCGGGGGAGGGGCAGAGAGAGAGAGAGAGAGACAAAGAATCTGAAGCAGGCTCCAGGCTCTGAGCTGTCAGCATAGAGCCCGACAAGGGGTTCGAGCCCACGAACTGCAAGATCATGACCTGAGCCGAAGTCAGATGCTTAACCGAGACACCCAGGCGCCCCTACCTCCCCAACTTTAGCAGCTTAAAACAATCACATTTATTATCTCATTGTGAGTCAGCAGTCTAGCCATGGAGTAGAGAGATCTTCTCTTCTGTTCTGCTTCCGGGTTTCTCACCTCAACAGCAATCAAGATGTTAACTAGGCGGTCTCATCTGAAGGCTCAAATGGGCATGGAACTACTTCCAAGCTCTCTCATGTGGTTGGAAGGACTCAATTCTTTAATGGTTGCTGAAGTGAGGTCTTCAGTCTTTAACTGGTGGTTAGCTAGAGCCCAGTTTCTTGCCACGTGGGCTTCCTCATCTTGCTTCATCAGAGAAGCATTCAAGAAGAAGGAGGGAGAGCGAGCAAACAGAATCATAATCTTTTATAGCCTAATCACGGAGATGACATCCCATCACTTTTGCTATGTTATGTTTGTTAGAAATAAGTCACTAGGTTCGATCCACACTCAAGGGGAGGGGATTACACGGCATAAATACTAAAATTGGGCATCATTGACATCTGTTTTGAAAGGCTGTCCACCGCCCCAATGAGTGGGAATGAGAAGGTCACCAGTTCATTTCTTTTTTTTTTTTAATGTTTATTTATTTTTTGACAGAGAGAGACAGACCATGAGCGGGGGAGGGGCAGAGAGAGAGGGAGGCAGAACCCGAAGCGGGCTCCAGGCTCCGAGCTGTCAGCACAGAACCCAACGCGGGGCTCGAACTCACAGACCGTGAGATCATGACCTGAGTAGAAGTCGGACGCTCCGCTGACTGAGCCACCCAGGCACCCTGGTAACCAGTTCATTTCTCTCAGAGGAACCAGCAAGAGCAAATGCAGGATGAGGAGAATAACCCAGCACGTAAGACACTTTGATGCTTCTGGGTCTTCAAGTTTCAGGAAGGAGCGATAAGTGGGGTCTGGTTTGTCATATTCAGGGTCTTGGACTACATCTTGTAGAATGGTTGTGCTAGTATAAGTAAGGAGTGACTAGAAGGTTGATTTTTGAATGTCTCAGCCTGCACCTATACAAAGGATGCATGTGAGGGAAGTAAGTATAAAATCTGGAAAACCACAGAGGAGATTGTTGTAGAAAGACGATGAAGGCCTTGATGTTGGCAGTGGTTTAGGGTGAGAGAATCAGAGAGAGATCTCAGATACAAAGAAGAGGTAAAGCTGACTGACTTTTATTTGCTGTAGTCGGGAGACATTCAGGTAGAAACATCTAGCAGACGGTGTGGATGTACAAGTACAAAGCTCAGGGAAGAATCCGGCCCACAGTTTGGGAGTCCTATGGATATCGGTGGTAGGGACAACTAAAAAAAATCTAATAGAAAATGAGATAAAAAATGAACGTGGGGGACGCCTGGCTGGCTCAGTCGGAGGAGCACGTGACTCATGATCTTGGGGTTGTGAGTTCAAACCCCACGTTGGGTATAGAGATTACTAAAAATAAATAAATTAACTTGAAAAAAAAAAAAAGAACCTAGGAACACAAGGGCTTTGGTATGTGCAGAGAAAGAGAAGCCAGTGAAATTAAGAAGAAGGAATAATCACAATGGTCAGGAGAATATTTGGCATCGTTCAGATGAGAAGGGGAGGTGACCAAGAGGGTGAAGCTGCAGCAAAGTCCATTAAGATAAAGATCGTTAGGGGCACCTGACCGGCTCAGTCTGTGGAGCGGGGCCTCTTAGTCTTTGGGTTGCGAATTTAAGCCTCACGTCGGGTGAAGAGATTACTTAAAAATAAAAACTGAAATCTGTAAAACCGAAAAGATCAAGATGGAGTACCGTTTGCACGTTCATGCACTCACTCAAGCCTTCGTCCAGAGATTACTTTATGCCAGACAGTGGGAGAGGTGTGGGCTGTGGACAAGACAGGCATTATCCCTGCTCCCAGGGAAGTCACGATCCAGGTGGGGAGATGGACAGTAGAGACAGTGACAAGTGCTCCAAGAGAACGAAGAGGGCGCCATGAGTGAAACCATAGGGAACAAAATATACAAGCCGAATCTTCCTAAAAAGCAGAGCAGAGTATAGCCTCAGAGTTCCCATTGAAGAAATCACTTTTTTTAAAAAAGGTTTTTTTTTAATGCTTATTTGAGAGTGCGCACGCAAGAGAGACAGAGAGAGAGGGCATGAGTTGGGGAGGAGCAGAGAGAGACAGAGACACAGATCAGAATTAGGCTGCAGGCTCTGAGCTCTCGGCACAGAGCCCCGACCTGGGGCTCGAACTCACGAGCCGTGAGATACGACCTGAGCCGAAGTCAGATGCTTCACCGACTGAGCCACCCAGGGGCCCCTAGAAATCTCTCGACCATACTAGGCAGGAAGGCTGGTGCACAGAGCCCAGCAGCAGTCCTGAGTGGCTTTTGCACACCAGCTTGCTGTTTCTCTCCACGGGACAGGAGGGATATATCAGTTTCCGAGGGCTGTCTTACGAAGCGCCACAAATTGGGTGGCTTAAAACAACAGAGACTCATTCTCTCACAGTTCTGGACGCCAGAAATCTGAAATGAAGTTGTCAACAAGGCCACCCTCCCGCTGAAACCTGTAGAGGAGAATCCTTCCTTGCCTTTTCTCACCTGGCAATCCTTGCTTTCCGTGGTTTCTAGAAGCATGCGTTACTCCATCTCTGTCTCGATGATGACGTAGCCTCCTCCTTGAGTGCTGAGGTCTTCACCATGGCCTTTTCCTCTTCGTATAAGAACCCCGTTCAGGGGCGCCTGGGTGGCTCATTTGGTGAGGCGTCCGACTTTGACTCAGGTCATGATCTCGTGGTTCTTGGGTTCGTGCTCCCTCTCTCTCTGCTCCTCCCTACTCATACTCTGTCTCAAAAATAAATAAACATTAAAAAAAAAAAAGAATACTGGTCATATTGGGTGCGGGCCCATCCTAACGACCTCATCCTATCTTGATCACGTCTATAAAGACCCTATTTCCAAAACAGGTTGCAATCATACTGGGAGTTAGGACTTCACCATAGCCGCAGGACACAATTCAACCCACAGCAAGAGGTATGAAGGATAATTGGTAAACTTCAAGGAGGCGGTTTGAATGGACTTATGGATTGCAGTGTTATCACGTGATCGGCCCGAGATGGGATCCATAAAGGCTTTTGATGAGATACACAGCAGCCATTGCCTTTCTCATCATTTGTGGTGCCTTGCTAGGTTCCATCAGAGAAAACTGTTTGGGAGGAGAACTCACCACTAGGAGAGAAGGAAGAATATGGACCATCCCCTGCTCGTGAGCTCTCCCTCTGTCTCTCAGTGATAAATAGCACTGAGAAAAAAAAAGAAGGTTATTTTTTTCTGCGGAGGGCATCCATTGTTTTGTCAAGAGAGCCTATGACTCAGTAATATTTATGAACCATTGGACTGCTTTGGTGGTGGTTCTAACATTTAGCTGCAGGGAGACTTCCTGCGGAGATTTAAAATGCCTGGTCCCCTCCCCGCCTCCCGGGGTGGGGGACAGAGACTCTGATTCAATTGGCCAGAGGTGGGACCTGAGCATCTGTAGTTTCCAAGGTCCTCAGAGGATTGCAGGGTGCAGCTGGGCTGGGAACCACTGAACCAGAAGGCCCCCACGCCCCCCACCTCCTTCTGTACTTATATTCAGATTCTGACCCCCTCTGCTCTTTAAATGAGCAAGAGGGCATATCGGTCAACGCCATCCGTGCTATGGGGGAGGGCGTGTTGGGGCCCATGAGGAACATGATTTAAGGTACTTCTGGTGTATGTTTCAAGAACTTCCTTGAAGCCCTGGGTGGATGCCGCAGCTGCAGGGAGTGGGTGCAGGCAGCTGGCTTCTGAGGCCTCTGGCCCACTTCCTATACTATTAGCTTCCACGAAGAATCAGGGCCACAGACAGGGATGCCGCACAGCTTCTAAGGGGGGGTGTGGTGAGAGGGGCAGGCCGGCTCGGGGTGCCTGCGTGGCTCTGCCGGCTCAGGTCACGATCTCGCAGTTCGTGGGTTCGAGCCCCGCGTCGGGCACTGTGCTGACCTGAAGCCTGCTTCGGATTCTGTGTGTGTGTCTCTCTCTGCCCCTCCCCTGCTTGCACTCTTTTACTCTTTCTCAAAAATAAACACACACACACACAAAAAAAAGAAAGAAAAGAAAAGAAAAGAAAAGAAAAGAAAAGAAAAGAAAAGAAAAGAAAAAAAGCCCCAGTTACGTGGGGGGCTGCCTACAGAAAAGGAGGTGGGTGGGGGGTGATGAGAACAGGGCCTCTAACGGGAGCCTGAAAAGTGAGCTAGCTCCCAGACCCGTTGATGCTGAAAAGGGCCACAGTTGCCTTTGGGGGGTGACTCAGCAGCTAATTTTCAGGAAGTGTTTTTTCTTGCTTGCTTGCTTGAACGAGCTCGTGAAGGAGAACCAGCGAACAGGTAAGTTCATAGGACTGAAAAAGAGTTCGGCCTCTTACGTCAGGTAGGGAAATAGCTTTAATTGTTTAATTAGTTACTCACAAAAATAATCCAAGGCCTCTCGGCTTTTCTCCGCCAACTGGGACGGTGTGAGCCAGGGGTCTCTGCCTTCCGCCCACAAATCGAGGCTGGGTACTCCCATAAGACACTGGTCCCCAGTTGATTGCCCAGACACCCAGAAGCACATAGAGCCTCCCCCGTGACATTTATCTCTCTGCAGACGGGAAAGCTGGGCGTGGGGTATTGTGGCTCTGCTCAGGGACATGGCCCCATGGGACTTAAAATGCCCTGACAGCAGCTGGGATGACTCAGACCACGTTCTTCGGCCAACACAACGGGGCCCGGCAGGGTGGGGCTCAGTACAGTTGGACACAAGAGACTTTCCCAGTTGTTTTATTTTAAGCTACGGTGTCTTGTAACAGGTTTGGTGGGAAGTTGGCTGGGAGCAAGGAGGGATTAAATACTGTCTCTAGGTCCTTGTTTTAATACTAGTCTACCCTTCTGATCGAATAATGTGTGCCAACTCTGGCTTTAAGTGCTTTGTAAGCATAATTTCATTTAATCCTTTTTTTTTTTTAATTAAAAAAATTTTAATGTTGGGCCGCCTGAGTGGCTCAGTTGGTTGAGCGTGCAACTTCGGCTCAGGTCACGATCTCACGGTTCGTGGGTTCGAGCCCCGCGTCGGGCTCTGTGCTGACAGCTCGGAGCCTGGAGCCTGTTTCCGATTCTGTGTCTCCCTCTCTCTCTCTCTGCCCCTTTCCCACTCGTGCTCTGTCTCTGTCTCTGTCTCTCAAAAATAAATAAAAATGTTAAAAAATATTTTAATGTTTATTTTTTGAGAGAGAGAGAGAGAGAGAGAGCATGAGTGGGGTCGGGGCAGAGAGAGAGGGAGACAGAGAATCCAAAGCAGGCTCCAGGCTCTGAGCTGTCAGCACAGAGCCCGACGCGGGGCCTGAACTCACGAACTGTGAGATCATGACCTGAGCCAAAGTCGGAGGCTAAACCGACTGAGCCACCCAGGCGCCCCTAATTTCATTTAATTCTTACAGCAACGCTCAGGACTAAGTATGGTTATCGCTTTTTTTTTTTTTTTTTTTTTTTTTAACAAGGGGAGAAACTGAAGGTTAGGAGATTTGGAGACCTGCTCAAAGTCAGAAGACTAAATGCGGAGGTCGAGACAGAACTTAAATCTGATTCCAGAGGCCGTGTCCTTGGTCTTCGTGATGAAGCTGGCTGTCCCTCTCCCTGTGGGAACTAATTCCAGGAGCACTGCTGAGAGCCTGCGACGCGCAAGGCACTTTGGAGAATGTCAGTGCTCAAGCCCACGGCTCTGGCTCTCTAGGGATCGCTAGCTTCTAGGTACACTGGAAAATGTTCATTTTAGTCTCGGTTCTTTCCCCCACCAGTGGTGCGACCCTGGCTGCTGTTTTTAGTCCAGGATTTCTTTTTGTTCAGTGATAAAGTGGGGCTAGCAAGACTTCTGTGCATCCAGACGAGAGAAGGTACTGGGGCCGCGTATTGAAAAGTAAAGTGTTCAGAAAAGTGAAGCTTTGCTCACCTTTCACAGGACAGCTGGGCTTCGTAAGACCATCGGCCGGGCTGGTTCTGAACAATTTCACGGCTTTACTATAACCTTAAGAGTATTTTAATTGCAAAGAATAAGCAGCTCTCTTTTTATCCCATTTTGTTCTTTTTTTTTGTTTTTAAAGTTTCCTGATAATGCGGGTTTATTTATTTATTGTTTTTTTTTTTTTTTAATTTTTTTTTCCCACGTTCTTATTTATTTTTGGGACAGAGAGAGACAGAGCATGAACGGGGGAGGGGCAGAGAGAGAGGGAGACACAGAATGGGAAACAGGCTCCAGGCTCTGAGCCATCAGCCCAGAGCCTGACGCGGGGCTCAAACTCCCGGACCGCGAGATCGTGACCTGGCTGAAGTCGGATGCTTAACCGACTGCGCCACCCAGGCGCCCCTATTTATTGGTTTTTAAGCGATCTCCATGGCCAAGGTGGGGCTTGAACTCATGGCCCCAAGATTAAGAGTCGCACGCTCTACTGACTGAGCCAGCCAGGCTCCCGTTATCCCCTATGTTCCGCGTTTTGATGTTTTACTTAAAGCGTCAGAACGCTAGAGTGACCCGAATTCGGGGTGTATGCTTGGCGCCATTAATAAGTTTAGCATTATCGGCTAAACTTTAGCCACATATTTCGAGAATGTTAGACCTAAGAAGCCCACGATACATTTGGGCTGTTCAGCATGTGTATAATGTCTTGACAACGCACCATGCTTTATTTACACAGTTATTCATTAATTCCTTAATAAACAACTTACTCAGCACCCGCCGTGTGCTGTGTGTATGGTTCCTTGTCTCAGTTAGAACCTTGCACCGACGTGGCACCGTCCTTCACGCGAGTTTCCCTCGTGCGGACAGAGTGGAGCCATCGTGCCGAAGTCACAGTCGTGGTAGAAGATGCTCGAAGACGCTTGAAGAAGTCGCGAGGGGAGATGCTTGGCTCATCGCCACCGGGTGGCTTTTCTGACAGCACGTGATGACCAACGAGGCGATACCTTAAAGTGGAGAAAGCTCTGGACTCGGAGATAGAAGCAAAGTGTGTGTGTGTGTGTGTGTGTGTGTGTGTGTGTGGAGGGGTGGTAATTCCATAAGTCCCATTGAAGATTCATGATCTTGGCTAATTTCCTTGTGATTTGCTGCCCGTTCTGGAAGTAGGGTGTAAGAATAAACCAGACCAAACCGCCCTCTAACCCAAATGACCAAACCACCAAAAACTCATGGCGGCAACGTTCACCCTCTCCTGCTCAGATTCCTGGAACAGGCCAAGCAGTGGAAAACAGGTCCTAGTGCTGTTTTGTGCGTGTGTATGCCAATCTCTTTGGCCGTTTCTGAGTCCAAAGAAGCCTCCGGTCTTTTTCAGAGCTTCCCATGGCCAGAGAAGGGCAAAAAACATCAAGGCTACAATCCACCCCAAATAATAGTCTGAGCGAGGGGCAACCTACTGACAGTCACCTGTGGCTTCTTGCTACTCTCAAATGCAAACTGTCTTACAAAGATAACACCATGGTAGAATACTCTGGTCTGGAAGCCTGACCGGTGACTGCCACTTGTATATCATTTCAAGTTTTTAATGCTGTCAACATACCATGAGGTTGACTTTTATCTGGTTCAATCTGGTGTGAAACAGAGGGAAATCAGCCATCCTGAGTTGGCTAACGTAGTATATCTAAACTGTGTTCACTATTGCCTTGTAATCTAAACAGGAGGCTCATTTCCATGGTTGTAGCTCTGACCGGAACACCCCAGATGACATGTGTCTTTGGAATGCCACCAAACAGGGCCAGGATTCATCCGCAAGAGGACACCAGTGCCTGGCAACCCACATGCCTCCTGTCGTCTGGGAGGAGCGTTTCCTCTCACCCCATAGCCAGCAACTTCCCTGTCAAGTCCAGTGTGACCGCATCATCCTATCAGACTCCTTGCCAGGGATTCCCACCAGAGGTCACACGGCCTTTGGCTGTAAATGCTTCCCTAGATAACTTGCAGCTTTCTTTGATTGTTTTCTCCCCCCCCGGCCAAACATAAGGCAAGGGTGACATTTTTCCGGCTCTTTATTTCTATAGCACGGCAGGAAGATGCTTGGATATATTCACCGAGTTTTAGGTGGGTGACTCCACGAACCTCCTGCTGCCGGGCAGACGGAAACCGAGCCCCGTTTTCTTAGCGAAGAATTGTCACAGCAGAATCAGAACCAAACTCCTGGCTTCTAGTTTCCGGGTAGAGGATGAAAAAAGATTTGGAGGAAGAGAGGGTCAAGCAGAGGCAGTTCTCCCACGAGCGAAGTCTAGGTAACGTTGTGTAAGATGGATGGAAAGGACTGGAAGAGCAGGAGAGTCCAGTGAGGCTCAGGACAACGGGACCACAGGTGGACAGCAGCGGGGTCCGCTGGAGCGGTCTCCAGCACCAGGAAGTTGTGAGGAAGCACCCTTCACCTCCTTCGGTGTCCTGTCCTTTAGGGGAGACCGCCCCCCAAGGAACACTCGCCTGGATCACGGATCTGTGCATAGGTATCTCCTTACTGCTCATGGCAGGGGCGGGTGGGGGATGCCCAGCTCAGCAACCCAGGACGTGGGAACTGTCAGGAAGGTTCCTGTCTAGGTCTTTTTGTTTTTCTCTTAACACCCTGATGTGCTGCCTCTGAACAGAAGGATACTGGGTGTGGGCAGACCCTCTACTGCCCATCTTCGCACTTCGAGAGATGGAGCGGAGACTGAAAAGCTGTCAGAATGTGCGGATTGATCAATCTACCCAACAATTGCAAATCAACCGATTCCGGATGTGTTGATTCTGTAATCCTGTTAGGCACGCTTACGAACGAGAACTCTTCACCGCACCTACAAAAGTTTAGTTCAAATTATTCACACGATTGAGCGTCAGCTGAAGCACTGATTCTCTCAGGAGCCGATGTACGTGGTCAATGTCACCAAATCAGTTTGGGAGGCTACGACCTGACAATCGTTCCCCTTTACCTGTGCCGTTTTCTCGTCACCTGAAGCTAGTATGCTAATGCCTGATTTAATTAGCCAAACTCAGTAGGGGATGGTAGAGTTTTCCTTCACTGGAGTGTTGTTCAGTGTGTGCTCACTGCTATGAACAATCCTCAAATATAAGCGAGTTAGCAAAATGGAAATTTCATTTGTGGTCACATAAAGTCTCCTGCTAATGCTCCTGGTTGAGAGGTGTTCTAGGCTTCTCTCTTCCCAGGGGTGATTTGAGGACCCAGGATCCTTCCGTCTTGTGGCTTTACCATCTTTGGCCCCAAGGCCACTGGTATAAGTTGAATTGTGTCAACCCCCTTCCCCCAAATTCATGTTAAAACCTTAAGCTTCAGTACCTCAGATTGGGGTTCTCTTCGGAGGTGGGGACTTTGAAGAGGTGATTAAGTTAAAATGAGGCAGTGAGGGTGGGCTCGAATCCCATCTGACTGGTGTTCATATGAGGAGAGGAAATCTGGGCAGAGAGAATACCAAGTGAGGACACAACGGAAAGCCAAGAAAGCCAAGGAGAGAGGCCTCAGGAGAAACCAACCCTGCTGACAACTTGATCTTGGACTTCTAGTCTGCAGAATTGCAAGAAAACACATTTCTGCTGTTTAAGCCATCTGGTCTGTGGTATTTGTTATGGCGGCCCTCAGAATCCAGCACACCTTGTCATCATCCTGAGGACAGAAGAGGGGAGAGGGATGGAAGTCCCCTCTGGGGGCTCTCTTGGGCTGTGTTTGCGGTGAGGAGGATGGCACGTACGTCTTCCATCTGTATCCCCGGCCCCGGATTTAGTCAGAGTGGTGGTGGCTTCATACATGTCCCCTGACGGTTCTTCTTCAAGCTGTGCGTTATGTTTTCAACACTCTGGAATACATGTGGGGTGTACCACAGTGCAAATATTAAAAAGCAAAAAACCCAGAACTAAAAACCCTATCCCGCCACCTCAAAAGCAGTGCCCGTTTACTGGGAAGTTGAGCTATCTCCTTTTCCCTGGATGGGAGGGATCCTGGATTAGACAGCAGTGAGGGAAAAACCAATCTTCCAATCTTCGTGTAGATAAATCTCATGGTTTGAAAGTTGTGTAGTTTTGTTTGTTTGTTTGCTTGCTTTTTGTTGTTGTTCTATGTTTGCATGTGAAGTCAAACAATGAGAATCATTTTCGGGGCCCCTGGGTGGCTCAGTCGGTTGAACATCCGACTCTTGATTTTGGCTCAGTCATGATCCCAGGGTCGTGGGATCCTGCGGTGAGCATGGAACCTGTTTTAGATTGCCTCTCTCTCTCTCTCTCCCTCTGTTTTTCTCCCCTGCTCGCACACTGTCTCTCAAATAAAAGAAAGAGAGAGAGAGAGAGAAAGAATCACTTTCATAAAAATAATGAGATTATTATTTTCTGTTATTAGAGGAATTAGATATTTTTAGAAGAAACTTAAGTTGTTTTGATTCTCTATAAGGCTGTTCTGAAAATAGCCAAATGTGTTTCTTTAACAAAATAACATTCCGGGGACGCCTGGCTGGCTCAGTCAGTGGAGTGTGTGACTCTTGATCTCGGGGTTGTGAGTTCGAACCCCACGTTGGGTATAGAGATTACTCACCAAAAAAAAAAAAATACGCTTTTCCCAATTGTGTTTCAAAATTCGTGTTTTACTGCACACATGCACACTCATTTCCTTCATCCAGCAGGAAAGATGCTCAGAAATGAGTAGTTGACTCACAGCCTTTCTCCTATTTTTGTGTTTGTATTTGGGGCCTGTCATATCTGTTGGAGAATGCATGCCTCCTGAGGTCCCGATTAGGGTTTCCATTGATGGAGATTGTCGCTCTTACTGAGTCCCATTCAGAAATATATCATATGCGAAGCGGAATTGAGCGGTAGCCAAGGGCATTGAGTCTGGTGTTGAACCCATCACTCTACAGTTGTGAGACAGTGGGCAAGTCACTTAGCCACTCTGTGGCTCGGTTTTCCCATCTGTAATCTAGGGATAATACCAGAACCCACCGCATAGGGTTGCTGTGTCGATAAAATGAGTTAATATACAGAAAGAACTTAACACGGTGTTGGGCATAAGTAAGTGCTACGTAACTATTGTCATTTTAGACCTAGAAAAGTATTGTCATTCCTGGCCATAAAGCTGCCACTGTTGTTTATGTCTTCCAGGAAGAACAGGAACCATCAACGTGAAGAAAGTGAACATGTTAATTTACAGAATGAGGGACAATTGCACAAGGGGCTGACGCGAGAACGTGGGCCCTTCTGTTGGAGATCCACAAGTCTCAGCCTGCTTCCTCATGGACGCCATACAAGTCCACTGCTTGGGGAAAGACAGCTCTTCAAACCACAGTCACAACCCCAACCCAGGTCTCCAGACCGGCCCAACGGGAAAAACTGGGCATGGTGGCCAAATTCCATTCTGAGTGAGAGTGTTGTTATTTTAACCAGAGGAAGGACCTGAACTGGATAACTGGTGAGAAAGACCACTCTTAATCGCCAAGCAGTTAGGCAAGTCTGGTGGTCTGAAAGGATAGAGGATCTAGGCCAAGGCTTGCCAAGAATGTGTGGGAGTGTCCGTGACTCAAATTCTGGGGCTGAGTCAGAATAAAACTTATTTCTGGAAGTAGGTGAATGTGATTGGGGGCAGGAGGAGAATACAACTATTTACTGTGTGACTTTCTCTTTGACTTTTCACGAAGAGTTCTCACAGAGTCCGATAGGACACATTCAGAAGACTGAAGGTTTAAGGATGCTCTGCTGTTGCCAACATTTTAGTTCTCATTTTGTGCTCAGAAGTAGGTTCTTTCCCATCTGGCCTGTTCTTTCTTTCTTTCTTTCTTTCTTTCTTTCTTCTTTCTTTCTTTCTTTCTTTCTTTCTTTCTTTCTTTCTTTCTTTCTTTTTTGAAGCGTATTTATTTATTTTGAGAGACAGAGAGCAGGGGAGGGGCAGAGAGAGAGGGAGAGAGAGAATCCCAAGCAGGCTCCGTGCTGTCAGCACAGAGCGCCATGCGGGGCTCAAACTCACAAACTGTGAGATCATGACCTGAGCCCAAATCAAGAGTTGGATGCTTAACTGACTGAGCCACCCAGGCGCCCCACCCAGGTTCCTTTTCAAGTGAGAGGGCCTTGACGTGGAGAAGCCAGCTGCATGGGGTAGGAGTAAGACAAAATGAGCTTGAATGCAACCTTCAGTCTTCCCTAGAGCAGGAGGGAAGAAGACAGGGAGAAGGGGGTTCACGTTTTCTCCGCTTCAGACGGGATTGCACAAGTACCCCAGGGGAGTGGAGGGCGCTGTCTCAGCGGCTTACCGGGAAATGAGAGAAATGGGAACTGGCTTCTCAACTGTGTAACTCACAACATTTCTAACACCAAACGTGGGGGAGTTCTTCTGCCCACTGAGCAAGTCTCCCATTCTCTAGGTTTTTAAAAGAGTTAAAAAAAGGGCGCCTGGGTGGCGCAGTCGGTTAAGCGTCCGACTTCAGCCAGGTCACGATCTCGCGGTCCGGGAGTTCGAGCCCCGCGTCGGGCTCTGGGCTGATGGCTTGGAGCCTGGAGCCTGTTTCCGATTCTGTGTCTCCCTCTCTCTCTGCCCCTCCCCCGTTCATGCTCTGTCTCTCTCTGTCCCAAAAATAAATAAACGTTGAAAAAAAAAATAAAAAAAAAATAAAAGAGTTAAAAAAAAAAATCTCCACCCCCAAGGTGGGACTTGAACTCACGACCCCGAGATCAAGAGTTGCATGTTCTTCTGACTGAGCCAGCCGGGCGCCCCTAAGTCTCTGATTCAGTACAATTCTGGATCATCAGTTGTGTCAATAACGTCCCTGGAGGTTAGCACGGTCCCCGAGATTGCCCTCACACCTATACATCTGCCTGATTGGCTATAAGCCGGGGATTCCCTCGACCTCCTCCTCACATTCCATGATTGCCAGAATGGCTCACAGAACCCAGGAAACACTTACACATACCAATTTATCATAAAAAAACACAACTCAGGAAAGGTCAAATGGCAGAGGTGCATAGGGCAAAGCGTGGGGGAGGGGAGCGGGGTTTCTAGGCCCTCTCTGGGTACAGCATCCCCCCTCTACAGCTCCGTGTGCTCACCAACCCAGAAGCTCCAGAAGCTAGTCGTTTAGAGACTTTTATGGAGGTTCCTCTAGGAAGGCTTGATTGATTCAATGTGATTGAACTCAGTCTCCAGCCCCTCCCTTTGCCCTCAGGGGGGTGGAGCTGAAAGAATCCTGGTGGCCTCTCTGGAGACCAGCCTCTGGCCTGAAGTGGCCTAGGGGTTCCCCCGGCCTGCAACCATTGCATGATCAGACAAAAAGACACTCCTCCCTCTGGAGACGTGGAGGGTTTAGAAGCTCTGTGTCAGGGACCAGGGACTAAGACCAAATAAGTATTTCTTGTTCCATCACACTGGCTCTGTTCTTCCAACCAGGAAAGGAACGGCACTTATGCCAAAGATTGTCAGCAACAGCCATGGCTAGGGGAAGGTGCAAACTACATGTCCTAATGCAGGCAGGTGTCCCGAGAGATGAGCGTACGTTCCTTTCTAGTAGCCGATAGGGTCCTGGCTCATTGCAGTGGTCGGGCATCGGGGCCCGGGTTCCTATCACAGGAACAAAAGAATCAGATGGAGTCATATTTCTACCCTGGCAACGTCAGACTTCTGCATTAATTTCCAGTTGCATTGGTCTGTTTATGCTTAAGGCCTGTGGTTTCCACTAATAGATAAATAGGCCATTTCTTTCGAGTTCTCATTGGCCAGGGGTATAATGCAGAGTTTGCCTGTGACCTCTCAGGAGCCCCTGGAAATTTCATGCAAAATTATGTTTAGGTAAGGGACACCTGGGTGGCGCAGTCGGTTAAGCGTCTGACTCCTGGTCTTGGCTCAGGTCATGATCTCATGGTTTGTGAGTTCGAGCCTCGTGTTGGGCTCTGTGCTGACGGGGCGGAGCCTGCTTGGGAATCTGTTTCTCTTTCTCTCTGCCCCTCCCCTGCTTGTGATCTTTCTCTCTCTCAAAAATAAACATTAAAAAAAACAAACAAACAAACTCAAAACCAAGTTTAAGTAAGCACATTCTGTTTTCTGGTGCTAAAGTCTAATGGTTTCATTAAATTCTTCAAAGTATATGGCTCAAAATAGTGTAAGAACAGTTCTCCAGAAGTAGATGAAAGGTACCTCAAATTATCTTATGAAATACAGTATTCTGAGTTTCCCAGTACCTTTCATGAACCTGGCATTACATTTTATAAGAGCCAATAAATACACTTCCAAAGTAAAATTATAGACTAATTCGCTTATGGATATAGATGTAAAAATTCTAAATAAAATATTCATATATTCAATGCAGTATTGTATCAGAAGGATAACATACAGAAATTAAGTAGTTTTATTCTGGAATGCAAGAATTGTTTGACATTCAAGAATGTGTAAATAATAATTTGTTACAGTAACAAATGGAAAGAAAAATTCATAATACAAAGAGGTTCTCCAAAGGCTTGTGTTAATTCAGTGAGTATCTACTTTAGAAAAAAGCTACTCGAATATGATAAGATGTACCAAAACACAAAAGTGAACATCAGACTGAGCATTATAGTGCAAAAGAAGTCGTTGGAGACAAAATTGGGAATATGACAGAAATGACTATTATCTTAACTTATTGATTAGTTCTACACTGCTTTCGAGGAGGATCCAGCCAATGCAATAGTGGATTAAATAATCCGTGTAAATATTGGGGGGAAAAAAGACAATAATCGAATCAAGTAAGTCATTTGGACTTGTCCGTTGTTTGCCCTTTGCTTGATATATTTATCAAATAATGTTACATTTCAATGTAAGTTTTATATTTTTATGGCAACAGATTTAATAACCTTTTCCTTTAACATTTATGATTTTGTATCCTTATTCAAAAATGTCTTCCCTACTCAAGAACGTGTACAAATCCCCCCCCACTATTTCATCTAGAAGTTTTAGGGTTGTTATGTTTAAACTTTTGGTTCCTCTGGAATCTCTTTGGGCTTAAAGAGAAAAGTTGAGATGCAGACTTATTCATCTTCCAAATGGTCATCCCACCACCATTGATGAAACAATGCTCTTTAGGCCATTGATTTGAAATGCCTTCCTGACAACAAATTACAGTCTAGAATGTCATTTGGTCTGTTTCTGGAATCTATACTTTCGTTTACGTCTTTTGCAGGTTCAAGGTATTTTAGTCATTGTATCTGCATTTTATGTTTGTCTGCAAGGAGTTGCTAGAGAGAATCTTCGGTGTTTTCAAGTTGTGAAGGAAAGGTGTGAGCTGGAAGATTCCTGAAGCAGGACATAGTTTCCTGAGCCAGTTGAGGAGTTAGGCGTGGCCAGGAACAGGGAGCTTGGGAGGGGACGGCGGAGGTTAAGGACGGTGACAACGGTCTCAAAGTGACAGTGATCTTTCATTTTGTTCCTGAGGTAATGGCAGTCTTCGGCAGCTGCATTTTGTGCCTGTGGTTCTGTGTCCAGCCCAACCCGTCCCTCACTGAATCAAGAAGAGTGGAGCAGGGCTCCATTCCAGAAGTTAACTAGCAGCCTGCCAAGTGGTGTGGTGGAAAGAGCTCTGTCCACACTTGGGATGCTAATTCGGTCAGAGTCTAGCGTGTTGATTTGCTTAACAGTCACTCTCTGGTTCTGGGGTCCTTCTTCATGTAAAACATAGACTGACAGTGTGAATAAAAAAGGAAATTTTAATGCTACCTCTTTTCTTCCCTAGACCCAGAGGGAGTAAAGGAGAGTAGTGTCCCTGGCCATAAAGCAAGTCAAGGATTAGAATTTCCACTTATCACTGTAGTCAGGGTCCAGCTGTCACTTGCTGCAGCGAAAGGGACAGGGGTAGTTGTTTCCTTCCAGACTCGGGTCCTAGAGGACACTGGCCGTTGCCTCTTCTAATTGGGGACAAGCACCGAATCCAGCAGGCTGCCTCAGCCACGCCAATAGCCTCAGGGGTGAGTGAAAGTCCTGTTACTCCAGGCTGCCCCAGGACAGATGGCCACACAGCCCTTCCCGTGATGGCGCTAGCTGATTGGCTTGGCATGAGTAATACACCTGTCTTTAAAGAGAAAACAGATGAACATGAGGGAAGGGAAAGAAAATAATATAAAAACAGGGAGGGGGACAAAACAGAAGAGACTCATAAATATGGAGGACAAACTGAGGGTTGCTGGAGGGGTGGTGGGAGGGGGGATGGGCTAAATGGGGAAGGGGCACTAAGGAATCTACTCCTGAAATCATTGGTGCGCTATATGCTAACTAATTTGGATGTACACTTTAAAAAACAAAAAATAAATAAAAAAATTTAAAAAAAGCAGACAAAGGGGTGCCTGGGTGGCTCAGTCAGTTAAGGGTCTGACTTTGGCTCACGTCAGTATCTCATCTCACAGTTGATGAGTTCGAGCCCCGGATTGGGCTCTGCTCAGAGCCTGGAGGCTGCTTCCGATTCTGTGTCTCCTGCTCTCTCTGACCCTCCCTCTCAAAAAGAAATAACCGTTAAAAAAAAAAACCAACAACCAGCCCAGAATCAACCAAAGATACCATGTGCAGCTAAAATTCCCACTGCTGATCTATACTCAAATGTCATCAGCCTGTTTTATACTTAAAAGTTTTTTTTAATGTTTATTTATTTTTGAAAGAGAGAGCATGAGTGGGATGGGCGAAATAGGTGATGGGCATTCAGGTGGGCACTTGTTGGGACGAGCACTTGGTGCTGTACGTAAGCGATGAATCACTAAAGTCTACTCCCAAAACCAATACTACACTATGTGTTAACTAACTTGAATTTAAATAAATAAAAAAAATTCAAGCAAGGAATTAAAAAAAAAAAAAGTTTTAATGAATTTAAGAGACCAGAACAGTCTCTCCCCTTAAGGGAAGAGAGTCTCTTCACAAAATGGCGTCTGTTTTTTTTTTTTTTTTAAATATGAAATTTATTGGCATTTGCTTTTCGGCATCCACCAAAATCCAGGCGATTCCACCTGGGGACTCTACCAATTCATTACGTTAATGGTTTTCAATAGGTGGCCTTCATGTATTTGGAGGGCATGCAAAGGCTTTGCAAGGGGAACACACACGTGGGTAGGTTTAAGGAATGAATTTCCTGATATTCAACGGGCATATGTATATATTCCTAAAACGCATCTGCCTGAGAGTTTGCTATCCTGTCCTCTTTTATCCATTTATTATGAATCTTGCCGTGGCTACCAGCCCTGGGGATGAACACCGTGCCTATGAAAGCCAAGGGCAGCTGGAAGTGTAGGTGAGGAGTTGAGAAAAGCGAATGACTAATGATGGACTGGTAAGTTCTTCTGCAGATCAAGGACTTTTCAAGAGGAAGAGGACATAAGCCTGTGGTGAGCTTTTAATCCGATGACTATTCAAGTGATGTTTTTGATGACAGACAACTAAAAAAGTAGCTTATTTTTCATGGTAAATGGTCAAAATAATTTTGCCAGGAATTCTGAGGAAGCGTTCAAGTAATTGAGGTACATTTTTATAGACAAATGCCTTCCATTTCTACCTATTTGTTTATTTCACAATTGTTTCCAAAAAATGGAAAGAAGAATAACAGTCTATCACCCACAGATTTAGTAAACAATTGAGGGAAAAAAGCCCCAAACTCGAAACCAGCAAACGAAATAGTCCCATTCATCTATTAAAAGCTTTATTTTCAATACATTTTAGTTTTTATTTTACATTTTTTGTTTTATATTTTACTTTATGTTTATATTTAATGACTTAACAGATGTGATATTCAGGTACTTTGAGCCCTTGTTTCCTGATAATAATTGTAAAGATGATTCAATGCAAGGGGCGCCTGGGTGGCTCAGTCAGTTAAGCATCAACTTCAGGTCATGATCTCACTGTTGGTAAATTTGAGCCTTGCACTGGGCTCTCTGCTGCCTTCACAGAGCAAGCTTTAGATCCTCTCCCCCCCACCCCCCCGCGTTTCTACCACTCGTGTGTGCATGCTCTCTCTCTTAAGAATAAACATTAAGGGGCGCCTGGGTGGCTCAGTCGGTTGAGCGTCTGACTTCGGCTCAGGTCATGATCTCGCAGTCTGTGAGTTTGAGCCCCGCGTCGGGCTCTGTGCTGATGGCTCAGAGCCTGGAGCCTGCTTCCGATTCTGTGTCTCCCGCTCTCTCTGCCCCTTCCCTGCTCATGCTCTGTCTCTCTCTGTCTCAAAAATAAATAAAAACATTAAGAAAAAAAATTTAAAAAAAATTAAAAAAAGATAATTCAATCCAGAAAAATAATATTTTTTAAAATCTTTATTTATTTTGAGAGAGAGACAGGGTGTGAACAGGGGAGGAGCAGAGAGAGAGGGAGACACAGAATCTGAAGCAGGCTCCGGGCTCCGAGCTGTCAGCACAGAGCCCGACGTGGGGCTCGAACTCACGGACCGTGAGCTCATGACCTGAGCCGAAGTCGGCCGCTCAACCAACTGAGCCACCCAGGCGCCCCCAGAAAAAAATATTTTTATTTATGGTCAAAAGAAACCATTCTCAATTTCAATTTATATACCTATTTTTGGTATAGACACATAGGGAAGAAGAACAAAAGACTTTTGGGCCCAAAAATGTTACATTAGGGATATAATTCTGGGGGAGACATGGGAAGGCACAGAACCCGGGTCAGCCCTCATTTCTCCCTCTCCACACTGAGTTTTAGGTGCTGGAGGCCATGTGATGATTGCTGTTCTCAGTTTCTGTGAGGTCATCCCTCCAGTGACAGTAGGTATCATGAAACCCTAATTGTTCAGCCTACAGTAAGTTGGTCTCCAGCATTTGAAAGAGAACAAAATAAGATTTCATTTTTCTTCTTCGGGAGAACAGGAACAAGGCCACACTACAAGGAGGGTGAGCTGGATGTGAGGAGGGAGACGAGCTGATATTCTCCTCCCATCTGCTTCTGTGATCTGACCGTTGTTTATTTCTCATTCAGGTAAAATCCATTTGGCACGGAAAGCGCAGGGGTTGGGTGTGTGTGTGTGTGTGTGTGTGTGTGTGATTTGTTTCACAGAGTCATTCAGGGCCACATCAGATAGAGGTTCTGAGTCACGAGAAAGAGATACAGAGCCTTTTCCGGGTAATTATGTTTAGGAGTCCTTTTCTGTGTATATACATTGTATTCTATGTACACAGCAAAGTAAAGGATACTATCACAAAGCAGCAAAATGTAAAATATAACTCTGTCTTAGGGGTGGATAGAAATGAGCCCCAGCCAACTTCAACCTCGTGTGGTGACACTGTACCTGTTATAACCTGCATGACTTAACGGGTGACCTCCAAGTTCCGCCCCAGGTGTTAGCATCCACTGTGCAGACGGGGCAAGAGACAGAGAGGGGAGGTTTGGATAGGCCACTCCTGGGAGAAGGGGAACATCACTCTGCTCAAATTCTATGACTAGATCTCAGAATGACCACACCCTATGTTAAGGGGGGCTGTGAAACGTGGTTTTCCCCGGGGTCCTGGAAGAAGACGACTCCGGTTGTCTCCACAGCATGCTGTATCTGCCGTCCTGGGGTAGAAGGTTTGGAGAAAGCCGAGAAGGTTGAAAATAGCCACTGGAGCACGAGAGGAACAGCTGGCCAGGAAAACATCGATGTCAAGTTCCAATCTGTGGGGTGGTGAGCTTTCCTCCAGCAGCTCACAACAACAGGCGGATAGTTGGTTAGATCCAGCTTGGGGTCTGGGGCAATGGACAGAAGGGCAAGGGAACCAGGGAGGTGAAGGTCTCGGTAGGAGAGAATCAGGGGTGAGGAACCACCGCACGCTTCCTGGATGGGGAACAGAGCGGACGTGCCTGGTTGACAGTAAAGGAAGGGCTCAAGTTCCTGGAGGTCTAAAAAAAATTTTTTTTTTTGGTTTATTTATCCAATTTGAGAGAGAGAGAGAGCACAAATAGGGGAAGGGCAGAGAGAGAGGGAGAGAGAATCCCAAGCAGGCTCTGTCCTGTCAGAGTGGGGCTTGAATCTACAAACTGTGAGATCATGACTTCAGCCAAAACCCAGAGGCTTAACCTGACTGAGCCACCCGGGTGCTCCATCAAGTACCTGGAGGTCTTGATGGAATTGGAGAGAGATGTAGTGGGTGAAGGGGATTTAAAGCAGGGAGGGAGAGCTTGCCATCCAATAAAGGATATGCTGGGGTGCGTGGGTGGCTCAGTCGGTTGGCTGTTCAACTCTTGGCTTCGCTCAGGTCATGATCTCGAGGTTCATGGATGTGAGGCCCACATTGGGCTTTGCGCTGGTGGTGTGGGGCCTGCTTGGGATTCTCTCTCTTCCTCTCTCTCTCTGCCCCTCCCCCACTGATACCCTCTCTCTCTCTCTCTCTCTGTCTCTCAAAATAAATAAACTTTAAAAAAAACCCAAAAAGGATGTGTTATGGACTGACTGTGTGTCCCACCCCCAATTCATATGTTGAAACCCTACCCCACAATGTGACGCCATTAGGATGTGGGGCCTTTGGGACAGGGTCAGGCCAAGAAGGTGGAGCCCTCATGCATGGGATTCATGCCCTCCTTAGAGTCCCAAGACAGTTTGCTTCTCTCCCCATCTCTCCCTCCCCCTCTCCCTCCTTCTCGCCCTCTCTCCCCTTCCCCCCTCCCTTTCTCCCTCCCTCTCCCTCCTCCTTCCTCTCTCTCTCTTTCTCTTTTTCTCTACCATGACCAAATGAAAGAAAACAGCCTCTCTAAAGAGGACCCTCACCGGAATCCAACCATGCCAGGAGTCTGATCTCGGACTTCCAGCCTCAGAACGGTGAGAAATAAGTCTGTTATTTGTAAGGCACCCAGTCTATGCCATTTTGTGGAGCAGCCAGGACGAACTAGGCAGCATATTTGAATGTATGGTTTTGGAGGGGGGACAACCTTGGGTAGACCTGAGATGCACTATGTGGCCAAGGGAGTTTGGGGTGGGCGTGGGCGGGTTGTGTCTTTCTCTCCTCTGTTTCCCCAGAGACCACCCGTTGGGGTGCTGGGTCCCAAGACACATCTGTCATCTTGGCCATCAGGAGGTTGAATGCTTTGATTCAAAAGCAGTTAAAAATAATTAGCAAGTTGATTTTGTTGGTAAAATATTTTTAAAAAATCGACTTTCAGCGATGTGGATTTGTATGGCACGAAAAAGATATTAAAAAGCATAGCCTCTTTAAGGCAATTATGTTTACTGGCCCTTTTCTGTATACGTGCCTTGCATTCTGTAGAAATAACAAAGTGAAGATCGCTGTGATACCACTATGATATCCATTTAGCAAAAGGTAAAATTAAGCTCTGTCTTGGGGGTGGTTGGAAATGAAACTCAGCCAACTTCAGCCTCGTGTGGTTACACTGTACCTGGTATAACCCACAAAGCTGAAAGCCAAGGGCAGATGAAGAGTAAAAACAGCAGGGTTTAATGTACGACACCTGTTATGATATTAGATGGTGTTATTAGCATCCTGTTACAGAAGTGAGGGTTTTAGGGGGCCCGCTTGGAAACAGGTAATCATTTATACTCTAAAGGTTAAGAAACACTTTTATATTTTAGCTAAAGGTAGTCAATTCTTCTTCTTCTTCTTCCTCTTCTTCTTCTTCTCCTTCTCCTTCTCCTCCTCCTCCTCCTCCTCCTCCTCCTCCTCCTCCTCCTCCTCCTTTTTTTCCTATAAAGCCTTCCAGGTGTCATATAGGGAGACTTTCCAGGTGGGAGGATCCTATCCAGGTGGGATCCCTTCCAGGTACAAACAACTGATGTAATTCTCTTGTCTGACACAGGCAAGAAAGCCACCTACTAGGTGGCCATCCATAGAGGGCTTTGCTCTAGAAGCCTCTCTACACACTTTGCTGTGCTCTCTCACTGTATGAAAGAACAGCTTTAAAATCAAACGCAAAAAAAAAAAAAATTCTGTGTTGGCTTCAAATAATCTTTCATCATTTAGGCCACAGATAGAATCTAAGAAGTTGGCCACTGACAGTTGGATGCAAACACCATGGGGTCAGTGGCCTTCCCTTCTGCTTCCTTCTCTACATGTAATTAATTGCTGGTCCTCAGGGAGACATTGGAGCTGACCTCATCAGGGCTTCTTATGCACACCTGCTGGCCCACGCCTCCTTGCATGAACTTGAGTCCACGAGGAATCAGAGGTTTGGGTGTGGCCCAGAATATTCTCTCCTCTTTTATTTATTATTATTATTTTTTCAATTTTTAATGTTTTATTTGTTTATTTTTCGAGACAGAGAACATGCCCACACAAGCAGGGGAGGGGCAGAAAGAGAGAGGGAGACAGAGAATCTGAAGCAGGCTCAGCCCAGAGCCCCACGCGGGGCTCAAACTCGTGAACTGTAAGATCATGACCTGAGCAGAAATCGAATGCTTAACCGACTGAGCCACCCAGGCGCACCCCCTTCTTTTGTTTTAATATACTGTATTGTTTTATGAAATGTCTTCTGTGTGTTAACGTAAAAAGGAAGGTGTTATGATCCTTTTTACACAGAGGCCTCGTGGAATGAAGGACTTGCTCAACATCGTGTGTGGGTCTTCCAGCGTGGGACGACTGCCAGCTCTTCCTCCTGGTCTCAGCCCAAATCTCATCCTTTGGCGCTCTCAGTTTCCTTCCTTATCAGGAACGATAAGTATGGTCATACGTATGTGTCCTGAAACGGCCAGCCACCTTGTTCTTGGAAATGGGTCCCCTTAATGTCAGCTTAGGGAAATCAGGCAGAGAGGCAAGGCGAGGCCCTGTGCCTGTACCGATTCGCAGCCAAGATGGCAGACAACTGAAGACCATTGGCTAAGTCTGGCCATTAACCTACATAATCATACAAGCATAGATATTTGTCTTCTGGTGACATTTACCCTGAAGCGCCGGGAAGTTTAGTCTGGCATCTGGCTTAATGTTTTGACTTTTCTATCCTGTGGTCTGATCTTCTTGTAAGCATGGAGCTGGTGCTTATTTACCCAGATAATCCCAAGTTTGGGGAAAGATTTTGAAAGGTGAGATATATTATGAAAGGTGAGCATACATAAGCTATGATGCACAGTTAGATCAACTGAAACTTTGCTGTGCCTCTGAAGTGAATGCTTATGTTTGCCATGTTCTTGGAAATACAGACGGCTTTCATGGAGATAAACTAAACATGAAAGTTTAAACTTAATGACCAGCTAACCCAGGAAATATATTAGATGTACATGGTCAAGATTTTAGAATTCAAGAGACTTGGGGTCTCATGTACATACTTTCTTTAATGGAAGTTCCAACTTGGAGCTGTTACATATTGTCAATCTAGAGAAAATAACAAGAAAGCCACCTGAGTTCTTGGAGCCAATATCTGGGATAGTAATGTTTAAACATTGGGGAACTTACTAGTGATTGTCTTAGAGGCAGATGGCCTCGGAGGTCACAAATTCTGTGGACTCCATGCAAGAGAATAGAGGTGAGTGGTCAACATAAAGGCACAAAGAAAGAGTAAAACAAATAGCAGGAGCTACAGACCTCTGGGTTATAAAACACCACCCAACATTTCACTGGACTTCACAGTTTTTTCCTACAAAGTATCAGGTTCCATCTCTTGGGGAATTTTTCTTTCCTAACTTCTATAGCAAGCAAATTTTCTTACAGTTGCGGGGGTGGTGTTTATGTTTTTAAGATGGTTCTTAGACTTTTAAAAAAGATTTGATTTTATTTTACTTATTTTTGTATATAAAAGAATATTTTAATCTTGTCCTTAGGAACTATAAAGACTGTACGTGATTTGGAAATGAGACCCTACCAAACAATGGCCAAAGAAGAATCATTCACTCTATGCCTTTTCTTTGATCGGGTCACCCAGAAATAGACTATTACCAGCTCTGATTGTTGTCGCTTGTGGCCCCACATTGTGTTTACCTGTGTATTCACCGTAGTTGAGTTTCCCTCCCATGTAGATGCGGGACCCCTTTTTCACATACTGATACGCCATGTTTCTGAGGCCTGGTCTGAATACTGATACTCTGTGCTCTGTCGTCTGACTGACATCACCCATTTGGTGCACTCCACTCTCCCCTGACCGCCACACCTCATTCGTTGCTAGAGAAATATCGTGACCGGGTTCTTCCCTTCCACCTATCTCATGATGGGGTCCTGACCCACTGTCCCAAGGAGCTGCACACAGTTCAGAGATCTTTCAGGATCAAAGCTGCTGGCAATTTCAGACTCACTTCTTACGAACTGATGAAATACCCCTAACACGGGTCTTTGAAACATGGCTTCTATTTGCTTTTTCTACGGTCTGTCTTTGGTCTTCCCCTAGCAAAGGACACGTAGCTCCCTCCCTCCTTCACCGGACGCTCTAGCTTGAACCAAAAGATTTTATTTTTAAACAATCTCTACACCTCACACGGGGCTTGAATTCACAACCTTAGATCAAGAGTTGCAGGGGCACCTGGGTGGCTCAGCCACCTCTTGGTTTTGGCTCAGGTCATGAGCTCACGGTTTGTGGGTTCAAGCCCCGCGTGGGGCTCTGCCCTCACTGTGGAGTCTGCTTGGGATTCTCTCTCCATATCCCGCTCTCTCTGCCCCTCCCCTGCTCATTCATGGTATCCCCCCCACTCTCAAAATAAGTACATAATCATTTTTTTTTTTAAGAGTTGCATGCTTCCCTGACTGAGCCAGCCAGGAGCCCCTGATTTTTAGACTTTTTATCCCTCTTTATATCAGGTTAGATTTTAATTTGCAAACTGAAAAAACCAAAAAACCAAAAAACAAAAAGACCTAAAGATCTAAAAAAAAAAAAAAAAAAGATCCAGAAAAATGTTACAGGTAGAAACCAGAAATGTACATTTTGCCTCCCAACCTGTCAACAAAGTACAAGGACGGTCCCACGAACGAAATGTCCCATGGCAGCTGATGTTGAACTTCCTTGCTGCCCAGCTTACAATTCATCTGACTAAAAACAATACTTAACCTCAGTGTTTTTCTGTCATTTCAGGATCTCACTGTACTGAAACATGCCACTGTGGTATACAATTAAGAAGGGAATTGAAACAAGGGAGATTTTTACTGTTAAGAAATATAAGAAATAGTGCTTGCTTTATCGTATGATTTCTATGCTTTCTAATTACGTGAACTCCAAACAAACTAGATAGCAGGAACTTCGTCTTGCTTTCTTGGGCCCAGCTTTTTGGGCAGCCCCCCCCCCCCCCACTGCCACCGTGAGTATACATTAAGTGTTTAATAAGGAGACAGATGCCCAGATACTGGCTTCCAGAACTGAAGGAGTCTCCCAGTGCCTGTGGACACTTTGGGAAAGTCATTTTTCACCACAGAGCAGTGTGGTTAGTCTCTCTCTCTCTCTCTCTCTCTCTCTCTCTCTCTTTTATAGATTCGAGCTTCTTACTGTTGTATGTTGAATTTCGGTTATTATTAAAGTCTATAGCAATTAACATCAAAATATAAATACCTGAAATTTAAGCGTAGAAAATTTGGTGAGTAAAATAGTGTCCCGGAGGAGATGTAAAAACCAAAGGTAGGTTTTCATATAGCTTGTGTTAGGTAGCATAGTATTGTGTGTGTGTGTGTGTGTGTGTGTGTGTGTGTGTGTCTTTAGGGATGCCATAACAAAGCACTACAGAAGAGGTGTCTTCAACAGCAGAAATTAATTTTCTCACGGCTCTGGAGGCAGAAGTTTGAAATCGAGGTGTTGGCAGGGTTGATTTCTTCTGAGGCCAGCTTCCCTGGCTGGTAGACGGCTGTCTTCTCTCCGTCTTCACGTGGTCTTCCTTCTCTGTGTGTCTGTGTCCAAATCTTCCAACAAGGATACCAGTCATATTGGGTTGGGGTCCACTTTAATGACCTCACTGTAACTTAATTACCCCCGAAAGACCCTATCCCGGTAGATCCCCATCATACTCTGACCTGCTGGAGTTAGTGTTTCAACATATGAATTTCGGGGGACACAGGTAGGTCCCCAACAATGGGTATGTGGCCTTAACAGCTTTACTGAGGTATAATTTATGCGCCACAAATTGTACCCACCTTAGAACTGCTTGGTATTGTTCTAAGTCTCAAAGAGTACGATGATTTAGTGGGAGTATTGGCAACCTAACTGTTGCATTCTCAAATTACTTACTAAATTTTGTATTTTCATAAAGGATTGAAACTACTGTTTTTATGCATGTGTGGAGTCAGGAAGTATGCGGGAAATCTTCGTACTTGCCCCCCAATTTTGCCATGAACCTCAAACTTCTCTAAAAAAGGTGTCTTTAAAAAAATTTTTTTTAATGTTCGTTTATTTTTCAGAGAGAGAGAGACTGAGTGTGTGTGAGCCAGTGAGGGGCAGGCAGAGAGGGAGACACGGAATCTGAAGCAGGCTCCAGGCTCCGAGCTGTCAGCACAGGGCCCGATGCGGGGCTCGAACTCACCAACCATGAGGTCATGACCAGAGCGGAAGTCAGACGCTCAACCTCCTGAGCCACCCAGACACTCCAAAAAATTAAGACTTAATAAAAACAAAACAGTTGCTTATTGGCCTAAAATTTTCCCTAATCAATTATATTGGTATTAATACATTTTGCACTTGGCGTTCTACCTGTTTTTGTTTCTGTTTTGCCATGGGTTTTCAGAGAAGGATGAAAACACAGGCCCCAAACAACGGAGGGTTTCACTTAACTTGTTAACTACAGTTTGATAGAATGGAAAGAGCCCTGGGCCTAACGGGGAGCTCTCAGTTTGGTCTGGACTCCATGCTTTCCTCTCTGAGCCCTGGTCCCCTCACCAAACTAAAACCCTCCTCACTGTGTGGGATGCTTATAAGCATCAAATGAGATTACATAGGTCAAAAATCCTTGAAAATTATAGATTGCAATGTAAACGTAAGGTGGCGTTACTTTTTTTTTTTGTTTTTACATTTTATTTATTTTTGATAGAGACAGAGCACAAGTGGGGGAGGGGCAGAGAGAGGGACACAGAGGGACACAGAGACACAGAGTCCCAAGCAGGCTCCAGGCTCTGAGCTGTCAGCACAGAGCCTGACGCAGGGCTCGAACCCACAAACTGTGAGATCATGACCTGAGTCGGACGCTTTACCGACTGAGCCACCCAGGCGCCCCAGGTGGTATTACTTTTTGAAGAGAAATAAAATGGGGCCCCTAATTAGAAAGAATTAAAATAAACTCTTGTGAATTGTTAACACTTTATTCAGTTACTCTGAAGCATAATTATCTTGCCAGAGCCTCAAATTTTAAATTGGTTTATGATCTAATTTTGAAGGCACCGAACTGCCTAAAGAAATTGGCTCAAAATTACAAAGAGAGATTAGGGCGTGCGTTAACTATTGCAAAATCAGGTTTTCAAGTTCACGAACGGAAGTCGTATTGATAACACCTTTCTGTACACCTCTTGTTCGATTGCATTTAATACACTGGGAAAGCTGTCTTCAGCTTGAGGCTTCCTTTGCTTTTGCTCACAGAGGCCTCTTCCCAAAAAGTTATGTATTACGTGATCATAGGGCTTGGAAAAGGAAAAGTCATTCCCAACATTCCACTCTGCCATATACCTGAGTTCGGATCACCCCCACTGCAGCCAAAATGCTCTGATGCTAAAGTCAAACTTGGGTCTCGGTTGAAATATACATAGTGAGGCAGCTTTATAGCAAGTTGATTTATCATTAAATAAGGCTGCCTCAGAACCCATCCTTTTTTTTTTTAAGAAGTAGTTTTTTAAAAGTGTTTATTTATTGGGGCGCCTGGGTGGCTCAGTCGGTTGAGCGTCCGACTTCGCTCAGGTCACGATCTCACGGTCCATGAGTTCGAGCTCCGCATCAGGCTCTGTGCTGACAGCTCAGAGCCTGGAGCTTGCTTCAGATTCTGTGTCTCCCTCTGTCTCTGGCCCTCCCCCCGTTCATGCTCTGTCTTTCTCTGTCTCAAAAATAAATAAATGTTAAAAAAAAATTTAAAAGTGTTTATTTTTTTTGAGAGAGAAAGAGAGAGAGAGAGAGAGAGCGAGAGCGTGCATGCTAGTGAGTGTAGTGAGGGACAGGGAGAGAGGGAGAGAGAGAATCCCAAGCAGGCTCTGCACAGTCAGTGTAGAACCTGATGCAGGGCTCGATCCCATGAACTGTGAGCTCATGACCTGAGCCGAAGTCAGGAATCAGATGCTCAACCGACTAAGGCACCCAGGTGCCCCACAGAACCCATATTTTTAAAGTTTGTTTATTTTTGAGGGAGAGAAAGACAGAGTGTGAGCAGGGGAGGGGCAGAGAGCGAGAGGGAGACACAGAATCCGAAGCAGGCTCCAGGCTCCGAGGTGTCAACACAGAGCCTGACGGCAGGGCTCGAACCCACGGACTGGGTGATCACGACCTGATCCAAAGTTGGACATTTAACCAACTGAGCCACCCAGGTGCCTCACAGAACCCATATTTTTTAAAGAGATCTTTAGTCCTTGAAGCAATGCACCTGAATGGAAGACAGGCTCCTTCTTTGTAACGTAGGAGGTTTACTGCGGCAGGGAAGGTAGACATGGGAGAACCCGCGTGAATATGCAGGATGGTTCTTATGCAGGTATTTTAGGACAGGATGTTATTCCCACAAAATTATCGGTGTTTACTTATCCTTTTAACTGTTGTAAGAGTTCACTGAGCAGTACGTGTGGGAACCCCCATTTGTGGACCAATGAACGATGAAGCTTGTAACTTCAAGTAAAATATAGTTAATTGTATTTAGATCTTATGACTGGCAGTTCTTAGATTGAGTCACCCAACTTCCAAAGAACTGGAGCATTCTTAAGAACATTAAGTCTTCTTATATATATATTACAAAACATCTTGCTTTCTAAATGAAGTTGCTTTTTCAAATGGAAACCATTAGTGGTGCATTGAACCATACGTGGAAAGAAATCAGATAACAGAAAGTTCCGTTGGTTTCCTCAGGATGTTAATTTTAAACACGCTTTTACAAACAGATCTGTCTTAGCGTACTTGCTTTTTCTTCATTGGAACTGAAGTCTAAGCCGGCCGTAGAGTTCAGTGTCTCAACCCACATAATATTTTTTAGGGAAGCCATTGAAAACAGCTGGGGCTAACAGAGTCTCCAGACCTCAAGGCCATGGGTAAGTTATAAAAGCCACATGGTGGATATCCAGCTGTAGCTTCCGCATTAGGTAGATATTTCAAGGGAAAGGCAAATGTCTTTCCTACTGACCGCCCCCCCCCGCCCCCGCCAAGAATATTTTGCTCTTTAGACAAAAGTGGGAGAGAGGAGACTCTAGAATTGTCTGAGGTGTAGTTTGTACTCATTCAACACAAACTTAGCTGGAACCTCAGAAACAGAGAAGGTACCAAGGTAGCATATGACCTTTTCAGCATCTCAGGTAACTACCACATCTGTCTCTGGAACTCCTAGCAAGCCACGAGGTTGTCGACATGGACACAGGCACAGACTTATGTTTTATTTTTAATTTTTTAAATTTTTATTTATTTTTTATTAAAAATTTTTTCAATGTTTATTTAGTTTTGAGAGATAGACACACACAGAGTGTGAGTGTGTGTGTGTTTGGGCAGGGGGGAGGCACAGAGAGAGAGGCAGACACAGAATCCGAAGCAGGCTCCAGGCTCTGAGCTGTCAGCACAGAGCCGGACATGGGGCTCGAATCCACAAGCTGTGAGATCACGACCTGATCCGAAGTCAGATGCTTAACCGACTGAGTTTAACCCAGGCGCCCCAGACTTATGTTTTTAATCATAAACTCTCTTCCCTTTATTCCTGTTTTTTTTTTTTTAAACAGGAGTGGACAAAATCCTGACATTTTCCCAAGCCTACGTTTTTCACATTACCGCTTCTTTTCATCAAAATGCTTCTAGAACAGTCATCTCTGGATTATTCCCTGATTAGCGGGATGTGGTAAATCGTAAAGGCACCTCCTTCTAAAGAGATTCGGAGAAGTGTTGAGCAGTCAGTTTTAATCCCAAATCTTATGCTATGAATTGCTGGGTTTGTTACCGATTATTCTGAGCAGCGTCTCTGTGTCATGGCAATGAACTTTAGAACTTACATTCATCTTCTCTGACCGCAGGGATCGCATGTCCTTGCACTACAGGGACTTGGTGCGTTTCTCCAGTTTCCAGATGCTTTTCCATGAGTCCAGTTTCCTTCTTGGGGCATCGGTCCACCGTGGCAGGTGGAAGATAGCTTTCGTTTAGCAGAAGACTGGGCCATCTTTCCCTTACGCAGTAACAGGTTTTGTGCAGTTGCTGCTTGTAGAAGACTTTCAGGACGTCTCTCTCGGTGGAATGAGCCAATATAGACAGAAGGACATCTCCTCGGAGGTCGTCCCTGAGGAAGACCTGTGGAGAATGAGTGGGGAGCTAAGAAAACCCAAATCCACTGATGACCTTCAGTAGAAGCAATGAAATAAGTTAGAAATCAATTTTTTAAATTGTTTATTTTTGAGAGAGAGAGAAAGAGACGGAGTACAAGTGGGTCAGGGGCAGAGAGAGAGGGAGACACAGAGTCCCAAGCAGGCTCCAGGCTCTGAGTGATCAGCATAGAGCCTGAGGCGGGGCTCGAGCTGATGAAACGTGAGATCATGATCTGAGCCGAAGTCAGACGCTTAACCGACTGAGCCACCCAGGCGGCTCAGCTATAAATCCGTCTTAAAGGAAACACATTAAAGGCCAAGTTTTCCAAATCAAATTGCTCAGTTGTGCATATCGAAAACTTGTGTCTAAAGAGGGAGCAGATTTCTAAAAGTGATATACCCGTGTCAATGTGGGCCTACATTTTCACTCAGCAAGTATTTTCATTGTCAAATGTATCCCCGGGATTCTGTTGACTTTTAGAAATATAAAAATGGATATGACATGATTTCTGCCAAGTTGGAACACAAATGAATAAAGGTCTTAACAATTTCAAAAGGACATTTGAGTGATTCAAAAATCCCATTTTGAGGGAAATGTCATTGTACAGCAAACACAAAGTATATATATGAAACAGTTCTAAGACTTTTAGTGCCCTCATAATGAAACACTGACACATCATAGATAGCAGTTAATATTCATTTGATAATCTATAATACTCTGATATCAGCTGCATATCAAAATGAGCTCATCTGTATCAATGAAAACATGGTATATTTTTCCACTTGAACAGAACTTGACAAAAACAATGTTTTTAAAAAAACGCAACTAGGGGTGCCTGGGTGGCTCAGTCGGTTAAGCGTCTGACTTCAGCTGGGGTCACAATCTCGCAGTCCGTGAGTTCGAGCCCCGCGTCAGGCTCTGGGCTGATGGCTCAGAGCCTGGAGCCTGCTTCCGATTCTGTGTCTCCCTCTCTCTCTGCCCCTCCCCCATTCATGCTCCGTCTCTCTCTGTCCCCAAAATAAATAAAGATTAAAAAAAAAAATTAAAAAAAAAACAAACAAAAAACAAAACAAAACAAAAAAACGCAACTAACCTTTGAGAGGCTTATTGTGAATCATTGGATCAAGTTGGGTTTGTATAAATGAGCACTTGATGAAATGTTCAGGCAGGAAAAGAAATTTGCTGACTTTTAACATCCTTTACGGTGATTGGTTTTCACCCTGTACGTCTACTTTATGCTGTAATGAATACCATACTTGGATCTCCTTTGGAAATATTTACTTGCTCCAATAAAAGAGAAATAGAAAAAAGTTACTCATTCTTGTGCTCAGAACAAGGAAGTTTACGAACACAAATCATTTGGTGGCGCTGACAACAGTGGCAGACTGAAATCTGTGACCACATCAACCCTCAATGTCCACGTTGGGCTGAGCTGCCGCGGAAACTGTAGAGGGGTCCCGAATCCACCACCTAGAAGATGGAAATGGAGAAATGGAGCCAAAGAGAAGGGAAAGCAATCATCGATGCTTTAGGTTGAGGACAAGCCCAGAGAAACGATTAAAATTCTTGAGCCTTAACGAGCCATTCTGATCCCTGGGTATGGTTTTCCCCCTAAATTAGGTCATGGAACGTAATTTTGCCCAGAAGAGAAATCCTGTTCTTTAACTTTAAAGCTTAACGCCGCTCCCAAAATGCACATGCTGCTCGTATATCAAAGTACCGTGTGTCAGAGGGAAAGGATCTTTAAAATCCTCCCCCCAATAGTGTTGATTACAGGTAAGATACAAAGAGCAGAGGAGCTGTTGAGCTAAAACATAGAGTATTTACAAGTAAAATCTCACTTTTCTTAGCTCACATTCAAGCTACAAAAGCTCTTCGCAGTAATTTAGAATATTATCCTAAAAGGCTCTCCCAAGCCTCGAATGTGAATCCAGTCGCTTATCAGGGTGGAAAATTTTAAAATAAAAATGTGTCTATGTATTTCTGCTGAATGAGACCCCTCCCTCAGGAGGAGACACACTTACGCATTTTTTTTTTTTTTCTGTCCCTGTCGGGGCCAACACGGCCAAGGTTTCAAAGTGTTTGGCCGCGCATCATTTCAGAGTGTTCTCAAGTAGGTCAGAAGAAAACAATTCTTTAATGATGACCTTCATGCTCTCCTTTGATGACAGGAAGTATAGAGGCCCTGCGCAGATCACCGGCTTCTGCGCTACAAGCCTACATTTTGTTTAGTGTTTTGAGAAACACAGCGTCCATAATTCCGACTACAGGTGGTTAGTTTTGTAATTAGTCATAGGGAATTTACCTCGGCGATTTTTGCTGTCTAGAAAAGTGCGTGCAGCTCTTAACCCATTGTACTCTGAGAGCTCCGATTCTGTCTCTACTTTAATGACTTTCCCATTTTTTGAGGTTTCGTGAGTGATCTCCTGATTCCTTGGTGTCCGGAGGTCCAGAGACACCATGCCGCAGAAGGAGAGACAGACTTATTTCCAAAATAAGATTGGGAAGATATGGGTGACAAAATATTTTGTGTGTGACTTCCGGGGGAGGTGGCTTGGGTGTTGAAATCTTATCACTTTGGAAACATTTCATTGGTTTATGGCAACAGCAGGGAAGACGCGTTTATTCCAAATATTTCATGCGATCAAGTTATGTTTTTCTATTCCAATACTTCATTTTTTAAGATACTGGTATTTTTCAAACAGATAGAGAAGGAAGGCATTCATCTGTGTATTGAGAGTTTACTATTTGCCAGCAGCTGACCTCCATGCGTAGGCTGCGTCCGAGAATTATGTAGGCAAAATCCCTGCTTACACGAAGAATAGGTTCTAGCCGAGGAGACAGGCAATAAAGAAATACTGCAGAGATCACCTTGAATAAACAACACAGTGGAACCTAGTGACAAACAGAGACATAGGTTTAGATCGTCCCTCTAATGTCAATCGGCAAAAAAGCGGAATGTGTGGGTCTAGATGCTAATGGGTGGGAGGATGTGGTTGGGGAGGCCTGGGCAGTCGTGATTGTGTCAGTGCTTTCTGGAAAGTGGGAGGCAGGAACATCAGCAGAAAGTGAGGATGGGGAAGAGGTGTTGGGGGGTTTGAAGATAGACGCTGAAGGGTACGACACTGACGCATTTCGTACAGAAAATGATGTCACGGACACTTGTAAATGACCACTGGGATCGAACAGATGACAGTTTCCCATGCCTCGTTCAGAATTTGGGAGAAAGAGCTGCAGGCAGGGATGGTCAAAATAACTCTCCACCAACAAGTATGCCCTTTCTGTCCTCCTAAAGATCACCACTCCCTTAAAGCTGGTGTACGTGGTACAGGTGCTGCCAATTTTTGGTGTTTAAGTTGGGTTCGAAGCTGCTTGCTTCTCTGAGACACTGAATTTGACAAGTTTTCCCTTCCCCTGCTGCTTTTGTTGCTTTGTTTTTTTTTTTTTCCGATTGTGGTAAAAGAGACCTAACATCACATTTATCACCTTAGCCATTGGTAAGTATGCATTTGTGACATTATCTCCATGCACAGGGTTGTGTAACTGTCGCCAATACCTATCTCTAGAACTTTTTCATCATTCCCAACATAAACTCTGTACGTTCTAGATGATTACTCCCCCTCGGCCCCTCCCTTCAGCCTGTGGTAACCCATATTCTACTTTCTGTCTTCATGAATTTGCCTGTTCCGGGCACGTCACATAAATGGAATCGTACGGTATTTGTCCTTCTGTGCCTGGCCTGTGGCAATTCGCACAATGTTTTTAAGGTCCATCCATGTCGTAGCATATGTCACAATTTCATTCCTTTGGGCTTTTAGTATCGCAAAAGCTTACTGCCACAGCCATCACATGGGTGCAGGGGCACACGGGCTAAAAACCCTGGCGATGCCCTCTGCCTTTCTCTTCTCTTGGGGTCTCCCGCAGACCCCAGCACGAAATTGATCTCCGTGAGCAACACTTGAGCTGTCCCGTTCGCATGGCCTACAAACCATACCGGATTTACACGGGAAGGCAGAATCTTGTTCCTAGCAATGCATCGAGACCCTGGAAGGCTGCCAGGCTGCTGGCTAGCCCTTGAGGCCTTGCTCGCTGCAAATTATCTGTGCTGGGCGGAGCCGGGCAGGTGCAGAGGGAAAATGGTCACTGCCTATCAAAAGCAGGTGCCGCCTGCTGACCAAAATAGGGCCAGCACAGGCAGGGGGTGGAGAAGAAACATTTTGGTCGTTGCTTCCATCATCTTCCTCCTTGGAAGGAAATCCTCTTTCAAACGGCAGAGCCCCCACAAGGAACGGACGCGAATCACAGGCATTTGTATGTGGCCTTTTCTAACTGTGCATTCTGCTGCTTAATGGATGACTTTGGAAGCTTAAAAGACTTGGATTTGGTAGTCCTCCGGTTTTAAATCCCTTGGGCCTTTGAGCTCAAGAGTTGTTGCATTTGAAGAAATTCTGGCCCGCTTTCCAGATCTCTTTTCTCAGAAGAACTAACGCTGAAAAAGTATTTTCTAAAATTCCTCCCGCCCGTGATATTATTTTTGAAATGAAAACACATTTTATTTTTTTAAATTTTTTTTAATGTTTATTTATTTTTGAGATAGAGAGAGACAGAGCATGAACGGGGGAGGGTCAGAGAGAGGGAGACACAGAATCGGAAACAGGCTCCAGGCTCTGAGCTGTCAGCACAGAGCCCGATGCGGGGCTCGAACTCACGGACCGCGAGATCGTGACCTGAGCTGAAGTCGGCCGCTCAACCGACTGAGCCACCCAGGCGCCCCAATAAAGACTTTTTTTAAAGGCTTAGTGTATGCCATGCTTGGGTAGGCATTTGATATACACCCTTACTTGGGGCGCCTGGGTGGCTTAGTCGGTAGAGCATCTGACTCTTGATCTGAGGGTTGTGAGTTTGAGCTCCACGCTGAGTGTGGAGCCTCCTTGGGAAAAAAAAAAAGATGGAAGGGTGACTAGAAACCCCTGGCCAAACGCCTTGCTTTATGAATCAGGAGACTAAGGCTAGGAGTAGTCTCAGCTCTGCTTGCTGGGTGAGCTGGTTAATTGCAGGGCCAGAACTGGGGTCACCCAAGCCCAGATAACTCACGTGCTCGCATATAAGGTTTTCTTGTAAAATGCTTTATATCCAGTGGCTTAAAAATCAAAACTCTGGGGGCGCCTGGCTGGCTTGCTTGGTCAATGGAGCTCGGGGTTTTGGGTTCCAGCCCCATTCTGGGTGTAGAGATTACTTAAAAATAAAATTATTAAAAAAACAAAAACAAACCAAAACTCTGGTAAATACTGAAACATAAAACAGTAAGTTGGAGGAAGGAGAGCTGGGAGGTGAGGTATCAGGGTTTTTCTAGAAAGTGATAAAATGGGTTATTTCAAGGTATTGCAGCTGCATTCAGTTAGACAACCCCTTTGCTCTCATCCTGTTTGCCTTCTCTCTCCTCTCTTCCTCCCACCTCTCATCTTGTTCCTTGAGCTGCCCTTTTTTTTTTTTAATTTTTTTTTTCAATGTTTATTTATTTTTGGGACAGAGAGAGACAGAGCATGAACGGGGGAGGGGCAGAGAGAGAGGGAGACACAGGATCGGAAGCAGGCTCCAGGCTCTGAGCCATCAGCCCAGAGCCTGACGCAGGGCTCGAACTCACGGACCGCGAGATCGTGACCTGGCTGAAGTCGGACGCTTAACCGACTGCGCCACCCAGGCGCCCCATTGAGCTGCCCTTTAACAGCAAGACATCCCATCCCAAAGGTGATGCCTGTGTTTGGATAATGGTGTCGCCTGATTAAAAAAAAAAAAATGTTTCTCGGACCTGCTGGAGCTAGCATCTCAAAGCAAACAAGAAAAATCCACACTAGTAATAATAATCCTTAGGTATGTGGTGAAGTGTGCGAAATCAAAGCAGTTATTTGTGTTTGAACGTGAAAAGGAGTGCCCAGTTGCCCTCTGTTATTTTTTTTCCACATTTAGTATTGCTGTCTAATGTATCTTATTTTATTATTGGTTTTTAGAGCTTATGTATTTATATATTATTTATTTATTTATTTATTTATTTATTTATAGTAACCTCTACACCCAACGTGGGGCTCGAACTCATGACCCCAAGATCGAGTCACATGCATCGCCTGCTCTACGGTTGGAGCCATCCAGGTGCCCCATTCAATGGATTTTAAATTTATTTTTAGTTGCCAACTGGCTTCATTGTCTTCTCCTTACAGCCATCAGTTGAGCTGCTGCTGTCTTTTAGGGCACTGAGGACGGGTGGGATGGGAGAGGACCAGACACCGGGCGCATCCTTAGGTCTGAATGCAGTTTATGCTCAGGGGTCGTCAAGGCACCTAATTCACTGGCATATTCCCTGTTCTGCTGAGAAGACACAACAAAGCCCCAGGTCAAGGGCTGGGGTGGCTACACGCTGCTGCTCGAGACGAACGTCCGGTGTCCCCAGCCTCGTCCCTTCCTTCTCAGGACAGGGTGGCTGGAACCAGCTGAGAGCATCAATGCACAGTCCCCTCAGCACAGCTGGGCTCCCCCAGACCCGGTGGAGCAGGGGCTCTGTGCAGAGCCCACGCACCTGGACACGAACAGCAGTGGTGGTTTCATCTGCAAAACAGGAAAGCCTTATATAGCAAAACCTCAGCTAACAGGAAGCCAACAAATCCAGACTTCTCATTCACCAGTGACTCTTGTAACCAGCTCATTAGGCTTCTCAAATAATTGTACTTCGTGTTCCTGTTGCTAAAAAAAAAAAACAAAAAAAAAAAAAACAAACACCCAAAAACCCAGAGCTCACTTTGCACACACTTTCAGAACGAACAAGAGATTTTCTGATACATAATTCTGTATAGTACTTACCCAACCAGCTTCACTTGACCATTTTTATTATTTATTAAAAAAAATTTTTTTAATGTTTATTTATTTTTGAGAGAGCGAGAGCGGGGGAGGGGCAGAGGGAGGAGCCACAGAATCTGTAGCAGGCTCCAGACTCTGAGCTGTCAGCACAGAGCCCGATGCGGGGCTCAAACTCGTGAGCTGCGAGATCATGACCTGAGCCAAAGTCAGCCGCCCAACCGACTGAGCCACCCGGACGCCCCTTGACCATTTTTATTATTAATATGCCTATGCCTTAATCACATTCTCGACTTTTATCCCACGTTTGTATATGATGCATTTTTATAAATGGCTTCAAATTCCCTTTGAAACAAACCTACAAAGAAGGTGATTATTGAAACTATGTTTCTGCTAAATACAGCCTTCTCAAAGGTCCACAAAACATTGTTCGTTGCTTCCTGACTGCTAATGAACCCCATCTCCACACGACCTTACAGAGGTCACTTCTACTGCCCTCCCACTGCACCTGAAAGCCAGCTCTTTATTTGCAAGAATGTTTCCTCTTTACCTCAGGCTCAGGCTCACTCAGCTATTGCCTCTGGTTGGAAGGCTTGAGGAAAGTTCTATTTTTCTTTTACTGCCGTATCTTCTGTTTTGTTTTATTTTATTTTATTTTATTTTATTTTATTTTATTTTATTTTATTTTATTTTATTCTATTTTATTTTTGAGAGGGAGAGAGACAGAGCGTGAGGGGGAGAAGGGCAGAGAGAAAGAGGGAGACACAGAATCCCAAGCAGACTCCAGGCTCCCAGCTGTTAGCACAGAGCCTGACGCGGGGCTCGAACTCGGGAGGCGTGAGATCATGACCTGAGCCGAAGTTGGACGCTCAACCGACTAAATCACGCAGGTGTCCCCTAAGTATTTTGAAACTCATCCTGTTTCTCTATCTTCTCTGGTGCTAATTCTGGTCAGTTCTTTTTTATGTCTCTATCAGACAAAGGCAATAGATTCTTTTTGAAATTTAAGTTGTATTATTTTAAGTTTTCCAATCCAGTGGTTTTTAGTATATTCAGAGTTGTAGACCATCACCACTATCTTATCGAATTCCGGAACATTTTCATCATCCCCCCCCCCCCAAAAAAAAAAAACCGCTATACCCATTAGCAGTCACGCCCCAACCCTTCCTCCCCTCAACCCCGGGCAATCAGTGATCTACTTTCTGTCTCTAGAGATATGCCTAGTGTGGGCATTCCATATCAACGTCATCATACGACGTATGGTCTTTGGTCACTAGCTTCTTATACTTAGCATAATGCTCCCAGGGTTCATCCATATTGTAGCCTGTATCAGCCTTTCATTCCTTTTTATGGCTGAATAATATTCTCCAGTATGGATAAAACACCTTTGTTTATACATTCAGTTGATGGACACTTGGGAATAGTTTCTTTATTAATAAGTTTTCCTGCCTCCTGGGTTTCCTCATGCCAGTGCATAATCTATACTATGTCCAAGATTCTCTTCTTAAAAAACTCTGATCACAGCACCCTGTAATCAGAAACCTGTGGGGGCGGCTGGGTGGCTCAGTTGGTTAAGCATCTGACTCTTGATGTCTGTTCAGACCGTGATCTCAGGGTTTGTGAGATCGACCCATACACTGGGCTCTGCGTTGACGGGGTGGAGCCTGCTTGGGATTCTCTCTCTCTGCAACCCCCCCCCCCCCCATAAACAAATAAATAAATGTAAACAAAAAAAAAAGAAAGAAAGAAACCTGTGTGAGTTCCCCAATGGTTCACATGCAGAATAAATCCTTACCTCACCCTCCTGTTTTAGTCATTGTCTCTTATTTTCTTTCCACAAATGCCCCATGTGGATGGACCCCTCTGACTCTCCAAATGGTGAACTCCTATGAGCCTTCCCTTTGAAGCCTTTCTCACCAGCCTCTGGGAGAACAGATGATGCCTCGGCACTTTCTACATTTTCCGTCATTAAAATACTTACGATTCCGTATGGTAACCATTTCTCCCTGAATTGTCACCCCTACCTATCGTGGCAGCCCTCGGAGGAGAATGCGTGTTTCTTATTCCACTCGCTGGTGCCTTCTTTCTTCTTTGTGACTAACTCAGAGAGGATGCCTCGTCAGTGATTATTTCATACGTGTGTACCTTGTTTAACCTTTACTTTAAAACTTTTATGGAGTAGCTTAATGTGCCGGGCACGCGATGTTTCCGTTGGGAAAATGAAGTCAGCCACTTTGTGACTATCACCCTAGGAACGAAAACAGAAGGGAATGATTTCATGCTGTGGCTCCTACCCCTCCTCCCCCTTCCTGAAGATGACATGCTTTTACATGAATTATCTTCTTCTGATCTCACATCGTCCCTGTATCAGGCAACTATTGTTCTTCTCATTCGAAAACAATTTGGAAGCGAGACCAGGGAAGCTTGAATGACTCACCTGTCAGAGATCACACATCTAGAATTAAGGACCCTGCTCCTGCCTTATCCTGTAACCTTCTAAGACACTTCCTAAGGAAGAAGGAGATCCTCAAAGAAGAACAGAAATGCCGGACTTGATAATTTCACAACTGGGGGGAATGGTCCTGAATAAAGCATAGTTTTGTACGAGTCGTGTTTGCAAAAGCTTGTGTATTTATAGATGTGCTCCCTTTGTATGTCTGACGCAGGGAAAAGAGAGCAAAGCGAGTCTTTTGCGTCCCAGCATCAGGCTGAGGGTGCTGTGGAGGAAGGCAGAGCAACGTGTCTGCCAGAGCCTTCAATTTCTTCCAGAACAATTGGCCCCAAACCCGTGACGGAGAGGCCATGACGTCCAGGCTTAAAACAACCGAGAACAGAAGACGGTGTTTAGGTAGAATCAGGACCATCATTAAGTATTTCAAGACAGGGGCGCCTGGGTGGCTCGGTGGGTTAAGCGTCCGACCTCGGCTCAGGTCATGATCTCACGTTTCGAGGGTTCGAGCCCCGCACTGGGCTCTGTGCTGACAGCTCAGAGCCTGGAGCCTGCTTCAGATGCTGTGTCTCCCTCTCTCTCTCTGCCCGTCTCCTGCTTGCACTCTGTCTCTCTGTGTCTCTGAAAAATAAACAATGAACATTAAAAAAATAAAACACAAAAGAATGTCAAGACAGTGGCAGCAAGACCATTAAGCGGATCAAAGGCACGGGGGGCCCTGAACAGGTCACAGTTCCGTGAAACTGGCCCTGGGCAGACTTGCATATCCAGATACACATTTGTTCTCACAATCACAGAGAAAGCAACAGGGGCATACACGCCGCGAAGGAATACGGACCCCAAATATGTTACCTTAAAATTTCTTTACTATAAAGTAGCTTATATCATAAAACTTGTACTTTCTAGGTGCCAGACATGGTTCCAAGAGCTTTGCAAATACTGACTCATATTCTTCTTCTTGAAAACGCTACGTGGTAGGTACTATTTTTATAATAGCCACTTCATAGATGAGGAAATGGACGCATGGGGAGGACTCATGTAAATTGCCCCATATTCTACAGAACTCAGCCAGCCTGAGTCTGTGCTTCTGACCACGGTAGTTGTGGCCTCGTAAATAAAAACAAGACTTGTTCTCTTCACTACACGACTCTGCACCAACATGTCTCAGAAAATGTCACTTTTGAAGGGTAGCTTATGTGTTTCATCTTAAAAGAGAGAAAACTAAATTCATTGTGGGATCTTGTGCAGAACTGCACGGATCTTTCCCATTGTCACAATCCAGCCTGCCCACGGATATTCCTTTCCTGAATGTTCTGCACATCTGAGAAACAGACTAATATACAACATAGCAGCCCTAAATGAACGACGAATCAGGAATGAACTCTCCTGCCTCTGTTCTCATAACAAGATAGCTTTCAAGAAAAGCAGATAAGTTCCTAAACAAACAAACAGAGAGCATTTACTGTAGCTCCCAGGAATGCCTCTCTACTCGTTGCCAGGGAAAACAACGAGCATTTTGAACGTGAAAAAAAGATTAAGTTGGATTTTGTGCAATCAGAAAGAGTCAGGTATAAACTAAAATTTACAAAGCATTTCGTTTGAAGCGTTCAAAGTAAATACAAAGTGATGGTATATGTGTAATAAACTTTCATTATCTGGAAGCTTCATGGATTCAGCCCTGTTAACCTTCTGTGAGATGCTGGATACCTCTATTGTTTCTGTATTTTATTTACCTCTGTGTGTGCTTTATCTTCCTGATTGGGAATTAGGATTGTGGATTTGAGCCTCCCTGACAATAAGACAGCAACCTTCCTTCTTTCCTTCCTTCCTTCTTTTTTCTTCTTTCTTCCTTTCTTTCTTTTTTCTTCTTTCTTTCTTTCGTTCGTTCTTTCTTTCTTTCTTTCTTCTTTCTTTTTCTCTTTCTTTCTCTCTTTCTTAAGATTTTATTTTCAAGTAATCTTTACACCCATCGTGGGGCTTGAACTCACAACCCTGAGGTCAAGAATCTTCACTGATTGAGCCAGTCAGGGGCCCTAAGACAGGATTTTTTTCACTGAGTTTGAATTGATCTAAACTAAATTATATAAAAATATTGAAGAATATTAAAGAAAATAACCTCACTGTATAAAGATATATTTAAAATATGTTTTCCTGGGGCTCCTGGTTGGCTCAGTCCCTACAGCATGAGACTCTTGAGCTTGGGGTCGTGAGTTTGAACCCCATGTTGGGTGTAGAGTTTACTTAAAAAATGATTTCCCTAAAAAGTAGCTACTCCAGGGGCGCCTGGGTGGCGCAGTCGGTTAAGCGTCCGACTTCAGCCAGGTCACGATCTCGCGGTCCGTGAGTTCGAGCCCCGCGTCGGGCTCTGGGCTGATGGCTCGGAGCCTGGAGCCTGTTTCCGATTCTGTGTCTCCCTCTCTCTCTGCCCCTCCCCTGTTCATGCTCATGCTCTGTCTCTCTCTGTCCCAAAAATAAATAAAACGTTGAAAAAAAAAAATTTAAAAAAAAAAAAAAAAAAAAAAAAGTAGCTACTCCAAAGCTGTCAAAAGTCTCCTGAAGGATACTGAAACCAGGGAAGAACCCCCTGGAGTTCCTCGTGCATTGTTCCTCAGGCAACCTTGGGTTTGTCTCCTGCATTATGTTGCATTTGTGAAAGACAAAACCCTTACCACAAGGAGAACATTTTATTTTATTTTATTTCATTTCATTTTATTAATTTTTTTAAATGTTTATTCACTTTTGAGAGACAGAGAGAGACAGAGAGTGAGCAGGGGAGAGGCAGAGAGAGAGAGGGAGACACAATATTTGAAGCAGGCTCCAGGCTCTGAGCTGTCAGCATAGAGCCTGACACAGGACCTTGAACTCACAAACCATGAATTCATGACCTGAACTGAAGTCGGACGCTTAACCCACTGAGCCACCCGGCATCCCGAGAACATTTTAAACATGCCAGAGATTCCGTTAGTCTGTCATCTTACACTGGTTTATGGTAAATGATTTCTAGTTACATCGACCCATTTTCCAACCCTCCCATCTCTTTTCCCTTCTCTGCTCGCCCTCCTCTGTCTCTCTAGTATGCGGGGCCATTGTCTATATAATGTTCTCATCAGAACTGCATTTTGCAGAACGTTCTTTTCCAATAACAACTTTAAAAAGAAGTAAAGCCACTTATCCGCAGACCCACTAAAATCTCCAATCCAAACAATCCATCCTGGGTTCATAGGGCTTCATGAAGGAGTCAGAGAAGTAGGCCAAGTGGGTGAAGTAGGATGCTTCATCTTGGACACATTCTGTTTCTTTTTTTTTAATTTTTTTTAACGTTTTATTTATTTTTGAGACAGAGAGAGACAGAGCATGAACGGGGGAGGGGCAGAGAGAGAGGGAGACACAGAATCGGAAGCAGGCTGCAGGCTCTGAGCCATCAGCCCAGAGCCCGACGCGGGGCTCGAACTCACGGACCGCGAGATCATGACCTGAGCCGAAGTCGGCCGCTTAACCGACTGAGCCACCCAGGTGCCCCGGACACATTCTGTTTCATTCCTTGACTTGACAGACTTGTTGCAGGAAAGTCGACTGATCCCTAGGGACAATACCACTTTCCTCCTTTCTCCTTCTTTTTGTAATTGGAAAAGTTAAAAAGAAAGAAAACAACAGAATGTAGTATAACAAACATTACCATACACAAGAAAGTAGCACAATTTGTCAAAAATGAACACACGTTAGTGATAAAGGTGAAGTTCCGTTGAACTCCTGGGTCCTCTTTCCCTTGATTTCTCCCCAGAGGGCACCACCATGATGATTTGGGCATGGTATCACATCAGCCCGTGCTTTTATTTCATCTACAAACGTGTATTCTTTATAAATAGGATGTAGATATTGCTTATATAGATATATAAATTTACAAACACTGTGTTACGATTTTGCTGAGTTCAAAATGAGCGACCTTGATCTCTCAGGATAAGACAGGATGAAATTTCCCTAAATTGTGCCCTCTATTCTAGAAACTATTCCCTGGAGCAAATGTTAACTTCTGGAGTAATCCGAGCAATAAATCTTGACTACAAACAAGAATTCTTGAGGTGAAAACTCTTTGGACTTGGTGACTATGAGCCACTGGTAGAAAATGAAACTCAGTTGGTATTATCTCTTACCTAAAATCTATAAACTTGAGGAAAGCTTTCTCTTGGTACATTTCTGATATTAGATTTTTCTGGAAAACTGATTTTTTTTTCTGCAGCTATCAAAATCTTTAGGTTGTCACATAAATACTTGCTATATTTGCAGTCAAATGCTCTACCACTGAGCTCTACCCCCTACACTTGCTATATTTTAAATCCCCGGATAAAAGATGTGACGGTAATCACAATTTTATCCATCCAAATGTATATTTTTCATGTTAGTGTGACAGAAGTTTCAGAAATAACATTTGAAATGCAAATCGGTCCTAGTATTTATAAATTTCTCTTTTTTCTACGTGGAAAAATTCAATGGTTGTCAGGAACATACACAGGAATGAAAAATACTTCAGAGGTGTATACTTCTATACTTCAGTCTTAGAGAAGACTCTAACAGTTCTAGAAAAACAGCTGACTGTCCTCACATTTTGGAATGTAATGCTACCTCACCACGACTAGACCTCAATGAAAGTTGGCATGTTAATAAATCTAGTAGTCTAGTGCCACCTTGCGACTGATCTGCTCAACTACACCCATCATGTACGATTTTAGAGAGGAAGGACTTCATTTCTTTAAAAGGTCCGTTCATCCCCTCAGTTTCCAGTGTGTCGGTTATTGGATTGACAATGTCTGCTAGTAGGGTGATGAGACATCCCAGCTTTCCTGGGACCCGCAGGCCTTCCAGGACACAAGACTCTAAGGCTTAAAACCAGGACAGTCCTGGGTAAACCGGCATAGTCTGTGCTCTACTTACTACTAAGTACAAAGCGCTGTCTGGGCACTTGGGAGATAGCAGTAAGATAGGCAAGGTCACTGTTTTCATGGGGTGCATGTTACTCGGAGGGACGCGGACGATATGTAATCATGTAAAAGCTAGCTGGCTGTCAGTTACGCAAATTACTAAAATAGGTTGGTGTAAGAGTGACGGGGTGGCTCTCTTAGGTTGAGTGCTCGGTGACAGCGGAGGTGACGTTTAAGAGCTGAATGACACACAGGAACGGGTCATATAAAGACAGGAAGAAGAACATTCTGGGCAAAGAAAAATGTTAGAACAGAACCCGTAGGTCAGAGATAAGCTTGGTGTATTTAGGGAACCCAAAGACGTCAATGTGACTTGAATTTAGTGGGTGTGTTCATTTTCTAGGGTTATTGTCACAAATTGCCAGAAACTGGGGGGCTTAAAACAACAGGAGTTTATTGTCTGTCAGTTCTGGAGGCCAGAGGTCTAAAGTCAAGCTATCAGCAGGGCGATACTCCCTCTGAGGGCTCTAGGGGAGGATCCTTCCTTTCTAGCTTCTGGTGGTCACCAGAAATCACCCGTGATCCTTGGCTGGTAGATATAGCACTCCCATCTCTGACCTGTCTTCATGTGGTCCTCTCCCCGTGTCTCTGTCTTCAGGTGATCTTTCCGTTTCCTTGTAAGGACATCAGTCATTGGATTAGGGCCTTCTGTAATGACATCGTATGTTGATGACATCTGCAAAGGTCCCATTTCCAAATAAGTTTACATTTACAGGAAGCGGGGGGGTGGCGGGATTAGGGATTTAACATATGTTTTTGGAGGACACAGGTCAAGCCACTACAGTGGACAAGACTGGAGGTGATGCCAGAAGAGAACCCAGAGGTAGGCAGGGCCCAGATCATGCAAGAATTTGTAAGGGAAGAAATAAAACTCTGAGTTTTAAGGAGCAGAGAGTTGTGATATCCCAGCCATTTCGAAGGAAGATTACCATTGTGGGGAGACAGGCCAGAAAAAGATATGAATGCAGAGAAAGGAATTAGGAGATGGTTGACATGGCTTGGGTTATAGAGGCAATGGTGACGATGGAGAAGAATCGGATGGGGTTGGGTTACATTTTTGAGACAAAACTGATAGGTTTCCTGATGGACTGGTATGATACAAGATCAAGGATAACTGCTAGAGTTTTGACGAGAACAATCTGGTGGATATTTCTGCTATTGCCTGGGCTGAGGAAACCTGGGGGGCAAACAGGTATAGGGAGGAAAATGAAGAGTTTTATCTTTGCCGTGGGAAGACAGAAGAATACCATTTCCAGACTCCAAGTTACAGGGGTGTGTGAGGAAAGAGAGCCCCAGCTGTCTCCAGAGGGAGGTGGGGAAAGAGGAAGGAGATGCTTTTATGAAAAACCAGGTTTCAAATGGGACATGAAAGAAAAAAAGAGAAGGCTCAGAGAAGAATGTGAGAGGAGAAAGGGAGTTTCTGATGATACACCGTGAGTCCCCACAGAACGCACTGGCAGGTTTGGGAGGGTGCAGAGGAAGGAAAGTTGGGGCACAGCAGGGCTTGTGCCTAGTAGTTTGGGGATGATGGCTGACGTACAGGGCACGGGCTGCTGTTGGTGAGTGAGGTGAAGCGTTCGTGAATCCTGAAGGGATCTGTACGATGATCTCTAAGGGGAAGGCTGATTTAATGTATCCGGTTAGGGAGCCACCAGGCCGTTGTTCTATCTTGCAGTTTACAGAGAGCATGGCGGACGAGGCGAGAACCAGCCACTTCTCGGGAGACAAGGAACACGAGGCTCCTTGACAGCTGGTGGAGGGCTGGCTGTAGCTGAGGCAGGAAGCTGGGCACCTTGGGTTTTCTTGATGGCCCAAGTGAAGCGTGGGGGGGCTCTGCTCATGAGCCCAGTAGTCATGGTACAGGGTTTATGAGTTGCTCTGTTTATAGCTACAATTTGGAATCCATGTGCTGAATCCGGAACCTTCCATTTGCTGGCATACTTGCACAGTCTCCCTGTCTTCCACCTCCACCAACTGGTTCGAAAGCCTACGGGTTGATTTCATTTTTTTATCGTTAGTTCTTACCTGATGAAAGGCAATGTAAGACAGAGATGGGAATGAGAATGACGTCACACTGAGAACGTAGATTAAAAAAGAAAGAAAGGAAACGGAGACCTGGGCTCATAGGCATGCATATTTATTTTCCTTTCCTAGGCACATCAGTGGTCTTATGTTTAGGCTTCCGGGCGGGGCTACGACCCTAGAAACTCAATGATAAATAACCTCTCTGGTTAAAGGAGAAGAGACAAGAGGAAGGGCAAGGGTGAAGGGACATTTCTTTCTGTTTGTTTTTATTTTCCAGTTTCGACGGGTCAGGCCAGAGGCTGAGGGCCCAACAGGGCTGGTGCACCCTGACATCTAGCACGTTCTAGACCCTGTGTAGGTCCATCGGTCCCCAAGAAGGGGAAGCGAAACTGACTTCTCTTCTCAGCCCCTCATTTCTGGAAAGACCTACATAGACCTTTTCTTTCTTAATACCTCCAGAACGTGTTATCAACCACCACAAGGGTGTCGGGAAGGTGAACTGCCTGGGCTAGAGTTAGTTTCCCTCTTGTGTTCTGGAATCGGTATGTAGGGGGGCGTGGCTAGGAAGCTCTCTTTGGGCAAAACAAGCTTTGTTTCATTTTAAACTTAACATATTTTGCTTAGCTGTTTACGTTATCGTTTATAAACGCTAGACTTCATTCTGTTTGGTGTGTCGATTTATGGATTTTGACAAATGCATAGAGTCGTGTAACCACGACCACAATCAAGATATGGAGCAATTCCATTACCCACCGCCTCCCCCCCCCTCCCCCGCCCCTGCCAATTCTGTCATGCTGCCCCTTTGTACATTTAATCTTTTAAAGTAAATTATGCTTACTGGGCGCCTGAGTGGCTCAGTCGGTTAAGCGTCCGACTTCGGCTCAGGTCATGATCTCGCGGTTTGTGAGTTCGAACCCTGCGTCCGGGCTCCGTGCTGCTGGCCGCTCGGAGCCTGGAGGCTGCTTCGGATTGTATGTCTCTCCATCTTTCGGCCCCTCCCCTGCTCATGCTCGGTGTCCCTCTGTCTCTCAGTAATAAATAAATGTTAAAAAAAATTTTTTTAAGTAAATTACATTTTTATTTATTCTCAGGCACTTGAACTGTGTCATTTGGGTGAATCTTATTTATTTATTTATTTATTTATTTATTTATTTATTTATTTACATTTTGGAAAGATGAACCAGTTTCCCTTTATAATACCAGCACCATGAATCAAATATCCCCGTAATGGGACGACAGATGTTGTCTGTGCCCATCAGGATCAAGATCGCCCTTTGATTTCACTCCTTGCTGATATCCATAGGAGCTCAGGTCTCTTTACGATTCCTCCACTCTTCCTCATAAAATAGTTATTGGCTTCCTCACCATTTTTACTGTTTTTTTTTCATATGTGTTCAAGCAACTCTTAAAACATGGCGTCCAGAATTAAAACGCAATGCCCCAGATGTAGTTATTACACCCCAGGGACTTGGCCAGCACACACTTTCTTCCTTCCAGTTTCTGTCTGAAACTGCAGTGGCATTTTTGTTCCCTCAGCCATAATTCATTGTTTACTGACAATGAGTATCTGGTCAATTAAATTAAAAAAAAAAAAATTAACACTTGGTTGCTAGTTCGTTTAGTCCTTAGCCGGTAAATGTGGCACTGGGATTTTTGCATTCAAGTAAAGCCTTTTTTTTTTTTTTTCAACGTTTATTTATTTTTGGGACAGAGAGAGGCAGAGCATGAACGGGGGAGGGGCAGAGAGAGAGGGAGACACAGAATTGGAAACAGGCTTCAGGCTCTGAGCCATCAGCCCAGAGCCTGACGCGGGGCTCGAACTCATGGATCGCGAGATCGTGACCTGGCTGAAGTCGGACGCTTAACCGACTGCGCCACCCAGGCGCCCCAAGTAAAGACTTTTATATTCATCTTTATTAACATTTGTAAAAGTATTTATTTATTTATTTATTTGCGTAATCTGTATAGCCAACATGGGGCTCGAACTCACCACCCTGCGATCAAGACTGGCATGTTCCTCCGACTGAGCCAGCCAGGTGCCCCATACCCTTATTCATATTTGCAGTGTGAAATTGGTCCAACTTCCAGCCTGTGAAGATGGGTCGAGATCTTTCTGTGACGTTACGCATATGCTCTCCGTGCTCAATATTCCATTACGGATGGAATACCCCCAGGCATTTCTCACGCACTGCCTTGTCAGCGCCCCCCCCCCCCCCATCCTTCTTTAATCCTAATGACCTCTTAGCCCATTTTCTCCTTTGCTCATATCTCTTCAAAGGCGGAAGGTTCCACAGCTGGAGTCACCTAAACAATGTGATGAGAGAGGGGACAAACCCAGTGGGTTCGGGAGAACCTGCAGCTCCATTGGTGAGCTCCTGTTTAGGGCGTTCTCAGGAGACTGATAGCTTGGCTCTCGGCCAGAAAAGTGAATTGAGGGGCTAGTAAAAAAAAAAAATTGGCTCGTAATTGGGACTATTACCTTATTACAGCATGTGAGGCAAGTCATAGAAGGAATATGGTCTGGTTTGCAAGGACAAAAGGAATGATCGGTCAATAATACTTCAGCAGTGCATAATTAGTGAGTTCTATATAAAACGGGGACAAATAGGTTGGATTAAATTACGAAGGTCCTGTGTGTCACCCTTACATGTGTGTTTTATTAAGAATGCAAACAGTTTTTTCATTTTATAGGACCTATTTCTAGGGCACTCTGTATTCTTTGCTACTATTCTTATCTATCCCTCTATCTCTCCGTACTTTTATTGTAAGAACACTGAACATGGGATTCACTTTCTTAACAAATTTTAAGTACATGTTTTTTTCATGTTTATTTATTTTGAAGGAGAGAAGGACAGAGTGTGAGTGGGGGAGGGGCAAAGGGAGGGAGAGAGAGAGAGAGAGAGACAGAATCTGAAGCAGGCTCCAGGCTCAGAGCTGTCAGCACAGACCCTGACTCGGGGTTCCATCTCACAAACCATGAGATCATGACCTGAGCCGAAGTCGGAGGCTTAACCGATCGAGCCACCCAGGCGCCCCCTATAGGCACGATTTTGTACAACAGATTTCTAGAACTTTTTCATCCTGTGTAACTGAAACTATTTACCACTATTTCTTTAATTTAAGAGTTTTTGATAATAAAGTATACAGATAGAACTGATGCTTTCATACCACAGGTATTATTTAGCATAATGTCAGGACTAAGTTTTCTAACACCTAAGACATTTTATTTCCTGTTAAATTATTCCAAACAGCACAACATGAAAATAAGATAATAAACATTCATGTAACGCTACCCAGATCTGAAAAACAACATTTCTGTTATGTTTATCTCGGATTTTGGAAACACGAGATAGAGTTGAAGCTGTTTGTGTCCCTCCGGACCTCTTTCAGATTCATTTTCCCTTTAGCCCTCTCCAGAGGTAACCACCTGTTACCTCCATGATGATTCATGCAGCTTTGTTTATTCACCTTGATCGCTATATAGCATTTCATTAATGAATATTCTAAATGTAAACATTTCCCTATTGGTGATCATTTAGATGATCATGAAATTTTTCGGTATTCAAACGATGCTGCTGTGAACATGTTGTGCTTGCTTTGTAGGTCACTTGTGCTCAAGCCTCTAGCGCGGATACATGTGGAAATGAACTTTCTGGGTGACAGAGTCCCAACATCGTCACGTTTACTGGAAATGGACAGATTTCTTTTCAAGGGGGTTGTAACAATTTATACCCCGCTATTGGCAGTCTTTAAAAATTTTTGTCAACTGAATGGGTGTGAAGCGTAGGTCTTTGTGGTTTTTTCACTTTTCAAACATCAGCTTTTTTCGGAAGTCATTTGCATGCCCAACAAATAGCCCTATAAAAGGTGTAAAACTGGGGTGCCTGGGGGGCTCAGTTGGTTAAGCGTCTGACACTTGGTTCCTGCTCAGGTCGTGATCTCACAGTAAGTTTGGGCTCCAAGTCGGGCTCTGAGTTGGGCAGCAGATGCTGTCTCTTCCTCGCTCCCTGCCCCTCCCCCACTCTCACTAGCTTTCTTTCTCTAAAGACAAATAAATAAACTTAAAACAAAGTACAATTTAGTGGTTTTAGTTGCCATCATTTTTTAATGATGTCCTTTTCCGTACAGAGGTTTTAAGGATCGATGCAGTTAAACGAATTGATTTTTCCCTTTGATTGTTTATGCTTTTTGTATCTTCTGCAGGACTTCCTTATCACAATTCAAAAAAAAGTTATTCTCCTAGGTTTTTTCTGAAATTCAAGAAGTTTGCTTTTCACATTGAGGGTTTTAATACTCCTAAAATGGGCTTTTATGCATGGTGTGAGCTTATGAGGATCTACTTATCTTTCTTTACAGGGTTAACCAATTGACCTCAAGTAATTTATCAAATAATTAATTCTTCCCCACTGATTTATTTTTTTATTTTTATTTTTTTCACGTTTATTTATTCTTGAGAGACAGAGAGAGACAGAGCATGAGTGGGGAAGGAGCAGAGAGAGATACAGAATCCGAAGCAGACACAGAATCTGTGCTGACAGCTCAGAGCGGGACGCAGGGCTTGAACCCACGAACTGCAACATCATGACCTGAGCCGAAGTCGGACACTTAACTGATGGAGCCACCCAGGCGCCCCATCTTTCTCACTGATTTATAATGTTAGCTCAGTGACATATCAGGTTTCCTATTTACTTTCTCGTATGTTTTAACTAGCCTTTTGTCTTTACCATGTCAAAATCTCAATGTCTTACTTATTATATGTTATAGTGATATTTCTTTTTTTTAATTTAGTTTTTATTTTATTTTCTTGCTTTTTAAAGTTTATTTATTTATTTTGAGTGAGAGAGGGAGAGACAGAGTGAGTGGGGGAGTGGCAGAGAGAGAGAGAGAGAATCTCAAGCAGGTTCCGTGCTCTCAGTGCAAAGCCAGATGTGGGGCTCTATCTCATGAACCGTGAGATCATGACCTGAGCTGAAATCAAGAGTTGGACGCAACCCACTGAGCCACCCGGGTGCCCCACATTACGTTTTTATTTTAATTCCAATGTAGTTAACAGGCAGTGTTATATCGGTTTCCTGTATGATAGTTCTTAGAGCAAGGACATCCCCTATCTTTTTCATCAGAAAGTGTTGGATTTCTTGGCCCTTTGCTCCTTCAAATGAAATTCAATATTGGCCTGTCAGGTGCCACATGAAACCTTAATGAGATCTGAAATTAATTTTATTGAACGTACAGATTGACTTGGAGAGGATCGACATCTTTATTATAGCGGCTATTCTCAACTATGAGCATGGTCCATCTAACTGGAAGCTTCCCTAATTTTTGTCCCTGCTTCCAACTTGAGAAGAATTTGCAAATAAGGCCATTTGACTCTTTGTTCTGTTTTCCTTTCTGAATCAATCATTCATTCGTTCATTCATTCAGAGATATTGCTCTGTCTTTCTCTCTCTCTCAAAAAATAAACATTAGGGGCGCCTGGGTGGCGCAGTCGGTTAAGCGTCCGACTTCAGCCAGGTCACGATCTCGCGGTCCGGGAGTTCGAGCCCCGCGTCGGGCTCTGGGCTGATGGCTCAGAGCCTGGAGCCTGTTTCCGATTCTGTGTCTCCCTCTCTCTCTGCCCCTCCCCCGTTCATGCTCTGTCTCTCTCTGTCCCAAAAATAAATAAACGTTGAAAAAAAAATTAAAAAAAAAACATTAAAAAAAAAAAAAACTGAACTGGATGTTGACCTAAAGTGCGAATGACTAATAATAGGATGAAACCCTCCTAAGGTGTGTTTGCAATTTTTAAAAATTTATTTGAGAGAGAGAGAGAGAGAGAGAGAGAGAGAGAGAGCGCATGTGAGTGGGGGAGAGAAGCAGAAGGAGAGAGAGAATTTTTTAAAAGTTTATTTTGTTTATTTTGAGAGGGAGAGAGAGCAAGCTTGAGCAGGGTAGGAGCAGAGAGAGAGAGAGAGAGAGAGAGAGAGAGAGTCCTAAACAGGCTCTGCTCTGTCAGCACAGAGTCCGACGAGAGACTCGATCTCATGAACTGAACCTTGAGATCACAACCTGAGCTGAAATCAAAGGTCAGATGCTTAACCTCCTGGCCACCCAGGCACAGAGAGAGAGAGATAGAGAGAGAGATAGAGAGAGAGAGAGAGAGAGAGGGAGGGAGAGAGAGAGAGAAACTTAAGCAGAATCTTAAAAGAATCTTAAACCCCTACACATGTCAACATAAATCAGTCTCTGACTGGTGGCTTTTTCCTAGGGAATATTTTGAGTGAAATAGATGTTTTTTTTTTTTACCTCTTGCCTCTAGCACATCTGCTGGAGTGTGAAAGTATGGAATCAGCCACCTTTACTCAATCCCCATTGATTCAGAAACTCCGCACTGAATGGACTCCATTCAGGAACAACCTGGGAGAGAACCTCCGTTGGCAAGATTAATATTGAATGTCCCAAACAAGAGATGAGTTCAGAGGGCTGGTGTGCTGTGTGACAGAGTGGAGGGGAGACTTAGTAGGGGACTCAGATGAAGAAAAGCCTGAGGGGAAATGCTAAAAGTCGAAACTCAGGATACAACCATCAAAACAGGGAAGCTAAGGTGTCATTTAAAAGCACTAGGAGAGAAACTTAAAGTGCTGGTTTTAGTTCACTGAGATGGGGAAAAAGGTCGGGAAGCTAGTACCCTTAAGGCAATAGTTTCTCCTTCCTTCCTTCCTTCCTTCCTTCCTTCCTTCCTTCTTCCTTCTTCCTTCTTTCCTTCTTTTCCTTTTTCTCTCCTTCCTTTCTTCTCTCTCTTTCTCTTTCTTCTTCCTTCCTTCCTTTCCTTCTTTCTTTCCTTCTCTTTCTCTCTTTCTTCTTTCTTTCTTTCCTTCTCTTTCTTTCTTTCTTTCTTTCTTTCTTTCCTTCTCTTCTTTCTCCTTCCTTCTTTCCTTCCTTCCTTCCTTCCCTCCTCCTATCCTTTTCCTTTCTTTTTTTGAGATTAGTGACATTTTTCCCAGAGAATCAAATTCTTTCTTTCTTTCTTTCTTCTTTCTTTCTTTCTTTCTTTTTTTAAGGAGATAGAAGTTTATTGAATATACCACAAGGTAGCAGCAGGCAGGACAGCAGAAGAAAAGCTGTCTGCCTAGAAGCAAGTTCTTGTGTTGTGCTTAGAACAATACCTCATACATATGCTCAATAAATGTTGATTTAATCAATTTATGAAAGTTCATAAAGATTCTCACACCCATTAAATAACAGATAAGTTAAAACTGTCACTGCCTCAGACTTGGCTCATGTTTTATTGTTTCTGGAAGGACAATAGGCAATAAGCAGGTAACATTGCTTGTGTTTCAAATTAAGCTACAGTGAAGATGTCCTATGACTTTTAATATTTCGAAAACACTGTCTCTTCCTTCCATCATAATGTGCAAAAGGCATTTTGATCTTCTGCTGGTAAAAATGAAATTTATGAAAACGATTCCTTATCTTTAAAAGGGCTAGGGGCGCCTGGGTGGCTCAGTCGGTTGAGCAGCCGACTTTGGCTCAGGTCATGATCTTGTGGTTCGTGAGTTCAAACCCCATGACAGGGTATGTGCTGACGCTCAGAGCCTGGAGCCTGCTTCAGATTCTGTCTCCATCTCCCTCTCTGCCCCTCCCCTGCTCACACGTGCACTCTCTCTGTCTCTTTCATTCTCTCAAATATAAATAAACATTAAAAAAAACTTTAAAAGGACTAACTTTAACTTTCAAAAACAGTCTTTAGTCTTTTACCTGCAAAAGTCACAAAATAGTTGGGCACTTTGTCTTTCCTTTTAACCATCTGAGAGCACGTTTTCAACTTTCTCAGGAATGCCAATCCATCATACAAAGACTTTTCAAGTATAACGTATTATTTTCTATAGCAATGATTTTAACTCCTTTTTTTTTTTTTTTAAAGGAGGGTGGAAAAGACTCTCTTTATTCATAATGAAACCACTCTGGCACAGAGTTTGATATAGCAGGTGGCTATGACCCACTTGAAGATGATGCGTATGTCGCACTCAGACATAGCAAATTCACATTTTACAAAACAACTGTTTCCTGGGCTTCCATTTTGCTTTTGTCATGATGGCCCATTTTGGCCTCTGTTCTGAGTCTTAAGGAACCTCTGAGCAACGAGGAAGTGAATGCTACATGCCCTGTAGGATCCAGAACACTGAAAGAGCCTTTTATAGCAGATGCTCCTTGTAGATTCATAGGTGTGAAATACAAACGCAGTGGCTTTTCTTTTGCCAATGATGACAAGTTGCTCTAGCTGCCGGAGCAGGAATAAAATATGTAATGTTCTGTGGGTGCTGACTTGTTACTCTCTTGTCATCTCTTCTCACTGTCGACTTCCACCCTCCCCCTTTTGGTGCAGGGTGATACAGAATAGAAACATTAAAAGGTGGCTATGCCCTTATTAAGCGTACTGCCTGAGGCGGTCATGATATTATACAAATGAGCAACCTCTTGGTCAATGGTGGCATTAAAATGTAGTATTAAAACTTTAGGACGCCTGGGTAGCTCAGTCAGTAAAGCGTCCAACTCTTGATTTTGGCTCAGGTCATGTTCTCACAGTTGTGAGATCAAACCACGCATTGGGCTGAGTGTGAAACCTGCTTGGGATTCTTTCTCTCTCTCTTTCTCTCTCTCTCTCTGTTCCTCCCCGCTCATGCTTTCTCTTAAAATAAAATAAACAAACATTGACATTTTTTTTTTAAACTTTAAAATAGATGGTCTTTCTACCTGGCCATTATGAGTGACCACTGGTGATGATTAGTTTAAAGCCCTTTTGGACTAATTATTTTGCGTCACCTATCGTGCCGAGTGATTGATCACTCCTGTTCTTGGTACAGTTTTTCCATTTCCTAGGACTGTTTGACCTGCTCAGTTTTTTTAGTTTTTAGTCAACAGTTCCTCACTAAGTCAGAATTCAGAATTCTTCAAAGTTAGCCCAGAGAGAGATTAGGTGAAAAATATCCTACAGTTAATAGGGGAAAAGCTGGACTCATTCAAGCCTTAGTTTTAACATACGTCAGCTCTATTATGGTATAGTTTACACAATAAAATGTGTTCATTAAAAAGGTTCACTTCAGGGTGCCTGGGTGACTCAGTCGGTTGAGCATCTGACTCTTGATTTTGGCTCGGGACATAATCTTACAGTTTGTGGGATTGAGCTCTGCGTGGACAGCACGGAACCTGTTTGGGATTCTCTCTCTCCCTCTCTCTGCCCCTCCCTGGATCTCACGTGTGCGCACTCTCTCACTCTTTCTCTCTCTCGAAATAAAGAAACACTTAGAAAGTTGCATTTTGGAGCATTTACACATCCTTGTTGCTACCACCAAGATCCAAACACAGAACATTTCCATTGTGTCAAAATGTCCTGTGCCCTATCCTAGCACCCCGGCCCTGACACCTCACCCAGGCAGCAACTGGTCATGCTTTCTGTCAGTGGAGATTAGATTTCTTTTCTAGGGTTTCATAGAAATGGAATCACACAGTGTGTACTCTTTTTATTTGTCTTCTTTTCCTCAGTATAATGGTTTTGAGATTCGGCTACGTTGTGTCTATCAGCACTCGTCCCAGCTTAGCTAAGCTGACTCAGTACAAATTCACTACAACGAGTTTGATTTTTTTTATCCTTAAGATTACAACTTTATTATTCAGGATCTATAAATGGGGATGGGGAAGATCTCAAACACATAGCTTCTCTGCCATCTCTCCATGGAGTCAGAGCACGTGTCACCATCCGGACACATCAGCCGTCAGTCAACCAGCCGAATGTGTTCACCAATCAGGAAGCACCGCGGAGCTTCGTGACGGGAGTATCATTATGCAGACACGATTGATTAAAACACTGGCTGAATGACTGAACTCAATTTCCAGTCCCCCTCTCTTCCCTAGATTTCTGGCAGCTGAAACCTTTCAGTCTTGTTCTCCATCTTTCTGTAGACCACCTCTATCCTTGCGCTGCCCTGGGGCCCACCATAAGCTACCTTATTAGCATAACAAAGGCACTTAAAAAAAACAGCTCAGGAAATTCTAAGAGTTTCTGAAGCCCAGTGCCAGGAACCAAGGATAAAACCTATATATATTCTTCATTGTACCACATCTTCCCACACTCATGCTCCCGTGTCTTTCTCTGACTTATTTCACTTAGCATAATGCTTTCCAGTCCTACCTACCTCGTCATGAATGGCAGGGTTTCCTTCTTTCTCATGGATGAATAATATTTCATTGTATATTTATGTCACGCTTTCTTTATCCATTCATCTGTTGATGGACCCTTAGGTTGCTTCCTGTATCTTAGCTACTGCGAATCATATTGTGATTTTCGTGGGAGTGCAGACATCTCTTCAAAATCCTGCTTTCGTTTCCTTTGGATATATCCCCAGAAGTGGAATTGCTGGATCATATAGTGCTTCTATTTTTTAAGTTTTTGAGGGACCTCCAAACTGCTTTCTATAGTGGCTGCACCAGTGTGCATTCCTACCAATGGCATATAAGGGTTCCAATTTCTTACCGGCACTTGTCTCTTGTTGTTGGTTTTTTGGATAATATCCACTCTAACATCTCCCATTCCATAAGTTGCCTTTTCCCCCTCTGTGTTTTATTCTGTTTTGGCTGCACGTGACTCTACTGAATGCTCCAAGGGGATAGCAGGAATCTCATACTGGCAGATGAAGCACACTAACTACTTTGCCTTGAATGGAGCCTGATTCCTCCATTGGAGTCATCCTCTTCGGCCTGATTTGAATTTGACAAAGTCAAGCATATGCAAGCGCTGGAATCATATTTATAGTTAAAGCCAATGACATCTGCAAGAGGAGAAGCCTACTTACATTAATCTCAGTGTAAAGTGACAAGAATGAACACATGACGAATTTGAAATAATCGTAATAGCTAACAAATAACAATAGCTAACATGTGCCAGAGTCCTATTAAATGCATTACATGGCTAAAGGAGATTGGAATGTTAGAGTGAATTTGTCACCTCACACCTGTTACCCACAGTGGGTGGGTCCAGAAGACCCTTTGTACTGGGGGTAACAAATTGGCAAAAGAAGCTCTGGCATCCTTGAGGAACTCTGTCATTGCTGTTCTCTGTAGGCCAGAACTTCCAGTGGGAACGGCAGTCACTGAACTGAGAAACCTAAATGCAACAAGGGTAATTGGATCCAAGATGACAGGAGCCAATTCCAGGATCGAAAAGAGGAGACATCACTACAGGTCCACTTACGTTAACAGGATAACATGGAATGTTGTGAACAACATTAAGCCGGTACATTCAACTAGTTAGATGAAATAGACATACTCCTTGAAAAAAAAAAACAAATATAGAGCTCACACAAGAAAAAAATAAGTAAACTTGGCCTTTATATCTATGAAGAAAATTTGATTTTATAGTTGAAAACCTTTCCACAAAGACAACTGATAGGTGTTCTATCAAATATTTCCATAATTTCCTTCTCTGCTGAGTTTCCTAGGGTTATTATCATCCATGGGGACATTTACGTATGAGACTTGGAAGGGAGAAGCAAAGCAGCAGTAGACTGTTTTCACGCTCCGAGGGCAGGTGCAGGGCCCCAGCTGTTGTGTCCATGCACAGTGTTGCCCCTCTGCTGGCTCCCCTGGTTTAGGGGCCCGCATCTCCTCCAGCTCCCGCACTAGGGTGGAGCATTTAGCTTTATGACAAGAGTGCCAGCTTCACCTGCAGGTGACTCTCCTCACTGAAGTTGGGGGCAGTGTCTGCAAATACCTCGAGCAATTTCTGCTTCTAGTATGAGGGTCAATACACAGACCGCTTGAATTTTCTTTCTTTTATTCCATTGTCCTCTCTTCGGTTTCCTTTGTTTTGTCCCTCCTCCACTCCCTCCCCTTTGGCCCCAGGTCTACATTTTAATTACTTTGTTAACATGTTTATTGGGTGCTTACTGTACGAGTACATGAGCCAGTGTGTCAGGCATGTGGGGGCAACGAAGCACAGAATGAGGAACAGAATAGAGATAGCCTAATGTTGGTCTTCTTGGCGACAGGCGTGCCACAAAGAAATAAACACAAGGGTATAAATTTACAGCTTCCGTAAGATCTATGGGAGAAAACATACCTGCAGACGTATCTAAGGCATGTTCTTGAGACTCAGTATACAAATTGTGGGGAAGGAGCATTCATAAGAACGGCTACCAAGTAGTAGTATATTTCAGTACCTAGCCTCCCACAAGGTTGGAGTTTACATAGTGCAGGCAAAGCCCTGGAAACTCAGTCTCCCCAGCACAGTCGATCCTAGGAACTTCCAGTCCATGTAAACCGTATGCATCATATATTTACTTATTTATTATTATTTTTTTAAGTTTATTTATTTTATTTTGAGAGAGAGAGAGAGAGAGAGGCAGAGAGAGGGAGAGAGAGAATCCCAAGCAGGCTCCATGCTGTCAGTGCAGAGCCCAGAAGCAGGGCTTGATCTCAAGAACCATGAGATCACAACCTAAGCAGCAACCAAGAGCTGGTCTCTCAACTGACTGAGCCACCCGGGCACCCCGCATGTATTCATTTTTCTTCGATAACTCAAAGAATGCCTTCAGAGTTTTTTTCCTGTTACCACCAAGTGGTAAATCTATTGTAATACATTTCCCATAATGCGAATTCATAGGAGATCTTGATTTATATTATGCTAGACAACCAGCTTTGATTGTAAAACAGGAGAAAAAGCAGGTCGTTAATTTTGACTGCTCAGATGACTTTGGGCCTCCAGCACCAGATCTGTGGCAACCCACAATGCCCGCCTCCCTGGGGTAAGTGACGTTAGAGATTCATTCCCAAACCTGGTGCTGTTTATGTTCCCATTTCGCCCAATCTTTCAAGTTTCTGTATTTCTGTATTTTGTAAATATTTAAATCAACATATTTTCTTAGAAAGAGAAATGGCCGGTGGAAAACAACAAAGTGCCACTCTAAACACAGCTATTATATTTAGGTTTGCAGATTGCTTTCCAGTTGTTTTCACGAGCCCTCATTTCTTATGTAAATTAAATAATCGACACACTAGCTGAGGGAACGTTTAGGAGCAAGTTGTTGTTGCTGTTCGGTAGGTGGCGCCAGACACCGGTTTACGAATCAGCCCATTTTTAAACTTTTTTTTTTTTTTAAAGCTAAATGGATTTCCTAACTGCCGTAACATCCTATTCATTTTTAAAAGGAATATCAAACTTATTATTATTATTTTTTTTGTTCAACTGCCATATAAAAGCTTTACATTTTAAAATTCCACACTCGGAAAAACGTTGTTTATTTTGAGGGCATTTTTAAATGTTTCTTTTTTCTTTTCTTAAGTTTACTTATTTATTCTTGAGAGAGAGAAAGCGTGCGTGCGGGTGGGGAGGGGCAGAGAGAGAGGGTGAGAGAAAATCTCAGGCTTCACACTGTCGGTGTAGAGCCCGATGTGGGGCTCGAACTCATGAACCATGAGATCATGACCTGAGCCGAAGTCAGATGCTTAACCCACTGAGCCACCCCGGCGCCCCTTTAAATGGTTTTTGAGCATGCTTATGAAAATTATATAAATAAAAGGACTCTTAGAGGTACTTATTCTATGTGCTAAAGGAACAGCATGTGCACTTAACAGAGTTTTTAGTGTTTATTCATTTTTGAGAGACAGAGAGAGACAGCATGAACGGGAGAGGGCAGAGAGAGAGAGAGGGAGACCCAGAACATGAAGCAGGCTCCGGGCTCTGAGCTGTCAGCCCAGAGCCGGACACGGGGCTCGAACTCACAGACCGCGAGATCATGACCTGAGCGGAAGTCGGCCGCTCAACCGACTGAGCCACCCAGGCGCCTCAATGGAGTTTGAATTACTGTTTAAAGTGTGACGGTGAAAAAATTGCCTGTGATCTATGCGGATGAGGCTGATTTTATCAGATTTTAAGAAAGCTTTCGTCTTGTAATACTATTCCCACGAGCTGAATTCAGTGATCACGTGTGTAATGTTGTATGCGTCTTATGCAAATGGGGAGACAAAACCATAACCTACTTCATAGATAATAGTTTCTTTTTCGTAGCAGCAACTCAGAACCGGAGCTCCGAAGTCAATGGGAGGCTTTGGGAATTGAACAGAACCAGTCAAGGAGTTACTTCAACATTTCAGCATGTCAGTGTGGATGATGCTACATCATCAATGTTTTCCAGTTTTTTACATAATTCAGCAGGGTTCGGGCTACCTGCGAATATCTCTGGAAAACGGTATTCTGAGCATCTTTAAAATGTATGACTTTATGTGTGAACATGATTCTTAGCTACACATATCAAGTACACATTTACATCTTGAGGAACATTAAAATAACAAAAATAATTCATTATCTGCCTTTATGTGGGCCTTTAAGTGACATTTGACTCTCTCACTTCTGTTAAACTATTTGCTTTACAAGTAGCTGTTCTTTACCTTTAGATAAGTCCTCATGTTGTTTCAGCATTTATTTAGTCCCAAAGAAGACAGAGTCAGGTGAGAAAATACCAGGGGGGATTTACAGTTAGTCATTTGTTTCTTGGAACATATGCTCATTTATATCCTGTGGGAATTCACTTTGGCATATAACTGAATTTTCCAGCATACTGAAGATTATTTCTTAGCCAAATTACATAAATATTTTATTTAAAAAAAAATTTTTTTTTCAACGTTTTTTATTTATTTTTGGGACAGAGAGAGACAGAGCATGAACGGGGGAGGGGCAGAGAGAGAGGGAGACACAGAATCGGAAGCAGGCTCCAGGCTCTGAGCCATCAGCCCTGAGCCTGACGCGGGGCTCGAACTCACAGACCGCGAGATCGTGACCTGGCTGAAGTCGGACGCTTAACCGACTGTGCCACCCAGGCGCCCCACATAAATATTTTAAAAAGTGATTTCACTTGAAAATTCCTTGCGTATTTTCCTACTTTCAAAGTACACTAAATATTTAATAACGTATTTCTTCGATGAGATGTTCAGTTTATAATGAATCCGTCGCGATCACATTGTTCGCCCAAATGAAATGTTCTTATAGAGCAGCTGTGATTTATGCCTTTCTGTGTTTTATCATTTAGGTGATTTAAACACAAAAAAATATTATGGACATAGGTATCTGAACGCATGCAGGCTGACAACGCCTGGCCAACCATACCAAGGTCTACTGGCTAAATATCAGCACCTCATTTGCTTCTTCTGGTCTGATTCTCTGCTCAACAAATTGCATTTTGATGACTAATTTGGGTCCCGGGCATTTTGAATGCTGGAAGACTGCTCTGGAGGTTGAGTGTAAGTGTTCTGGCTACCACTGTAGGGACGTATCCTCCTTGACTGTCAACGAATGAGTTGGCATTTGATCCATCAGTGACGTGAGAGTGTAGTCGCTGATAAGGGGGGCTGAGGGCCGCTCTCTGGTGGCGAGCCCTCCAAACTGTGAGGCCCTTCCGCAGGAAACAGCTTACCCTCCCCTGTCCTTGTTGCGCTGTGTCTCTCACCTCTCTCTCAATACTGTCAACGGCAGAGAGTGAGAGCATCTAAAAGATGCTTCAGGAGAAATTCTCTGTGTTGACCCACAGAAAGAGGTCACGTGGGTCCTTTTTGGATGACCCTCTTTTCAAAATAAAGAAGTTTAATGATTTAAATTCAGATTCGTGGGGTTACTGTTACCATAAGCACTGCAGTGAAACTTTGTGAATGCAGGGGCACCCGGGGTGGCTCAGTCGGATGAGCGGCCCGTTCTTGATTTCGGCGAAGGGCATGATCTCCTGGGTCATGGGATTGAGCCTCACATCCGGCTCTGTGCTGACAGCATGGAGCCTGCTTGGGATTCTCTCTCTCTCCCTCTCTCTCTGCCCCTCCCCTGCTTGTGCATGTGAGTGCACACCCTCTCTTTCTCTCTCAAAAAAAAACCCCAAAGCTTTGTGAATTCAAATCCTGGGTTCTCTACTTGTTAGGCCTGTGAATTTGTAGTCTCCCCATAAAATGAGGATAGTAAAAGTTCCTAGTACGTACGGTTGTAGGAAGAATAGATGTACACAAAATCCTTAGCACAGTCGTGGCATATAGTCCCTGCTCTCAGTGAAAACTGTCACCGTAATGACTCTGGTTAGGGCATTAGCACTGTATAGGTGCTCATAGTTCCCTACAGTGGCTATTTTAAATCTTTTACACTCCTGTTCTATTCCCTTTTGCTGGTAACCATGCCTTTTCCTCCACAGGTGCAATTTTAGCCGTACTCTTTCTCCACATCCTATCACCTTTAAATTTGTCTTCCATGTCCTGTTTTTTTTTTTTAAAGTAAACTTCACACCCGATGTGGGGCTTGAACTCGTAACCCCGAGGTCAAGAGTCACATGCTCTACTGACGGAGCCAGCCAGGTGCCTCTCTTCCATACTTTTCAATGAAAGCTTGTTTCTCAAAGTATGGTCCTCAGGCCAGCAGCAGCATCATCACCTGGGGGTTTGTTAAAAAATGTAAATTCTGGGGCCTCACCACAGACCTACTGAATCGGATTCTTTGTGGGAGGGCTCAGTAAATTATGATTTACTAGGCTCGCCCATGGAATGCAAAAGTTTGAGAATCACTGCTCTGGGTCTCACGGTTTTGATATGCCAAGTCCTCCTGACTAGTGCGTTCTCTCCCTGGAGGCCGATCTGCTGGAGAAATGCGATCGTTTCTTCAGGACGTCTGGTTTGAACCAGAGGGGACTTCGAGGAATCAAATTATTGATGGCTGACATAACTTGATTCATCTTTGTACAGCAGAAACAGAACATCAGTGGAAATGGACTGTGCAAAATCCATTGGAAAGATTTTCCATGGTGAGTACTTTGGGGCACGCTGTCAATATTTGCCTCTGTATCTCTTCTTTCATTAATGCTTCCATGGCTTTAAACAAATGAGGTCCAATTGACAAATAAGGTTGTAAGGTATTTAAAGTGTACAGTGTGATGATTTGATATATATATATATATATATATGTACACACATTATTGATTTATTTATGGACTGTAAAGAGTGAACATTTTTTAAAAATGTATTTATTTATTTCGAGAGAGACAGAGAGAACATTTGCTGGGGAGGGGCAGAGAGAGAGAGGGAGAGACAGAATCCCAAGCAGGCTCCATGTTGTCCGCATAGAGCCTGATGCGGGGTTTGAACCCATGAAACCGTGAGATCACGACCTTCGCCGAAATCAAGAGTCGGACTTGATTAACCAACTGAGCCACCCAGGCGCCCGAGACTGAGCACTTTCAATAGGGATCTTCAGAATGAATCAAAGTGGAAGAAAGCAATTCTGGATAAGTGCCCACAAATGTGCCAGCTAACCTGTGGCTATGTTGTATTTTATGTTACACCAAAAAAATCGATTCTGAGTAAGTCTATGGCTATATCTTTACTATTTCTGCATTTATATCTCAGTATTCCCTGAAGTCCTGCCTGAGACATGCTGTGGTTGACTCTCTCTTTACCCCTTCACCCTGCTTTCCCTTCTTGACTTATCCCAGAGTATAGGAAGCCACAATCGCACCTCACACTCTCCGGCAGCTAGGGTGGCCATGTGACAGAGTCTGGCCCTTGAGGAAGAAGCAAAAGTCTACCGGGGACTTCTGGGAAAGCTCTGCTTCTTAGGCACAGATGCCTTCCCTTTCTGATTTAGTTCCTCATCTTCCTTCGGAGGAAATGGTCTTGATTTCTGGAGTTTCCCGAGTCACATTTGAACATCAGGATGATCCAGATGGCCCCAGCCTCGGGCCTCATATGTTTGAGCTGCTGAAACAAAGCCAGCAACTGTCTACCTCATGACCTCCGTATGAGGGAGGAAAAAAATCATCGCACATTTGAAATTTTCGAGTTGGGGTTTCCATTACTTGCAGCCTAACACAACCCCCGTCTGAGTCACTGTCTCAACAGGACTGGGCTGAAAGGAACTTTTCACCAAGGATTGAGAGTGAAAATAGCAATGAGACAAGTAGAGACTCAAGTAGAAAGGACAAGTGGCATTTGGAGAGTGACTTTGGGAAATTAGGGAACAAATTGCCAACAGGCTCCTCTCTAGGATGCCGCCTCATCTGCTATTTCCTAGACCAACAGACAATGGTTTTCATACAAGCATGATTTCCGGTGGAGGCTCAGAGAAGGCGACCACAAGTCGGTGTTAGGAGGTATTCGTGTCATTTGCACTGTTTCTCCGTGAAGTGGCTCTTGATGTTTTGGACGTGGTGTGTCTTCACTTGGAGAAACTACCCTGCACATCGTGGGATGTTTATCGGAACAAACCTCCGCTTACCACGTGTCTGGAGTGCCCATCTGTTATTTTGACCAAAATACGTCCTCGTGTTTCAAATGCCGCCCGGGAGGGTGGCCATGTGTCTGGTCGAGAAATACCTTCTCAGAGCATCTAATGCAGTGCCCTGCACATGAGCAGTATTTGGATAAATGGCTCAGGCTCAGTGGCATGCCGGTAAACCAGTTAAAAAAAATAAAAAGCCTTGGTTTGTATCATTTGCCAGTGTCTATGCTGTAAATATTCCAAACACAGCAGTTTCACATTCTCCGTGATTTAACTACTGGCTTGTGAAATGTCTAAATATTGAACCATTGGCTTTTGAGAGGGGTGGTAGCCTAGGGCCTGTACATACCAGTGCACCCAGAAGCTCCGAGCTGGAAGGAACTTGGGATTACCTAGTGCCCAATGTTTTAGGGAAGAAATAACACCGCAGAAGGTTTACGATCAATTGCACACATTTCGCCGTGACCGGCCAGTCTTTGCCTAAACAATGCCGCTACCAACTTCCCGGGCAGCCTGGAGTGTTTCGTCCTTCACCACTAAGTGATGAGGGACATGAAAGTGACTCAGGTCGCAGATTCGGTGACAAATTCGTTGGGGGGCACTTGACCTCTGAGTTCGTGAAGGTACATAGAACATGCACCTGTTATCTGGGTTACACACAGAAGCTTACGTTTATCGGGTGCTTTCTGGGACACTAAGGCTCAGGAGTGGGGGGAGAAGAAGTGTCCTGCCCAGAGGGCTTTCTCTCCCACACCCCCTTGTCGGCAGCAGCGAAGTCAAGCCTCTGGCTGGAGTGGGGAGGAGAAGCCCCCTTTGGCAGCCTACATTCCCCTGAGATGTCAGATCGTCTTCCTTGGGTCAGGAGAGAGGCAGCACGTACAGGGTCCAGACGACCGCAGCAGCGACAACCTCAGAGAGGAAGCGGAGGTCTGCCGTGTTTAGGAGGTGAACTGGTGGCTGCTGTGATTTCCATTAGCTTCAACTGGAGGAGCCCAGCTATTTTACGTTCTCAGATCTCCCTGACGCTCACACTCATGAAGCCCACGCCATCATGGCCACATCCCAAATTAACACTTTCAGATCTGGGGGTAATACATTGATTTAGACAAGTTAGCATGGACACCGTCTATGGAAACCCCCGCTGCCTGGTGCAGCCCACTTCCGTGGGATTATATACAGCTATAATGTTAGAGCCAGGACGAGAACTTAGGCTTCCTGGTTTCCAGGTGGAAATTAACTTGTCAGGGTCAAACAGCCAGTAAATGGCTAGCAGAGAGCAGAGCCAGGATGCATTCATACCCACTGTATACAGTTTTCTTTTTAGAGAAAGAGAGGTAGCCAGAGTTGCTTTGATCTTCTCTTAGGGATTTTTCAGAATCCTGAGAGAACGTGCTAGGCAGGATTTGGCCACTAGGTGGAACCCTTCATCGAAGGTGACCGTCTATCCAAACCCATTGTGGCTATAGATCTGAGGTTCAAGTGTGACGGTCTCTAGTATTTCCAGACCAGCAACGTCTCATGTATTATAAAGCCACACATAAGCTTTAGCTTGTCAATTCAATATATTCTAAACCTTCAGATCTCAGCATAAGCTACCTCCTGGTCAGGAAGCAAAGGCAGAGGTAAAGAATTATTTTTCTTGGTGTCCTTGGTGATAAAGGATAGACCCTCTGTCACATGGAAGGGCAAGGGAAGATTTAAAAAATAGATGACAGTTTAATAAAATTCAAACTATCCAATGATTTTTTTTTTTTTTTGAGAGAGGGCACGCATATGTGGGGGAGGAGAGGGGCAGAGGGAGAGAGAGAATCTCAAGCAGCTTCCATGCTCAGTGCGGAGCCTGACTTGGGCCTTGATCTCATTACCCTAGGATCATGACCTGAGCTGAAACCAAGAGTCGGATGCTTAACAAACTGAGCTGCCCAGGAGCCCTCAAACCATCCAATGATTTAAACAAACTTGAAATGAAACACATTCTGATGAGGGTATCTGATTTTTTTATCTTCTTGCAACTGTGGAAGTATTGTTCTGTGTTACAACACATCCATTTCCAGGATTACAGTTTTGTAATCTAATTTGGTTCCATTGTGATATTTGAGAGAAGTTTATTTCTGAAAAGTTGCTTCCATAAATTATAAAGCTGAAAACGAAAGTGTCAAAAACGCAGGAAAATAAAAACCACCCCCCCCCCAGAAGTAAAAACATTGAATCGCTGAATACAAGTATTGTGAACACCCCCAAAAGGACAGTTTACAAACCAGGGGCACCCACACCCAAACGTGGAATGAGGCTCAGAGGTATATTGTTCCAAAGTGACTTATACAGTGGAGAGGAAGTAACTTCATTCTTGACAGTGATTGGTTCCAACAGGAGAATTTTCTTAAATAAAAGGGAATTGGTTACCGGCCACGTCCTACCAATTTTAGGGAACAATTTAAGTTTCGCTTATCATTTTCCAGAGGCATAAGCAAGAAGGGACCCGGGTCAAGCGAGTCTCACTTGTCTTGCAAGATAAGCTTTGATAGAACGACTAAGCTTGTTTTGTCTGCTCAGGGAATTGTTGTCTAGTCTGGTCTCCATTTGTGTTTGAGTTGAACCGAAGGAAAAGATGAGACAAAAACCAATACCCGGAGATGAAAGAAAGGGCAAATAACAGGAAATCCAAAAACTGATGAGGTTGAAGAGCTCAGAGAATGTTCGAAGTATGTCACAGCACACATGACTCTGGTTGTGGTGAGGAGGAAGGGAGCATTTTCTTCTCGTGTTGGCCAGTTTTAATTTGAGCAGTTTTTTTTTGGGGGGGATTTGGAATTACCCTTTTTAAAAAAAAATTCAATTCAACTTAGCATACAGTGTGGTCCTGGCTTCAGGAGTAGAACTCAGTGATTCATCTCTTACATACGGCACCCAGTGCTCATCACAAGTGCCCTCCTTAATGTCGATCACCCATTTAGCCCATCCCCCACCCACCTCCCTTCCAGCAACTCTCAATTTGTTCTCTATAGTGAAGAGTCTCTTATGGTTTGCCTCCCTCTCTGTTTTTATCTGATTTTTCCTTCCCTTCCCCTATGTTCACCTAATGAGTTTCTCAAATTCCACACATGAGTGAAATCATGTAATATCTGGCCTTCTCTGACTGACTTATTTTGCTTAGCATAATACACTCTAGTTCCATCCACGTAGTTGCAAATGCAAGATTTCATTCTTTTTGATTGCCGAGTAATACTCCATTGTATGTATATATACACCACATCTTCTTAATCCATTCATCTGTCAGTGGACATTTGGGGTCTTTCCATAATCTGGCTATTGTTGATAGCGCTGCTATAAACATTGGGGCGCATGTGCCCCTTCAAACCAGCATTTTTGTATCCTTTGGATAAATACCTAGTACTGCAATTCCTGGGTCATAGGGTAGTGCTATTTTGAATTCTTTTGAGGAACCTCCATGTTGTTTTCCAGAGTGGCTGCACCAGTGTCGATGCTACCTACACATTCTACACATTCAGTGCAGTCCCTATGAAAATAACATCAGAATTATCCTTTTATATGAGAACATGCTCAACATTTATATGCCAGAACATGAAGTCCATACCTGCTTATAGAGGCTAACTACAAAGTTGCCTTGTTTTCTATTTATTGAATGAAGGCAATAGCCTCAGGGATGTGCGTTTCCTCTGGGGTGATGATTTTAAATCCTTAAGACACTTATTTTAGAAATATCTTCTTTATTTAGCACATTGAGGAACACAAAAGGAGTGTATGTTTTTAAAAAAACTATATACTTGTCCTCAAGGAGCTTAAGTGTGGAATTATTGACCTTCAAATTTAAAACAGTGCAAAGGAGACGTGAATTATCACACAAAGAAAACAACCTTTGGATTCAGCCTTTCCAGGTTGCCCAGCTTCTCTTTGACCTTGGGGAAGTAACTTAACCTCTGAGCTTCACTTTGTCATGTACAAAACGGAGATTTTTGGCTATACCAAGTGGAAGTAATGAGGGGCAATGGATAACATGCGAATCATCTATTCAAAGGAAAGCAAATATTATTAATTAGGAGCCAGAATGGGGGATGCAGACCCGGGATGCTCTAGGATTGCACAGGCGTGGTCACTTAGGCTGCAGTGGTTTGAGAGTTTTCGATATTAGTAGAATTTTGAAAGGTGTGGCATCATGAAGGAGCTGTTCCAGGTATGCGGAACAGGGTGAGGAAAATTTTGGAGCATTTTTTATCTAGTGACAAAAAGAACGTAATGTTGACCACAGAGGGTCTGTTTAGGAAGTCAGGAAATAGAGCTGGATGGTATGAAGAGAGTTTGAAGCCTGGATGGTTGTACCTTTAGAGAGAAAGAATCAAAGTGACCATCTGGGCTGTGTTTTGCAGGAGGGCTGGGACAGGATTCACACTCAGTCCCACACACATTTTCTGCGTCTACAGTTTTGTCTTTTCCAGAATGATAGATAAGTGAAATCATAGAGTGTTAGCCTTTTGAATTAGGCTTCTTTCAGTTGTAGTGATCATTTGAGATTTATTTATAATGTGCGTATCTGTAGTTCGTTCCTTTCTATTGTTGAGGAGTATTTCCTTGTATGGATGCGTCCCAATGTGTTTATTCACCAGCTGAGGAAAAACGTGGATTGCTTCCAATTTTTGGCAATCATGAGTAAAGTTTCTGTAAAGATTTTAGCATGAATGTTGTCTTCTTTTTGTTTTTTTTTTTTTGAAGATTTTTTTTAAAGCTTATTTATTTCTTGAGAGAGAAAGAGGGCAAGGGGAGAAGGGGCAGAGAGAGGGAGAGACAGAACCCCATGGTGGCCCTGCGCTGTCAGCCTAGAGCCCAATTTGGGGCTCGAACTCACAAACCATGAGGTCATGACCCGAGCCGAGATCAAGAGTGGGATGCTCAGCAAACTGAGCCACCCAGGTGCTGCAAAGTCGTCTCTACTCTAAGGTAAATACCTAGCAATGAAGTTGCTAGTTCATATGGTATGTTTAATGTTATAAAAAAAAGACCAAATAGTTTTCCAACGTGGCTGTTAACATTTTGCATTCCCATTAGCTATGTGTGAGAATTCACTCCCATGTCATTTTGTTTATTTTTCTTTTTTCCAAAGTTTATTTATTTATTTTGAGAGAGAGAGAGAGAGAGCATGTGTGTGTGTTCACACATGTACATGTGCAATTGGGGGAGGGGCAGGAAAGAGGGAGCGAGAGGGAATCCCAAGCTGTCTGCACAGAGCCTGATCTGGGGCTTGAACTGATGAACCGTGAGGTCACGACCTGAGCTGAAATCGGATGCTTAACCGACTGAGCCACCCAGGCGCCCCTGGAATTTCCTGTTCTTAACGACCTTGACCTTTTTGAGAAGTGATGGCATTTTGTATAACGTCCTTTAACCGGGGTTTGTCTGATGTTTGTCTGATGATTAGACTGGCTTATGGGCTTTCAGGAGGAAGACCACAGAGGTAAAGCACCATTTGTATCACAACATATAAAGGATGTGTCTTAGTTGACATGACTCATCACTGTTGACGCTGCTTTTGATCACCTGACTGAGGTAGTGTGTTCCAGGCTCCTCCACTCCAAAGTCGCTTTTCCACTCCCCTATCTCCAGCTGCAGTTGGGGTCTCATCTTCTCCCTTCTCACCTTCTCACCAACTTCTTTTCATCCGTTATCTTCTCTCTGTCCTACACCATCAATCCCTCTCTCTACCTTGCCTTACCGTTAGCTGTTTTTTCAAAAAAAAAAATTTAATGTTTATTATTTTGAGAGAGAGAGAGACAGACAGATGTGAGCGGGGGAGGGGCAGAGAGAGAGGGGGACACAGAATCCGAAGCGGGCTCCAGGCTCTGAGCCGTCAGCACAGAGCCCGACGCGGGGCTCGAACTCAGGGATCGAGATCATGACCTGAGCTGAAGTCGGATGCTTGACCGACTGAGCCACCCAGGCACCTCTCATTTTTGCTTTTGAAGTAGATGGGTTTGTTCTAGTTTGAGATGCTTGAGCAACAACAGAATCTGGAGCCTCTGTTTTAAACTGATCACTGCGGGGTGCAGGCATCCGTATTCCCAAATGCTCCTCGTACGCTCCCTTCCCACCTGTCAAGCTCTTGTTTATCTTTGAGGACTCACCTGTCACTGCCTTAAGCACATCGTCCTGAAGCCTTTCATCTAGATCACGTGCTGTCATGGCTCCCAGTTTCCTTTATTGCATGTGTCCTCTCTCTGGTTTCTGGTTTCTCACCTTCAGCACCATTGCCGTTTGGGGCTGGATATTACCTTTGTTGTGGGGCGTCCTGTACAGGGCAGGAAGTTTTGCACACTTGTCCTCTGCGCACTAGAAGCCAGAAGCACCTTTCCCGGAGGCGTGACAACCTAAAATGTCTCTAGATATTGCCAAATGTCCCCTGGAGGCAACGGCTACCCCCCACCTCCCACCTCATTGAGAGCCAGGGCTCTAACTCATCGGTAATTTTATATATAGTTTCTCTCTCTCCTTGTATTATAAACTCCAGAAGAGCAGGATCTCGTGTTTTTTTCTCACTTCTAGATTCCCAAGAACATAGTGCAGAGTACTTCCCAGATGTTGGGCAAATATTTGTTGAACAAACGAATAAAGAGATGGCTAAGCAGGGATTTCTGAGCCCCAAGGAGTGTGGAGATAAAAGTGACAGGAAGGAATACTCCTGAGCCACATTTATGGAGCGAAAACACGGGGGACAGGGTGGAACACTTAACCACTATTGAATGCGTACCAAGTGCTAAGTGCTTTTAAATGTTTTATATCATTTTACCTTCCTAACAACCTGCAAGCATTTGATACTATTAGTATTTTATTTTATTTTTTAAATATATATTTTTTAATTTTAGAGAGAGAGAGAGAGAGCAAGTGGGGGAGAGGGGTTGGAGGAGAGAGAGAGAGAGAGAGAGAGAGAGAATCCCAAGGAAGCTCCAGCTTGACATGGGGCTTGACCCCACAACCCTGGGATCATGACCTGAGCTGAAATTGAGTTGAGGGCTCAACTGACTGAGCCACCCACCCACCCCAACACTCATTATTTTAAAGTTGAGCCAATTTAGACCCAGAAAGACCCAGAGAGTTTCAATAAGGTGCCAACAAGAGGCTGGGAGCTGCCTACGTCAGTCTGTCTCCAAAGCAGGAGGTCTGTTTACAGACCGTCTGCCAGGGACACTACTGTCTACACTCGGCCAGGAACTATGGCTACCATCATAAACATTGCAACATTACCGTGTAAGAAACGGGGAGCTAGGAAATATGTTCCCGCCCCCAGTGAGAAGCTCCCCAAGCTTGCACGGTACTACTCTCGGTGAGATGGTCCCGGGGGAGAAGGTGGTGGGTTAGCAGCGATTCTCAAACATCATTAGCAGGGTCGCCCTTGCCTGAGCACCCTGTTCAAACGTGATTCGTGGGCTCCATATCCAGGGATTCTGTTTCAGTGAGATGATGGACAGACTGTGAACCTACATGTTTAACAAGCGTCTCTGAGTGGTTCTGATGCAAGTGGTCTGCACTCCACATTTTCAGAAAATCTGGGCTATGGAGGAGAGAATAATGAAGATGAATGTAAAGGGAAGGTGAGAAATGATCGGCAAGAAGGCGGGGATTCGGAGCCAAGGGCTGAACAGGCATTTGTGTTCTGAATTTAATGAGTGTTGCTGCAGAATGTTGTGGAAGGGTCTGGAGCGTCTCTTTTGGATCCCTTAGCAACCTGGAAGCTGAAAATCCAGGCTGTCTGTAAACAGAACATAGAGGAAAGTGAAGGAGGTCCCAGTATAAGTATTAACTTATTTTTTTTCATTTTATTTTTTAAAAAATTGTTTATTTTGAGAGAGAGCGAGAGAGCATGAGTGGGGGAGGGGCAGAGAGCGAAAGGAGAGACAGAGGGAACCCCAAGCAGACTCTGTGCTTGTCAGCGTGGAGCCTGATGAGGGTTTGATCCCACTAACCTGGAGATCATGACCTGAGCTGAAATCATGAGTCGGATACTCAACCGACTGAGCCACCCAGGCGCCCCTAAGTATTAATTTAGATCAGAGGTGGGCAGAGTACAGCCAATGGGCAAATATTTTCTTGTAAGTTAAATTTTGTTGCAACACAGCCTTATCCATTTACTTATGTGTTGTCTACGGTGCTTCTGTGCAACCAAAGATAGAGTCACGTCGTTGCCCCAATTGACCACATGGTTCACAAAGCTTAAATAGTCACTCTTTGGCCCCTTACAAAAAAAGTGTGTCAATCCCCCCCCCCTTTTTTTTTTTACAGAATATGTTTAGAATATAGGTCCTAAATAAATCGTTAAGAAAGTATACTTACGGCTTTGATTGTTTGGAAAAACATACTTTTATGTCACCGTTGTCCCCGGCACATGCGTGTGAGCAATTTTTGTGGACAAAACCGCACAAACATCCAGACTGCAGAGTCAGTCTTTCCTGAACCATGTTTTGCCTGGTCATTTTTGCATTGATTTTCAAGGGATTTACGTACATCCCACTCTCCTTGTCCTAAAAGATCAGAACTTCGTTTCAAAAAAAAAAAAAATTCAACTTTCTGGTTTTCTAAAGATCGGTTACTTGGTTGAGAACAAGGGAAAATTAAGAAAAGGGATACACACAGGTCTGTGTGGTAAACACCATTTTTGTGGCCCCTGCCTTGCTGAAAGGCACGGAATCTGTTCGTTTTGTGGCCGCTGACAGAACATACAAATTTTGGCTTGGCAATTGAGAGCAGCGTTCGCCGTTCGTTCGCCGACTTGTTTCACAAGATTAATGAGAGCCTGTTGAGCACTGGGTCCTGGAGTTGCAGAGATGCATAAAATGCATTACCTGCTTATAGCCCATCAGCAGCGAGAGATGCAAAGTGATTACCTGTGAGACAGTCTCCTGTATACTGAAATAAAGCAACTATGGGAGGGCAGGGAAGGTCCCACCGAGGCTGTGTGATGGAACTGGAAGGAACATAGGCTTTGTATCTTGAATTATGCTTCTATTTGTTACACAACAAATTATACACGAAGGTGCTCATAGCCATAGGTTAGAAAAAGCTTCACCCCCAAATCTGGAACTCAAAAGTAGCATCATATGTAAGAATCAATTTTAGGGGCCCCTGGGTGGCTCAGTCGTTTGAGTGTCTGACTCTTGATTTCAGCTCAGGTCATGATCTCACAGTTTTGTGAGTTCGAGCCCTGCATCAGGCTCTGTGCTGACAGTGTGGAGCCTGCTCAGGATTCTCTCTCTCTCTCTCTCTCTCTCTCTCTCTCTCTCTCTCTCTCTCTCAAAATAAATAAATAAACAAACATAAAAAAAAAGTTTAATCTCATTATTTCCCACTGACATGCCACCAGTTGCTCTCAGGTGACATCTGTTGGGCTTGAGCTTCGGGTACAACCTGGGACAGCTGGGGGCTCAGGAGAAGCAGATGGGATTCAGATGGCCCAGGGAAATCAGGGGGGCCTGGCACCTGCATTTACATACAGCCAAGGTCTCTCCAGGAAGGGTACCCGCACTTGGTATCTTTTAATAAGTGGGTCCAGGGGCGCCTGGGTGGCGCAGTCGGTTAAGCGTCCGACTTCAGCCAGGTCACGATCTCACGGTCCGTGAGTTCGAGCCCCGCGTCGGGCTCTGGGCTGATGGCTCAGAGCCTGGAGCCTGTTTCGGATTCTGTGTCTCCCTCTCTCTCTGCCCCTCCCCCGTTCATGCTCTGTCTCTGTCCCAAAAATAAATAAACGTTGAAAAAAAAAAAAAATAAGTGGGCCCAGCCCACCGAGCTGGTGCCTTTTTCCAGACAGACTTCTTTTCACTGGTAAGGCATAAAATAAGGTCTAAAGCTGTGGTTCTCAAATGTTGCTGCAGATTAGAATTACCTGGAGAGCTTTGAAGTGTTCTGACCCAGGTACCTGTGATTTAGACTCTTCAGACGATTCAAACGTGGGTAGCCACGTTTGCAATGACTGCTCTACATCATGGTTCTCATGATGTTTAACCAGAGGGCTTGTCAAACTCGGATTGCTGGGTCCTATCCCCAGTGTTTCTGATTCAGTGGCTCTGGGGCAGCTAGCGAATTTACATTTCTAACATGTCCCCAGATGACGCTGGTGTTGGCCGGTCAGAGTCGACACTTTGAGAACCACTGTTCTAAATGAAAGCGGCGAAGAGGAGTGATTGATGGGAAGAATAGTGGTCCTTCTCATTTCTGTGTCCAATCTGTCCGTTCTGGATTTTGAAGCACGAGAAGGAGGCGATCAGGCTGGCAATGTCCCTGCAATATTTGCTGTGTAAGACCAAAGGCTTGGAATGGTATGTACCCGTCTTTAGAATGCCCTTGGGCTACCTGGGAAAACTTGGCATTTTGCAGGGTTGCTCTGTTTTCTCTCTTTCTCTTTCCTTCCTTCCTTCCTTCCTTCCTTCCTTCCTTCCTTCCTTCCTTCCTTCCTTCCTCTTTCTTTCTTTCTTTCTTTCTTTCTTTCTTTCTTTCTTTCTCTTTCTTTCTTTTTTTCTCTCTTTTGATTTCTTTCTGTTTCCCTTTTGATTTCTTTCTTTTTCTATTTCTCTTTTCCCCTTCTCTTTATTTCTCTTTTTCTTTCTTTCTTTCTTTCTTTCTTTCTTTCTCTTTCTTTCTTTTTCTTTCTTTCTTTATTTCTCTTTCTTTCTTTCTTTCTTTCTTTTCTTTCTTTCTTTCTTTCTCTTTCTTTCTCTTTCTTTCTTTTTCTTTCTTTCTTTCTTTCTTTCTTTTTCTTTCTCTTTCTTTCTTTCTTTCTTTCTCTTTCTTTCTCTTTCTTTCTTTCTTTCTCTCTTTTGATTTCTTTCTGTTTCCCTTTTGATTTCTTTCTTTTTCTATTTCTCTTTTCCCCTTCTCTTTATTTCTCTTTTTCTTTCTTTCTTTCTTTCTTTCTTTCTTTCTTTCTCTTTCTTTCTTTTTCTTTCTCTTTCTTTCTTTCTTTCTTTCTCTTTCTTTCTTTCTCTTTCTTTCTTTTTCTTTCTTTATTTCTCTTTCTTTCTTTCTTTCTCTTTCTTTCTTTCTCTTTCTCTTTCTTTCTTTCTTTCTTTCTCTTTCTTTCTTTCTCTTTCTTTCTTTTTCTTTCTTTATTTCTCTTTCTTTCTTTCTTTCTTTCTCTCTTTTGATTTCTTTCTGTTTCCCTTTTGATTTCTTTCTTTTTCTATTTCTCTTTTCCCCCTTTCTCTTTATTTCTCTCTTTCTTTCTTTCTTTCTTTCTTTCTTTCTTTCTTTCTCTTTCTTTCTTTTTCTTTCTCTTTCTTTCTTTCTTTCTTTCTCTTTCTTTCTTTCTCTTTCTTTCTTTTTCTTTCTTTCTTTATTTCTCTTTCTTTCTTTCTTTCTTTCTTTCTCTCTTTTGATTTCTTTCTGTTTCCCTTTTGATTTCTTTCTTTTTCTATTTCTCTTTTCCCCCTTTCTCTTTATTTCTCTTTCTTTTTCTTTCTCTCTTTCTCTTTTTCCTTCTGGGAAAAGCTTGAGATGAGAACTTTGTTAAAACACTAAAAAGCATCTAGAGTAATCAGGGGCATTCAAGTGCTTTTAGTTTTACAGAAAATTTGAGATTCGGAAATGGGGTTTTTGGTGAAAAATAATTTCTGATGGAACAGCTTGGCAGCCGTATAGGAAGAACTTGTAGCCCAAAAAACCCTTCCATAAGAAATACTGTTGAGTTGAAAAGTAATAAAAACAGAGCACAAATAATTAAGTCTATATGAACTCTCTCTATTAATGTCAGCAGACAGGACCACACTCAATTACCTTAATCATTTATGAAGCAATCTCATACTACCAAAATAATTTCTCTTTCAGCCCATTGCCTATTTTACGATGGATGCTCAGATGGTTATATTTCATTTTAAATACGCTTTCCGAAGCTGTATTCTCGACTGAGGGAATAATCTCCCTGGCCATGCCTATTCAGCATTATTCTATTTATACACATCGTTTAATGAGCAGAATTTTTCCAAGTGGCTGTGGAATCCTAGGAAGCAAGTCAGGACAGGAAGGGTACTCACTGGCCGGGGAAACTATAGCTTCTGGGGGAGGCTGACACCAGAGCAGATCTTTTAGGAAGGAACTGGTGTGGTCAGTGGGGCAGTGTCTGCAGAAGTAAGCTGGCCAGGTGCACCGTCACTTTGGATAATGCGTTTCGAGTCCTCTTCCGAGAAACCAGTAGCTCTTGGACATGCTGGTTTTCCATTCATGTTAAAATTTTCTCATCAGGCTGTTTCATCTTTCGACTCGACTTTGCTCACTTAGGCAATCCAAGAAGACTTGGAACTCCTCGCTATAGAGATTCTCTAGCAGATTCTCCAGAGGGATTCTTTTCGATGACTAAGGGTTTACGAACGACGCAGAACGTATAGGAGGCAGCCAGTTTTAAGAAGGAGGAAGCGGGGTGGGGCGGGAGGAACACGGACTTTGGGGTTGCCTCTTCCTGGCTCCGCGGCTCTGGCAAGTCAATGAACTTCAAGTTTCCAAATGTGACATCAGCGTGTTTGCAACAGGGCTGCTGTGGCTGCTGGGAAAGTATAGAAGTGTCTGTTACCGAGGGCAGTAAGTGTTGGTTCCTTCGCTGCCCAGTCCCTGCGGGGTTCATTTCAGTTAGCCAGTATTCACTGAGAGCCTCCTCTGTGGTATGTTCCAGGAATACAGAGGTGGGAAAGATTTCCTCCTTCAGGAGGACTTCACAGTCTAAGGAGAAAGAGCAGCAGATATTTAGAGAACAATATGCTTAGGGGGTGCTTGGGTGGCTCTGTTGGTTAAGCACTGACTCCTGATTTCAGCTCAGGCCATGATCTCATGGTTCGTGAGATTGAGTCCCGCGTGGAACTCGGCGCTGACGACACGGAGGCTCCTTGGGATTCTCTCTCTTCCTCTTCCTCTGCCCCTCCGCTGCTCTCTTTCTCTCTCTCTTTCTCTCTCCCTCAAAAATAAATAAATAAACTTAAAAAGAAAAAGAACCATATGGTTAGGGCTACATTAGTGGGTGTATGGGGGTAAGGGGCTCTCTGGGGGAATTCTTTGCATGCACAAGTCCTCGGCAATAGGGGGGCCCGCCTGCGTGCTTCCCCTTTCTCAGGGAACACAGATTTGCGCTGTCACGCTGTCTGCATCTGAAGACTTGTCATTTCTCAGATTTTTGTCTGATTTTTTTTACTTGTGGTATGGGGTCATTCCGAACTGTCTTTCTTCCTTATGGCCAAGGTGGAGGTCTAAAACAGTAAATTAGATTTACTAAAACAGTAAATCACTTACTATTTTAGAGGGTGGAAAGTGACAGTGATGAGCGATAGAACAGAAAAAGCAAAGATCAGGGTAAGAAGGACGAGAAGGGCTGTGGCCGTGGTCAGGTTACAATTTTAAATTGGGTGTCAGAGTAAGTAGTTTCATTGAGAAAGTTATCTTTAAGCAAAGATGTGAAGGAGGTGAGGGAATTAACCTGGAGATATCAGAACAAGGTGTTCTGGAAGGATCGAGCCAGGCTTTGTGGAGAGTGCGTCTGAGTGTTCTAGGAAGAGCTGAGAAGCCCAGGTGGCTGGAGAGGGAGTGACAGAGGAAGAAAAAAGTGAGACTGGGACAGGGAAGAAGGCAAAGTGATCATATAAGGCCTTGTAAATGGACAATAAATATATGAAAAAATTTAACCTCTGATGACATTGTTTTCATCATTAAGTAAATCATGAAGTAAGCGTTAAATAAAGCATTTTCTACTTGTCATTTTCTGTAACAAATATTTATCGTTTCACATTACAAGTCGACAGGCTTTAGAATTATTAAAGCAGGTTTCTAGATAATGCAGGGAAGATCATAGCCTTCTTATTAAAGATATACCCAGAGGCCTAACTTCACGATGACAAGGTTCAGAATAAACATTGATTTAAAATAAATTTTGCAGAAACTGTCATCCAAATACTTAACTTTCTTTCTTCCCTAATTAAACAAATGTTAGTGGCTAGCCTAGTGTTTGTAGCATCGAAAGCATCTGATGTGTATTACTTAAAAATTAAGTACTATTTAACACGTGGATTTTATTTTATTTTTAACTTAAAATTTTTAAAAATTTAATTAATTAAAAAAATTTTTTTTTGTTTTGAGAGAGAGAGAGAGAGAGAGAGAGAGAGTGGGAGAGGGGCAGAGGGCGAGTGGGAGAGAGAATCCCAGCCAGGCTCCATGGTGACAGCACAGAGCTCAATGCGGGGCTCGATCTCAGGAACTGTGAGATCATGACCTGAGCCTTGTGAGACTGTGACCTGGGCTGAAAATCAAGAGTCCGACGCTTAACCAACTGAGCCACCCGCGCATCCCCCTTAGCAGTGTTTTAAAGTTCTTGGTATGTCAACGTGGTATATCTTTTAATAGCTTACTCTGTACGTACTTGATAGTTTTTGGTGCTACTGTGTATGGTATTGATTTTTACTTGATTCTCCAATAGTTTTTTTTGGGGGGGAGGAGGTTATCGTTAATTGGTAAAAACATGTATTAAACTTCTAACCAGGAACTTTGCTGAATTTTCTTTTTAATTTTGACAGTCTGAATTCTTTTAGTTTTTCTATGTATGCAGTCATGTCTTCTATTAGTAATGACAGGATTACTTCTTTTTGACCATTACACTGTTTCTATATTTATTTTTTGTGTATTGCATTGGCTAGGATCATATATATATGTATATATATATATATATATATATGAACATATATATATGTATATATATACATATATATGTATATATATATATATGAACATATATATATGTATATATATACATATATATGTATATATATATACATATATATATATATATATGTTTAGAAGTGGTTATGGTGGATATCCATGTGTTGTTTCTAGTCTTGGAAAGAGAACTTTCTTTTCTTTCCTTCCTTCCTTCCTTCCTTCCTTCCTTCCTTCCTTCCTTCCTTTCAGTTTTATTATTTAGGTAATCTCTACATCCAACATGGGGCTCAAACTCAAATCCTGAGATCAAGAGTTGCATGCTCATCCGAATGAGCCAGCCAGGCACCCTGAAAACATTCAATAATTTTTCATTACATGTGATGTTAGCAGTAGGTTTTTCATAGGTAACTTTTATCACAAGGCTAGTCCCTTCTAGATTTCATTTGCTGAAAATTGTTTTTTGATCATGGAAGGATGTTCAGTTTGACCAAATGCATTTTCTGCATATAATTTCTCTCATTTATTCTATCAACTTGATAGAAATAAAGCCAGAAAGGACAATATTGAGACAATTGAGGAAACTTGAATATAGACTTTGTGTTAAGAAACATAATTAAATCAAATTTCTTCATTATAATAGAATTGTGCTTCTGTAGAAGAATGTTCTAGTTTTCAGGAGATACATGCTACAATTTTTTGTCTCTAAAACTTATTTTCAAATCATTCTGCAAAAAAATCCCTCTCTGTTAAGATACATAAAAACATACACAAGTTGTATCTACAAATGTGGTAAAATGCTAATAGTTGGTGAATTTGGGTGAAGGGTATATGGTATATTTTAATTTTACTATAGGTTTGAAATTTTTGAAAATAAAATATTTGAGGAAAAACATGGAGAATACAAACATTACTATACAATTGATTTAATATTGAACTTTTTACCTCTCTAAGTGACTGTACTTTCTTTCCCATTCCATGTAACATTTACAAAACCATTCATATGTTAAACCTGGTGAAAATCTTAGTAAACGTCAAAACTAAATTTTTAAATTTTATTTTTATTTTTTATCATTATTTTTATATGTTTTTAAATTTATTTTGAGAGAGATAGAAAGAACTCAAGCAGGGGAGGAGCAGAGAGAGAGGGAAAGAGAATCCCAAGCAGGCTGTGCACAGTCAGCGTGGAGCCCAACATGGGGCTTGAACTCACAAACCATGAGATCATGACCTGAGCCAAAATCAATAGCCAGACACTTAACCAACTGAGCCACCGAAGTGCCCCTAAATTTTTTTATTTTAAATATTTTTAATTTTTTTTAAGGAATCTCTACACCCTCAACATGGGGCTTGAACTTACAACCCTGAGATCAAGAGTTGTATGCTCTAACGACTGAGCCAGCCAGGCACCCCCATCAAAACTAAACTTAAACAAACAGACCTCTTTCTCTTACCATATGAGATGAAATATAACTAAAAATTAATCACAGATGCTTAACTAAAAATCGAATCATTTTTGATTAAAGTTCAAGTGAAGATTTTAATGTTTAGAAGTTTAATTATTTGAAATTCATATTCAAGAATATGAATTCTCTCCCTCTTGAGAGAGAGAGGTTGGTGAGGATGTGGAGAAAAGGGAATCTCGGGGCGCCTGGGTGGCGCAGTCGGTTAAGCGTCCGACTTCAGCCAGGTCACGATCTCGCGGTCTGTGAGTTCGAGCCCCGCGTCGGGCTCTGGGCTGATGGCTCAGAGCCTGGAGCCTGTTTCTGATTCTGTGTCTCCCTCTCTCTCTGCCCCTCCCCCGTTCATGCTCTGTCTCTCTCTCTCCCAAAAAATAAATAAATGTTGAAAAGGGAATCTCTATGCACTGCTGGTGGGACTGTAAATGAGTGCAGCCACTGTGGCAAACAAAACAAATGAACAAAAAACCAGAAACAGAGTCATAAATACGGAGGGAAAACTGGTGGTTGCCAGAGGGGCGGGGATGGAGGAAAAGGCAAGATAGGGGAAGGGGATTAAGAGGTACACCTATGTGTTCACTCTTATGTGGATCCTGAGACACTTAACAGGAACCCATGGGGGGAGGGGAAGGAAAAAAAAAAAAAGAGGTTAGAGTGGGAGAGAGCCAAAGCATAAGAGACTCTTAAAAACTGAGGACAAACTGAGGGTTGGTGGGGGGTGGGAGGGAAGGGAGGGTGGGTGATGGGTATCGAGGAGGGCACCACTTGGGATGAGCACTGGGTGTTGTATGGAAACCAATTTGACAATAAATTTCATATATTTGGGTAAAAAAGAGGTACATAGTTCCAGATGTAAAAGAAATCTTAGGGACGAAAAGTACAGCGTGGGGAACAAAGGCGCTAGTATGTAAGAACTTTGTACGGCAACAGATAGTAACCATACTTGTCATAGTGAGCATTCCGTAATGTGCGTCACTGGCAAATCACTATGTTATACGCCTGAAATGAGTATAATATTGCATGCCAATTATTATTCAATTAAAAGTATTTCAACTGAATTAACTTTCAATGAAACAAACACATTACCTATGGCTCAGAGATCAATAAAAAAAAGAATTCCAGCTGAACCGAAATTCAACCAGCTTGAATGGTTTCCAATATCTGCCCGAGGTACACCACTGTGCTCACAGCCTGTTTTTCATTGGAAACACCTGTCTTTCTTTAGATTTGGGTGAACTTGTCCTGTGAGCGTGGCTTTTTGATGGATTTTAAACAGCTGTGATGAGGCAGATTTACAGCTTGCTTTTTTTTTTTTTTTTGTAAGTGGGAGCACACTGTTGCCAGCTTTTTACATGCTACTCAGAAGCCCGGAGTCAAAAACTATCATTTGACTACGTGTGGGAAATGACAGATGCTTTGAAATCGTTCTGCGTTACAAATTTGACTCACCGGAGTTACAAATATATTAGAAAAAAATCACTCGTGTGGGAGGCTAAATACTTCAAACACCCAAACATTGGAAATTGTTATAGAAAAGCTCTCTTGAAAACAATCATCACACTGATTTTACACAATTCTATTGGCAATGATTAAAGCAGGGTATGTCACAGTGGCAGTATTTAGGGAAGGTATAATCCACCCACATGCAAATGACTGTGGGTGATGTCAACTCAGTTCATTAGAGTCTGACAAGAGGCTGCCTTCTTGGTAGAGATGCAGAAGCTTCACAACTCTAGAATATTAGAATTATTATAATATTAGAATATTGCAATATTCTAGAATTCTAGAATATTCTAAATTCTAGAATTTAGAATATTGCATTGTAGGGGCACCTGGGTGGCTCAGTCGGTTAAGCGTCCGACTTCCACTCGGGTCATGATCTCACGGTTTGTGGGTTCGAGCCCCGCATTGGACTCTGTGCTGACAGCTCAGAGCCTGGGGCCTGCTTTGGACTCTGTGTCTCCCCCTCTCTCTGCCCCTCCCATCCTCACGTTCTGTCTCTCTGTCTCTCGATAATAGATAAACGTTAAAAAAAATTTAAAAAAAAAGAATATTGCATTGTAACTGTGTGCATATGGGCATTCTCTCTCTCTGACCTTATGCCCTTCTGATTATAAGGTACCAAATCTTTTTTTTTTTAATTTTTTTTTTAACGTTTATTTATTTTTGGGACAGAGAGAGACAGCATGAACGGGGGAGGGGCAGAGAGAGAGGGAGACACAGAATCGGAAACAGGCTCCAGGCTCTGAGCCATCAGCCCAGAGCCTGACGCGGGGCTCGAACTCACGGACCGCGAGATCGTGACCTGGCTGAAGTCGGACGCTTAACCAACTGCGCCACCCAGGCGCCCCTATAAGGTACCAAATCTTAAAAAAATCTCTTAATTGAGAAGAGTTCATTTCCCAGATACTATGAGTACCAAAATTAACATTAAAATAATAACCTATTCTTTATACTTCACCATGCTAATCCTAGGCTCAAAAAGAAACATATAAATAATATAAATGGGAATCTTTCTTAAACTCTAAAACTCTATATAAATATAAGGGCTTAGGATAATGACGACTCCCCAAACATCATGGCTTCTTAGTTGCAAAGTTAATTATTAGCAAAATTTTAAGAAAACTGACATATATTAATGAATGAAATAATATGATGGCTTGGAGTTTCTTAGAAATAATTCTTGTGTGGGATTTTGATGGGAGTATGTAAGAAATAAGACAGACTATCAAATCGTTGAAGCTCAGCAGTGCGTACACGTTAGCTTAGCGGTGCTTAGCTATAGTACACTGTTTTTTCTACCTTCGTATATATTTGAAATTTTCCACAATAAAATTGAAAAAAGATTTAAAATATAAATCCTCCTATATTGACAAGCCGGGTGCTAGCTCCCAGTTTAAAAGAAAATATTGGGGGGGGGGCGTGCCTCTGTCAGTTGAGCGTCCAACTTGGCTCAGGTCATGGTCTCCTGGTTCGTGGGTTCGAGCCCCATGTTGGATTCTGTGCTGACAGCTCAGAGCCTGGAGCCTGCTTCAGATTCTGTGTCTCCCTCTCTCTCTGCCCCTCCCCTGCTCACGTTCTGTCTCTCTCTCTCAAAAATAAATAAACATTTAAAAAAATTTTAAAAATTGAAAAAAAAAAAAAGGAAAATGTTAGGGATTTAGCTGAACTTCCCTCTGGGTCTTTCCCCAGTTGCATCACACTCCTTTCCTGTCAGGCGTTCTGTTTTCCAGAATTTATTATCTTTTTACTCCCATTGATGATTTTAAAATTTCACTACATAGGTGTGCATCTCTAAAATACACAATGGATTACTTGTGTGTTTTTATTTTATTTTTTTAATGTGTATTTTTGAGACACAGAGAGAGAGCACATGCACCCGAGCAGGACAGGGGCAGAGGGAGAGGGAGAGAGAGAGAATGCCAAGCAGGCTCCACTCTGTCAGCACAGAGCCCGATGCGGGGCTCAAATCATGAAACCGTGAGATCATGAGCAGAGCGGAGATGGAGAGTCAGATGCTCAACTGACGGAGCCACCCAGACGCCCCTTGCTTTTTGTTTTTAAAAGATTTTCTTTTATTATTCTTTTGAGAGTGAGCAAGTGGGGGAGGGGCAGAAGGAGAGGGAAAGAGAGAATCCCAAACAGGCTCCCCACCCAGCAGCACTGAGCCAGGGGCGGGGCTCTTTGCAGGGCTTGTCGAGGGGCTCCATCTCACGACTGTGAGATCATGACCTGGGCGGAAACCAAGAGTTGGTTGCTTAACCACTGAGCCAGCCAGGGGTCCCTGAAATAAAGATTTTATTTTTAAGTAATCCCTACGTGGGGCTTCAACACACAGCTGGAGATCAAGAGTCCCATGCTCCCAATAGAACCAGCCAGCCGTCCCTGCTTGTATGTTTTTAAAAACTGTTCCTGTGGTAGCATACCATACACACATATATATATTTAACATATATGTACTATGTATTATTATATTTTTACTTACTATATATTATATAGATAACATATATACACATATATGCTCCATATACTATACACTACATATTCACTGATATGTACACATCATGTATATATTCACTAACATTATGTTTGTGGGATTCATCCATGCTGATACATGAAGGTTGAGTGCATATATTTTCACTGTTGTATAGAATTTCCCTGTAAGAATATATAATTTATTTATCTATTGCATTGTTGATGAACACCTGGGTTGTTTCTAATTATTTGTCATCAAAATAAGGCTGAATGAAATTCTTATACATATCTGTTTGGCGCCATGGGCAAGAATTTTTCCAGGGCTTGCGCCAAGAGGTGAAACTGTTAGGCTGGATGGTATGCTTTTTTTTTTTTTTTTTTTTTTAAGTAGGCTTCATACCCAACATGGACCCCAAAGCAGGGCTTGAACTCACGACCCTGAGATCAAAATCTGAGCTAAGATCAGGAGTTGGAAGCTTAACTGACCCAGCCACCAAGACACCCCTGTTTTGACTGTCTTGAACTTTACTAAATACTGACCGCGGCTTTCCAACTATGTATACTGATTTGTATGTTCCCACCAGCAATGGTTAGGAATTTTCTATTTTTCAAACCAACAAATAGTGTTACCAACATTTTCATTTTTGTCAAATTGATGGGTATAAAATAGTATCTTTTTTTTTTCTGCAATTTCCTGATTCCTAGTGAGTTAGAGCATTTCCTTATATGCATTAGGTCATTGGGTTTCTTCTGTAAATTACCTTTTTGTATCTATTGTTCCGTTTTTTCTACCTTCGTATACATCTGAAATTTTCCACAATAAAATTTAAAAAAGATTTAAAATATAAATCCTCCTATATTGACAAGCCGGGTGCCAACTCCCAGTTTAAAGGAAAACATTGGTGGGGGGGGCGTGCCTCTGTCAGTTGAGCGTCCAACTTTGGCTCAGGTCATGGTCTCCTGGTTCGTGGGTTCGAGCCCCATGTTGGGATGGTTTGCTTTTGCATGTATGATAGCTCATATATATCTGCTATACTTTTGTGTTACTTATACATATTCCAAATGCCTTCTCTTATTGGTTTTTTTTTTTTTTTTGCCCTTTTAATTCTATTGTTTCATCCGTGGCAGTTTTAATGGTAATTAAAATTTATCTATTTTTGGTTTAGGGTTTGCACTTTTATAGATTTATTTTTTTTAAAATTTTTTTTTTCAACGCTTATTTATTTTTGGGACAGAGAGAGACAGAGCATGAACGGGGAAGGGGCAGAGAGAGAGGGAGACACAGAATCAGAAACAGGCTCCAGGCTCTGAGCCATCAGCCTAGAGCCTGACGCGGGGCTCGAACTCACGGACTGCGAGATCGTGACCTGGCTGAAGTCGGACGCTTAACCGACTGCGCCACCCAGGCGCCCCGGCACTTTTATAGATTTAAAGAATTTAAAGAAAATTCCAGGAGGAGATTCATATTTACATTTATACATATTCCCAGACTAGAAAAATATTCCACAATAATTCTTTTTTGGTTTTGGTATTTTGCTCTTATTTCCCCATTATAATGCAGATCGCCTTATTCTGCATGACCTGAGGGAATTAACCAAATACTTAGTATTTGTCCAGCACCAGAAAGAATATGGAGTTCTGTCTTCAGTGGTATTCCAATCCAACTGATGGGAAGCATAAAATTATTAACACTCAATTAGTGCGTCACAATGTGGGTATTTATTTGCTTTGATGAGGGAAGGAGATAAGCTATGGATAAGAAGGGAGAGATACATAAAACTGAAGTATTCATGGCATCCTTCATAATATTGGTGGGATTTAAGCATATTGATGGATTTGCTATGAATAGGCAGAGAAAAGTGAACACACGGTGAAGTATAAACCAATAAGATAATGCACATTGCCTCTTGGTATATAAGTTAGGACGCTTAACACCACAGAGCAGAACGCTTGAGACAGAAACCAAGTCTGGATTCATATTGGAAATTAGCATCTTTCACAGGCTGGGCACATAGTAACAACTAATTACATGCTGTATTAGTTGAATGCTTGACATCATGTGTTATGGGGAGAAAAAGACAACTTTTGTTGGATTTTGGCTGCCAGGCCAAAAAAGTTAGATTTGGTGTTGTATGTGATGGGGAACTATTTTTCTTTTTCGACCCTAGGCTTACTTGTAGCTAACACTTTGCTCATATCCTAGGTTAGACACATGGGAGTAATTGGGTTGGCATCTTGATTTTTAATATCTAATCAAATTTTATCTTACTACACTTACTAAACATACTTTGAAGTACGTTTAAGATTTTTCTCTTTTCTCTTACCTTGTCACTGCCAGTGCTTTAAATTAGACCAATAAGGGTGCCTGGATGGCTTAGTCGGTCAAGTGTCCAACTCTTGATCTCAGCTCAGGTTTGATCTCACAGTTTGTGTGTTTGAGCCCCGTATCTGGCTCTGCATTGACGGCATGGAGCCTGCTTGGAATTCTGTCTCTCTCTCTTTCTCTCTCTCTCTCTCCCTCTCTCTCTGCCCCTCCCTCGTTTGCATACTCTCTCAAAATAAATTAACATAAAAAAATGAATTAGACCAACAACCATTCACAGCTGTGCTCCTATTGAAGGTTCCTGATGACCCTCCAAATCTATTCTCTATACACTTCCTAGGCTAAAATACCGCTGGTGTAAGTATTCGTGGTTGCTCAGCAATATACAAAAATCTCTATATTGCCTGTAAGGTAGATTTCAGTCTCCTCGCCTTTAAAGTCCCTACCGTCTATTCCTTATTTCCTGCCAGTTCCTACATCTCCCCGTACAACTTTTCCTTTCCGTCATTATGAGTATCCTCATTGTCCCCAGCTCATATCCAAGTTTATTCTATACGAAGTTAATTTATTCACCTTAATTTCCCAGCCTAGAATGCTATTCTTCTTTTCTTCCTGTTAGTTAGACTTAGCTCATCATTTATTAATTTTTTCAACTCGTGCTGCTTCAGTCCAAAGGAGGAAAAAAACCCCATGGTTCCCGAATGCCTTTATCCCATTCCCTTACTCCCCGGTCTAATTAACAGGCGAACTTAAATGTAAGCAATATAGTTCCTTTCCATGTCTTTGTACCAATCATGTACAGAAAGGTACAAATAGTGAGTGGGTTAGCAGAGCAGAGTTCATCACAGGAGCTCGAAATATGTTGATTTATGACTGAGCAGAGAGGCAGAGAACAAGTATGTCAGCCCCACAAAGCTCAGGAAGGGGGGACTTGCACCCACGGTCAGGCAGTGGAGTTCAAGTTCTATAATAATGACTACTCCAATTTACTGCTTGAATTGGAAACTCCCGTTTAAATATTTATTATATTCTTTAGCACAGTGCTATAACCATCTTGCATCTTTCACTCTAGTAACTTCCCCCACAACCCTACCCTTCCCTTTCCCTGCTCCCCACCCCCTGATACCTGGAATAGCTTATTGTCATCCTCATTTGCTGTCGCCTTTCCTTTATTCCTTTCTTTGGCTTAAACTCCATAACTTTGCTATTAGCTCTCAAATTTTCTCTATTTCTTTCCTTGATATGGAAGATCAGCTTAACCTGGATAGTAAAACATTTTCAAGAGAATTTTTTTTTAAAGTTCTGCATTTTTTTTTTTTTTTTTTTTTTTTTTTTGCCTTCAGCTTTTTAACTCATTTTCATTGTTTGGGAGAGCAAACATGGTAATAACCCAAAGTGAATAAAATGGCACCCTGTAATTTACAGAATCTAGGACTGACTCAGAGCCCCGATGAGTCACCCTGAATAACTCTGCGGTGCTGCTTTGGTCCCGTGTCAGCTGAGACCAGTGCCCGTCCGTCCTCACTGCACTCCTGGTTCAGGTTTACTTAACTCCGCCTTCTGTTAAAGCAGGTCACCCTAGCTGCAGCCTAGCCTCCAAATTTCTCTTCTGCAGAGGAAACTAAAGGAGTTTCAGCTGAAGCCCTCAGCCTATGTGCTGTTTCTTTTTTAAAATTTTTTATTTTTTAAAGTTTACTTATTTTTTTTTATTTAAAAAAAAATTTTTTTTCAATGTTTATTTATTTTTGGGACAGAGAGAGATAGAGCATGAACGGGGGAGGGGCAGAGAGAGAGGGAGACACAGAATCGGAAACAGGCTCCAGGCTCTGAGCCATCAGCCCAGAGCCCGACGCGGGGCTCAAACTCCGGGACCGCGAGATCGTGACTTGGCTGAAGTCGGACGCTCAACCGACTGCGCCACCCAGGCGCCCCTTAAGTTTACTTATTTTGAGAGAGAGACAGAGAGAGTGAGCGAGCAGGGGAAGGGCAGAGAGAGAGGGAGAGAGAGAATCCCAAGCAGGCTCTTCACCGTCAACACAGAGCCCCCTGCGGGGCTCCAACTCATGAACTGTTGTGAGGTCATGACCTGAGCCAAAACCGAGAGTCGGATGTTTAAACCGTCTGAGCCACCCAAGTGTCCCCTGTGTGTAGTTTCTTGATGTCTGAACTTCTAATTATTGATTTGTTTTTCAAAAGTCATCTGCTCACTCTTTTGGAAACACCTGACTCACTGAAACAGTGCTCGGGGGAGTACTTACCAAAGTGCAGGAATGCTGGTCACCAGAGCATACCCACAGAGAATATAAAAATGGATCAGCAACTGAGACCATGAACCATGTGCAACACTGGTTCCCAGAGCCACATCTGTTCTCTTTGTTCTGCTGTTTAGGCAACTGGGTGCCTGGGTTATGAATGGGAACGATGGATAAAATATTCTTCATTTGCTTACATAAAGAAATAGGCATAATTGTCTTGATCATATATATATGATATATATATTCATATATATATCATATATATATATCATATATATATGAATATATTCTCCTCTCCATACTTTTAAGACTTTCTCGGTTGAAGAAACAATAACACCCCCCCCCCAAATATTGGCCCCCAAAGCTAAGTGAATCCCAATAATAATTTTAGACAAAAAAGGTAGCATATTCATATCGTAAAATATCTCACAGCCATTAATAATTATATTGTCAAAGAGGTTTTTTTTTTTTTTTTAAGAGTCTCTGTGCCCAATATGGGGCTTGAATTCATGACCCTGAGATCAAGAGTCCTATCCTCCACCAACTGAGCCAGCCAGTCACCCCTATATTTCAGAGTTTTTGATGATGTTTGAGAACATTCATCTTAAGTAAAAAAGCATTGCCTCAATTTTATACACATTATGTGAAATCTTACTTTTGGTTCATATGCATACATAGAAAAAATTATGAAAGATATCCAATGTTAACAAGGGGTAGTTCCGTGTAGTGGAATACATTTTTTTCTTATACATTTCTTTCTTTTTCTAGAATATATGGTTTTGAATAACTGGAAAAACAATGGCAAAAATATTTGCTTTTTCCCTCAGATATTAGATGCCCCAGTTGAATGAAGATACCCTAAAAGGATAAGAGCTCTGTCACCTTATTAGCTAATAAGATGACAGAGCTTTCTAACCACATGGGGCAGTTAACATAAAAAAAATTGAGCAGCTGAAGTTTCAAGTATGACACCTTGAATCGCTTTTGGGCACCGCTGCTTTGTACGTGTGACTTCATTCAACTTCTGGCCAGATGCGGCCGAGGCCTGAGCTCATCGAGATGTTCAAAATGGAGGTTGGAGAATAAAACCCAGAATTGCCCTATGATTTCGTTCAGGGCTACCTGGCTTCCTGAAAACTTGACATAAAACAATCTAACCATCCAATAAGGGGTTACTCTGAGATAAATCATTTTTTTTTCTCACATCAGGAACATCAGGTCTACATAGTCTTGCTACACATTAGTACCTTAAAGAGAGCGACTTAATTCATAGGACTTTGTTGTGTCTTGGCCGTGCTGAAGCTCAGGGGTAGGCACTTTGTTCAGTCTTGGAAATTATCATAATGAAAAAATTGGGGGAGCATTTTCTTCACCTTTTCATCAGTGGCTCTTGTTTTATCTATTATTTTAATGCTTCTCTTTCATAGTTGTCTTTAAATTTTTTTTTTAATATTTATTTTTGAGAGAGACAGAGACAGAGCACAAGCAGGGGAGGGGCAGAGAGAGGGAGACAAAGAATCTGAAGCAGGATCCTGGCTCTGAGCTGTCAGCACAGAGCCCGATGCGGGGCTCGAACTCACAAGCCACGAGATCATAACCTGAGCTGAAGTTGGATGCTTAACTGACTGGGCCACCCAGGCGGCCCTCTTTCATAGTTGTCTTTCATTGTCTGCTTCTTCAAATTCTATTCAGAAGTTAAGAGAGCTATGAGCAACAAACATACAAACATGTGCTTGATAATACTTGTTGTGGTTCTTGTAAAGAGGACACATTTTTATTTTTTAAATTTTTTCATTTATTTATTTTTAAAATATTTTTTACTGTTTTATTTATTCTTGAGAGAGAGAGAAAGAGAGAGTGAGAGAGACAGCATGAGCGAGGAAAGGGCAGAGCGAGGGAGGGACACAGAATCCGAAGCAGACTCCAGGCTCTGAGGTGTCAGCACAGAGCCCGACGTGGGGCTCGAACTCTCGAGCCGTGAGGTCCTGATCTGAGCCGAACTCAGACACTCAACTGACTGAGCCACCCAGGTGCCCCAAGAGGACACATTTTTAAATTCTGCAACCTATTTCATAAGAGTCCAAGAAGTATAAAATGTTATATTTAAATATTTTCCAGTTTGGCTTTGGATATTCAATTTTTGCATTAAAATATTATCACCATTTTTATTTCTTTTTCTTTCTTTTAATTCACTGCTGTTTTAGACTTTCAGGCACACATAAATTAGTTTCTCTAGATTGCCAAGGACATTTTGAACATTAATTTGCATTTTTATTGGTTGAATAAAAACAGAAATGAAATTTGTACAAAATTCTGCTAATGAGTTCTTGATTTACAGAAATGAGATACTCTATAAGAAACATGAATCGTTAATTCAGAGTTTAATATAGAGAAAATAAAGTTTTAAAAAATGTTACAGCTTTTTTATTATCGGAATACATATATCCACACACACACATACAAATTGTATGTTATTATGCCCTCTATTTGCTGAAATTTGTGACATCCTAAAGTATAATAAAGAGTGTGAATTTAGATATTTAGGGATACCTTAGTCATCTTAGGCCACCATAACAAAATACCATAGACTGGGTGGCATAAACAGTGGACTGACTTCACAGTTCTGGAGGGTGGGAAGTCTAAGATCAAGGTGCTGGCAGATTCAGTTCCTGCTGAGGGCACTCTTCCTGGCTTGCAGATGGCTGCCTCTTGCTCCTCTTGCTGTGGCCTAAAATGGCAGAGAGAGAGAGAGAGAGAGAGAGAGAGAGACAGAGAGAGAGAGAGAGAGAGGAGAGCCGTTTTGACAAATGTGTCTACATATCACCCATCTAAGTAAAAGAATCATTGTGTTTGTGGGAGTTAGATTGATGACCGTGAAGGGAGATGTTTATTTGACATAATGTGGACACAGTCCCTTTCCTTCCAGAAGTACCCTTGAAGAGGGAAGCGACGGTAGATTTTAAGGTGCAATTGGCCATAATGAGCTTCAAGATCAAGGTGAAAGATAGAAAGCTCCTTGATGTTATCACTGAAGACCCCCCATGGATAGAATAAGAAATGGTCTTGGGGTGCCTGGGTGGCTCAGTCCATGGAGCGTCCCACTCTTGATTTTGGTTCAGGTCATGATCCCAGGGTTGTGGGATCGAGCCCTGCGATGGGCCCCATGTTGAGTACGGAACCTGCTTAAGATTTTCTTTCTGCCTCTCCCCCCACTTGTGCACAGGCACTCTCTTTCTCAAATTAAAAAAGAAAGAAAGAAAGAAATGGTCTTATTATTTAGCCCTCTTAGTATGTGGTCTTCTGTTATCTGTAGTCCGGAGCATCTTAAGTGTTATGTAAATACCCAGACTACCTACCTACCTATTGATCTGTCTATCCATCTTTTAATAAATTAATTTTTTCTAAAGCCAAAATCTTAACCAACATAGTATTTCAGGCTTTATCAACTCAACAATGGATCACAGACAGATTTCTGCACGAATAAGTTCATTGCTACCCCATTATTTAAAGAGTTATATAATATTCTATTGAATACACATACGCATAATAAATATATGTATAAGCCCCTAGTTTTGGATATGGAGCTCACATCACATTTTTCACTAACATACACAGGGTGTAAAAGAACATTCAGGCAGCTATTTGCAAAATACATAACTGTTTACTTTGCATCACCTATTTCAAGAAGTAGAAATGCTGAGGCATGTAATTATGCCTTAGAACAATGATTCGTCCAAGTATAGCCTATATTCGCTGTGTTTTCTTTACATCCTTTTGATTTCCTGGGCCACTGAATTTTGATTTCTCTTCACATTTATGCCACTGAAACTTTTCTTTTTTCCTAAGCCTAATTTAATGATCCCTTTCCCAGCTTTTCTCCTAACTTGAACTCCCTGTGGCATTTGAAATGATTTCAAGTTATCTCTTTTGCTTTCCAATACCACATCTCCTTGGTCTCTTTCTATTCTTTGGATGGTTCTTTCCAAGGCTTCATCCTTGGCTTGTATGCTCCCGTCCACTGCTTCCAAAGTAGAGACCACCGGATTTCATCTTTGGTCTGCTATGCTTTTTACTCTCTTCGTTCTATACCTTGGGGGTGGACAGATGTGAGGCTTACATGGCAGCTGCACTTTCCAAACTCCGTCTTGCTTGGGGGAGCCCCCATGTGTATGAAAGGTGGGGGAAGACGTGGTTCCTCCCTCTTCCTACACACAGATAGCCAGGTTGGATAAAAAGCAAACTTGCTGTGTAATTCTGGGTCTTTGAGAAAGTGCTGCAAAGGTGGAGGAATGCCGATAATTTCCTCACAATAGAAGTGGTCCCCAGGGACAAGGGCAGTGTCCTGTCTGGGTGTCAGTATCTGGGAAGACTGGAAGTGCTAAGAGATCATTGCTGTGCTTCCTGATTCTTGGGCCTCGGTAGTCCCCTTGGTTTCTGCCCATTTTCCAATTCCAGCTTTCCAACCTCCAGTCAACCTTGATAGATGTTCAATAAGTTCCTTTAGAAATTATAAAAAAAACTTTTTTATATGATTATTTTTTTAATTAAAAAATTTTTTTAATGTTTATTTTTTGAGAGAGAGAGAGACAGAGGCTTTTTGAGAGAGAGAGAGAGAGAGAGAGAGAGAGAGACATGGGTGAGCAGGGGAGGGACTGAGAGAGAGGGAGACACAGAATCTAAGGCCGGCTCTAGGCTCTGAGCTGTCAGCCCAGAGCCTGACATGGGGCTCAAACTCAAGAACTGCGAGATCATGACCTGAGCCAAAGTCGGACGCTTAACCGACTGAGCCACCCATGTGCCCCTATGATTGTTTTTTATTAAGAGATAATTGACATATAGCATTGTGTAAGTTTGAGGTATACAGTGCATTGATTGGGTATTTATATATTGCAGTCAGATTAATAATACAGTGTTAGCTAACACCTTTGTAACCTCACATAACCATTTCTTTTTTGTGTGCAGAACAATGAAGATCTAGTCTCTTAATCACTTTGAAGTTTATTATTATACAGTATTTTGACCATGATCCTTATGTCGGGCAGTAGAGATCCAGACTTATTTTTCTACTGGTTGCATGTTAGTACCTTTAATCAACATCTCCACAATTGTGCCAACCCTCAGCCCCTGGTAAGTACCGTTCTACTCTCTATTTTCCCAAGTTCAGCTGTTTTCAATTCCACAGAGAAGTGATATCACACAGAATTTGTATTTCTCATGGCATCTGCATGGCTCAGTCAGTTAAGCAACTGACTCTTGGTTTTGACTCAGGTCACGATCTCACGGTTCATGAGACTGAGCTCCGCATCGGGCTCTGCGCTGACAGCACGGAGCCTGCTTGGGATTCTCTCTCTCCCTCTCTCTCTCTGCCCCTCACATGCTTGTGCACTTGTGCACTTGCTCTCTCTCTCTCTCTCTCTTAAAAGAACTAAATAAACTTAAAAAAAAAAAGGATTTGCCTTTCTCTGTCTGACTCACCTCACTTAGCATAATGCCCTCAAGGTCCAACCATGTTATCACAAATGGCAGGACTTCCTTTTTTCTCATGGCCACATAATATTAAATTATACACACACACACCCACACACACAATGCATCTTATAAGGCTCTTTTTAAAAATTAAGATAACCACAGTTGCTTTTGCTTACATGCTGAAGGGCTCTTACTGGGCCAATACATACTTTTGCGGGTGATTTTATCTATACCCATGGCATAAACTACAACCTGAATGCCTATGACTTCTAACTCGTAACCCCACAGATCCCTGCCGAGTTCCAAATCACCGCCTTCCCCTGCTCACCGAGGATTTCTATCCAGATGCCTGAGGACACCACAGCTTGTTAAAAAATAAACTGCACATCTTGTCTTCCAAACCTTCTCTATTCTCAACCTCATACATAACAATAGAAAATAAGCTTAATACAGAAGAATACACGGTCTATTTGTTACAAGATGATATGCTCACTGTTTTCTCTTTATACCCTTTGTATTTCCTGGAACACTGAATGTTGATTTCTGTCCACAGATACTCCACTGAAACTTTTCCAACCTACCACTATCCATTCCAGTTTTGTCTTCTCAACATCTCTTGTGTTGGCCCAACCCCTCCACTGCCACTCACGCTACCTTAATTTACACTCTGGTTTCTTTCTTCTAGACGGCTGCAATTGACAAACAGTGTGATCTATTCTTTGTGTTGTTCTCAGGTCTTTTGTTTGCACGTATTTTATGATATGTTTCTGTTTCTATGTTCATTTATAATTTATGTCGTTGGGATTATCTTGTACTTTCTAAACACGAAAAGAAAAGAATGGTGTTTACTGCCACACTTCCGTTGTATCACATCTCTTCAGAGTGATGAGGCCAATCCATGGGCACTTATGACACGCTGGCGGAGAAACTCTCAGACTCCTGATCTATTTCTTGCCCATTAAAACAGACAGACAAGCAGACAGACGTGATCTACTTTGCAGAGTAAAGTTCCTCTCTATGTGCTATGGAGTTTTCAAGCTATATGGTAGTTATTACTATAGAGTTCTGGTTTATCTTGTCGCCCTTCTAAGGAAGGTACTGTAATGTAGTTCCTTAATTTAGAAGGGAGAGAAGGTGACGGAGTCTTTGATTTGAAATTGTGGCCTCAGCAAACCTTAAGGACAGCCTTTTGTTTTGAACCTTTTAATCTCTCTCTTTTTGTTTTTTGTGTTTTTTTGGAGAGAGAGAGAGAGAGAGAGAGAGAGAGAGAGAGAGAGAGAGAGAGAGAAAATGAGCATGGGAGGGGCAGAGGGAGAGAAAGAATCCCAAGCACACTCTGCACTTTCAGCTTGGAGCCTGATGCAGGGCTTGATCCTATGACCATGACCATGAGGTCATGACCTGAGCCGAAATCAAGAGTTGGATGCTTAACCAAACAGAACCACCCAGGTGCCCCAAACCTTTTAATCTTATATACAACAAAATACTAACTGCAATAAGGACAATCTGGAATAAATAATCCATCAATCAAGAACCATTCTTCCAGGGATTCCACTAGTTAGTATTTTGGAAACATGTATTTAGCCTCTCTTCTCTCCTCTCCTCCCCTCATCTCCCCTTCCTTCTCCACACCCTTCCCCTCCCCTCTCCTCTTTGTCTCTCTCCTACCTCCCTCTCTCTCTTTCTGTGTGTGTGTTTCTACTTCTCTGTCCCTCTTTGTCTCTGCATCTCTTTCTGTCTCTCTCTTTTCTACCTACTTTGAATCCACTCCCTTTCCAGTCCATCATCCACCTTCTACTCTGTTCCAAGTTGGTTTTTCTTATATATAGCATCTTTCCCCCTAGAATATTCTTTTTGTCAAGACCAAATGATTTATCCTTTAAGAATAATATCAGACTAAAACAATTTTTTCTCGGTGAAGACTTCCTAGCCTTACTTGCCTACTCCTGCCCATACTTTGCCACATTTTTTCTCATAAATACCTTGTCATACCCTAATAAAATCTGCTTTGGTCAGAGAATCTGTCTCATTCATTTCTGAGAGCTCACTATATATCATGGCTCAATAATGTATATTGGTTAAATAAACGAATAGTGAGTAAATTTCATTAGTAGTGGATTATCCAGATTTGAATATTATAAATAGCTATGGTAAATTTTGATGTCCAAGATTGCTTTTCTCTGCTATTTAACTTGATTGGAAATATCTTATCAACTTCTGTAGTTGTCATGGATTGCAGAGTAATTCTGAATATAGAAATATGATTTGCTTAATAGGAGCATATTAAAAGTAAAATTAAAGGAAAAATGATGTTCTCTTTTCTAAATTACACATCCAGCAGCCTTCTGCATATCCACTCACATCTGTAGTCTGGCTTTATACTCAGTAAATGGCAGTTCTGGGACTCCCAACCTAATATCCTAGATGAGAAACGAACTGATTTGGGGCTCAGATATTTTGCTATTACAGTTTTTATTTGCTTTGCTGGATTTAATTGAGGAAAGTCCAGTTTAAGATTAATTTTAGAATTTATTGGCCATGAATTCCTTAGGCATTAATTATTGAAATTAATTTAGAATTTATTATCTCTAATTCCTTAGAATTTATTGATCGTTGATCGCTTAGATAAAAACCTGCTCTGTGCTAGTCTTGATGACCGTGATTTGTCTTCCAGGATGTATGTGCTCCAGAGCTCTTTTAAAAAAAAAAATTTTTTTTTAATGTTTTTATTTATTTTGAGACAGAGAGACACAGAGCATGAGCAGCGGAGGGACAGAGAGAGAGGGAGACGCAGAACCCTAAGCAGGCTCCAGGCTCTGAGCTGTCAGCACAGAGCCCGATGCTGGGCTCGAACTCAAGGACTGTGAGATCATGACCTGAGCCGAAGTCAGACGCTCAACCGACTGAGCCACACAGGCTCTCCACTCCAGAGCTTTTATTTTGATACTCGCATGACAACGAGAGTGAATAGAGACAGGGCCTTGAAGATAAAATTCCGGAACTAAGTGTTATAAATAGGGTTGCATCTTAGATCCTGTCTTGTTAAGTTTTGTTTTCATAACTGAGGGCAGCTTTTAGAGGAACTAAGTGTGTGGTCTTGCCATATTACAGCAAATATTTATTTTTATAAAGCATGTATTTTGAGTGTTGGAAGAGATGGAAGATAGCATATTTAGGACAAATTTATATGTTCTCCAGCAGTCTATCTTAATTCACAGATGAAATGGGCTTATTTATTTATTTATTTATTTATTGTATGTCTTTGGGTTAAGGCAGTACTTTTTCTTTTCTTTTTTTTTTTTAATTTTGAGAGAGAGAGAGAAAGAGAGACTTCATACATAAGAGTGGGGAAGGGACAGAGGGAGAGAGAGAAACTTAAGCAGTCTCCACACTGAGCACGGAGCCCAAGGCGGGGCTTGATCCCACGACCCAGAGATCTGACCTGAGCGGAAGTCGAGAGTCGGTCGCTCAACTGACTGAGCCACACAGGCACTCCGAAATGGCCTTTCATTTATGTAAGACAGCAAGTCAGATTATTTGGTTTTATAGCTACATATGAACTTTGCCACTTAGATATCTGGTAACTAACATAATGTATATGGATTTTTTTTCATGATCATTAGCACTCAGAGTTAAAAGGTCAACCTTTAAAAACCTGTTTCAGTTACTTTTTTGCACAAAATAAACAATTTTACTGCCTTAAAACAACAACCATGTATTTCTCAAGACGGCATGTTGGCTGGGCTCTGCTGGGTGGTTCTTCTTCTCCACAAGACGTTGACTGGCACTGAAGTCCTCTCAGGCTCTCCTGGGCCAGAATCTCAAGAAGGCACTCACATGACCACTAGTTGGTGCTGGTTGTTGACTGGAGCATCTTGCTTCTCCTTACTGTGTCTTCTCTTTGTGGGTTGGTTTTGTCACAGCATGGTGGCTACACTTCAAGATGATTTACGTGGAAGGTGTTCATCTTCTTAAGGCCAAGGGTAAGAAGGTCACTTCCATTGTCCATTGGTTGCAATTACAGGAAAGGCTTCTTTACAGGACAGGTGAAACCAACTCTATCACTCACAGTGGGAGTAGCACACATGTACATGGAAAGAAGGAATCAATGGTGGCTGTTTTTAGAGATTATCTACCATAAACCCTAAAAGAACTGTCATTTTCATATTACCCATTCTTTAGCTCCATCCGAGACCTTGTTGGGACTGCTGTTATTTATGGAAGCTCATGGGAATTAGTAAATGAGGATTTGTGAACCTTTTGCAAATGTAAGGAAAATTTTGTACAAGTGTGTTTGTGTTTGTGTTCGTTTCGTTTTTCTTGGAGAAAAAAACAGGAGTGCTTAGCAGTCAAATGCTTAGGCTTAGGAGCCTCCTACAATTTCCCTTTAAATCTAGGCTGTGCAACTTACTAAGTTGTGTCATTCTTATTTATGAAATGAGTATAATGTATGTGTTTTGTAGGTTGTTGTGAGGTTTAAATGAGGTACTACGTGTAAAGATCTTAGCACAGGGCATGGCATATAAGGGCCCGATAAATATTTGAGTGTGGTTATCAATAGCGTTCTAAACAGGTCAGTGAGCACCAAAGGAGTAAAACCATGGTCTTGGACTCTCTGGGCTCAAACTTGATATTAAAATAGATCATCAGAAATCTACATTCTTGGACTAACTTACTGAAGTCTCTAATCGAAGTACAGGAGGGTATCAGGCTGAATCAGGTGTTTATGTAAGAAATGGGCAGGAAGAAAATTTTTGTGGTCCGGTGTTAAGGTGGCAATATTATGTTACAGCTGTGTCCTGTTGCCCTCTGGTTTCCCACCACCCAGATGGCCTTTTTTGCTCACCTACCTGACCCTTGGTTCTCTGTTCTTGTTGCCTTGTTTCTTCATTTACTTGGATTTTCTTTTCTGATTCTTACCCATTTGAATGCTCCTGATGCCATATTTGGACATGTGCTTTAGGACTGCTAACCCTACCTATGCCAACATATCTCTCAGAGTCATTTAGGAAAACAGAACCTCTATGAAGGTTATGAAATAAGGCACTTGACTATAGACATAAAGACCTTACTGGACAAAGCTCAGGAAATGAGTGTCCAAAGAGAGAGTTAGTGGATCAAAGACAAGGCTTTAACCAGTTTTCCGGAAGCACAGGGAGGACAAGTTGGAGCTTACATGGGACTCTGGGAAGCCAAGCAGGTCCAGCCGCTGGGATGAGACTGCAGAATGCTGGTGAAGTCAACTGCAGGGTGTTGCCTCTCTATCTGGTAGTGGTTCTTGGGTGGCTGTTGATAAGCAGGCTATCAGTTGAGAAGAGATGAACTTGGAGTGGAGGAGAATGGACCCAAGTTGGAATCTGTTGGCATCTCTGCTTTGCCTGTCGCATCTAATCACACTGACTTCTGGGGACTCATGGCTGCTGCTTCACGTCTGGCATCCAAATGTCATCGTATTTTCTTTGGGCCAGATCTAACTTGGAATCCTATAGGGCAGAGATTCTTGGAGACTTGGTTCCAGTGTTGCCAAGTACAAAGTACCACACTTCTTGATTCTTTTTTCTCACCGCGTTAATATATCCAGAACTTCAGGCAACAGATGCTCCTATCTCCAGGCTTTGCCCTAGGAGCAAACACTTAGCTAGGCTAGCCATAGTAAGAAAACTGGACAATGTGCGTCTGGTTACAAATTATAACAGTTATTGTAACTCACCCTGTTTTCCCTGTTTCTTTGACTTCCAGGCAATTCAAGTGAAATTTTGTGCCACCTAAAAGTAACTAGCTTTTGCTATTTTTTTTTTTAAAGTAAGCTCTACACCCAATGTGGGGCTTGAACTCGTGACCCCTACCTAGATCAAGAGTCACTTGCTCTACTGACTAATCCAGCCAGGTGCCTCTTTTCAGTAATTTTATCTCCATTAATTCTCATAACATGGTTAGTATGTATTAATTTTTATTTTTTATATTTATATTATTAATCATTACATATTTAAATATATAAGGTAAGGATGTTTATATTTTAAAATGTTTTACTTTTAAAAATAGGTAACTATCATATAATTAAAATATCCAAAGTATAAAATTTATATACAGTGAGAAGTCTCCCTCCCAGCCTGCTTCTATGTATCGAGTTGCCATCCCCCCATTTCCTATGCTCTTGCCAGAAGTTTTTTTTAAATGCCTATAGAAAAATACAAATTTATTTTATTTATTTTTATTTCCACCTCTTTTTTTATTCAAATGGTAGCATGTCAAGCACATTGCTCTGTACATTTTCTTTTTCTAATTTTTTTTAATGTTTATTTATTTTTGAGAGAGACAGAGACAGAGTACAAGCTGGGGAGGGACAGAGAGAGAGAGGGAGACACAGAATTCGAAGCAGGATCCAGGCTGTGAGCTATCAGCACAGGGCCTGATGCCGGGCTCAAACTCACAAACTGCGAGATCATAGCCTGAGCCGAAGTTGGACACTTCACCAATTGAGCCGTCCAGGTGTTCCTCTTTTTCTTTCTGTTAAAGTTTATTTCTGAATTTTCAGAGAGTGAAAGTGTGAGTGGAGAAGGGGCAGATGGAAAGGGAGAGAGAGAATCCCAATCAGGCTCTATGCTACCAGTGCAGAACTTGCCTTGGGGCTTGATCTCATGAACTGTGAGCTGAGATCAAGAGTTGATGCTTAACTGACTGAGCCACCCAGGCACCTCTACATTTTAGTTTTTATATAACAATCATGGGAGTTATATTTCATTTAAATACCCATGGGAGGCTCTTCCATATAAATATATATAAATACAGAAGATATTTCTCTTCCTCTGGGAGGAGGTAAAATAGGAACCATAAGGTGGTAAATGATGAGCCAACTGTAGGATACATTCCAAAGATCAATCAAAACAATTTTTGTTTCATTTGTTGTGCTGAATCATATATACTAATTAGCTATGCCTTTTCTTCTGGAATCATTGGTCATTCATTAATTGCTTTGGGCTCATTCTCCCTGCCATAGTTTCTAAGTCAATCCTGAAATATGTAAGAATCATCTTCAAAAGCAAATGGTCTCAAATGACTAAATCTGGTACAGTCTCAGTCGCCAGTGTGCCTGGAGTCATCCTCAGAATCAAGGAAGGCTAGCCTTTCTTCACACTAGCTTGACCACACTGCTTATCTTTGACTGAGGCTTTGCCCCAGGCTCCCAATTTGTACTCCAGTCACCCCTTCATTTGCGGTCGGATTCCTGTCCTGAAACCTTCTCATTGTTGCCCCTGATTAGCCTTGCCAACATCTTCCTCAAGGACAGATGTTTCTCTCAATGCTCTCTATCTTCCTGGAACAATAGTATTAGAATTCGGTTCAAAATAAATCCTTTCGGAATCCCACTGTTTACAATCCCTTTCCTTATGTTTTATCGCTTCATGGAAACTCTCGCAGCCACTTCTCAAGTGGTTGATCAGACTCCCAGGATACTGCTAAATTAAATCCAAGTTCACCATTTATCTGTGGATATCCAGCTTGTACTAATGGTGGCTCACACGGGGGATTATCCCTGAATCTTACCCAAGTTCCCTCTCTCAGTCCTCCAGATCCCGTGTCTTTACATTCTTCTTGTTTGCTACTCAAATCCCGGCACAGCAGGAAACCAGACACACCTTATTTATGACTCATTCAACCTTGTGTGTGTCCTGTTCCTTGTGTGTTCTGTTCATCGAGAGAGTGAAAGCGTGAGTGGAGAAGGGGCAGATGGAAAGGGAGAGAGAGAATCCCAATCAGGCTCTATGCTACCAGTGCAGAACCTGGTTTGGGGCTTGATCTCATGAACTGTGAGCTCAGAACTCAGAACCTTGTGTGTTCTGTTCATTATATTTATGAATCAGACAGTGGAAATAATAAAATCGTTGCATAACCTATTTGGCTTACACTGATGTTGATGCAATTTTAAAAATACATGCTTTTACTAAAGTTGTAACACCCAGAAAGTATTTCAAAGAACAAAGCAAGACAAGCACACGGATGCTTTACAGATCACTGGCCAACGAGTAGCACGTGTGACTTAATACTGGCGGGTTCTTTCTAGGATTATAACGTTTTGAATTTTACTGCATTTCATGTCTATTAGTTATTTGGTCTATTTCCATTTAAATAATAGGTGAGCCATATTAGGAAAGCATTACCCTGAAATGAAGCTGTCACTCAGTGTTTTTCTATCAAACACTTCACAGTCTAAGTACCCATTCACTTCATCTGGCAGCATCTTACAGATAGAAACATTATTTACATTCTCATTTGCAGACACATATTATGTCTAGTGGGCTTCTTTAAGTATGTCATCTGTTTATTGTACAAGAATGATAAACCTGGGGCATCTGGCTGGCTCAGTCAATTGAAGATGCAACTGTTAACCTTGGGGTTGTGAATTTGAACCCCAAGTTGGGCATAGAGATTACCTAAAAAAGAAAAAGAAGAAGAAGAATAACCCTAATTGACAAAATATGTGGTATCATTACAGATAATATTAAATAGGGATTTATTCCACATATACTTTGAGCAACAGATCCTTAAAATCAGACAATAAGAGCTAAGATTTTCAGTTGGCATAAAATAAAAGCACATGCCTTTCTGCTCATATTCCACAGTATCTTCTATTAATTAATTGTACAGGAACACAGAGGACAATATGTGTTTTTTATAGGCAAATTGGCCGTTTTTATGATTTCCCCCCAGTGTTTACTTGTCGTCAATAGATTTTTTTTTTATCACATTTCCCTTCTAGAGCAAACTCTTCCTCCTAATTATTCAGAGTATGATTTCCCTCTTTATGCCTATTCAATAGGAAGATGAAAGTGATGTTCCCTAAAAGAAGGCCTAGACTGTGCAAAAATATGTCTTCTTACTCGGTGCTTGAAAGGAAGCAATTTCTGCATTCATGGCCTAAAATTAAAATTCAATGAGGAAAATCAGATACAGTGATTTGAAAGTAAAAGGAGTAAATCGATTCTCCAAATCTTTAGCTTTTTGTTAGCACTCTTATAATTGCTGTTAGAAAAGCAATTTGCCTCTTAGAAATGCTGGGGGCTAATGCCCTTGTTAGCTGAAAGGCATGGGCATAGAATCAGATGGGGACTGTAAATTAGTTTAGGCAGGTCTCTGCTGGCAGTGCGGGCTGTATGAAGGACTCACTGCATCTCAGTTGGCTTATTCGTTCACTGGGAAGTCAGGCGTGAAGGGGTGGCCATGTGTGCATGCTTGGAAGATATCTGAAGCACCCAGGGATTTTCCCTGCTAGGTGCCGATTGAGTGCAAAATCCCAGGCTGTGTTTGGACCACAAAGAGGCCCGTTCTCAGAGTAACCCTTTACATTTACTGGGTCAGCTTCGACAGAAAACCTTGAAGTCTGTGATTGAAATCCAACTTGGAGAAGAGAAATGTCAGACAAAGGTTACATGCGGAGAGCAAATTTGAAGAGTGGCTACAACAGGAGGTGACTTGGATTTCCTCCAAGTTCAAGTGTGAGGACGCCACAAATCAGGCTCCAGGTCACCTGCTCCGCCCTTATGCTCTGGCTCAGTCACCCTCTCTCAGGTCAATTAAAGAATTACATTTTTCAGTAGGTATTTTATGTGCGACAGAGTTTTCCTGAATGCCTACCCCTGTGATGATTACTGTCATGGCATAGAAATATTAGTCTTAAGCATCTGGTAAGATTATTAAAGAGATAGTACAACTAAAAAATATGACATAACAGGTGGTGATCGTATATTTAACACACATAAAATGGATGGAATATACCACAGGAATTTAAAGAAAAACCAGTGTTAGATGACTCTTAAGGGACTAGAGTTTATGAGACTTATAAGATGGATGGGATTTGTCTGTGCAGGGGGACACCAGTAGGGTGATTGGGTCAGACCCAGTCCTTGTTCCCCTGTCCCCACATCCCTATAGGCTAGCCTACTACAGACTCAGCCCTGGTCCAGTCTCTGAGCCACCCTAAGTGGGGCATTTCTGAGTTTTTATTGGCTAAAGGCTCTCAGATCTCTTTTGTTGCTGAACAGGCCCAGAATATGAAGTCCTGGTGATGACTAGACCACTCTTTTATTTCAAAGTTCACACATTTTGGTGGGTTAAATTGCACCCCCCTCCATCTCTCCAAATAGGTTGAAGCCCTAACCCCTGGTACCTGTGAGAGTGACCTTACTGGGAAATTGTGTCTGCAGAGGTAATCAAGTTAACATGAAATCACACTGGATTAGTGTGGGCCCTACTTTAATGACTGCTATCCTAATAAGGAGGGCATTTGAACCTAGAGACACATGGAGAGGAAAATGAAGAGACAGAGTCACATGAGGCAGAGAAGGCCATGTGAAAACAGAGGCGGAAATTGGAGTGAGGAAGCTGTGAGCCAGGGATGGCCGGCCAGCTCTGGACATGGGGAGAGAGGTGGGGATTTATCTTCCCTAGAGCTGGCAGCTCAGAGGGAGCACGGTCTTGCCAACACCCTGACCTTGGACTGCTAATCTCCAGAACTTGTCAGAGAAGGAATTTCTGTCATTTTAAACCACCCAGTCTGTGGTAATTTGTTACGGCGGCCCTAGGAAACTAATACGCATGGATTTTGCAAACATTCCAGAGTTTCTTGCAAGTTTCCTCTGGCACCTGCTTACTTTTATTCCCAGGACTACTTTTGGGCGGCTGTTTCCGACAATCAACTTATGCAACATTGATGAGGTCAGGAGTAATCAAAACAATCCAAACAGCAGACGGGTTAAAGAAATGATAGTTTATCGCTATATAGTGTTTGCTAGGCAATCACTCAAATGAGGTGGAGAGATACACTTCTTATTATGGAAGTGATATCTCTGAGTGGGAAAGGCAAGTCACCCAACGGTATGTATTATGATATTTATTCTTTTAAAATATACGTGAGTGCAAAGATACATAAAAACAAATGTGGAAAGGAATATGTCAACAGGCAAATAGTGGTTACCTGTAGGTAATAGGATCTGGGGATTAAAAAAATGTTTATTTATGTATTTTGAGAGAGCGCTATGTGGGAGGAGCAGAGAGAGATAGAGAGAACTCCCAAGCAAGCTCTGACCTGTCAGTGCAGAGCCAGACACAGGGCTTGATCCCGTGAACCAGGAGATCATGACTTGAGCCAAAACCAAGAGTGGGTCACTCAACGGACTGAGTCACCCAGGCACCCTGAGATATGGGGGATTTCTATATTCTTATTTACTAATATCAATTTTTTAATTCATCTAAAGAATATTTATTCATTATAAGATCTAAAGTTATTAAATTATTGGGCAACAAAAAGTACCATTTATTATATTCCATTGCATATTTCATATGCTAAGCTTTTCTTTTTGGCTGCTCTAAGCGTAATACTATGCCTTCAGTTGGATTATGTTTTACTACCTCCAGCCAGAAATACAGAATATCTGCTCTTTTTGTAAAGCAGGATTATTTTATTTTATTTTATTTTATTTTATTTTATTTTATTTTATTTTAATTTTTTAAAGTTTATTTTTATTTATTCTGAGAGAGAGACAGAGAGCAAGTGGGGGAGGGGCAGCGAGAGAGGGAGACAGAATCCCAAGCAGGCTCTATGCTGCCAGTGCAGAGCCTGGTGCGGGGATCAAACTAAAGAACCGCGAGACCACGACCCAAGACGAAATCCAAAGTCCCTTGCTTAACTGACTGCGCCACCCAGGCGCCCTGAGCAGGATCATTTCAATAACCAAATGAGAAGTATCTAATAGAGATACAAATGTGTATGCATTTGCTATTGCTATTTAAACTCTAAACATCGTGCAACGTTATCTATCTACCTATCTATCTATTTATTTATTTAAAGTTTTATTCATTTAAGTAATCTCTACACCCAATGTCAGGCTCAAACTCATGGCCCCAAGATCAACAGTCACACGCTCCTCAGATGAGCCAGCTAGGCGACCCCATTGTGCAACATTTAAACAAAACAAGGTTAGAGGCTCCCTATTATATTAAATGATGCATGCAAACAATCTCTTCTCCTCTAGTGTTTTTTAGAAATGGCTACAAAGTAAATTATTCCCCAGGCACTGACCACATGGTATGTTCTTACTCAACAACCCCCACCCCCCCCCACCCCTGCCCCGACTTAAACTATTACTTCCGATGCCCACGATCTGGGATGTGAGCTCTTGTAGGACCTGGGCTCCACCTACCTCTGTGTGTCGGGGGGTGGGGTTGGGGGAGCCCTGCACTTGGGCAGGACTTGTGAGCTCACCGTCCAACCATGCCATGGATTGCATGTCTAGAATCATGTTTCTTTGTCTTGCCAGAGCTAAAATCTCCCCCTCGTGCCTCCTGTCCTACGTCAGTGCTTCTTAACCTACCTCAGTGCTTCTTAATCCCTCTGAGTCATGGACATAGTTGAAAATCTACTGAAGAGCAGGGGTTCCTTCCTAGCAAAATGCTCAGATACACAAAATTTTCACATACAATTTCAAGGCTTTTCATGCTCCTTAAAATTTGCTTGTGTCCCCATGGATGATGGGGTAAGACCCTGTGAATTTGACTCCAGTCCGTGGCAGTGACGCAGGTCACATGGGAGTCCCTCTTCTGCCCTGAAATCGGTCTGGCTTGGTCTGTTCGGACCACGCGAGTCCTTCCCACTTGTTACGCTTTTGCCACTGATGTTTTGTAGGACTTTTTACTCATAGTGCCTTATCCCATTTGCTCTAAATCATGTATTTGTCTTGGTTTTCTTCTTGAAGATAAGGACTCTTATCTACGGTTTCTGCAGAAAATGTCCTTACCTGCAGTAGTTTTTCCTCGAGTATTTGCTGATGCGAAGGTCGCGTCACACTGGACTTTTCTACCTTACATTTGCAATTATATTTTTGTGGTTTTATATACAGTTTTCGGATAAAGCCCAAAGATTTGATAAACCTATAACTCAGCTCTTCATGGGGTGGGGTAGTACAAGCACTGTTTGGAAGCAAATAGACCAAGGTTATACCCTAGCTTTGCCACTTATTAGCTTATAGGCTGAAAATCTTCATTTCTCTTAATATCCTTTCTATGTGTAGGTATGACGAACGTCTATATATTGCAGGGTGAATATCTATATGTAGGTATGACGAATGTCTATATATTGCAGGGTGAATATTACGTGACTATTCAAAGAGCCTAGCTTGGTAACTCATGAAGGAGGCTCTGAAAAACCAGAGCTGTTACCTTCTTTAGAAAACACTTTGAGCTTCATTTTGCTACATGTGGTTTCTCTTTCTGACTGGTAAGGGGAGAAGGAGGCTTGTTTGCTGCTGCAAATTCCCAGGGCCACATACAAGGCTGATTGATGCTTATTTCCAAAAGCTAAATGCATTTTCTTAGGCAGTCTTTTGTCATTTTAGTTATTAAAAGCCTCAGACAATTTCTCAGTATTCATATTTCCTTATTGAAAGGAAATTATTTTCCTCCCGTCACCCAGCACGAAGGGAAATTCACTTCTTTAATAAGAGGCACAGTACCACACAAGAAAAACACTGAAAGTGAAAGCTGACTGAAACGTACGCTTTATTGGCTTATCTCTAAATATTTCTGTCACACACTTTTTATTTTAGTTTTACAAATTATTTAAAAAAAAAGAGAGAGAGAAGACTTACTACGAATTAAATATTGTACATGGAAGTTAAAACCTGACAAAGCCCATGGGCCTTGGTCACTATGTTTTGTTGTCATTTTCATAGCTGGACCCATTCCCCCTCCCCACTCTCCCCCCCCCAATAATTTAATCCCATTACATAAAGTAAATTCTGGAAAAACAAAATAGAGTTTGTTTATTTGTTTGTTTTAAATTTTATTTATTTGTTTATTTTGAATATAATTTATTGTCAGATTGGTTTCCTTACAACACCCAGTGCTCATCCCAACAAGTGCCCTCCTCCCTGCCTGTTTGTTTTTTGAATTGAGCCACGAAAGCTGCTCAGCATGGGTGCCTTTCATTTCCACCCAGGGGCTTCTTTGACAAGGACCCGGGAGCTGGTGGACAGAGCTTCATCTGGAGAACACGTCCCTCAGGGGCACTGGCCCGAATCCAAGGACGCTCTGCTGTGGGATTCACATAACAAGCAGTGACTTCCCCCATCAGTCTGCTGGTGCCTTTTGTTGAACCTTTGAAACGGGACCTCTGAAACTTCCATTATTTTTTTTTTAAAGTTCATTTTTTTATTTTGAGAGAGGGAGAAAGGGAGAGCACATGGGGGAGGGGCAGAGAGAGGGGGAGAGAGAGAATCCTAAACAGGCTCCGTGCTGATAGTGATGAGCCCAGGGTGGGGCTCGATCCCACAAACTGTGAGATCATGACCTGAGCCACAGGTTGGATGCTTAACCAGCTGAGCCACTCAGGCGTCCCTGAAACTTCCATTAATTTTTAATGTTAACGTTAGAAAAGGAACTGCATGTGAATTAACAAACTATAATTTTGCTCACTTGCATTTGTTCTGTATTCTCTATCACACAGTCAATGACTCTATTTTAATAAAATAAAAAAAGCCTGATTCTGATTCTCCCAGTAGGGCCTATTGGGGTTATATTCCAGTCACTGTGTGGTGTCTCCTTCAAGTCCCTGTGATAGTGGGTTTTATGTGTCAGTTTGACTGGGCCACAGGTGCCCAGACATTTCACCAAACGTTATGCTGGGTGTGCCTGTGAGGGTGTTTCTGGATGAGATTAGAATTTAGAGTCGGTAGATTGACTGCCTGATAGGGGTGGGCCTTGTTCAATCAATTGAAGGTCTGAATAAAATCAAAAGGCCCAATAAGGAGAAACTCATCCTTTATTTTTTTAGTTTATTTTAGAGACAGAGAGAGAGTGTACAAGCAGGGAAGAGGGACATAGAGAGAGAGAGAGAGGGAGAGAGAGAGTGAAAATCTCAAGCATTCTCCACACTCCGTGTAGAACCCAATACAGGGCCCCATCCCACGACCCTGAGATCATGACCCGAGCCTAAACCGGGTAGGATACCCAACCGATTGGGATCTCCACCGACCGAGCCACCCAGGTGCCCCAAGAAGAAATTCATCTTGAAAGAGGATTTTGGCCACCTCCGTTGTGACCTCCTGCTTTCTAGTTAGGTTCTTTCCAGCGCTTCGGGAACCGAAACAACCCCCTCAAGCAGTAAAGGCTGCCCTGAGTCAGCAAGACTCCTGCCTGATTGACTCCAAAACAGTGATGGATTTGACCTTCACTGCCCACCTGCAGGTACTCACCCACCTTTGCCCCACATTTTCCTCATAGAAAGGCTTCATGTAAGCCCCGGGGACAGGCTTTGAGAAGCTAGTCTGCTGTCTCCCCAGTGTTGGTCTCACGGGAAAAAAAATGCCTTTCTTTTTCACCACCCCTGCCTTTAGATTTTGTCAGTGGCTGAACTTGGCCCATTTGGGGACCCCCGGAGCCAGGTGCTCCTGGACCCCTGCACCCCGGCTGCAATCTTCCCTGACTGCCTCGACCTGGGGCCTAAGCATGGGAGACACCGAAACACCGGCTCTTTTTTTGGGTCTGGAGCCTGCCCGCTTTCAGCCGGGGACTTACACCCGTCCGCCTGTCGGAGGAGGTCATCGAGAGGCCGTGACCTCGGGTTGACCCGTGTGCGTGCGGGACCCCCAGTTGCTCGGCCCCTCCCCTGCCCTCGGAAACTCTGCTCAGCCTTCCGTCCCCACGGCCGGAGCCGTTTGCAAGGACTGCAGCCGCGGGAGGGCAATGGACAGTACGTGCGCCGGATCCAGGTAAGGTGTCCACGTAAACTTTTAAGACTCTGGCAGGCTGGTGGGGAGACCTGCTCGTCTTGCACGCCTAATACAAGCCTCAGAGGTGAGTTCCCTGGCTCGTTAACCGGCCGCCGGCTGATCTGGAGAGGCTGCCCTTTCTTCCTGCACGGAGGGAGGTAGGTGGTTTGCGAATCAACACTGCTCTCTTGCTTCTCGGGTCGTGGGCCTGAGACTGAGCCTCCACCGTCGGCTTTCCTGGGTCTCCAGCCGGCGGGCTGCAGAATTTGGGACTTGTCAGCCTCCATAATTGCGGGAGCCAACTCCTTGGCACACATCTCTTTTCTTTCTGTAGGCACGGCCTACTGGTGCTGTTTCTCAGGAGGGCCCTGACTAATGACAGTGTGGTACCCTAAACCCTCTTTCCTGGAAAAATGGGATGGAGTAAACCATGAAGTCATCCTACTGAAGTTCTTTTGTCAGTGTGATGATAATTTAAAGTTCGGGGCGCCTGGGTGGCTCAGTCGGTTGAGCATCCGGCTTCGCTCAGGTCAGGATCTCACGGTTTGTGGGTTCGAGCCCTGCGTCGGGCTCTGTGCTGACTGCGCAGAGCCTGGAGCCTGTTTCGGATTCTGTGTCTCCCTCTCTCTCTGACCCTCCCCCGTTCGTGCTCTGTCTCTCTCTGTCTCAAAAATAAATAAACGTTGAAGTGTGGCTTCTTCTGGATGGCTAACCGGCCCTCGTTTTCTTGGTCTGGTATTCCCAATGTTTTCTGAGTTACTGTCAATGTGTTTTTGAATTTTTTAAGTTGCTCTTAGTGCATTGTGAGGTTTGAGACAAATTGGTTCCAAGACAGACATTGAAATCAGATTAGGATAGTGAGATGCTGCCCAAGTCATGAATCACTTAATAAAGTGATTAGATCTTCAAAAAAAAAAAAAAAAACCTCAAATCAGACTGGGAAGGAGGTTCCACCAACAATAAAGAGTATTTTTTTTTTTTTTTTACAACACTTAGTATGATTAAGGTGTGAATAAATAGTGCCTGGCTAAGTGGAAAGAGGTTGGCTTTCGGTGTCAATAGTAGAATTTCAAGATCAAGTCGTATCACTGATGAGCTTTGTGGTTTTGGGAAATGTATATAATCACCTCGGGTCTTCATTGTTTTCACTTGAAAAACTGTGGCAGTGATGATGATTGCAATAATTCTAGCTCCACACAGGACACTGTGTTTTTATGGGGGAAAAATGGAATGATGAGTGTGAGGTTGAATCAGCCAATCACAGCCATCCTTGAAAGTTGAGCTCAATTGCTGTTTTTCACCATAAAGTCTTCTCTGATCCTCTTTAAAAACATTTTTTAAAAGTGTTTTTTTTTTATTTTTGAGACAGAAAGAGACAGAGCATAAGCTGGGGAGGGGCAGAGAGAGAGGGAGACACAGACTCCAGGCTCTGAGCTGTCAGCACAGAGCCTGATGCGGGGCTCGAACTCGCAGACCATGAGATCATGGCCTGAGTTGAAGTCAGACGCTTAACCAACTGAGCCACCTGGGCACCCCTTCTCTGATCCTCTTGTTTTCTCTTTTCATCTGTCCCATGTTGTGTAGACACCGTCACTGATTACTTAGTTCTAATCTCTACTTTTCTTATGGCGACTTTATTCCTTGAGGTTAGAATCATTAAACGTGTAGGTTTCTGAAGATAGAATTCGTGTCCTACTCATTGTTTTTGCAGTCTAAACTATTCATAAAACATTTCGTGTGTGTCGTGAGTGTTCACAAAATCAGTTGGGGGGTGAAGCCAGACTTGCTCCAAATGAATCTCACAAATGATCAATTCATGGGTTTACTCAAAATTTGTTTTTTAAGTAATCTATAAAATATATGTTTTTTTTTAGGGGATGGCTTCCATATTCTTTTTAAAAATGTATGGACTAAGATAACGATGGGGCATTTTGGGGTTATCTGGTGTTACCTGTGGAAGGAGGGGATCCTTCCAGGCTATTCTGCCCTCTGAAGGAATCTTTGGAACTTTGCATAATGTTGGGACCAGGGGAAGGATCCTTCCAAAACTGAAATGGAATGCCTTTCTACCAAGTCAGTTGGAGCACTATGGGAAATTTTAACTTTTTTACAGGGACTAAAGTAATGAGATGTTTCTTGCTCTCATGAGATTCTTGGACCCTGGACTTGTAAATTTATACATGCTACTCATGAGAGCACAAAACTCATGTAGCGGTTGTCCTGTAAGTTCAGCTGAAGTTTAGCTCTGCAACCCATGTTTAGTACCCAACATGGTCATCCATCCAGGTGGAAAACCATTCCAGTTCATCTGACCACAGAAGGCACTAAATAGCATGCAGGGGTGATGAATTCATGGAAAGACCTTTGATCTGTGGTCCTGAAACTTTAGTGCACATTAGAATCACCTGCAGTGCTTTAAAAAATCCTGATGCCCCAGGGAGCATCCCATACCAATGACATCAAAATGTCTGGGGCTGGGAGCCAAGTGATTCCAACGTCTAGCAAAGCCTGGGAACCATTCAGTGCCTTGGACCATCCCTCTGTCTCTGAACATCGTACTCTTTAGTGTGCTAAGATTTTTGTGGTTTTCCTCCAAGTACTTAGTGGACGTGGACCTTATTTTGGCTTCTGGAATAGCTTTCTCTATAGCTCCTCCAGACTCATCTATTCCCTGTTACTTGCCTGACCAATGGGTGCGAGTACTTTTAGACTTTAGTTCTCCCTAGGTCTCCTGCCCTGTCTGGTCTTGCATTAATTAATTAATTAACTAATTAACTAACTAATTAACTAACTAATTAATTAATTAACTAATTAATTAATTAATGCTGTCTCATATAGAGACATTTTCTAAAATGTAAGACCTGAAGGAGGATTCTACTATATTTACTGAAGTAGGAAGTTTAACTTTTGGCCAAGGAATCTCTGATATGCCATTAAGTTGCCCAGTGCAATGGAGTGTTTACTTTAGAACCGTGGCTTCTAAACTTGTCTGGGCATTGGAATCACCTGAAGCTGGGGGTAGGGAAATGAGATATTGGCCAAAGGGTACAGCCTTCCAGTTGTAAGATGAATAAGCTCTGGGGGTCTAATATACAGCATGGTGATGAGAGTTAATACTGTATTATGTAATTGAAAGGTGCAAGGAGACTAGATCTTAAGTGTTCTCATCGTACCAAAAAATTGTAATTCTGTGAGGTATGTTAACTAACCTTATTGTGGTAATCATTTCATGATACATACGTGTATCATATCATCACAGGGTATATCTTGACCTTACGCAATATTATCTGTTAATTCTATCTCAGTAAAGCTGGAAAAAACCCCACCCGTAAACACAGCCTAACTCCTAGCAAGATCGACATAAAAACTCACAACAAATGGTCTTTCCTCAGTTCCTAGTTCCTGAGACATCATGTGTGACTTTCAACAAAAAATTAGTAGGTATGCTAAAAGACAAAAAAAACAAAAACAACAAAAAACAAAAACACAGTGTGAAGAGACGAGGCAAGCAATACAACAGGATGTAGATATGGCAGAGATTTTGGAATTTAAATTCCTGGAGGCCGGGAATTTAAAATAACTATGTTATGGTCTCTTATGAAAAAAAGTGGGCAACGGGCAAGTTAAGCAGAGAGATGGAGACTCCGAGGAGTCAAAAGAAATGCTATAGGGACACCTGAGTGGCTCGGTCGGTTGCGTATCCAACTTCAGCTCAGGTCATGATCTCACGGTTGATGCGTTTGAGCCCCGCGTCGGGCTCTGTGCTGACGGCTCGGAGCCTGGAGCCTGCTTCGGATTCTGTGTCTCCCTCTCTCTCTGCCCCTCCCCTGCTCATGCCCTGTCTCTCTCTGTCTCAAAAATAAATAAACCTTAGGAAAAAAATGCTGTAAGTAAAAAACAGTGCAGCAGAAATGAAGGGCTGATCAGTAAACCGGACATGGCTAAGGAGGGAATCCGTGGGTTTGATGATCCTTCCACAGAAACTCCCCCGACTGAAATACAAACAGAAAGAAAGAATGGAAAAATTGAACAGAATACCAAAGAACCTTGGGGCAGTTACAAAGAAGTGAGCTGTGCATAACAGGAACATCAGTAGGAGCAGGAAGAGAAAGCAGCAGGAAAGCTATCTCTAATAATCATGGCTGAGAATTTTCAGAATTAATGGCAGACCCCCAAATCGTCGATCCAGAAATCCGGATAGGTACCAAAAAATCTACAACTCGCCATCAATGTCACAGGAAACCAAAGACAAAGAAAAAATCTTGAAAACCTATAGAGGCATAAGGATAGGAGTTATGCTGGATTTCTAAAAACTGGAAGCGGCCAAGATATCCCTCAATAGATGAATGAATAAATAAACCATGGTACGAACGTACAGTTGCATTTGAATCAGTAATAAAAAGAAATGAGCTGTCAAGCCCCCCAAAGACCGGGATGGATCAGAAATGAATATCGCTAAGTGAAAGAAACCTACATACGGAGAAGGCTACATACTGTATGATTTTAACCATCTGACATCATTCTGGAAAAGGCAATTAGGGAGTGTAAAACACAACACAACAAAACAAAACAGTTGCTAGGGGTTTGGGACATGAGTGGGTAGGGATGAACGGGGGCACACGGGGAATTTTCAGGCTGATGAGACCATTTGTATCATGCTGTAACTGCGTATATGACACACGTTGGACACAATCCATAGAACTATACAGTGCGGAGTGAATCCTGATGTGAACTTTGGATTTAGCTGATAAAAAAATTTAGAAAGGGGTTCATTCCTTCATTCAAATAACTCATTAAACATTTATTGTGTGCCACTGTTCTTCTAGGTGCTGGGGATATGCAAATGTCCTTGCTTCTAGGGATTTTATGTGGCAGTTGAAGAAACAGATGATAAATCGATACATAAGTGTGCTAGGTGACGGTTGGTAAATGCAGGTAAATATATATAACAATGGCGGGAGGCTGCTCCCACCTACAGGGTGTCAGGGAATGCCTTCCTCTTAAGGGTGGACACAGCAACGCATCGAGGAGTCACCTGGAGAGCAGGTCATGTGGGTATCTGTGGAAAGAGATTTCCAAGGAAAACAAATGGCAAGTGAAGGGTCCTAAAGTGTGAGCGTGCCTGGTGTGCTGGAGAAAAGAGGCCAGTGTGTGTGGAGGAGGAGACAGAATGGAGATGGCGTAAAGGGGATGTATGGGGGGCAGGGCAGGGAGCGCCATGTTAGGGTTTTGGATTTGGCTCTGAGTAAGAAGGCAGGTCAATGAAGGGGAAATGCCATGGCTTGATATATTTTAAAGAGTTTCTCTAACTTGGGGAGAATGGATTTGGCTCTGAGTAAGAAGGCACGTCAATGAAGGGGAAATGCCATGGCTCGATATGTTTTTAAGAGTTTCTCTAACTTGGGGAGAATGGATTTGGCTCTGAGTAAGAAGGCAAGTCAATGAAGGGGAAATGCCATGGTTTGATATATTTTAAAGAGTTTCTCTAACCTGGGGAGAATGGATTTTTGGAAGGCATGGTCAGAAGCAGAAAAATGCAATGGGTTTCTTTTTTCTTTCTTTTTAAAGTCTAGCCAGAAAAATTGGTTTCTGACTGCTGCCATAGTGGATTGATCCACCTTCTCTATTTTTCAGGGAGGTTGATGCAAGCAGTTTGTTCCTTATGTTAAAAAAATTTTTTTTAAGCTTCAGCATCCAAAATATTATGTGTCTTGCACTATTAGGTGTTTATCCAAAGTATAAAAAATACTGATTCAAAGGGATACATGCACCCTGGTGTTTATAGCCACATTATTAACAATAGCCAACTTATGGAAAGACCCCAAATGTCCACTGACTGCTGAATGAATCAAGAAGATGTGGTATGACAATGGAATACATTAGAGTATTACTGAGCCATAAAAAAGAATGAAATCTTGCTACATGCAACATTGTCGTTGGAACTACACTGTATTTGGCTAAGCAAAATAAGTCTGAGAAAGACAGATCCCATATGATTTCACTCATATGTTGGATTTAAGAAACAAAACATATGAACATAGAGGAAAGGGAAAAAAAAGAGAGGAAAACCATAAAAGACTCTTAACTGTAGAGAACAAACTGAAGGTTGCTGGAGGGGAAGTGGGCAGGGGAAGGTGATGAGTATTAAAGAGGTGGTGAGCACTGCGTGTTATATGTAAGTGATGAATCACTAAACTCTACTTCTGAAACTAATATTACACTATATGTTAACTAAAATTTAAATAAAAATTTGAAATGAAAAAAAAAACACATATTGTCACCAGGAAGAAGGAATGCTAAATCTTAGCCAAAATAAAGATTTGTAGGTTATTTTGGATAACAAAGCCAAGGAAATCTTGCTAGTAAAATCCCACGTATGTAATTTCATAGTTTTCTAAAGTAAGAGATTATAAAACACACTGGATAGGGGGGCACCTGGCTGGCTCAGTTGGAAGAGCCCATGATACTTAATCTCAGGGTTGTGATTTCAAGTCCCACACTGGGTATAGAGATTACTAAAAATAATTAACTTAAAAAAGTTTAAAATACACTTCATTGGTCTTATCACACAGATTAAAACAATAAAATTTCATTTTATAACTAGTCAATTTTAATTTCTCCCTCTCCTTTACATAATACTATATTTGAAATAGCTTTCTTTTCCATCATCAGTGGTACATACACATTAGTATACATATTCAAATGTACAGGTAGTATTTCCAGCAGGATTTAAAACTGCTGTTATTGGGCAAACTAACATAAACGTGAACTGTAATATAAAAATGTTGATTCAGTAGAATAGAAATTAATGTTGCAAAAAGAAAAGGTAAGTAGATAATTTTGCTCCTACTGCCATGTTAATCATTTGTTATTAGAACTAAGATTTTAAACCTCTATCATATTAATATCAGCTATTAATGTATATTTTTGTGTAAATAACAATACCAACTTATAAGTGCCAGTTATTATCTGTGGCCATGAGAAAGTCATAATCTTTTCAAGCCTTTGGTTCCTCATCTGACAAGTAGGAGACTAATAATTACTGTAAAGTTTCTCAATAAATAAAAATAATGTATGGTAACTTCTGGAACAAGGTTAGCACACAAATCTAATGAACTGTAACATTGACAGATGGTTGATATAAGAATTGGTAATCACGGTCAACTCATTTCAGCATTTTCAATTTCGAAGACAATATTTACATTTTGCCTTGTTTATAAAAGAAACAGACAATGTCAAATAAATGTTTAGTGTCTTCTTCGGTTAACACATTGTTTTTCTTTATGATAAACTGTAGAGTCTGAATTTGGATTCAGTAACTAGCAAATAACATTTTCTAGGTTTACAAACATAAATTGTTCCAAGTCCTTTTTTCTCGAAAGGAAACATATATTTAGATACTTATTTTGTATGGGGATCTCAGATTTGGGGGAAAGTTTCTTTGAGAGAGAGTATTTTCAATTCTGTGGTTTCCTGGATGGGCTATTGGTAAATGGGTTTTTCAAATCTGTTTGCGTGTGCTGCATTAGATTTCTGTGGGCAACAATCATGCCTTGAGTATTGAGCATTTTTTCAGTAACCGTGCCTCTCAGTGTGCTTTTGATTAGAAATGAGAGGATCAGAGACGGAAGAGAATATCTGATGTTCTACCCAACTAAACGCCTCATAAAGGACATTCAAATCTTGCCGTAACGTATAAGGGATAGACTCTGTTTCTCAGACTTTGGTGACTAGATGACTTCTCAAAAATTGTAGAACTCTAATTTTGGTTTTTATTTCATAACTAGTTTATATGATTTTCTGCTGTTGGCGGTCTCCTATATTTAACTAAATTTGCTTTTCCATAACTTTTACTCACCGATTCTAATTTTCCTCCCTTGCATTTCCCAGAATTAGTAGTTTTGGCCCAGTTTTCCCCAAAGCCAGCCCTTCAACTGTTTAAGGAATTGCTTATGCTAGCATATATATTGTCTTTTTCAAGGTAAACATCTCCGGTTCTGCAGTGGTTACCCTGATAACGCTGGTAAAGATGCTAAAGGATATTAAAAAATATATTTTTATTTGAATACAACTGGCACACAATGTTACATTAGTTTCAGGTGTATGACATAGTGACTCAGTTTCTTCATGTGTTAGGCTATGCTCACCGCAAGTGCAGCTACCATCTGTCACCACACAATGGTGTTACGATACTGAGTATATTCCCTATGCTGTGCCATTTATTCCTGTGACCTATTCAAAACTGGAAGCCTATATCTTTCACTCCCCTTCACCCATTTTGCCCATACCCCCCCTATTCCCTCCCTTCTGGCAACCACCAATTTGTTCTCCGTACATATAGGTCTGATTAAGGTTTGTTTGCTTCTTCATGGGTTATTTTATTTTTCCTTTTACGTTTATTTATTTATTTAGAGAGAGAAGAGGGCAGGCATGAGTGGGGAAGGGACAGAGAGAGAGAGAGGGAGGGAGAAAATCCCAAGCAGGGATTCATGTTGTCAGGGTGGAGCCCGACGTGGAGCCCGATCTCAGGAAACATGGGATCATGACCTGAGCCGAAATGAAGAGTTGGATGATCAACTGACTGAGCCATCCAGGCTCTCCCTCATTGGTTATTTTAGATTCCATAAATGAGTGAAATCATGGTATTTATCTTTACCAATCTAATTTTACTTGGCATAATGCTCTCTAGGTCCATCCGTGTTGTTGCATATGACACAATCTCATCTTTTTTTTTTATGGTGGCATAATGTTCCATGGTATATTGTATACACACATACAATGGAAGGTATCTTCCTTAAGGCTGATAAAAAAATATTTTCAGGTGTCATGCACAAAATTAATTTAAATGTAGGACTTGAAACCATAAACCTTCCAGAAGAAAATGTAGGGAAAAGGTTCTTGATATTGGTCTTCGCAGTGTTTTTTATTTATTTTTTTATATGACACCAAAAGCACAAGCAATAAGCAAAAATCAAGTGTGGCTCTATCAAACTATAAAGCTTCTGCACAGCAAACCAATCAACAAAATGAAGAAGAAACCTAAGGATTGGGGAAAATATTTGCACATAATTATCTGATCAGGGATTCATATCCTGAACATGTAAGGAACACCTACAACTCAATAGTTAAAAAAAAAAAAGATAACCCGATGAAGAAAGGGACAAAGGATCCGAACAGGCATTTTTCTGAAAAATGTATGAGAATGGCCAACCGGTGCATGAAAAGGTACCCAGTATCACTAAATCATCAGGGAAATGCAAATCAAAACCACAGTGATATCCCTTCATACCTATTGTATCAAAAAGACAGGAGCTAACAAGTGCTGGCAAGGATAAAGGGAAAAGGAAACGTGTCCACTGTTGACGGGAATGTAAATTGGTTCAGCCACTGGAAAATAGTATGGAAGCTCCTCAAATGAAAAAAAAATTTTTTTATGTTTATTCATTTTTGAAAGACAGAGACAGGGCGCAAGCAGGGGTCGGGCAGAGAGAGAGGGGGACACAGAATCTGAAGCAGGCTCCGGGCTCTGAGCTGTCAGCACCAGAGCCCGATGAGGGGCTCGAACTCATGAACCGCGAGATCATGACCTGAGCCGGAGTCGGACGCTCAGCTGACTGAGCCACCCAGGCGCCCCGGAAGCTCCTCAAATTTTAAAAATAGGGCTACCATATGATCCAGCGATCCCACTTTTGGGAAGGAATCATTAAGGAAATGAATCACTATCTCAAAGAGAGATCTCCTGTTCTACTTAGGAGAACTAAATGTTTCTTTGGTGTAGTTTGAGCAGGAAAAACAAAATGCCTCCTTGCTTCCAAACATTTACCTCAGTCTTAGGTTTATCCAGCTTCCCAATTTCTTAACCTCAATTGTTTCTTTAGTTTCAACCATTTCAATCAGAGGTTCTCTCTTAAAATAGGTAACCAACAATCATAAAATTAGATGTGGCAGCACCCATTTACAAACAATCAGCAGACTAATCAGTAAGCCTAATAATAACTACGATTTATTATTTATTATGTTCTGTGCACTGGACTAAGTGCTTTTCACTTCATTTACTCATAATAAGCAAGGAGTTATTACCGTATTAAACAAAAGCAGAAGCTGAAGCAAATGACTTTAAGTTTTATTTACTTAAGTAATATCTACACCCAACATGGGGCTCAAACTCACAACCCTGAGATTGTCCCGAGATCAAGCGTCACATGCTCTTGTGACTGAGCCAGCCGGGTGGCCCTCATGGTGCATGAATTTCAGCAACTTGACCAGCCTCTGCTGGCTGTACTAAATGGTTCAGAAAACACTAAAATTTAGGTCATCTGACTCTAGAGCATAAATGTTTGCTATAGTGACTGTGTTATCTTTGCAAAGAGAAAAAAAAAAAACCTTGATGGAAGGCAAGACAGGACAGATAGGTATTTCGAGACTAAAAGGATACAGAATGGTTTAGGACACAGGACGTGGCCAAGACCTGGCAAGAGGAAGAGACCTCTGCCGAGCCAGGATTTAGCAGGGGCAAACCTAAGTCGCGTGAATAGTTAGACCTCTAGAAAACAGGCATCTCGATAGTTAGATGGTTGCTTTGAGGCATAACCAATTAATTTCAAAAATTAAGTAAGCATTAGGGACATTAATATTTCAGTGCTATAAAGCTTGATGTCCTATTTAACTATTCATTTTCTATAGCTAAGAAGGAAGGCTCTGTTTGACAACATTTTACTTTTAATTATAGGGATGACGTGAGTAATAGCATTAATATGTGCTAGGTAATTACAGTGTTAAGTCTAATATTAGTGTAAGAGAACAGTGAATCTTTAATGCATTGAAGAATAAGAAAGCCTGAAAGAATATTGTATAGGCAATTAATTATGATCAATTTTATGTAAGATATGTAACTGCACTAATAGTCAAAGCATGGTTAACTCCTCACGGTTCATCCAGGAGTGTCGGAAGGATTCAGTGGAAGAGGAAACACTGTGGATTCTGCCTAAGCTTCCCTAAGATTATACCATGGGCTGGCTAGCTTCCTCTAAATTCTTTTTCTCACAGTCATGGTTGCTAGCTATCCAAGATCAATATGTCATCAGGGTTCTTCTGGGAAGACCTTCATTTATGGCTTGTAGACTTCTGCCTTCTTGTGGCCTCTTCTACACACACACACACACACACACACACACACACACACACACAGCTCTGGTATCTCTTTCTCTTAAAAGGACACTGATTCTACTGGATTAGGTTCCCATCCTAATCATTTAACCTTAATTACTTTCTTAAAGGCCCTATCTGTAGTCACATTAGGGGTTAGAGCTTCAACATACACATTCTCGGGGTTTATAATTCAGTCTGTAACACACTGAATCCCATATGGAAGTCAAGACTGGCCCTGTGGATTGGAGTGGCTAGGATCCAGTGCCCTAGGGCTAGATTGTCTGTGTTTGAATCCTGTTTGGGCAGGGGAGAGAGCTCCTGATCCTTCCCTTCTTAAAACACTCTTTCATGGGCATCTAACTGGGGATGTTAATAACAGTACCTGTCTCACAGGATTGCTGTGAAGATTAAAAACCCAACATAGGGGCACCTGGGTGGCTCAATCGGTTAAGTGGCCGACTTCGGCTCAGGTCATGATCTCGCTGTCCATGAGTTTGAGCCCCGCATCGGGCTCTGTGCTGACAGCTCAGAGCCTGGAGCCTGTTTCAGATTCTGTGTCTCCCTCTCTCTGACCCTCCCCCATTCATGCTCTGTCTCTCTCTGTCTCAAAAATAAATAAACATTAAAAAAAATTAAAAGAAACCCAACATAAAAGCCCATAGCACAGCACTTGGCACTTAGGCAGGCTCTGAAAACGTTAGATATTGTTTTTATTGTTGGCTCGGTTTTAACTTCTGGCTAAATTAGGCAATGGGTTACATACTAAGGTTTGAAAAAAATCATATAAAGAATGTTACAGAAAGGTGCAATTGACATTAGAGATATTAGAAAGATCTTATGGGACAAAGCATTTATTTAAGGCATAAAGGTCAACTTGTTTACCTCTTTGTTCCTAAGAAGAAGGAATAAATTATAAAAATAATGTGAGAAAAAAATTGATTTTTCTCATAGCTGCTTGTTTGAAAAATGTCAACCTTACAAAGAATTTACAAGGGTGCAATGACAATACATTAATTACATCATGAGATATGCAAATGGAGGTCAATATTTAGAAGCACGAAGTAATACACTGAAAATTTCTCTCACAAAAGTAGCAAATTGTGAATTATAATCTTCATGAAAGCTATAAAAATGCAATAGATGTAAAACCAAAACTGTAGAAAAACTAAAGGCATGGTATTATGACATGATTTCTGATTTTGTTCAAGTCACAGTAGGGCTTCTGCACAAAGTTGCTAGCCCCTAATGAAGCAGTTCATAAAGATCTTCCTGGGGATGAGTTAAATCCCCAGGAAGGAATTATATAAATTTATGATACATATAACCTATGTGATTATATAAATTATGTGCATTTCTTAGAATCGTATTAATCATTAGAGTTTTTTGGATTCAGGTGAAGAGAAACTTATTTTATATATGAATACCTGTGATATGTTTCTGTTGAACAGGTTGCTTCCAAAATTTACCGGCTTAGAATAATAATACGTACTATCTCATACAATTCCTATGGGTCAGGAATCTGGGAGTGGCTTAGTTAGGTGGGTCTGTCTTGAAGTTTTCCACTAAGTTTCAGGCAACATGTGGTCACCTGAACCCTTGGCTAGGCCTCGGGGATCAGCGAGACAGCTGTCTCCCATGGGTCTGGACTGCAGCCCTCGGTTGCTTGCTGGCTGTTTGCAGGACGCCTCAGTCCCCTCCCCATGAACCTCTCCCCAGGGCTGCTTGAGAGTCCATACGACATAGCAGTTTTACTGACCCAGAATCGATAGAAGAGAGTAAGGCAGAGAAGTCTTTATGACCTTACCTTGAAAGTCAGGTACCACTACATTTTTTTATGAGAGTCAATATGATATTAACTTAGGAGGTGGAGACAGAAGAGAAGGAAGCAGATAGAATCAGAATTCCTAGATCTCAACAGGGTGAGTTTGTGTGTGTGTGTGTGTGTGTGTGTGTGTGTGTCTGTGTGTGTGGCGGGGGGTGGGAGGGTTGGGGGGTGTGAGGCAGCCTGGGGGTGGTGATGGAAGGGAATTTGGTGAGGAATGTATGAAGTTAAAAAATAAACCACCAGGACAGCACTCCCCATCACCTTCCTTGTTATCTTACTCCTAATGACCCAACCAAGTTAGAATGAAATCCTAGGAGTTTCAGGGCCGGATCTCCTTTTAGCTTTGTATTAGGCCCACAGTACAGAAAGCCTCATTCCATAGAGGCCCTGACTTCGTGCTAAACTATATTCCCAGGTAACACCCTTGAGAAGGTGTTTATTGTTAGACCGGAGAACAACATCTGTGAACGAAGTGGTTTAGTAACAGAAATGTAGAAGTGAGCTTTTGATTGTGAGTGAAGGCTGATACTCATGAAATGTGTGACGTAGGTAAAGTGGCTTTCGGGGAAGGTAGGTCAATATTCTCAGTCGTGCGTTGTTATTATGTTGTGAGGCTTATGTTGAGCAGTAAGAGGGCTTGGATCTTCATGGGCAGCTATAAATTCAGGTTTTCTCTCTTGCTGTCAGGAGTTCAGTTGAGCTGGAGAGAGCTGAGCTGCCAGATGTCGGTGTAGCTCATTCAGGCGACAAGCCAAAATGGCAGGAACAGTCAAGCCTCTGGTTACTTCCTCGATAGTATGAACAAGAGGCTAACCCACAGAAAGTGTCCACTCCTGCCCTGTTCCATTCTCACTGCCTAGAGGAGGAGGAGATGGGAGGGCTGTTCCTGGTAAGACTGGCCCGGTAAAGACTTTGCAAGCAGCTGTGGTTTTTAGCCACAGCTCGATTCCTCAGTTGCACTTGCAGTCACAGACCTATTGGCTTGTATTTTTGTACTTAAAAAAAACTTTTTTTTAGTTTAGTTTGATAGAGAGAGAGAGAGAGAGAGAGAGAGAGAGAGAGAGAGAACAAGTGGGGGAGGGGCAGAGAGAAGGAGAGACAGAATCCCAAGCAGGCTCCGAGCCATCAGCACAGAGGCTGACGTGGGATTTGAACCCACAAACCGTGAGATCACGGGCCCGGGCCGAGATCAAGAGTTGGTCGCTTAACCGACTGAGCCACCCAGGTGCCCTGTATTTGTCTACTTTTGATTTGGGGAATACGGTCATTGCGATTCTGGCTTTCTAATTGTGTTCCTTTTATTCTACCTCTGCAAATTTGTAGCTTATACTGACTGTATAATATAAAATTGTTTTTATGGGGCGCCTGGGTGGCGCAGTCGGTTAAGCATCCGACTTCAGCCAGGTCACGATCTCGCGGTCCGGGAGTTCGAGCCCCGCGTCGGGCTCTGGGCTGATGGCTCGGAGCCTGGAGCCTGTTTCCGATTCTGTGTCTCCCTCTCTCTCTGCCCCTCCCCCATTCATGCTCTGTCTCTCTGTGTCCCAAAAATAAATAAAAAACGTTGAAAAAAAAATTTAAAAAAAATTGTTTTTTTTTAAATGATATAAAATTATTAAAGGCTTTTCACTGAGACATATACTATGAAAAATCAAAGGGCTTTATTAACAATTACAAAAAATAAATACTGGCTCAGTTAGTTAAGCGTCCAACTCTCGATTTTGGCCCAGGTCACGATCTCATGGTTTGTGGGACTGAGTCCCGAGTTAGGCTTCTGGCTGACGGTGCGGATCCTGCTTCGGATTCTCTCTTTCCCTCTCTCTCTGCTTCTCACTGCTTGCTTATGAGTATGCGCTCTTTCTTTCTCTTTCCCTCTCTCAAAAAACAAACAAGCAAAAAACTTGTGAAATGTCCTGAACTTACACTAATGTTTGTTGCTCTGGAACAGATATTTCCTTCTTGGTGTAGAACAGCACACGCCCTTAGTGAAATTGGTGAGCATTTGATCTGCATGTTTGTTTTTCTCCATCTCTGTACTTTCTCTGTCCTTCCAGAAGAGCAGTGGCCTCATATTGCCATCCCATTTTCCAAGCCTCGTGTTTCATTTTTCCACATCAAGCTGCTTGTTAACTAAGTACTTAAACATATGTTCCAAAGTATTTCTTTTTAGTTTGTCACCTGGGGATCACCATCCCCTTCTACCCCATTTTAGAGATTGGTGTTAGAAGGAAAACAATGTGTTAAATCAATGCGTACTAGAATTTTTATGATTCATAGCCTGCCAGGTCTCATAAGTATGTTTGCGTTTTAAATAAATGCAGCAACAAAACAAGTTGACCCAGATTAATCTCTAGACGATAGATTACGGGCTTCCAGGAAAAGTAATAAAAGAGTAATGGAATTGGAGCCAGGTGGGAGAAGTGGGTGAGGTGAGAGTGGCTAAATAGAAAGAATTTTTATATTCCTAAATTCTGTAGTTTAGATTAATTCCAACTCTACTAGGTAGGTTGACCTGTTCTTTTGCTGGAAGACAGACTGAAAAATTAGGATGAGAAAAATTAAGTAGATAGTCTCATCATTCACTTAATTGCTTAGGCCCAAACCCTTAGTGCCCATCTTTGATTCCTTGCTTCATCTCCCATCCCCTACCTAATCCATCACCAAATCCTATAGATGTTTACAGTGTGTCCAGATCAAACCACTGCTTATCCTCTCCATGTCTACACTTGGTCCAAGGCACCATTTTGTGTTCCATTACAGCCTAACCTTCCATACTTCCCAGCAGTCACCATGCTCCTCTATAAATGAGGTCAGATTGTGTCAACTGCGCCATTCCCCATTTCTCAGGTTCAGTGGCTTCCCTTGTGCTGAGAGGAAAATCCCAAGTCTTTGCTCTGCTCTGGCCCCTGGCTATCTCTTAGATTTCATTTCCTACCACTCTGTTTTGTTCACCACGTTCCAGCTCCGACAGCCTTCCCTCTGTGCCTTGAACGTGCCAACCATTTTCCTATGCCAACGTATTTATTACTTTTTTGCTGTCATCCTTCCTTCCTCTTCCTCTTAGAGGTGTGTGTGTGTGGGGGGGGAGTCTCCCAGATATCCACATGGTTCTTATCTCAGTCCATTCAGGTCTTTCCTTAAATGTCACCTCAGAGACTCTATGCCCAAACACCCTATCTAGCAAAGCTTTGCTTTCACTCTCTTTTTCCTTATCCTAATTGATTTTTTTCCATAGCCATATCTATATATAGCATTAGGTTTCTCTAGAGAAATAGAACTAAATTCTCTTCCTTCCTCCCTTCCTATCTATCTATCTATCTATCTATCTATCTATCTATCTATCTATCATCTCTCTATCTCCTATGTTGTGACATTGCAAGCTAGAGACCCAGGAAAGCCAAACGTGTAATTCAGCCCAAGTCCAAAGGCCTGAGAACCAGGAACTTCAAGGGCAGGAGAAGACCAACGTCTCAGCTGAAGCATCTAGGCAGGAAGGACTGAATTATATTTAGGCCCTTGGGTGATGCCCATCCATACTGAGGAGGGCAACCTCTTTACGGACTCTACCAGTCAAATGCTAGTTCCATCTGGAAACACTCTCACAGACATACTCGCGAAAAATGTTTAGCCGAATATATGGGCACCCTGTGATCTAGTCAACTTGAGAAATAAAATTAACACACACACACATGCAACACACACTTCACTGTCTGTCTATCTTACTAGAATATGTGCTTCAAATGGAGAAGGACTTTGTGTTTTATTTATTACCATAGCTCTAGGACATTGGGCAGTACTGGACACATAATAGCTGTTTGAATAAATATTTGTTGAATAAATAAATGTTCTAAATGAATAAAAAGGTAAGCATATATTCTTTATACATACATGAACATATATGTACACAAACATATACATATACACATATATGTATATTCAAGATTTTATTTTTAAGCATCTCTATACCTAACATGGGGTATGAATTACAACCCAAGGTCAAGAGTCACATGCTCTACTGACTGAGCCAGCCAGGCCCCTGTCTTTTATATATTTTTGATAGAGAATAATAAATCTATTAGATTCAATTCTTATTTTTATTCCTTGAGTTGAAAATCAGGCCCTCATAGCCTAAGCATTACAGAGAAGTAAGAAATGACAAATACCTATCACTAAGGAGCCTACAAGTAGGAGTTTTGTTGATTCTGATAATGCCAAGTACCATCACCTGTATTTTCACATTAAAATATACTAGCATTCTCACACAATCAGCCAAAGGAATCATTGAGGCCAAAGAAACTAATGAAACATTCAGTAATTGGATATGGCCCTTCAATTTTATATCAAGTTCTATAATTAATTTTTAAAAATCCTATAACCATTTTATGTCTGGATAGAAACTATAGTGCCAAGTTTATTGAAATATGATTTTGCGGGGCGCCTGGGTGGCTCAGTCGGTTGGGCGTCCGACTTCAGCTCAGGTCACGATCTCACGGTCCGTGAGTTTGAGCCCCGTGTCGGGCTCTGGGCTGACGGCTCAGAGCCTGGAGCCTGTTTATGATTCTGTGTCTCCCTCTCTCTCTGCCCCTCCCCCGTTCATGCTCTGTCTCTCTCTGTCCCAAAAATAAACGTTAAAAAAATTAAAAAAAAAATTAAAAAAAGAAATATGATTTTGCCATGATTTAACTCATTTTCTTTAGTACAGTACTTATTCGTCTCCCTATATAAGATCATTTTGCCCCTTTGGGCTATGTTCTCTCTCAATAACGGTATGCTTCATGTGGTCTGGCTGTTATAAATGCTAGGGGAGCATGAAAATGTTGAATATTTTAGGTTGTGAGCTCATTAAAGCTGTCCTCCAGAAGGCTGAGCACTGTAAAGTAACAAATGAAGGTAATGGCTAATTTTCTAGAAATCTGGGGAGAAGGTATAACCAGGAAAGGAGCTGTCTGTGACATCAGACGCCCCAGGTAGTCCCATTTCCCCAGAGCTATGGCCTGAGTGATTTTAAGAGAGAACAAGGCAGCCCGAAAGCATTATTCCACCTGTGCCGTGGCTCAGGCCCACAAGGTAGAAATCCTTTTTTATAGTCATAGCTGTTGAAAGCCCTGGAAAGAATCAGCTGTAGTGTAGGTGAAGGTCTTAGAGAATCCTGGTGCAATTTCAAAGAAGATTCCATTTCCCATAAAATCGCCCACTTTAGCAGCAAGGTTGTTTAATTATAAATACATTTCATTTACTTTCTTCTAGTCAATACGTATGACTTTTGTTATGATTTGACAAAAGTCTTTATTGTACTGCTGATGACCTTTATGGCTCCCGTTTTAATGATCTCAAAGTCATTACGAAAGGAAGCACCAGCAGTTTTGTACATATTTGTTCAAGTCTCTCCTCCGCTTCTCTGTTATTTCAACAAAGAACAGGTGGCGGCACATCAAAACCAGCTATGAAAATGGTATATTTACTCCGTTATCTGTCTCAATTTTTTTCTGTTTGGATTTTTTCCATTTGGTATTTCCGTTTAGTGTTGTTAAATCCAGATGTAGAATTTCATGTTTTGTTGTCGTTCCCTTGAGTATTTGAATGTATATTTTTTGTTTAGGATTGCTGTGGTTATAAAGGGAGTCTAGATACCGTTTTCCCTGTAGCCCATAATAGTTCATGCTCACAAGAAAGGCTCAGAGGAAAATACGAGAGAGTAGGTGGCTGTGAGACAACATGATCATTACGGTGTTATTAAGATTTTGGAACTCAAGAAAAGCCTTGAGATGTAGCTAATAAGTTATTGAACTAGAATTCAGACCTTATAGTCCTATGCCCAAATGCTGAATTCTTTGCATTATATCGGAGTGAAAAGCAGAGAGGGATTGGGTGGTGCATGTTACGGATGCAGCAGAGAGAAGTAATCATCACGAGCCAAGTGGAACATAGTTATAATAGGGTACCTGACACTATGGAATTATGATATTGAGACTTCAAAAACACATTTATTCAAAATCTATACTAAATGGCCTTTTATCCAGGATGATGAGTTTTAGATTGGTCATATTTCCAGAATTTGGCTGGGATGTTCTATGTATACACAGTGTAAATTCAATGCTTAAAATCCTTGCTGCCTCTCAAAATACTACCATCATCGAAGTCACGCATTAATAACAAAACTGCGTTCATGTCATTGAAACTGTACGTGACAATGCGTACCGACTGAGCTGTGTCATCGTGCGACAGCAGAATGCCACCAGTGGGTCATTTATAGGAAAGTGCGGAGGACAGATGGGCCCAGTTTGTTCACGAAGGTGGCCTAGGGACACAGAGGGGGCACAAGCTTTGTTCTCTAAGGACTGACCTTTAGAGAAATGAGGAGGAAGGGCTTTTATGTTTGGGAAATGTCCTCTCTGGGTGCGTGGCTTGTGCCAAGAGCTGTAAGGCCCTTTGGGAATAAAGAAATGATCAGTATTATGAGGCACTCTTTCATTCCGGGATCATCAAGCTTTCTGTAAACCTCTTTTGCTCCCTTAGAGGCATCTCTTTGTTCTGGAGTGCTGACTGGTCCTTGTCCTTTACCCTGGCCCATTTCTCAGCTTCCCCCTCTGCATGATCTGGGTCATTATGGCTCCTGATGCCCCTTGGGTGAATTCCGGCTCCTCATCTGGTCAGTGTTTTTGATGGGTGCAATGAAGCATCCATAGGAGTCACGCTGACCTGGTTTACATTCTAGTTCCAACACTCCTGATTTAGATCCTCAGCAAAGTTATTTTTTTCCCTCTGGCCTGTTAGCTTCATTTCCTCTAAAATGTGGGTTATCGTGTGCTTTTCAAATCAGTTGAAGAAATAACCACGAGTAATCATCTGAAGCATAACCTGCCTGTTCCATTACTCCCAATTCCTCACAACCTGCCTGATTTTAAATCCCCACCTGTCTTATCTGCTGCTGCTTTCAGTCCGGATAAAGGATGCAAGAGGAAACATTTATTTATTTATTTATTAAAAAAAATTTTTTTTTCAACGTTTTTTATTTATTTTTGAGACAGAGAGAGACAGCATGAACGGGGGAGGGGCAGAGAGAGAGGGAGACACAGAATCGGAAACAGGCTCCAGGCTCGGAGCCATCCGCCCAGAGCCCGACGCGGGGCTCGAACTCCCGGACCGCGAGATCGTGACCTGGCTGAAGTCGGACGCTTCACCGACGGCGCCACCCAGGCGCCCCGGAAACATTTATTTAAAAACAAGAATATGAAAAACAAACACACCCAGGTCTTTTGAGCTATGCTTCATACTCCTATTCAACTCTTTCCTCTTGTACCCTGTAACCTTTTTTTAAGTTTATTTACTTATTTACTCAGAGAGAGAGAAAGTGGGGAGGGGCAGAGAGAGAGGGAGAGAGAGAATCCCAAGCAGGTTCTGTACCGTTGGTGCAGAGCCTGATGCGGGGCTCAAACTCACAAACCCGTGAGATCATGACCTGAGCCAGAATCAAGAGCCGGACGCTCAACCGACTGAACCACCTAGGCGCCCCCTCCCATTGCTTTTTTTATCTTCTCCCGGATGTGTCACGGTTTACCTACTCGTCTGTGACTGATACTTTGAAATTCCCATGGCAACCACAGGCCCTATAAATTCCTGTCCCGGCCAAGGTGGGAGCTTCTCTTGTGTCCACTGAGCTGTGAGGCAAGATCAGAGCCTTAGAAGTGTCACCATGCTCTGGACTTCTCTGATGCTGACCGTCAGTAGTTTGGGGGTTTTGCCATGTTGCCAGATGTTATCCTAGCTGTGGTTCGGGGCTGTGCCTGAGGGGGTGAGGAGGTAGGTAGTGGGACCAGGCATAGGGAGGCGGCCGTGAAAAGTTCTGACCTATACCATATGTTACAGAATGAACTTATAATATCCCTTTAGTCCAGATAATATTGTCTACATTTGAAAGATGAGGAAACGAGTCTTGGCTTCGTTAACTGAGGTCACACATTGGATTCAAATTGCAGTCTGTCTGACCTTAAAAATCCATGAGGCGAGGCTGTGACTACAGCCAGCTGGTGAGCCCATTTGGTCTAGGACTGTGATGAGCAGCCACTATCGGCCTGTTTGGACACGGACCCCGGCTCATCTGCTTCATTTTGGGTGTTACCATCCTCTCCTTCCCTTACGGCGTCTGACCATGGCTCTCCTGGCCTGCCCTTGACCAAACTGCTCTCTTAGAGAGGGTACTTGTTTTTGTTTGTTTGTTTGTTTTTGTTTTTAGTGTTTATTTGTTTTGAGAGAGTGACTGAGCAGGGGAGGGGCAGAGAGAGAGAGAGAGAGAGAAAATCCCAAGCAGGCTCTGTGCCATTAGCGCAGACCCCAACTGGGGGCTCCATCTGACAGACCGTGAGATCGTGACCTGAGCAAATTCAAGAGTCAGACGCTTAACCGAATGAGCCACCCATGCACCCCGTGGAGAGGGTACTTCTATCTCATATTCACACAGACACGAAAAGAGGCCAGTGGTGACCCAGTTGCATTGGTGACCCAGACAGTTGCTCAGTTGTCTTGGCACTTCGGTTTGTCCCTGTCTTTTATTGAAAACAATTAGTGGAAACGGAAAATGAAAAGAGAAGTTGCCCTCCCTCGGAGTTCCTCCTCTGCGTTCCTTATGTGATGACAACGTCACAGGGAGAACATCTCACCTTCCTTTAGTCAGACTGGATTACAGTCACTCCAAACCAGCCTCACACTAGATGCTGTGGCATGTCTGACCTAATGATGGTGTCGTGGAACAAGGGTAAGTGATCAAAGTAGAATTTGGACAAAGAAAAATCCAGGAGAATTTGGCAGGGAGATAGAACAGACGGGATCACAAAGCCATGACAAAGATCAGGGCAGTCAATCTGTGGGTGGCAGACAAGGAAGCAATTATTTCGAGAAGCAAATCTTAGCAGTTGTTAATCATAAAGAATCATAAAGAATATATTAGTTTCCTATTTTGGGGGCTTTAGCGTTTATACTTGCTTTGGGACTTGGGGTTTATAAGAATGAAAGTTCACTTTCTGTTCTGATATTCGAACTGTTCATCTATCTAACGTATTGAATACTGTATATACTCATTTCTGTGCTAGAAGTAAATCTAAATCTTTTCCTGTTACACCCTAGTCAATATCCGCAGCCACGTAGAGCTCTTACAGAACGTTTTATTTTTTTATTTTTATTTTTTGAGAGAGGGAAGAAGGCACAAGGGAACAAGGGGCAGAGAGAGAATCCCAGGAGGGGCAGGGAGTCGGGGGCGGGGAGAGAGAAAGAGAGAAGCAGGATTCACGTTTTACATGAAGCGGGGCTTGAGCTCACCCGATGTGAGGCTCAAACTCATGAACCGTGAGATCACGACCTGAGCAGAAGTCAGATGTTTAACGACTGAGCCACCCAGGTGTCCCAGAAAGTTGAAAACTGATGTATTGCAGAAATGCATAGTCTTAAATAGAACTTTTTTCTCCCCCCTGGTATCAGCCACATTTTAGTGACATGTTCTAAAATAAAGATTCGCTATCTACCTTTTTAGGATTACTGTGTTTATATTGTTAAAAGTAAGTATATTTGTGGATCAGTAAATAAGGCAATATGTTAATCATTCAACTATTTCTATTGGGCAACATCATGGGGATTTTGGAATAGTTTCTGAGATCTGGTAATGAACAGATGATTGAATGTTATTTTCAGAAACTGTCCAGAACTCCAAAATCCTAGGCATCTGGTTAGTGTATAATGTGAAGCATAAACGTATCTACTATTGGGGCAAACGGCGATATATGGAATATGTAGACAGAGACTTAATTATAGAAAGTTGGATATAATGGAATAAATCTAATGAGTAGACATATGAGAAATTCAGGGATTTTGTGTTTTAGAATAAAGCTGCCCTAAAGGAAAAATAGAACAGATTTTCAGTTTGTCAAATGTTTGAGCTGTGTAAGAGCAAAGCCAAAATTGTACAATCTCAAATAAGCATAAATCTGGTAGAGGGACTAATTGTTTCCACTAGGATGCTTCCAGAGTGAGAGTAATTTAATTCTTTTTAAAGCTTAGTTTAAGTGCAGGATTTTATCCATATATTATGCTTGTTAGTAGCAGTTTTTACATTTTTTTTAATTAAAGAAAAATGTTTAATGTTTATTTTTGAGATAGAGAGAGACAGCAGAGGAAAGGGAGAGAGAGATGGGGAGGCATAGAATCCCAATCAGGCTCCAGGCTCTGTGCTGGAAGACAGAGACTGACACGGGGTTCAAACTCACAAGCCGTGAGATTGTGGCCTGAGCCGAAGTTGGACTCTGAACTGACCGAACCACCCAGGTGCCCAAGTTAGTAGCAGTTTTAATAGCAAGATATGATTTAGGAGAAAGTCAGTAATTTCTTGCATGTGTTATATGGTATTTTGGGTTAAAAATATTTTGTTATTTTCTCTCCATAACAACAGTGTGAAGTATGAAAGGCATCATTATTCTCATTATAAAAAGGAGTAAACAGAGCCTAGACCGTTCTAAGTTTTTTTTAAGTTTATTTACTTATTTAGAGAGAGAGAGAGAGAGAGAGAGAGAGAGAGAGAGAACGAGTAGAGCAAGGGCAGAGAGAGAGAGAGAGAGGAGACAGAGAATCCCAAGCAGGCTCTGCACTGACAGTGAGGGGCTCGAACTCACAAAACCATGAGATCATGACCTGAGCCAAAACCAAGAGTTGGATGCTTAACTGACTGAGCCACCCAGGCACCCCCTCAAGTTGTTTTTGTAGGTATTTCTGTGGATCCGAGCTCCTTTATCTGGTCTTGGATTTGATGACTGAGCCAGGTAGGGGAAGCCATCTGAGGACGATAAAGATAGTGATCTTAACAAAAAAAAAAAAAAATCAACCCAGACCCATAAATCTTGGCCTGGTTAAAATTGGGCTCTAGCAAGTACACCAAAGACATATGTTTGGGGATTAGAGGCCTCGTCAGCTGATTCTCTGGTCTGGGCTCCTGAGCCAATACCCCCAGTCAGAGGCCGGGCAAGGGCCTGCTTCCAATTTTTGACTTAAGTAGTGTCAAAAGCCATTTTGCCTCAAGAAAATCAGATTGTCTCTTGTAGCATATTTTATTCTTGACATAAATCCTTCCTTTGATTTATCCACTGAGACTCAACATCGAAATAACATCTCAGGAGTGAAAAATGAGAAACAGTACGCTGTCATCAGCTTCAACGTCTTGGCTTGAATTAACATTCAACTGCAGAACTGAATTAGTTTATCTCATTCTACCGTCCCTGATTGGAAGCCCAATAGAATGGACATGAGGCCAGCTCATCTGGGAAAGGAAGAGGAAGGGAGGCGAAAGTTGGAAGGAGGAGGCATTCTGGGGTAGACACAGTTGGGGGGCGCGGGCAGCTTGCTGACATGTCAGCTAGAAAGTGCTAACTAAGGATCTGAAGTCTGAATAAAAACAGACATGAAGTTCCAGGTGTCTGCCCGGACTCGAATTCCATTTGTGCTTTTCCCCAAAACTATCCTTTTCTATCTTCTGGCAAGATGAGAAAATGATAGCAAGTTTGTATTAGCAAATAAAGTCTGGGGCTTGATCTGATAATTTCAGAGTATGTTTGGTGGTGGTGATGTGGTTGCAGTATTGAAATAACTGTTTAATAGTATCCACAAGCAGGGGCTCCTGGGTGGCTCAGTCGGTTGAGGGTCCGACTTCGGCTCAGGTCATGATCTCACGGTTTGTGAGTTTGAGCCCCGCATTGGGCTCTGTGCTGATGGCTCGGAGCCTGGAGCCGGCTTCGGATCCTGTGTCTCCCTCTCTCTCTGCCCCTCCCTCACTTGCCCCTCCCCCACTGTCTCTCTCTTTCAAAAATAAATAAACGGGTGCCTGGGTGGCTCAGTCGGTTGAGGGTCCGACTTCGGCTCAGGTCACGATCTCACGGTTTGTGAGTTCAAGCCCCGCATCTGGCTCTGTGCTTACAACTTGGAGCCTGGAGTCTGCTTTGGATTCCGTGTCTTCCTCTCTCTCTGCCCCTCTCCTGTTCGTGCTCTCTCTATCTCTCTCTTTCTCTCAAAGATAAATAAACGTTAACAAAAATAGTGTCCACATATAATTAAATGATAAGCAAATATTTAGAAGTACAAACACTTAGGTACTCTGATATTTAATTAAGTGCTTATCGAAATATTTGATCAAACTTTCAAAATAATATCACAAAAAAGGCAACCACGTAACAGCATTATAGTATTATACATTTTTTAAAGTATCCACCAGCACATGAAACTACTTAACATTAGTGCACGAACCAGTGAAAGGGCAATTTAATTTTTTAACTATAGAATTAAAGTATTTCTGAGACACTGGAGTACCTTACAGTGTTTGATGAAAATGTGATTCCTGAAACGTCTTAGTTATGGAGAAGGCAACATCCACTCGTGTCGATAAACAGAAATGGAGTCAATGCCTTCCAGAATTCCTGTGTTTAATCTTTTCAAAAATTCTTTTGAAAATTTAGCAAACCTGAATAAACAGAAGTTATATTATTCCGTAATGCTTCACGTCTAGATTTATGAGATATATTTTTATCCCACTGTACAAACTGGGTTATATCTCACAATGTCCATACAATACAATCATCAAAGAGAATCTAGGGATCCTTCAGTCAAGCCCCATCTTTAATGACAACACTTCTCCTAACATCTTAATGTTCCCTTTTATGTCAAGGGAACTCAACGAATACAACTCCTGGATTCTCTTTACTCATTCCAGGATCATTTATTCCATTAGTAAATTTGGAAGAATAATTGGAGTTATGCTTTACATGTTTACTGTCACATTTGAGAATATTCAGTTCTGTTATATGGGAACAAGGAAAACAAGTGGGACAGATGAAACTCCCAGGCTGTGTTGAGTACCAACAGGGAAGTCATTAGCCTAGAGGACACATCTAAGCCAGATAAATGAACTGGGACACAGGTGGGTTGGACACAGATGAAGAAAGATGAAGCAAACGAGAGCTCTTTATCGGTAGGAAAGGAATGGAGGGATTGAGTAAACATCAAATATTCATAAAGCACAGATCATGCCACATCCATACGGACAACAGTATCATCCCTAAACCAGCCGCCCAGTGGTGACACCAAACGTGGCCCCAAGTGTATGCTGCTGCAGACATTCAGAAATCAGTCCGGCTACTCAGCAGGTCGTTGATAGCTACAAGTGTGAGTGGGCAGACATGCCTCTGCTTTCTCCAATAGAGCAAGTGTGTGCTGCCTCCAGGCACTGGCCACCTGTTGGGTCCCTTTGTTCAATCTCTACTCTGTAACCACACCATCAGCAGGGAAGGCTGATCCAGCCCAGAGAAACAGGACAGGTGAACGGTGTATAATCCAGGATGCAGTAGACCTGTACCATATCTTGTCTGGCCTCTTTCCTCTGCTTCTTGCTGTATGTTTTAAAGTGGATTCAATAGGGGCGCCTGGGTGGCACAGTCGGTTAAGCGTCCGACTTCAGCCAGGTCACGATCTCGCGGTCCGTGAGTTCGAGCCCCGCGTCGGGCTCTGGGCTGATGTCTCGGAGCCTGGAGCCTGTTTCCGATTCTGTGTCTCCCTCTCTCTCTGCCCCTCCCCCGTTCATGCTCTGTCTCTCTCTGTCCCCAAAATAAATAAACGTTGAAAAAAAAATTAAAAAAAAATAAAGTGGATTCAATAAATGGTGTGTCATATGAGCATCTTAATGGGATCTGTAAGACTTTCCATTCTGTTACTCCTGGGATACCTTGCCTGGTGTTGCTCTTGGAGGCTACCTTTGTAGCCATGCCCTCTTACTGTAGGATCTAGCTGCTCAGAGAGATCGTCTATACTAAACTTCCCCAGAATTAAGCTCTTCTCCTGCAGCGGGAGAAGCCTGCTCAACTTGTCCACTGATGGTACCGTGATAGGGAAGTCTGTCTAATCCTGGCCCCTTTGGTTCTTACAATGGGCCAGGTCCCCCAACTTAACCTTCATAGGTAATAAAGATAACACTTTGATCTTCCACCTGTCACTGCTTAATCTTGTTTCTGAATTTCTTCGGCGTCTGGGTACCAAAGAGGGATAATATTTATTGGACCCTCTCTGATTCTCCAACCCTCCTCACTTTAAAGTTGGGGTAACTGAGGGTCATCTGGGTGGCTCAGTTGGTTGAGCGTCTGACTCTTGGTTTCGGCGCGCGTCGTGACCTTCAAGCCCTACATCAGGCTCTATACCGACAATGCAGAGCCTGCTTGAGATTCTCTCTCTCTCTCTCTCTGTCTCTCTCTCTCTCTGTTCTCCCCTGCTTGCAATGTCTCTGTCTCTCTCAAACTAAATAAACTTAAAAAAATAATAAAGTTGCAGTAACTGAAGCTGAGAGAGTCCACAGGGCATTTAAATTGGCCTTGCCAGCAGGATGGATGTAGTGGAATTCTCATTTCTGTAAGACAAGCATAAAGGTAAGCACTTCTGGGTGGTACCCCCTGTCCCTCAGCTGTGTTTCCCATGAACTTTATCACACTGGGGCCTTGGTGGCCTATCCTCTTGCTTTCTCCTCTGGATGTGGAAGGTTTTTTTTTCTCAAATGTTTAAAGGGGTCATCCCATGGGCATCAGGTTGTCCTGCCTTGGACTTGACCATCTCCTTCACTCTCCCTTTAACTCCTTTGGAGTTAAAGACACTCCGAAATCCATGTATCTCTGTTTAGAATTATGGAAAAGTGTTTCTCATTAGTTTTTAGGGATAATTTTTTTTTTAATTTTTTTTTTCAACGTTTATTTATTTTTGGGACAGAGAGAGACAGAGCATGAACGGGGGAGGGGCAGAGAGAGAGGGAGACACAGAATCGGAAACAGGCTCCAGGCTCTGAGCCGTCAGCCCAGAGCCTGACGCGGGGCACGAACCCACGGACCACGAGATTGTGACCTGGCTGAAGTCGGACGCTTAACCGACTGCGCCACCCAGGCGCCCCTAGGGATAATTCTAACTTAGTGGATCCTGGCTCTGAGTTTATACTTAGGCTGAGTCAATCCGATGCCTCAGTTTCCTCAGTAGCAGGCGATGTGATCTTTTGATATTGTTCTATAGTTGTATATTCACTTGACTTTTACCTCTCAAGTCAGCTACGTGCTAAGATTGCAACATTCCACTGTCGTTTTTGAGTTTGTGGCCTCAACTAGACTACTTTCAAAGTCCTGGTTTCCTGACTTAGGGATGCCACCATTTCTGCCCTTTCTTCATTCTGTTTCTGTCCACTTAAGGAAGTGCTACAATTTTGCTACTGAAGTTTATAGGAGAAAACAACTTCCCAGATAGAATGATTAAAACAGTTCATTCACTAATAACAAGGAAATTAGTACCTTCTCCTAGGTTTCATTCCAGCTGTTACCCACCTTCAACATTACTCCATTTCTTTGCCTTTAGGGAGGTTCATTTTGCTTCAGGATCTGTCGCTATCATTGAGAACAATGATTGCCTTTTGTTTATTCATGATTTCTAGGGCCTAGTCCAATTCCTGGGAAATAAGGAGGAAAATACAGTGATTAAGAGCTACTGGAAACAAACTTTGTTTTTGTTTTGTCATTCGATATCTAATTCCCCTTTCCTCAAATAGCACCGATACTTATTTATGGGAACTGCTCTGGACAGAACTAGGGATAATCTGGCAGGATTGTCCTTCACCTTGCCCAAGGTGTGAGTGTATGATCCACACTACAGCAATCATATGCTCTTTCCCTGCATTTCAGGGATAAAAACGGCACTGAAATTTGTTGGTGGTGATTGGGCACAGAGGCAGCACCCGGTAGAGGAAGATGTCTACTGGTTCTTTTTTAAAATTTTGAGATGAAATTCACAAAACATGCAATTAACCATCTTAAATGGATGTGCAATTCGATGGATTCACAAGGTCATGTAACCAGCACCACTCTCTAGTTTCAAAGCTTTTATTCACCCCAGAAGACAACCTCATACCCATTAAGCACTCATCCCCTATTATTCCACCAGTTCTTTTTTTTTAATTTTAAATGTTTATTAAAAACATTTTTTAATGTTGTTTATACTGAATTTATACTTAGGCGGAGTCAATCCGGTGCCTCTGTTTCTTTAGCAGCAGGCAATTTATTTTTGAGAGACAGAGACAGACTGTGATGTGAGCGGGAAGGACAGAGAGAGAGAGAGAGAGAGAGAGAGAGAGAGGGAACCACAGAATCTGAAGCGGGCTCCAGGATCCAAACTGTCAGCACAGAGCCGGATACGGGGCTCGAACCCACGAACTGTGAGATCATGACCTGAGCCGAAGTCAGCTGCTTAACCGACTGAGCCACCCCAGGTGCCCCTTATTCCACTGGTTCTTGCTGCCAAGACTCCCGTTGTTATTTCTGGTCCTTTAGCGCTTTCTCCAATGCAAGCTACTCCATATCTTTATAATAATTCTTTTCCTACTTTAAGTTATTCAAAGTCACTTCCTCTTGCTTGCACCCAACTAATTACAATGAACACAAAGCTAAGGGTTTTGGAATCAGAAAACTTTAACCTCAACTGTAAATAGAAATTGTCAGGACTAAAGGGGATAATTCATGGAGAGCAATTTGCAATCTTAGTGCAGTGTGTACACTAAATTTATTGTTGGTTTTTTTAGATGAACATTTAATGAGTGAATTGCTACTCAGTGAAGTATCTGATCTCTCTCATCGTGTGTTTGCAGATTTGAACTACGTCAAGTCTAGATTTGGGTAGATAAGACGAATAGGTACAAAGACAAGATACGGATGTATATGCACACTAGGCAGGAGAGATGAGGAAAATGATTAAGTAAATAAACATGCACAGGAGTATTGGCGAGCGTGGAAAGTTTTTCCCCTCCATTCCTGATGTTTCTTTCCAAGTGAAGGCATGTCAATCGTTGTACCCCTCCTGGCCTCTCTCTGTTACGTGATTGATGAGTTTGGGAGCAGAAAGTGGGCATATAGCCCTCTGACGACTCCTTTTACTTTCTTGGATGCGAGTTTCCTGTAGGAAGCGAAGCAAAGGTCCTCCTCTGATTCTGGGGGCGAGATTTGGGAGTGTGGAAAGATTGCAGTGCCCAGAGCGGCTGGGACTTACTTGCTCCTGGATTCCTTTGGGCTCTTTATGACGACATTACTTTTTGCATTGTTGTCACTTGGGAGGAGAAAATGTGTTTTAATCAGAAATGAGAGATATTGCCAAGATAGGGTGGAGATTGCAAAATTATGAGTCAGGCTGAATAGGAGTGGAGAGGGAGACGATGCTAGTTTTCACCCAGTCACTGGGGATGTGGGTGTTTATTTGCTGGAGTACTGATGTGGAAACTATGCCTAGGTGAACCATGGAAAAACATACCTTTCCCTAATTTAGAAGAGATTGTTGAAGGAACCATAGTCACCTGCCTTGCTTAAAAGTACTTGAGTTAATTTATGAAGCTATTGCTAATAGATTTTGAAGCTTACTCTTGATAGTTTTAGAGTCTGTGGATTCATTCTCCTGAATGGCAAATTTAAAAAAAGCTGGCATAGCTCTCAGCTGTGATTTCTCAATCTACCCTCTTTTCTTAGCTGAGACAATCATTGGTTAAACTAATGGCAAATAATTGCCCAAGTACATTAGAAGAGACACAGTTCCTTTCAGAGTTAATACATTGCCTAAGATTAAGTTTTCTTTGACAAGCCCAGCTATCAAGAACCAAATAGGGAAAGGTCAGAAGAGGAAGCTGTTCACTCAGAAAAGTGGATTTTGCAGGATAGAACCAATATGATGGTGTTAACAGTGTGGGTCAATATAATAATATTTAGCATCTTCACAAAGCTTTCTTGAAAAAGAATTCTTTGGCTTGGGTTACACTTGGAGTAGAAAACGTCACTCTTTTTTTTGGAGAGGAAGTCTCCTTTTTTTTTTAATGTTTATTTATTTTTGAGACAGAGAGAGACAGAGCATGAACAGGGGACGGACAGAGAGAGAGGGAGACACAGAATCGGAAACAGGCTCCAGGCTCTGGGCCATCAGCCCAGAGCCCGACGCGGGGCTCGAACTCACGGACTGCGAGATCGTGACCTGAGCTGAAGTCGGACGCTCAACCGACTGAGCCACCCAGGCGCCCTGGAAGTCTCCTTTTTAACCCAACAAACATGAAAGGAAAGTAGGCAAAAGCTGGAGAAAGATCGATCCTAAGTTATTCAGCTAACAATGTTGACATGCGGTGTGGAGATTGGTACGCTATGTAGGATACCAATGCACGCTCATATCGGGGTCAACATATACTTAGAATACTTTGAATATGCGTGGAATAATTTATTGGTTAATTTGTTCAATATACTTAGGATAAAGTCATAGACATAGCGTTCTTTCCTCACAATTGATCTCTAGAAGAGAGACTTTCCACTCTTTCTCCACGGACACAAATTATGTCTCTGTTGCACAAAAGGAAAATTTGTTCTCAAAGGCCCTTACAAAAGCAGTGCTAGTTTTACAAGGTCTGTGACTGTTAGTGAAGGAAAAGAAATGATTGATGGAATTCGGGGTGAGGGGTGAAGGGCCAGAGGGGGAGTCAGACATCAGGTTGATTTTCCAGTGTTCCCTTGTCAGCGGGAAGCCCAAGGTCAGTGTGTCGTGTGTCCCAGTCTCTGAAAACTCCTTGCACCTTCCCCCCCACACCCTATGTCCGCCTGTACCATACTTTGGCACATGCTGTTCTCTATTCCTAGAAGACGGTGAGTGCTCGGTGTATTAGAATCTTGGCTAACTTTTAGGAAAAGGATGAGTGCTGCCTTTTCTCTGAGGTCTTCCCTGCACACTGCGGCCAGAAAAACCGTTTCTTCCTCTGAGCAGCCAGTTATTTACATTATTAGGTTACTTGTTGCATTTTACTGTCCTTCGATTTTTGGTTTTCCTCTTTGGCTCTTTCTCATCTGGGATTTCCAGGTGAGAGCATAGTTTTCATGTTTATATACACTGAGAATTCTTAGTGTTGCAATATTTCCCTCCCTCCCTTCCCCTCCTCTCCCTTCCTTCTTCCTTCTTTTCCTTCCTTCCTTCCTTCCTTCCTTCCTTCCTTCCTTCCTTCCTTCCTTCCTTCCTTCCTTTCTCCCTCCCTCCCTCCCTCCCTCCCTCCCTTCCTTGTTTCTTTCTAGTTATAAGTGTATTTATTTATTTACTTACTTTTTAAAATTCTAGTGTAGTTAACATACAGTGTTTTATTAGTTTCGGGAGTAGAATTTAGTGATTCAACACCTCCATACAACACCCGGTGCTCATCACCACAAGTGTCCTCTTTTATCCCCATCACCTAGTCCTACCACCCCCCCCCCCCCCGCCCCCCCCAATCTGGTAACCATGAGCTTGTTCCCTGTGGTTGAGAATCTGTTTCTTGATCTTAGTAGTATAATTTAATGTCATAGTCATCCAATAGATGTTTATTGAATGAAGTTCTGGTCTGAGGGATTAGCTTCATTTAGGAGAGAACAAGAACTTATCTTGGTGAATTAAAAAAATAAAAAGATATTACTCAGTGTTGGCAAAGATATGGAGGATGGCTTATCCTCCCAGAATGTTGGTGATAAATACCGAAATCACTGCATCCTTTTTGTGGGGCAACTTTACGCCAGTCATCAAAATTTGTGGCACATGGCCACCTTGACCTAGCGGTTTAACTTCTTATACAGGAAATGTAAGGCTTATCAGTATATGCACACATGACAGTGTGTCTTCCACAGTGTTTAGCATAACAAAACCCAACTAACCACAAACAAACAATTCAAAGCACCACGTTATGTTAGGGGACATGAGTAGGACTTTAGCTTCCTATGTATACATCTGTGTAACAAAGGATATTCTTAGTTGCTTTTTACCTTGCTCAAAGAACTCCTGCTTTGAGGATTATTCCAGAATAGGCATGCATTTGCCACCCATTTTATTTTGGCACAGAGGTCGAGAACAATCTCAGAATCTGGTTTGCAGCATTTTCTTAAGTTCTGTGTTATCCATCTACATTTTTTCATCAGTCACCCTCAAGCTTAAAGTTGTTCATGTCTCCTTAGTTACCGCAGGAGAAAATCTGGACGTGTAGAATTGATGGACATTCTGATGTACATCCTGGTACAGGGCCCTATGCTATTTACCATTTCTTCTCTGCCTCTACTATTTTCTAGAGGGTCTCCAAGACTCTCTGAAACTCACTTTCTATTTCAGGCTTTCGTGCTTTTGACTTTCTGCTCTTGTCTTCTGACCACCCACTTCCTTCCTTTTGTGAAGCTTCTGCTTGGATGTCTCCTTCTCTGGGATGTTCTCTCTCACTGTTCAGGTATCAGGAAATCCCCCATTCTTGGTGCTCCTGTCTCCTCATCTGACTCTAAAGCCATCACATGTTTACAGGTGCGTCTTTTCCACCTGACGAATGCCCCTTGGGGACAGAGCGTCACCTATCTTTGTGTTCCTAACTGGAGATATTTGCATGCATTTTGTTTATGGAACAGGTTCTCTGTGGAAATTAGGTTTCCCTTCAAAATGACTACAAACTAATGATCAAGGAGTATTGTCTTACCTTTTGTTTGGACTGATCATGGACTGTTTGTCTTATCTTTTGTTCCACCGTGATTTTAACCGTCATGGTACCAAGGCAAAGAATCCTTTCTCTGCTCTAGTTACAAAGCCAGTTCATGATATTTGTATATGTGTCATGCATTTTTCTTTGAAGCCCATAATTTCCTCACCCAATGATTTTGAGACATGGTGTGAATCCTGTTCTAACTCTTGTCCATGAGGACTTTTTTGAGCCGATCTTTAGACCATCTCTTCTTTCATGTTCTCCTGGACCCGTTACCACTCGTTTCTCTTCCAGGCAGGGCTTTCACAAGGTCCCAGGCTTCAGCTGGCCCCATTATACACACGACTGGATTGAAACCTTTACAGAGGCAGGAATATTGTGGTTCCCTATCATAATGTCAACCCCCAAATTACTAAATGGTAAAATACCAACTTATGTACATACCAAAATTGTAACTTCTCCTCAATTTTCTGATTATAAAAGTAGGTTGGAACTCAACTTATTTTTCTTCTGTGCCTTTGCTTTGCTGTGTCCCTAACCCAGAGTTTTTTAAAAAAATGTTTACTTATTTTTGAGAGTGAAAAAGACAGAGCATGAGTGAGGAGGGGCAGAGAGAGAGGGAGACCCAGAATCCGAAGCAGGCTCCAGGCTCCGAGCCATCAGCCCAGAGCCTGACGTGGGGCTCGAATTCACAAACTGTGAGATCGTGACCTAAGCTAAAGTCAGAGGCTTAACTGACTGAGGCACCCAGGTACCCCCGCCAACCCACATTTTAGTCTCCAAGCGTGGTGGTCTTTCAGCACCGGTAGCCTGTTCCAACCAAGTGTTTTGTGGGATTTCCTTTAACATTAAGTATGTAAATATTTCTTTTCTTTTTTTTTTTTTTAATTTTTTTTTTCAACGTTTATTTATTTTTGGGACAGAGAGAGACAGAGCATGAACGGGGGAGGGGCAGAGAGAGAGGGAGACACAGAATCGGAAACAGGCTCCAGGCTCTGAGCCATCAGCCCAGAGCCTGATGCGGGGCTCGAACTCCCAGACCGCGAGATCGTGACCTGGCTGAAGTCGGACGCTTAACCGACTGCGCCACCCAGGCGCCCCGTAAATATTTATTTTCATAACCCTAGGAGGTGAGAGGGTCCATTCATATTCAGTAGTTGTTATAAGTTTGTATCACTTTGGTCTTGAAGGAGATTTTAGTGATCATCATTTCTGCCCCGAGGTTACAAAGATTTACTGAGGCTAAGGACTTTTTGCCAGCTAGCTGCATTGAGTTGAACAGCTGGGGGGAGAATTTCTTAAGTATTGAACCGTTTCTGTTTCTACTACCCCATGTGGCTTGTGTACTTTAGGAGTTTCTGTTTTCTGGAGGGTGAGTTGGCCTGACTTAGCAAGTACAAATACATGCAACATTTGGGAACCACTTATACTAGAAAATTATTTGTTGTTTGTCTGAAGTTCATGTTTAACGGAGTACATTTTATCGGGCAATCCAATCTGGGGACGGAGGAGAAAAAGAAACCATAGTGTTTCATGAGAACTGAGTTTGTTGCTTTCACTTACTTCACCGAGTCTCAACCACAACGCTGCAGCCTAAACATTTTTTTAGAAAATATTTTTATATAAATATGATGCGTTTTTATAGTTTGATGGGTAAACTGACGCTTGGGGAAGTTATACTTTCAGTGCCAAGAATGGAGCACAGAAATGAACTCTGGAGCAGGGAAGAGATGAGGAAAAATGTTTGTGATTTTCTTTTTAATACTCGTGAATTCCTTTGGGGTCCTTTGGTTTGTATTATTTGTTTTATTTTCTCATCTTGAGAGGGGAGAAAAACCTTCCCTGTCCCAGCCACTGGCTGGTTTTTCCTGACTTTATTTGTTTTTTCAAGTGTTGATTTATTTATTTATTTTGAGAGAGAGAGAGAGAGAGAGAGAGAGAGAGAGAGAGAGAGAGAGAATACCCCACAGAGCCCAACAAGGGGCTTGAACTGCTGAACCATGAGATCATGACCTGAGCCTAAATCAAGAGTTGGAGGCTCAACCTACTGAGCCACCCAGGCACCCCTGGTCTTTCCTGATTTTAGTAAACATTCTCAATCTCCACCAGCTTGAGCAAAAAAAGGTCAAGTCATACCGGCCAAAATGGTAAAAAGAAATGGTTCTTCTGTCTTTCTTTCAAGGATGTGGGGCAAGATATTTTGGGGGGGGAGTTAACATGACCTCTTGTTGCTTTTCTTCGGGGAAGGGTAACTCTCTTTCCCCTGCTCTTCAGGAGGTGAAAGTTCTTTCCTCTCACGCTAGGCACCGTGGTTGCTTCTTGGGATCACCCGCTGCTCAGGTGATTTCCAAGAACTCCGTCTCCTTCTTCTCTCACAAGTTTGCGAAGTGTGTATGTCTGTGTGGCCTGGAGTTGCGATTCATGCCCTTTGCGGATGCTGAGACTAGACTTAACCCCCAAATGTCTCCGGGTTCCTCTCAGCTGGTGACATCCCAGGAAAGAAAAGACTTGCTCCCTAGGAAACGAACTCCTATCCACAGTGCTGCACTTGGGGAAGCTTCCAGGGCATAGCGGGGTCTGTCCACTTTGGTTTGGATTTCAGAGTCCGTTCCTTCTCTGAAGGCTCTGTTTGGACCTTGGGCTGCTCCCCCAGCCTGTGGAGAACAGGACTTTCTGGTTTTGCTTCACTTCAACTCAAAGTTAATCTCTGAAGCACTCATCTTTGCAGAAGATCATAGCCTCGGCCTTTTAAAATGTGTATTCTCCCAGTTCTTGTAGGGAGGATCTGAGTCCCCAAGAGTTCAGGCTGTAAGCTTCCCGAGGATCATCTCATCTTTGGCATAAAGTGCTAGTTTTCCACTTGGCCTGTTCTCCTGCAGGGAAGGCATGTTCTGATTCCTGAGGCCTTGAAGTTATTCCCTCTCGGCCCCACAGCCTGAGAATATAGCGTTTTTTTGTTTTGTTTTGTTTTGTTTTTTTCTTGCTTAAAGGCTGTTAAAGTATAAGGCAGGAGAATAGAATGTTATGCAAATTATTTCAAGTGTGCCTCTAATCACTTAATTTTTCTGTCTCCCACGAAGTGGTTTTCAATTCTCTTGGATGAAGTGAGGTTTCCAGCCAAATCAATCCGTGGGCAGGCAGCTACGTTTATTTTCTTCTTTGCTGATAAAGTCCTTCCGACTACAGAAGGTATTGTGCATGCTGCCTGAAGTTACAGATTTCTTTTGCCGTTATCTTTGGAGTAGGAGAACAGTCTGTTCGTCAACATTTACTGAGCACCCGCCGGGCATAGTAAGCGCTATACTCGATCTGGGGAGTTTGGAAAATGGGAAAGCTATTCAAGCTTCCTTAAATAATTTATTTTTATTTTTTTTAATGTTTTTTTTAAATTTATTTTTGACAGAGAGAGAGAGAGAGAGAGAGACAGAGCATGAGCAGGGGAGGGTCAGAGAGAGTGGGAGACACAGAATCCGAAGCAGGCTCCAGGCTCTGAGCCGTCAGCACGGAGCCCGATGCGGGGCTCGAACTCACAGACCGCGAGATCATGACCTGAGCTGAAGTCGGATGCTCAACCGACTGAGCCACCCAGGCGCCCCATCGGGCTTCCTTAAATAATTTAGAGTGATATGAAGAATAAAGTATCAAATGTAAAAGGAAAACCAGTTGAATTACTCCTGGGCCCGGGGTTGTCGACCATCAGATTGAAGAATCCAAGCCAGCTCGAAACCCTAATGCTAGGCCAGGCACGCCCCTGGTGACAGTGGACACAGACATGTGGAACCGTTCAGATCCATGGAGTCCTTCAATGTAACTCGAAGGACATGTGAAAGCATTTTACCAGAATCGAACACTCAGGAGATGGGGAACAAGGGAAGTCAAGGCCAGATTTAGGATTTCTTACCAGACCTTGAAGCGTTTTTTTCTTGGTCATTGGCTTGTGCAAGACTTCTCAGTTCAAATTTGCGAGGCCTAAACTTGGTGTTTCCTTATGCCTCTTCCTGATTTTGGACTCATGTGGGTGTAGGATCCCAATCCTTGCCTTTTCTCTTTCCGACTGGTGGTTGGAATCAGGCTCAGAGGTGAGCAAGAAACATTTGGCCAAGTAAGTACTTCATTTGACTTTCCAACAAACTTATTTGAAACTGGTTATCTCACACCTACCTTTTCATAGAGTAATTACTCCATTAATGGGATTAATTTAACCAGTGTCAACTGTAGTTTTAGGTTATTTATTTATTTTTTTAAAAATTTTTTCAACGTTTTTTATCTTATTTTTGGGACAGAGAGAGACAGAGCATGAACGGGGGAGGGGCAGAGAGAGAGGGAGACACAGAATTGGAAACAGGCTCCAGGCTCTGAGCCATCAGCCCAGAGCCCGACGCGGGGCTCGAACCCACGGACCGCGAGATCGTGACCTGGCTGAAGTCGGACGCTTAACCGACTGTGCCACCCAGGCGCCCCAATAGGTTATTTTTTTTTGAAGTGCTTAATATTTGGATTATTTTGAATGATCCTGAAAGATTCTTTTGACTTGAATAGGGCCTACCTGACTTCTTGAAGCACATTGGGAAATGGGGAGTGTCTCTCTCTTTTTGAAAATTTATTTATGTATTTTGAGAGACAGAGGGAGAATCAATAGTCGGGCGCTTAACTGAGCCAGCCAGGCACCCCGGGAAGTGGGTAGTTTCTGAACATGAGGCATATACATAAATTATATGACATTATATTAAATATGATCACAAAGAAGCAAAATATCCAGGTGAAGGTGAACTTTGGTAGAGTCATTCTATATCTGTGATACTAAGTGCAGTATTTAATAAATATTTATTGAGGGCTTGCTTTCAAATAGCAAATAAGATAGAGCCCAAGTAAGGAGAAGCCATGAGATAAGAGAGCATTTTCTTTTTTTTTTTTTTTTATGTTTTTGAAAGTTAATTTTGATTCAATTTTTATTTATTTTTTATTTTTTTCAATATATGAAATTTATTGTCAAATTGGTTTCCATACAACACCCAGTGCTCATCCCAAAAGGTGCCCTCCTCAATACCCGTCACCCACCCTCCCCTCCCTCCCACCCCCCATCAATCCTCAGTTTGTTCTCAGTTTTTAACAGTCTATTATGCTTTGGCTCTCTCCCACTCTAACCTCTTTTTTTTTTTTTTCCTTCCCCTCCCCCATGGGTTTCTGTTAAGTTTCTCAGGATCCACATAAGAGTGAAACCATATGGTATCTGTCTTTCTCTGTATGGCTTATTTCACTTAGCATAACACTCTCCAGTTCCATCCACGTTGCTACAAAGGGCCATATTTCGTTCTTTCTCATTGCCACGTAGTACTCCATTGTGTATATAAACCACAATTTCTTTATCCATTCATCTGTTGATGGACATTTAGGCTCTTTCCACAATTTGGCTATTGTTGAGAGAGTGCTGCTATAAACATTGGGGTACAAGTGCCCCTATGCATCAGTACTCCTGTATCCCTTGGGTTAATTCCTAGCAGTGCTACTGCTGGGTCATAGGGTAGGTCTATTTTTAATTTTTTGAGGAACCTCCACACTGTTTTCCAGAGTGGCTGCACCAATTTGCATTCCCACCAACAGTGCAAGAGGGTTCCCGTAAGAGAACATTTTCAAAAATTATTTTTTTTGTGTTAGTTTTGCAGGATGTTAATAGGTCTTGCTAAGAGCAGGGGCTCCATGGTGAAATTAACTTGACTTACACTGGGATAAATAAATACGTTTTTTTCTATTAGGACCTGCCAGCACCTTCAAATGTTCTAAAAAGTGTTTAATCCTTGGTGTGTGTGTGTGTGTGTGTGTGTTTCTTTGGACGAGAATTCTGCAGAGCACAGTAAAGCACACATATAGAGGAGATACTAAAGAAGTCAGCTGGGAAAGGGAAAGGAGGAGGGTGGAGAAGGAGGCAGCTTCTAGAGCACTGGAGTGAAGGTTCATGTGGGTTGGAGCCAGATGGTCACCAGTTCCACCGTCTCTAAGCAAGTCCTATTCTTTGATATCGTAAGAACCAGTTTCCTCTGCCAGGTATACGCAGATATTTATATATCATAGCTATTATATAGAATTATTTTTTAAATGTTTGTTTCTGAGAGAGAGAGAGAGATTGAGAGCACGTGCACATGTGGGGGAGGGGGTAGAGAGAAAGAATCCCAAGCAGGTTCCATGCTGTCAGCTTAGAGCCCAGAGCGGGGCTCAGTCTCATGAACTGTGAGGTCGTGACCTGAGCCGAAAGCAGGAGTCGGATGCTCAGTCGACTGAGCCACCCCTACAATTATTTTATACATTACATTTATATAATTATCTGTAATGCCCCCTTGCCTCCTCCCCCAACCACATATACTCTTACCCTGCTCCAACAGACCCTTATCTGGATGAGCCAGAGTGGGTGTTCTTTCCTGTAATCCACTGTGCTTATACTGAACCGTAAATTACATCATTTAAATACATTTCATAACTAACCTTTTATCATTTTTTATCACTTTCAAATTTAGTCACATGCATTCTCTCTTTTATTTCTCCCAACAATCCCTACAATAAAATAGGTATTGCTTTTATTACTATTTTACTGATTAAGACAATGCATTTCTTAATCTCTTGGGAGTGATGATTGACATTTCAGGCAGAACAAGTGTTCATTTTGAGGATATTGCAACCAGTTAGAAACTCTGGTTCTTGGCACTAAATGCCGAAGTTTAATCAAAACCACTTCTATATATATATATATTTTTTTTGCTAAACCTTCCTAAAGGGGTAGATACAGCCCCCAAGTGAGAGCCCAGGATCCTGCAGATAGATTCTGATTTGGAATTCCAATTCGAGTGTTCTGACTACAAAGCCCATTGTCTTTCTACTACAAAGCAATGATATTTCTTATCAGAAAGTCTGATAACCGGTAAGAGGTGGACCTGACTGTACCTGAAAATGGTTGTTGAATGAATGAATGGAAGGTTGAATAAACATAGATAGGCAGCCATGGATGCCATGAACCAATTTAAAGTTACAAAATTTGAAAGGTAGAGAGGAATTGTTAAAGTCCCTTTTTCAAACTGTCACTTTAAATTGATTTTGGATGGAGGAAATCTTTATAAAATAGTCCTATCTACTCCAGAGATTGTACCTTGGAATTAAAAACTATAGATTTGGTTTATTATTAGTTTCTCTCTTCTTTTATGAAGAAATCTATGGTGAAGTGTAGAAATCAAGTCTGTAATATTCTCTCTTTTTCATTCTTTCTTCAGATAAGATCCACCGTGTGTCTTTTATGTACTGATTATTGAAAGAATGAAAATACTTAAAAGAGAGTGAAATGTGGTTGAGACCTACTAAGTATTCTGTGGAAAATTATCTTGGGTCTCATTATGGATGATTTAGAAATATGGATGATTTTAAAATTTGGCATTTCCTAGTCATTTTATTCTCTGCGTTGTTGAAAACCCCAAACCTTACAATTGGAATTCGCGTGCAATTATATCACATTGTTTTTTCTTCTTCAAAAGCAGTGCTTAACGTTTGATGCGAACCATGAATGTCACTGCCAACCTTCCATCATCCCACTGGCCTAAAGAAATTTGCTGTCCTGAATATATTTAATGTACAGTAGATAGAGATTCTAGACATTTCTTCTGGATCATTTGTCATGTAAGAGCAACTTGATATGTGGCATTATGGCCCTGGAGCAGATTCCACAAAAAACTGCTACCTGGCAAAAGAGTGTCGTGGAAAAACACTAGAGCGAGAGCTAAAACAAATGCAGATGGGTAAGTTTGAAGTGGCATCTGAGTGTTGGCATTTTATTTTCCGGGAAGTTGTTGTGCTACGGAGTTGTCACATAGAAAATAGTATCTTATCTTGCTATCCAAATTACGTTTTAAATTGTGGTTCATCATGAAATGGTTCTTTTTGACATTAATCTCAGTCATGGATATGGAGACAGCGGATTCAGTGCCCTTCAGAGAACACTGTGTTTGTAGAACATTTTGTACTTGTATTTTAGTTTTGACAGGAAGAAAAGTCTATTAAACGCTTTATTCTAGAGATCTGTCTTTAGATGAGATGGTACCAGTGTCTACCCAGCTGCCTAAATCTGAAAACAAAGATCATAGTAGGTCCCTCATTGTCCTTTATCCAGTCATCATGAAGACAGATCACTTACCCAAGAATCCCTCCACTCCTCCCCTCTGCCCTCCTCGGTCACAGTCCCTGTGGAAGCTATTGTCAAGTTCAGCACTTCTTACTGTCTTCTGCTCTATCCCCAGCTGAGAAAACAACTCCTGTTTTTGCCTTCCTCCAAGAGGTTCTGTTACCCCCTTCTCTGGGGAACATGCACTTATCCTTTAAGTCTTGGCTTTTAAAAAAAATTTTTATTAAAAAAATTTCTTTTAATGTTTATTTATTTTTAAGAGAGACAGAGACAGAGTGCGAGCACGGGAGGGGCAGAGAGAGAGGGAGACACAGAATCCAAAGCAGGCTCCAGGCGCCGAGCTGTCAGCACGGAGCCCGATGTGGGGTTCTAACTCATGAACTGCAAGATCATGACCTGAGTTCCAGTCAGATGCTTAACTGACTAAGCTACCCAGGTGCCCTTTAAGTAACTTCTTTTAAGTTTATTTATTTTTATTTTTGAGAGACAGAGAGAGAGATAATTTTCTTTTAGAGTGAGAAAGAGAGAGACAGCAGGGGAGAGGGGCAGAGGGAGAGAGAGAGAGAATCTTAAGCAGGCTCTATGCTCAGTGCAGAGCCCGATGTGGGGCTTGAGCTCACAACTGTGAGATCATGACCTGAGCTGAAATCAAGAGTTGGACGCTTAACTGACTAAGTCACCCAGGTGCCCCACGAGTAAATATTTCATCAACTATGCAGATGTGACCAGAGTTTGACTAATTGTGCTTAATAAGCAGTGGAATATTTGCTATTGGTAATATAGAGGACACATCAAAATATGTGTTCATTTCTATAAAAACTGTATCCTAAGTCTCATTTTGGCAGTTTTAATGAAAACACAGGGTCTTCTAAACATTTTCCAGCTTTTCTTCTTGATGAGAAACCAACTGGATTCCTTCTACATCACTGATTTCTCTTGGTCTTAGATTGAGGGTGGTACAATTCTGAGCTCCTAAGGATTTGCAAGATACGAGGACTGAGATTGGAAGTAGTAAGCATACGGGGCGCCTGGGGGGCTCAGCCAGTTAAGCGTCCGACTTCAGCCCAGGTCATAATCTCGTGGTCCGTGAGTTTGAGCCCCACATTGGGCTCCGTGCTGACAGCTTGGAGCCTATAGCCAGTTTCCGATGCTGTGTCTCCCTCTCTCTCTACCCCTCCCCTGCTTGCGCTCTGTCTCTCAAACATAAATAAACATTAAGAAAAAGATTCAAAGGAAATAGTAAGCATATGGATATTTTTGAAAAAAGAAAACAAACCTAGAGAACTCTCAGTAGATACTTATATGGAAGAACTTTGTCACATTCATCATTTAGATCTCTGAAGCTCAGCTAATAGAAAGTAGAACTTGCAAGGTCAAAATCCCCATTATGTGGGATTCTGTGATTTAATAATCATGGTCCTATCAAAGGAAAAATGTAAAATAAGAGGGGCCAGGGCTTCTTGAGTTTTTAGGTTATAAATCATACAAGTAATGGTTCTTTTAATTTTATTTTATTTATTTTTAAAAATTTTTTTTTCAACGTTTATTTATTTTTGGGACAGCGAGAGACAGAGCATGAACGGGAGAGGGGCAGAAAGAGAGGGAGACACAGCATCGGAAACAGGCTCCAGGCTCTGAGCCATCAGCCCAGAGCCTGACGCGGGGCTCGAACTCCCGGACCGCGAGATCGTGACCTGGCTGAAGTCAGACGCTTAACCGACTGCGCCACCCAGGCGCCCCACCTTTTTATTTATTTTTTATTTTTTATTTTTTTTTTAATTTTTTTTTCAACGTTTATTTATTTTTTGGGACAGAGAGAGACAGAGCATGAACGGGGAGGGGCAGAGAGAGAGGGAGACAGAATCGGAAACAGGCTCCAGGCTCTGAGCCATCAGCCCAGAGCCCAACGCGGGGCTCGAACTCCCGGACCGCAAGATCGTGACCTGGCTGAAGTTGGACGCTTAACCGACTGCGCCACCCAGGCGCCCCATCTTTTTATTTTTAAAGTAATGTCTACACCCAACATGGGGCTTGAACTCACAACCCGGAAATCAAGAGTTGCATGCTCTGGCAGCTGAGCCGGCCATGTGCTCCTGGTTCTTAATAATAATAGGTCTCTTCTGACAATACTGTGGATAAAAGAAAAGCATGAAAATTAAAATTGCTTTCAATTTATGGTCCACTATATCTGTTTCCTGAATCTTATGATAAATGGATTGTTCTAGTGATTATTTTGATCTTTAAGTTATAAAATGTTTGGTAAAAAAACCATTAGCTTATAGATAACCACAAAATCTTTAAATAACAAATATTTCTATTTTTTAAAATGTTTTATTTACTTTTGAGAGAGAGGAAGAGAGAGCGTGAAGCGGGGAGGGGCAGAGAGACAGAGGGAGACACAGCATCTGAAGCAGACCCCAGGCTCCGAGCTGTCAGCACAGAGCCAGACATGGGGCTCGAACTCACGAACCGTGAGATCGCGACCCGAGCTGAAGTCAGACGCTCAACCAACTGAGCCACCCAGGCGCCCCTATTTCTATTTTTAAAATAGTTATATTTATTACTTATTTATATTTAAAAAATGCTTATATTTCTTACTGCTGTTTCTTGTATTAAATATACTGGCTAAAACCTCAGGTACAATGTTGAATATATGAAACAGCAAGCATCTTTTCCTGTTTTTGTTTTTTTAAGGGAAATGTTTTTAAGCCTTCTTAAAAAATTAAAAAAATTAAAAAATATGTAATTTATTGTCAGATTGGCTTCCATACAACACCCAGTGCTCATCCCGACAAGTGCCCTCCTCAGTGCCCATCACCCACTTTCCCCTCTCCCCCACCCCCTCATAAATCCTCAGTTTGTTCTCTGTATTTAAGAGTCTCTTGGGGTTTGCCTCTCTCTCTCCCTGTTTGTAACTTTTTTTTCTCCCTTCCCTTCCCCTATGGTCTTCTGTTAGGTTTCTCAAGATCCACATATGAATGAAAACATATGGTATCTGTCTTTCTCTGACTGACTTATTTCACTTAGCATAATACCTCCCAGTTCCATCCACATTGCTGCAAATGGCAGAATTTCATTGCCAAGTAGTATTCCATTGTATACATAAACCATATCTTCTTTATCCATTCATCCATTGATGGACATTTAGGCTCTTTCCATAATTTGGCTATTGTTGAAAGTGCTGCTATAAACATTAGGGTACAAGTGCCCCTCTGCATCAGTACTCCTGTATCCCTTGGGTCAATTCCTAGCAGTGCTATTGCTGGGTCATAGGGTAGATCTATTTTTAATTTTTTGAGGAACCTCCACACTGTTTTCCAGAGTGGCTACACCAATTTGCATTCCCACCAACAGTGCAAGAGGGTTCCCGTTTCTCCACATCCTCGCCAGCATCTATAGTCTCCTGATTTGTTCATTTTAGCCACTCTGACCAGTGTGAGGTGGTATCTCAGTGTGGCTTTGATTTGTATTTCCCTGATGATGAGTGAGGTTGAGCATCATTTCATGTGTTTGTTGGACATCTGGATATTCTTTGGAAAAGTGTCTATTCATGTCTTCTGCCCATTTCTTCACTGGATTATTTGTTTTTTGGGTGTGGAGTTTGTTGAGTTCTTTATAGATTTTGGATACTAGCCCTTTATCTGATATGTCATTTGCAAATATCTTTTCCCAATCTGTTGGTTGCCTTTTAGTTTTGTTGATTGTTTCCTTCTCTGTGCAGAAGCTTTTTATCTTGATGAGGTCCCAATAGTTCATTTTTGCTTTTAATTCCCTTGCCTTTGGAGATGTGTCAAGTAAGAAATTTCTGTGGCTGAGGTCAGAGAGGTTTTTTTCCTGCTTTCTCCTCTAGGGTTTGGATGGTTTCCTGTCTCACATTCAGGTCCTTTATCCATTTTGAGTTTATTTTTGTGTACCGTGTAGGAAAGTGGTCTAGTTTCATTCTTCTGCATGTTGCTGTCCAGTTCTCCCAGCACCATTTGTTAAAGAACTGTCTTTTTTTCCATTGGATATTCTTTCCTGCTTTGTCAAAGATTAGTTAGCCATAGATTTGTGGGTCCAATTCTGTGTTCCCTATTCTATTCCATTGGTCTATGTGTCTGTTTTTGTTCCAATACCATGTGCCGATACATGATGATTACAGCTTTGTAGTAGAGGCTAAAGTCTGAGACTGTGATGCCTCCCACTTTGGTTTTCCTCTTTGATATTACTTTGGCTATTCGGGGTCTTTTGTGGTTCCATACAAATTTTAAGATTGTTTGTTCTAGCTTTGAGAGAAGAATGCCGGTGCAATTTTGATTGGGATTGCACTGAATGTGTAGATTGCTTTGGGTAATATGACATTTTAACAATATTTATTCTTCCAATCCATGAGCATGGAATATTTTTCCATTTCTTTGTGTCTTCTTGAATTTCTTTCATAAGCTTTCTATAGTTTTCAGCATACAGATCTTTTACATCTTTGGTTAGGTTTATTCCTAGGTATTTTATGGTTCTTGGTGTCATTGTAAATGGGATCAGTTTCTTTATTACTCTTTCTGTTGCTTCATTATTGGTGTATAAAAATGCAACTGATTTCTGTGCATTGATTTTGTACCCTGTGACTTTGCTGAATTATGTATCAGCTCTAGCAGACTTTGGCTGGAGTCTGTTGGGTTTTCCATGTAAAGTATCATGTCGTCCGTGAAAAGTGAAAGTTTGACGACTTCTTTGCCAATTTTGATGCCCTTGATTTCATTTTGTTGTCTGTTTGCTGATGCTAGAACTTCCAACACTATGTTAAACAACAGCGGTGAGAGTGGACGTCCCTGTCGTGTTCCTGATCTCAGAGGGAAAGCTCTCAGTTTTTCCCCATCGAGGATAACATTAGCTGTGGGCTTTTCATAAATGGCTTTTATGATGTTTAAGAATGTTTCTTCTATCCCGACTTTCTTGAGAGTTTTTATTAAGAAAGGATGCTGTATTTTGTCAAATGCTTTTTCTGCATCTATTGACAGGATCATGTGGTTCTTATCCTTTCTTTTATTAATGTGATGTATCACATGGAATGATTTGCAAATATTGAACCAGCCCTGCAGCCCAGGAATGAATCCCACTTGATCATGATGAATAATCCTTTGTATATGCTGTTGAATGTGATTTGCTAGTATCTTGTTGTGAATTTTTGCATTCATGTTCATCAGGGACATTGGCCTGTAGTTCTCCTTTTTTGTTGGGTGTCTGGTTTGGGAATCAAAGTAATGCTGGCTCTGTAGAATGAGTCTGGAAGTTTTCCTTCCATTTCTATTTTTTTGGAACAGCTTGAGAAGGATAGGTATTAACTCTGCTTGAAATGTCTGGTGGAATTCTTCAGGGAAGCTAGGTTTCTGTCCCTTCTGTGGATTTTTTTTAATTAAAAAAATTTTTTTAATGTTTATTTATTTTTGAGAACAAGAAAGACAGAGCATGAGCGGAGAGGGGCAAAGAGAGAGGGAGACACAGAGTCCAAAGCAGGCTCCAGGCTCTGAGCTGTCAGAACAAAGCCCAGTGCAGGGCTCTAACTCATGGACTGTGAGATCATAACCTGAGCCAAAGGTGACTGCTTAACCGACTGAGCCACCCAGGTGCCCCTGTCCCTTCTGTGTTTTAAAAGCTTGTTATGTGCTCTGCACCTGTGAGCACTGCTATATTAAAGGAGGGTCATACACTGTCCATGGCCTGGCCCTTCAGGAGGTGTTTTTTGGAGAATGTTACTTGCTCTCTGTTGTTGTGACTTTGGTTATTTTATTTGCCTACTCGTAGTGATGTTTTGGACTCTCCACCTGTCATGCTTTGATTTGTTCCTTGAAGTAGCCCTGGAAAGGAAAACAAACAGACAAACAAACAGAAAACAAAAACACACAAACAAAAGAAAAAAGAGAGAAAGAAAAAAAAAAAAAAAACCACCAAAAGCCAAAACCAGAAACACCAGCTACAAGTAAAGAACAGGGTAGAGGCAGTGCTGATGGAGAGCACATACAAAGAGAGAAATGACAAGGGGGGGTGGGGTGGGGGGGGTGGGGAATAAACATTGACTAGGCAGAGAGACTAAAAGGCTTAATCCAGCAAGAGAGATAGGAGAATAAAGAAGGAGGTGGGGAAAAAGAAAAGAAGATAAAGTTGCCCAGACAGAAAAAACTATATGGCTTAATGATTCCAGAGAGAGAGAGAGAGAAAGGAAAGTTAAGAAGGAGGGGTAGAACATGTATCAAGAGAATGGGTTAAATAGGTCTGCTTGAACAACCAGAGTAACCAGAATAGAGGAGGGAAGAGATAAGAAGGAGAAACGGAAGGAAGAACATATCTAAGTAACAAGAATTGTCGGAGAATTAATCCAGGCAATGTGGCAGCGCTGGTCTGGGGGAGGGGCTGTCTGGATCCTCAGCATCTATCCTGCTCCAGGGTCTGCGCAGTTGCCTGGCGTGGAGGGGCGTGGTTTGTGGCAGGTCCTGCCTCCACTGTGGGCCCCACTGACCTATCCCTGAGGCCCTGCCTTGGGTGGTGGTGGGGAGAAAAACAGTGACCCTCCAGTCTCTCCTCCACGACCTGGTGTCCCAAATCACTCCGTGGGAGCTGTCCTCACTGTGCCGTGGGCACAGACGAGGCGGTCTGTCTCTCTCCACCGACTCCCGTGCCCCAGCGCTTGGCTGGGATTTAAATTGGGGGAAGTAGGGGGATCTGAACTTCCCGCGTCTCTCAAACAAAGAAGGGTTGAAGCCAGAGGACGCCCCAGCACTGGGGAAACGCAGCTGGCGCCACCCAGTATGTGGACCCTGGACAGGTTTTGTCCTGTCCTGCTGCCCTCCAGGGAGGGGATCGCTTTCTCCTACTGCAGACTGCCCCCCTGACCTAGACACCGAGCCCGGGGCTGGCTCCTCTCCTCCCCAGGTGCGCCATCCGGGCAGCCGGCCCCAGTCCGGAGAAAGCCCCGCAGTTAGAGATTGGATTTTCTCGATCCTGGTCCAAGGTTTTTCTCTTGTCCCATAGTCTTATGCTTCCCCGGCCTCTCTTTCTCTTCCCTTTGTCTCTCTGCAAAAGGGGATCCCTCCCCTCCATTGTTTTTTCTCTCCCAGTTTGCAATCACGCACTTAGAGTCCGTCCGGTTGTCCCCGTGTATCTCTGGTAGCGACTCAGTCTCTTTTCCTCCCAGACTGTTGGGTTTCAAAGGCCTCTGGCTTCAACCCTTCTTTGTTTGAGAGACGCGGGGAGTTTGGATCCCCCCCGCCCCCACTTCTCCCCATTCAGAGCTGATTTCTATGGAGGCACCGAAGTCTCCTTACCAGGGAATGTAAAGGGAGGGAAACCCTTACATTCCAGGAAAAGACAGGAGAACCCACCGGGCAGCGGCCAAAGAGGGTCCAAGAGTGGACCCCCAGGCTCTCTTGCTGGGAGCACAGACCTTTAAGGCTTTAACAACACATTTGGATCTAATCTTCCTTCCTTCCTTCCTTCCTTCCTTCCTTCCTTCCTTCCTTCCTTCCTTCCTTCCTCTCTTTCTTTCTTTCTTTCTTTCTTTCTTTCTTTCTTTCTTTCTTTTTTTGAGAAAGAGAGAGGGAGGGGCAGGGAAAGAGGGAGACACAGAGTCCAAAGCCAGCTCCAGGCTCTGAGCTGTCAGCATGGAGCCCGACATGGGGCTCAAACCCACAAACCATGAGATCATGACCTGAGCCAAAGTTGGATGCTTAACTCACAGAGCCACCCAGGTGTTCCAACACATTTGGATTTTAACTGATGATCAATATCTGATTTAAAGAAATTCTTTTCAATTCCTATTTCTTTAGGAAATTTACTCCTAAATAGTTGAATTTTGTCAGATTTTTTTCTTCATCTATTGAGATAACCATATGGGTTTTGCTACTTTAATGTGCTAGTGTAAATTAAGCTGAGAGTAATTAAAATATTCTTGATTATTTATTCATTTTATTTTTAATTTTAGAGAGAGAGCACGCCTGAGCAGGGGTAGAGGGAGAGAGGGTCTTGTTTTTTTTATTTAAAAAAAAAATTTTTTTTTAAACGTTTATTTATTTTTGGGACAGAGAGAGACAGAGCATGAACGGGGGAGGAGCAGAGAGAGAGGGAGACACAGAATCGGAAACAGGCTCCAGGCTCTGAGCCATCAGCCCAGAGCCCGACGCGGGGCTCGAACTCCCGGACCGCGAGATGGTGACCTGGCTGAAGTCGGACGCTTAACCGACTGCGCCACCCAGGCGCCCTGGTTTTTTTTATTTTTAAGTTTGTTTATTTTTGGGAGAGAGAGAGAGAGGAAGAAAGCTAGTGAGCAAGTGAGCAGGGGAGGGGCAGAGAGAGAGAATCCCAAACAGGCTCTGAGCTTCATGGAGCCCAACTCAGGGCTTGATCTCATGAACTGTGAGATCGTGACCTGAGCCAAAATCAAGAGTCTGATGCTTGACCAACTGAGCCACCCGGGTGCCCTGAGAGAGAGAATCTTAAGCAGGCTCTACACTCAGCACTCATGATACGGGGCTCCATCCCACAACCCTGGGACCGTGACCTGAGCCGAAATCAAGAATCATCCTCTCGGGGCGCCTGGGTGGCGCAGTCGGTTAAGCATCCGACTTCAGCCAGGTCACCATCTCGCGGTCCGGGAGCTCGAGCCTCGCGTCAGGCTCTGGACTGATGGCTCGGAGCCTGGAGCCTGTTTCCGATTCTGTGTCTCCCTCTCTCTCTGCCCCTCCCCCATTCATGCTCTGTCTCTCTCTGTCCCCCCCAAAAAATAAATAAACGTTGAAAAAAAAATTAAAAAAAAAATCATCCTCTCAACTGACCGAGCCCTGGGGGTTTTTGATATTTTAAAAAGAAAAAAAAAACAAACCATCCTACCTTTTGTAATTGTTTTTCCTGTACATTCCTCCACTTGGTTTGGAAATATTTCTTTCAGATTTTTGTATCTAATAGTTACAAAAATAAGCCGTGGGCCTCTCAGTTTTATTTCTAGTAACAAAAAGAAAAGGGAAAGAAACCAGTAGCTCTACCCATAAGCTCGTGAGGGTGGGGTACGTGGGTCTGTTTGGGAAAGAGCTGGAGTCCTTCCCACCAGCGCCAGGTTCTCCAAGCTGCACGCTGGGCAGTGTGCAGAGGACGTGGGGGGACCTGTAGCTGCACGGGCGGGCGGTGGAGTCACCGGTTGGGTGCTGTGAACACCCTGCCATCCAGAACCAGCACCCAGGAAGTGCATCACAGGGGAAACCTGTGTTTAATCACAAGTCAGGGGGCAGGTCCTCCGACAGCTGCTGTGTATGGCTGCTACCATTACAGGCATTTCCCCGGGGTGGGGGGGGGGGGTGGGGGGGAGGGAGAGAGCGTCCCAGAGAAGACAAGACCCTACAAAGTTGGGGTCATCTTTCCGACGTCCGATGGGAAATTGCTGTCGGTCAGGCTGCTTCTCGGGGATCAAAGCTACGGTCTCTTTGATGATGGCCTGCTCAGTTTAAAAGCTGTCACTTGAGAGACAATTACAGTAGAATACATTCAACCTCAGCCAGCTTTTCTACTATCTCAGGATCAAAATGTCCCCTTTCTCCACTCTGCTGATCGGATACACACACAGGAAGGGCAAGGGATTCATAAACCTAGTCTGTTGCTCACCAGCTCTACTGGTGGAGGGTTTGCTCTTCTCACTTACTGAAGGGGAGAACGTCCCATTTATGGTATTGAACTAAAAATTACATTTTACCCTTAAAAGGCAAGGAGTTGCAAATGATGATTCCTGGCTAGAATTTAAATAAAAAATAAAAGCATAAAATAACGCTATAATAGACGCTCTTCCTCTAGTTCTGTCTCAGGTTATTGCTTGGATTCTTAGCCTAGTTCAAGGAAACCGAATCAGGTCTGTGAAAAATTTAATTTCTTGCTTCCCTGCCAAAAAAAAAAAAAAAAAAAAAAAAAAAAAAAAGGAAGCTTGTAACATAAGTTATCCAACAGAGCCCAAAGGCTTACATATAATCACTATTTTATTAATCAGGGATTCTTGACAAGGCACCCATGAACTTCACAGCAGGGGGTGAGAATGAGCCTCTATGTCAAGTTTTTGATCCGTGTACATTTGTGAATTAAAAACAAGTTTTTTAAAAAGGCTTATTTATTCTGAGAGAGGGACAGAACATGAGCAGGAGGGGCAGAGCAAGAGAGGGACACAGAATCTGAAGCAGGCTCCGGGCCCTGAGCTGTCAGCACAGAGCCTGGCATGGGCTTGAGATCATGACCTGAGCCAAAGTTGGATGCTGAACTGACTGAGCCATCCAGGTGCCCCATTGGTGAATTTTTTAAAGGAGGGGCTGTATTACCTTCGTTGTATTCTTAAGATATTCCCAATACCAAAAATGTTAAGAACCACTGATCTGGAAGAATATATATATACACATATACATATATATACATATATACATATACATATATATACATATATATATATTTGTGTGTGTGTGTGTGTATATATATATATATATATATATTTTTTTTTTTTTAAGTATTTGTGCACCCACTTAACAAAACAGCAAAATGCCTTAGACAGCTACCAGTTTGGTTTACTGCCTTCTGAGGTCATTTATTAAACTGGATATAAGGATTCAAGGGAGACTAGAATTGACTGATAATTGTTTTTTAAAGTTTCATCTTTAGCTTTTATAATGTTGACTATGACATATCCTCTTTGATAAAATGCTTTAACGAAAATACCAGAAGAAGACAAGTTACATTTGTGTTTTTATCCAGAGCTGCTCTCCTATGCAAATAGATTTCTTGACTAGTGCTCAACTACTGACTGAGCTAAACGGGCATGTCCCTTGTCGATTGTCTGTAGTTTTCCTTAAGTGGAAACTGTTTTCCTGACGAAAATGAGAAACTCTGCAGGAAATTTAATTTTAACATAATCCCTAGATTTGCAGCTGTGTTCATTTTGTATTAAATGCTAGTAACAGTTACATAAGCTATCTTTTTAGCTAATGGAAAATTTAAAAATTTAAAAATTCTTTTAAAAGATGCAAAAAGAATGTGATAAAAGTGGGGAATTTGACAGGTGGCTTCATTTCATTTTCAGAATGTATTTTAAACACTTAGCATATTTTCTACATACACATTTCAAGCAGTTATTCACCAATTTTTTATGAATCACATGATTGGTACCAGGCACACGTCTGGGTGCTGGGGATAGGGCAGGGGACGAAAGAGACAAAATCCCTGTCTTCCTGGAGTTTATATTCTTGGGGGGGGGGGGAAGAAATGCAATAGATGAATGAATGAATGAATGAATGAACGAATGAATGAGTATTTCAATATCACGTAAGATTTTGTTGTGAAGGAAAGGAAAATAGGATGGAGGAAAACAGAGTTACGGCTGTTTAGGATAAGGTGGTCAACTGACCTTTCTCTGGGGGGCAACTTGAGGGCATACATGGAAATAAAATAAGAATACAAGTTATGCGAAATATAGAGGAAGAAAGAAGGAAAAGAAAAATTTTAAAAAGGAAGGAAGGAAAGGAAGAAAGAATAAGAAAAAAGGAAGGAAGAAAGGAGCCCTCCCAAAGCTGTGAGGACCTCACTGAAGTAAGCTATAAGTAATTATCTTAACACTGAATATGACCGATGTGTATTTAAAACATTATGCTTGTACAAAACACACCAGAGAGCCAGCATCCAAATTGAACATCTCTTTTAGCTGCGTAGTACATTTTTACAATGAAGTAATTTTGGCTGAAAATATTTGAAAATGCCTAATTAAAAATTGCTTTTAGAAACAGTTTCTGGAGGGTCCTGGGTGGCTTGGTCAGTTAAGCATCTGGCTCTTGACTTGGGCTCAGGTCACGATCTTGTGGTTTGTGGGTTCTAGCCCTATGCTGGGCTCTGTGGTGACCGTACAGAGCCTGCTTCAGGTTCTCTCTCTCTCCCTCTCTCTCTGCCCCTCCCCCACTTGTGCACTCTGTCTCTCTCTCTCAAAATACATAAATAAACTTAAAAAAAACAATTTATGAACTGTACAATGATTCAGTCTCATTATTAGACACTTAGAGCTCATTTTTGACCAAGTATATTACCAGCTCGATCACCCACTTTTTTCTTTAGATTTGGTGCTGGTGGTTTCTGGCTATTTCCAAAAATCAGCCTGGACTCAAAAGGTGGAGAAATACAACCAGAAAAGCTAGACTGCTAGCTTGCAGGCCATTTCAATGGGCCTTTCAGGAGAGAAGGAAGCCAAGGGAAAGGGAAAGGAAAGATGTGAACAACTATTTTTAAAAAAAGTTATTTTTTGTGTGTGTGTATAATTGACACACAATGTTACATTAGTTTCAGGGGTACAACAAAGTTAGTCAACTTCTTTTATTTTTAATTTTTTAAATTTTAGTTATTTTTGAGAAAGAGAGAGAGGCAGAGCATGGGCAGGGGAGGGGCAGAGACAAAGGGAGACACAGAATTTGAAGCAGGTTCCATTAACTTCTTAATACATCATGTTATGCTCAAAACAAATGTAGCCACCATCTGTCACCACACAGCACTATTATGTCACTGACTCTATTCCTTGTGCTATGCCTTTTGTTCCCATGCCTTACTCGTTCCATAACTGGAAACCTGGATCTCCCATTCCCCTTCACCCATTTTGTCCCCTTTCCTGCCCCACCCCTGCAACCATCAGTTTGCTCTCTGTATTTACAGGCCTGATTCTGGTTTTTGTTTATTCGTTTATTTTATTTTTCTTAATGTTTATTTGTTTTGAGAGAGAGAGAGAGAGAGAGAGAAAGAGTGTGTGTGTGTGCATGAGTGGGGGAGGGACAGTGGTTTTTGTTTGTTTACTTATTTTAGTTTTTATTTTTTTAATGTTGATTTATTTATTTTGAGAGAGAGTATGTACATGAGTGGGGGAGGGACAGAGAGAGAGAGGGAGAGAGAGAATACCAAGAAGGCTCTGCACTGTTAGCCCTTAACCGACTGAGCTACCCACGTGCCCATTTTGTTTTTTAGATTCCACATATAAGTGAAATCATATGGTATGTGTCTTTCTCTGATTTATTTCAGTTAGAAATTTACTCTGTACACCCTTCCATGTTATTGCACATGGCAAGGTTTTATTTTTTATGGCTAAGTAATACTCCATTGTGTGTGTGTGTGTGTGTGTGTGTGTGTGTGTGTGTACCATTTCTTTATTCATCTACTGAGGGACACTTAGGTTGCTTCCATATCTTGGCTGTTATATGTAATGTTGCAATAAACATAGGGGTGCACATATCTTTTCAAATTAGTGTTTTCGTTTTCTTTGGGTAAATACTCATTAGTGGAATTACTGGATTATATGGTATTTCTATTTTTAATTTTTTGAAGAATCTCCATACTGTTTTCCACAATGGCTATACCAATTTACATTCGTACTAATAGTGCATGACGGTTCGTTTTCCTCCATATTCTCACCAATACTTGTTATTGCTTGGGTTTTTTATTTTAGCCATTGTAACAGAAGCAAAGTGATATCTCACTGTGGTTTTGATTTGCATTTTCCTGATGATGAATGATATTGAGCATCTTTTTATGTGTCTGTCGAGTGTCTGAATGTCTTCTTTGAAAAAAATGTCTATTCAAGTCCTCTGCTTATTTTTCATTGGATTACTTGGGGTCTTTTGGTGTTGAGTTACATAAGTTCTGTATACATTTTAGATACTAACCTTTAATTAGATATTAAATGAATATATCATTTGAAACTATCTTTTCTCATTCGGTTGGCCGTCTTTTTGTTTTGTTGATGCTTCCCTTCACTGTGCAAAAGCTTTTTATGTCGATGTAGTCCCAATAGTTTATTTTTGCTTTTGTTTCTCTTGCCTTAGGAGATATATCCAGAAAAATGTTGCTGCAGCCAATGTAAAGAGATTACTGGATATTATTTCTTCTAGCAGTTTTATGGTTTCAGGCCTCACGCTGAGGTCTTTAATCCATTTTGAGATTTTGTGTGTGTGTGTGTATGGTGTTAGAAAGTGGTCCAGTTTCATTCTTCTGCATGTAGCCCCAGTTGCCCAGCACCATTTATTGAAGAGACTACCTTTTGCCCTTTGTATATTCTTGCCTCCTTTGTTGTAGATTAATTGACCATGTAAGTGTGGGGTTTTGTTTCCCTCCCGTCCCGGGCTCTCTATTCTGTTCGATTGATCTCTGTGTCTGTTTTTATGCCGGTACCATACTGTTTTGCTTATTACAGCTTTGTAGTATATCTTGAAATCTGGAATTGTGATAGCTCCAGTTTTGTTCTTCTTTCTCAAGATTGCTTTGGTTATTTGGGGTTTTCTGTGGATCCAAAGAAACGTTAGTGTTATTTGTTCAGTGCCATGAAAAATGCTGTTTGTATTATAAGGATTTCATTGAATGTGTCAATTCGCAATCTGTAGATTCTGTCCATACTCACAATGCTTTGGTGAGTATGGACATTTTAACAATATCAGTTCTTATAGTCCCTGAGCATGGAGTATCTTTCCATCTTTGTCATCTTCAATTTCTTTCGTCAGTGTTTAGTAGTTGTCAGAGTACAGGTCTTTTACCTCCTTGGTTAAGTTTATTACAAGGTATTTTATTCTTTTTGGTGCGATGGTACATGGATTTATTTTCTTAATTTCTCTTCCTGCTACTCTGTTCTTAGTGTATAGATATGCTACCAGTTTCTGGGTATTAATTTTATATCTTGCAACTTCACTGAGTTAATTAATTACTTCTAGCAGTTTTTTGGTAGAGTCTTGAGGGTTTTCTGTGTATAGTATCATGTCATCTGTAAATAGTGACAGTTTAATTTCTTCCTTACCAGTATGGATGCCTCTTATTTCTTTTTCTTACCTGATTGCTGTGGCTAGGGGTTCCTTTTAGGTTGAATAAAAGTGGTGAGAGTGGACATCCTTGGTTTGTACCTGATCTTGGGGAAAAAGCTCTCAGTTTTTCACCATTGAGTATGATGTTAGCTATAGGTTGACGTTTTCTTATTTTTATAACCAGGCAACTAGAGCGGATACTTTTTAGCTCAGATATAGAATTGCTATTTTTTCTTTGTAGTTCCTTAATTAGATGTTTGATATATCAGAACAAATAAAATATTACATATGGTTGCTAATTACATTAATATGCCAAATTCTGATAGGCTTTCTACAAACTCTTTTTGACCCAAATCGCCTCAAAATAATTTCTCGCCACTCCAGACAGTCATCAGATGGGTATCAGGTGTGTTTAGTAGATAGGACTGCCTCAAGGATGAAAGGCTAGGTGAGGCCACAGAGTCAAAGTGACTGTTTGGGAGTCATCCAGCTCATATTTGATTTTCTGGAAGTCTATTTCATTGGTTAAGAGGCCCCCGACTCACCAGCTGCCATTTTCATTAATACATTTTCCTTAATTTTTTCTTTTAGTCTTGGCATCTATTTATTTATCTAGATATTGCATCCAGTTTTGAATACTTAAGAAAAAGAATTTCCCCTTGCTCTTGGTCTACAACCAAGATACTTCATAACAGAATTACGTGAATAGCCCTGTCCGTAGCTTTCTCAAGTTTTATAATGTTTATAGGATACTCAGCTCTTGCTTTTTCTTTTCTAAAAAAATAAATGTATTATAAAGACATGCAAGAACAGGTGTGACTAATGGTATTGTGCTTTCCTATACTTCATCTTTTATTTACAGTAGGGGCCACAGATTATTGACCCATAGGGTTGAACCTCCTAGGACCCATGTCAAGTTTGATCCCTTTTGCTGAGCTTCTATTTATGTTTGGTAAATATACTTCACTAAGCCAGATCCTTCTCCCTCTACTTTATCACTTGAGTCCCTCTTTTCCCTCCACGTAATCTTGCATCCATTAGCACTACAGATGGTAGACAGGACTCCAGTGTGTTTCTAATATCTAATGGTAAGGACATGATAGGGAACTTTGAACTCTCTGACCTACCATGTAAAGTTTCATACACACACACTCTCTCTCTCTCTCTCTCTCTCTCTCTCTCTCTCTCTCTCTCTCTCTCTCTCTCTCTCTCTCTCTCTCTCTCTCACACACACACACACACACACACACACATATACATATGTATATACTTACAGTCAATCCTCAGTATTCATGGATTCCATATTTACAAATGTGCCCATTTGCTAAAATTTATTTGTAACCCCCAAATCAATACTGGGGTGTTTTCACTGTCATTCATGGACAAGCACAGAGAGGTGAAAATTTTAACTTTCTCAACTGAGGTCACACATTCTCAACTGAGGTCAAACAATGTGACATCCTGCCCTCTTGTTTTAGCTCTTATACTCTAAAGTCCTTTTTGTGGTCTATTTAGTACCAAGTTTTTTTTTTTTTACAGTTTTGTTCTTTTTATTGCTGTTTTTTTTCTATTTGAAATGGTCCCCAAGAGTAGGGCGGAAGTGTTGGTGAATGTTTCCATGCCCAAGAAGGCTGTGATGTGTCTGATGGAGAACATACATGTCAGATAAACTTGGTTCAGGCATGAGGTGTAGTGCTGTTGGTTGTGGGCTCAATGTTTATGAATCAACAATGCATATGAAGTAAGGTGTCTTTAAACAGAAACACACAAAAAGCCAAAGATATGTATTGCTTGGCTGATGAAAGCACGCCCAGAGGCTTGCGATGAGCTAACCCTGTATTTCTTCTAGGAGCAATAGCTCAGTGTTTGCTAATTCAGTGTTTTTGGGAACTGTACAGAGCCTAACTACCATGAATAATGAAAATCTACTCTGTGTGTGTATGTTTGTATACAAAGAAATATATTCGCTGTCATTTTTAGGTAATTAATTAAAAACAAATAACTTTACAGTAAATGAAAAATCAATGGGTGTCTGTAGATACTGTGAAAGATGCATCAAAAAGACATTGTTCTTGGGTGAGAGGAAAGGGAAGACATTGATCAAAGGGTACAAACTTTCAGTTACATGATGAAGTTGTGGGAGCCTAATGTACAGCATGGGGAATATCATTACTAATAATGTATAGTTGAAATTTGCTAAGAGAGTAGACCTTGAGTGTTTTCACCACAATAAAAAAAGTTACCCATGAGGTCACGGGCATGTTACTTAGTTTGATTGTGGTAGTCATTTCATAATATATCCGTATATCAAAATATCACAATGTATACCTTAACTACATATAATTCTTATGTATTAATCACGACCTCAATAAGGCTGGAAAAAAAGAAAAGATACTGTTCTTACTTTTGGGTTGAGAAGATATAAGTTTCTCAGACTTCACTAGATTGAAACTGTGTAGATTTAAGGAGGTAATTCTAGATCTGGAAGGGGAGCAGAGTAGAGATGGACATCTGTGTAGCACTCTGAAGAGTTGGAACTCTGGAGCCAGAAGGCCAGGATTAAACCCTGGCCCTGCCACTTCCCGACTGGCCGTCTGTTCCCCAAACCTGTTTCCTCTTCTTCCCGGGCACACCAGCAAACTCCATAAATGAAGCCACGTAACTGAGTTCTAGCCAATGGGATGTGAATAGGAGTGATGTGCACCACTTCCAGAACTGGCTTGTCAAAACCTATTGTCTGACTCTTCATATTCCTTCCCTATGGGGCAGTTTATAAAGACAAGCACTGTATGGGAGTCACAATAATAGCCCCTCCAAAGATGTCTATGTCTTAGTCCCCAGAACCTGTGAGTATGTTAGATCATGTGGCAAAGGGCTGCAGATGGAATTAAGGTCGCTAATCAGCTGACCTGAAAATTGTGAGATAATCCTGGATTATCTGAGCGGGCCCAATGTAATCACAGTGTCCTTAAAAGCAGAAGAGGGAGGCAAAGAGGACCAGAGAGATGGTAACAAGTGAGGGACTTGGACTGACTTGTTAGCTTTGAAGAAAGGAGAGGGCCATGAACCAAAGAAAGCAGGTCTAAAGGGTGTGAAGGTCAAAGAAACAGATTGTCCCACAAGAGCCCCCAGAAAGGAATATAGACCTGTAACAACCTGATCATTGCCCAGGGAGACACATGTCTGATACCTGATCTATAGATCTGTGAGATATTCATGCTGTTTTAAGCCACTAAACTTGTGGTAATTTGTTACAACAGTCATAGGAAATTAACATACACGACAACCTTGAAATCCATTGTTGAAGGTATCAGGGTCATCGCATGGAAGGCTTGTGGGTCCTTGTATGACTCTTAGAAAAGAGTACCAATCAGGCGGAACACCTGCTTTGGACTTAATACAAATACAAAATAAAATTCTATTGTTTTGGAACTAGTTTTTAAAGTGGCCAGTGTGACCTTGATTAAAACAATTTGGCAAGTCACAAAACCCCTCGTTGCCTTAGTTTCCTCATCTGTAAAGCATGTTACCATACTACGTGGAGGGTTGGTCTCGCTTACCGCATGTTTATCTTCAAGTTAAAGACCTAATTTCCAGCCTGATATGCAGGCATTCCATTTTCTAGAACTCCTTCCTGATTGTTGAGAGGATTAAATGGGTTAATATATGTAAATTGCTGAGAATGAACACTGACATATATTGAGTGCCATTGAGGTGTTAGGTACTGTTACTATCTTCCAGGGATGTGAGGGAAAAACTAAGGTGGAATTTTGGGAGAACGAATGAAACAACCTAGAGATTGCAGTAGATGGAGCACGGTCAAAATTCTACAAAATTCTACAAGCCATGGCGGGGGGGGGGGGCAATTATGCATCTTTACTGTCTGTAATTGATCTAATTTTGCTGTCAGTTCAGGAGGGAAGGAATACTGATGCTTTGATTACAGAGATTACATGATGGAATAGAGAGTTTGCCTTATATTGGCCTCCATGTAGAACTGTACATTCTGGAATGTACCACTTTTTCTTTCTTTTCTTTTCTCCTTCTCCTTTTCTTTTTATTCTTCTATATGGTAACACCTTCCTTCTTCCTTTTTTGGGGGGAACTTTTGCATACACTAATTTTGGGGGATCACGTCAGGAGTTTCTGCTCGTTATACATGACATGTTTGTAGAAATATGAAAAAGCAGGAATCACAGAATCTCAATAGTAAAATGAAAGATTTCTTAAGGTAAAGTTGGTACAAATTATTACAAATCGAAAGTTTGAGAAATTCTTTGCAAAGAAGCATTGGAGATTTTATAACCCACTTCATTTTCTTCAGTTACTATAGCAACAGCCAGGAAAAAATAAAGGCTCACCAAGCATGGTCATCAGAACTCTTTCTCAACTGCCCATCTTCCCAAAAACATTAAATAAAACCTGGGCCAGCAGCACAGCTTCATTCCTGTCACTCAGCAAGGGACTGGTCTGCAAAATAAAATGAAAAATATGTGAAGAATAGGCATTAGCATTTTCCATGGAGAAAAAAAAAAACCCTTATGATGGTGTTCCCATACCTTAGAAGTCAAAAACGTCTACATTTTGGTGAAATGAGCCATTTTGGGGAATTATTTATAGACAGTAGTTAGGTAATCTTGGACATCTATAAAAATTAAAACTTAAAAATAGGAACTTGGGGGCTTTCGATTAGAAATGTGGGCAAAGTATATGATTGATGGTGTATCATTTTTTCCCTGTGTTTTCTTGGGTATTTTCCATGCTATTTTGGGGTAATGAAGAAAACCAAGTGTTAACTATGAGGCTACTCCAAGTCACATTGTCTTTTTGATTTAAATAACTCAACTCCCATCCTAGAAAAAGCAGAGACCCAGGGAGCAATTCCAGAAATTTGGGGGAGGTTTGGAAGTGTTAATTTTTCTTCTTGATCATCTCTGGCCAGGTTTTCCCTCTGCCTGAGGACTTGCCCCTTGTAGACATTTCCTCCTTGGTACCAGCTGGCATTGGCCCTCACCCAGATTCTTTTGACATTTAAAAGATCACAGGGGTGCCTGGGTGGCTCAGTCACTGGTTAAGCGTCTAACTCTTGATCTTGGCTCAGGTCATGATCTCCTAGTTAGGTTTGTGTTCAAGCCCTGTGTCGGGCTCTGTGCTGAAGGCATGGAGCCTGCTTGGGATTCTGTCTCTCCCTTTTTCTTCCCCTTCCCCACTTGCACTCTATCTCTCAAAATAGATAAATAAACTTTAAAAAAAATTAAAAAGAGGCGCCTGGGTGGCTCAGTTGGTTAAGCATCTGACTTTGGCCCAGGTCATGATCTCATGGTTTGTGGGTTCGAGCCCTGCATCGGGCTCTGTGCTGACAGCTTGGAGCCTGAAGCCTGTTTCAGATTCTGTGTCTCCCTCTCTCTCTCTGCCCCTCCCCCACTCTTACTCTCTGTCTCTCTCTCAAAAATAATAAAACATTATAAATTTTTTTAAAAAATAAAAATCACATACACACACACACACTAGACTCTGTAGTGGTTTTTAATACAATTTAAGGTGAAGGTGGGTGATGTATTACACAGAGCATTATGCAACAAGTGTGCTAAAATTGAATAATAGTGTGCTAACACCTAATCAAGTTGCCTGGCCGCTTTCCCTGACCATCTGGCTATGAAGAGCCTCAGTTCCTGGCCATCTTTCTGGGATACTTCCTTTTATTTCCCCTCCTCTCCAATCCTCTTATGTCTCTCTCAAGCCATTGGGAGAAGCTCCAAATCCCCCCCTTACTGTAGTATGTCAAAAAATTTTACATCTTTCTTTGCCTTCTCGATTGCTTATTTTTCACCTTTCCTCTCCAAACCCCAAACGACCATTCATGGTTTTGTTTAACGGAGAGCCATTTATCATGGAGATAAATAGTGTCGTTTGCTTAGACATCTTCTGGTCAATATTAGCTCTGAGTGATTAATTCTCTCCCACAGAGAATTTAGGGGAGAAATTCATATTTGTATGAAATGACTAATGTTACATGAATCGGTCTGTGATGTTCAATGATTCTGACCAAGAGGAGGTCAGTTTTAGGGAGGAATCATCTTCTGAGTGTTACACATGAGGGAGTTAGTGGACATGGAAGTTTCCATTTATCTAAAATCACAAAGCTAGCACGTGGCACCACCAGACTTTGGTCACAGGTCTTCGGGTTCCTATGCCAAGATTCTTTATCATATACCACCTGACCCTGATGAACATTAATGAGAAGGCTGCATATCAAAACTTCAAGAGAATAATTGGAAATTGTAGACTTGCTTCAGGATTTGAGGTGTTGGCTTCAACCAAAGAAACGAGAAATTTTATGGAAAGGTCAGAGAAGAGACTTGTAACTTTTAAACAACTGGATACTGGAGTCTGTGGAGACCGGAAGATGCGGTCCGATTAATGGTGTGATAAGCTACGATAGGCCTCTGACAGGGGCTCCAAGGCACATTTTGTGAAAGGACATGTTTGTGTTCCGTGACATTAACTTCAAAAGGTTACAGTTGTAGCTGAAAAATTTTCTAACTTCCCTTGGTCATTTTGTGAAATCAGCCATAAATTTTACCAAACCGTCCAAAGGACCTACTTTTAATCTTTTTTTTTTTTTGTCTGCCATATCTTTTGATCTCATAAATATACTGCACAAAGTACTTAATTTTTTATGCATCTCCTAAAAATACCCTTTAAAAATTTAATGATGGAATAAAAATATGCTGTCCTTGTGGCACACTTGATCATGAAGTCAGACGTAAGGTGCAAGTGTTGGGTTAAAATTCACACAGTATGGCTAGGCAACAATAGCTGTCTGCCTGTAACTGATCTCATCTTGCTCAGGAGTCCGTTTCTACTGAAGCTGAAGTGGGGATATTTCACTGTGGAATTAAACATGCCAATTAAAGGTGACCCAGTTCTTTCACTTACAGTAATCTCTTTCAGACTGATTCGGTATTATTTGAGTAAAGAGGCAGATCAGAGTTTAATATCCCATCAGGTAAGTTTTTTCTATGTCTTCACTTGTCCTTTACAAGATGGCGGCAGGGTGCAGGGAGATCATTGGTATCCACGTGGCATTCATGAGAATGAGTGCTCCACTTTCGCGGAGCGGTCTTGTCCCGCTTGTCTCTACATGGGTCTCTCACCTCACCGCCGAGGTGGGTGTGTCTTGTGCTCTGTTCTCAGAGCATGAGTAGAACATGATGGGGATTTAAACCAGACCCCACTCAGCTCTCAGCCACTCTCTAAATCCACATAAACCTGACTGTGACTCCCAGGTGATTCCTGGCTTGGTTGACCTTCGCTGCATCACGCAGCTAATGGCTCATTTTACCCTGTTGGGAGACAATTCTCCATGGGTCTCTGGCATTTCTGCAAGTCTTGAGAAGAAGGCACTGATGGCCCTTTGTTCTGGGCTATCCCTTCCAGGGTACCTATTAGCGTACTGAACAGCCTCAGAAGGTAGTGATACTGTCTCTGTCCAGAGCAAAGAGCAGGCGTGGTGACTGCTCTTACAAAAGCGTTCACTTCATTAAGCTGTGTGTAGTTGTATTAAGTCTTTTTTTGTGTTGCCCTGTGGGACTGGGGCTTGGAGAACAGGAATGAACCCGATGCTCAGACTGCTGCTGTTGCTGTGACTAATGAACTGACCTTCAATTCTGTCTTAGGAGTCTGGTGTTTTCTTCTAGTATCTATGAAACAGTGCTACTCTAACTTAATCACCTTGCAGTCCAGGAAAAACCTCAGACCGTTTTAGTTCTTTTCTTTTTTAAGTTTATTTATTTATTTTGAGAGAGAAGGAGTGCACAAGAGAGTGGTAGAGGCAGAGAGAGAGGCAGAGAGACTCCCAAGCCAGTGCAGAGCCCCATGCGGGGCTCGAATTCACCAACCATGAGATCTTGATCTGAACTGAAACCAAGATTCGGGCACTCAACCGACTGAGCCACCCAGGTGCCCCCAGACCCTTCTAGTTCTTAACATACAACTCATGGAGGAGACCCCTCGGGAATCACACAGCCAGGACCTTCATCTGTCTTCTGAGTTTAACATGGGGAAGGGACACCAGGAGGGTCTGTGATCCTTTCCACACCATTCACAGGCCGTGAGGGACTGGAGAGTGCTGTCTCAGGTCCCCTCCCTGCCAAAGATACCACCCCATCATTTCCATCCTACCTTGTGTGACTCCCTTCGGCTGGCACAGGGCACCCCACTAGTCTCGCCTGAAGACCCAACGGGAAGAGAAGCTTCGGGCTCACTCATTAATCTTGACCTTGATTCGTAAAAAGAAGTTTTTGTATAGGTGAAGGGGATCAAGAGGTACAAACTTCCAGTTATGAAATAAATAACTCATGGGAATGAATAGTACAGCAGAAGCGAATATAGTCAACAATACTTGTAATAACGTTGTATGGTGAAGACACTAATCGTGGTGAGCCCTGCATTATGTATAGAATTCTTGAGTCACTGTGTTGCACACCTGAAACTCCTATAAAACTGTGTATCAGCTATATTTCAATGAAAAGAAGTTTTTGTCATTTAGAAGCCCTGTTTTTCCTTTCAACAAAATCTCTTTCTCAAGACTGTGGCTTGACTTTATGCCTCAGGATGCTATGTTGTAAGTCAAAGGCTGTAACTGACTTGTCTTTTTTTGAAACCAACTTGTCTTACGTGCACTCTTGTTCAAAAGATCCCAGTTCTGCACCAGACTATGTGTTACCCTGTCTGAATAAGGGAAAAGGGTCACACTGATGTGTTTCAAAAATATGATTCCTATGTTGCATATATGCATTTGCATAGATAGGCAATGAATACACACATACAGGCTTTCTTAACCTGTCTTGGCGCATGAGAGGGAATAACAATAAATCAATTCAGAAGTACACGCTTACAAACCTTTCAGGCTGTGATAACTTTAGTAAGTGATATATATTAGTTAATGGGCTCATTAGCTTATCAATTCACTGGTAGTTAAAATAAATTGCTAATTTTTTCCTCACTAAAAAACCCCAAATAAAACAACACAAAACAATCGTGGGACTAGAATTGTCATTATTTTTCCAGAAAAGAAAATTTGGGCAGGTGAGTAATTGTATTTCTTCCCATAGAGGTTAGCCGTAAGAGGAAATAGGTTGGAACTGTCATGTGACTGCATCATGCATACTGTGGATTCCTTGCAAAGCAACTTGAGGTCAGAGAACTTTCCTCACGACACTCTCAACATCTTCCTGAGTGGTTAGCCCAAGGAAGGACTGAGGAAATGAAGCAAAGCTCTTCAGTAGTGTAGACATGGAAACCTGCTTAAAGGAGCTTACACAATTTTTAACCTGAAAATATCTGTATCTGTATCTTTGTTCATGTCTGTGTTGATCTGTATTACTCCCTAGACTATAATTTAACAATTTAAAAATTTACTGTGTTGATCTATATTATTTCCTAAACTGTAATTTAACAATTTTAAAATTCACCTCTAATTTGGAGAATAAGTTGGGTAAAGAGAAATTGATCAATTAGAAATCAATCATTTTAGGGGCAGATGGCTCAGTTGCCAACTATTGTTTTCAGTTCAGGTCATGATCCCAGGGTTGTGGGATTGAGCCCCACCTCGGGCTCCACACTGAGCCTGGAGCCTGCTTAAGAGTGTCTCTCTCTCTTTCTCTCTCTTTCTCTCTCTCTCTCTCTCTCTCTCTCTGTCTCTCTCTCTCTCTCTCCCCCTCTGCCCCTCTACCCCACTCATGCTTGCTCTCTCTAAAAGAAAAAAATTCTAAAAAAAGAAAAAATAAATCAATCAGTTTAAAACCATAGTTAATTCTTCTTAATGTACTATATTATCATCTTAATAATGATCTTGAATAAATAATCATCTTCAATAATTAATTAAGGCATAATTTTCTGTACTGGTAAAGTCTGATGAGTACATAAATGTATTAAATTGGAAAGTTGAGCTAATCTCATAGTTTGCCTCCAACTCTGACAGCTATGAATCCATAGTACTGTCAAATGTAGACAGGGTTTCATATCCTCCCTGCTGGGTGAAATTAGTTTTAAGTGTCCTCGGTAATTAATTACATTTAGGATTTGGTGCCTATACTTTTAGAATTTTGTCCAAATGTTTGGACTGAAAACAAACTTCCTTTGGAATTTTTTCTTATCATGTAGATACTATTAAATTCATTTTGGAATAGCATATTGATCTGAAGTACAGAAGGTTCTAAATATCTATGGTTTGCTTACGGTGCACCTTCTAACTCCAGAGCAAGACTGTTGATTCATCTATCACCTGTATTTTCAGCTAGCACTTAAGCACTTAACATTGGTAAATTTTGCCCTTTTCTTGACTGTCCATCTCATTTTGTTGGCCTTTCTCTCTCTTTGCATTTCCTATTCTTTGAAGCTAGGGATTTGCTTGTGTCTTTTGGGTTCTCAGGATTTCCCACTGTATTTGTCAACTTGGGCTTCCATAACAGATACCACAGCCTGAGTGGCTTATGCTGCAGATGTTTATTTTCTGGAAGGTCTGGAAATAGGACATCCAAGATCAAGCTGCTGTAGGACTGGTTTCTGGTGAGACCTCTTCTTGGCTGGTAAATGGCCACCTTCCCCTCTGTTTTCACATTGCGTTTTCTCACATCTCCCTTTCCAGAGAGAGACAGAGACAGAGACAGAGAGAGAGAGAGAGAGAGAGAGAGAGAGGGAGAGAATGTTCTGGCATCTCTTTATTATAAGAACACTGTTCCTTTTGGATTAGGGCCCACCCTTAGGACCTCATTTAATACTATTTACCCCCAAAAGGCCCCATCTCCAAATATAATCACATTGAGGATTAAGGCTTCAACATATGAATTTTGGGGGACACAGTTCAGTCCATAACACCCATCATCATGCCCTGCTCATGCTCTAAAATTTCTCTTATCTTCTTCCTTCACTCCTCTTCCAAATCCAAATGGATTTGTCCCCGCTCTTAGGAATATTCTCTTTGTGCTCAGTAAATGAGCGAGTTTTAGTGACTATTAATGGGTCAAGACATTAACTTAACTAAGATAATAACTCAGGTAGTATATTTGTAGTTAAAAAGGAATCCTCCACAAATGCTACCTTACTCCAAGTTAAGTAAGTATTGCTACAGGTGGCAATTTTCGCCACGCCTAAGTGGAAAACATAAAGGCTTTCAGGACCAACACCCGTTGATGTCATTCTGTGAGCACCTTGCCTTGCCCATGCATCACAATGGCTCTAGACTTCTGACCTGTCAGTATGCCCGTGTTAAAAAGGGAAATTACAGACAGGATATCTTCCGTTAGTCACACCTTTCTGAAAAGTGGACAGTGCCTTCCTTATTCTAGTGCACTATTGAGAAATAGCCAGTCAAAGGTGTTTCCAAGATAGCTGAATCAAAGGACTGCACATAAACTTTCAAGATCACGTGATGGAAGGCTTTTCATGACCTAGTGACCTGGATGAAGGGAGCTTGAAAAGTTGTTATCGTCATAGTAAGGATTGTTTGTCACTAAAGTATTCATTAAAATGGAGAACTTTGAGGGATTTTCTGACACCTGGCATCAAAGGATGCTTTGAGCTTTTTTTCTTCTTGCTATTGATTTGTCCAGACAGTGTTTGAAATGGTAACATTCTGGTTTCCTTAATACAGTGCTAACCCTGCTAATCGTCTGAGTAGGTGTCCTTAGAAAATAATAATAATTGGCTTTCAGCTCTGCCTGTGGATTTATTCAGAATGTAGTTTTAGTTTTGCCTTTGGAAGAGCATCATATTAAGGTCTGAACCCCCAAGTTTTTCAAAAAGACTCCCTTTTACTTCAGAATCCAGAAATGCATTCACCACTGGCCGATCTTTTTGTTCAATTCAGAAACAGTTTGCCCAGTAGGTAACAATCCCCGTGATTCCACCTATTTCTCACAAACACAACCCACTAGTCACATCTTACTTGGAAGAAAACCATGGTGGCTGTTATTTACTAGCATCCAGAGAGATCTCTGTGCCTCCTGTGTTTCCATTCATTATAAGCGCTTTGCAGGCTCCTGTTTGCTCTAATCATTGTCCCAGAAGCCCTACAGTTATTGTCGTATTTTGTGACTCTCATGAGCCAAATGGAAACAAATAATTCTTGAACAGCTGGAGAATTTCAGTGTAATAAGTATGTTCTCAGACATTCAGGAAGAATCTCGATGAACTGGCTAAAATCGCTGGGAAGATTTTAGGCAGACAATATGTCTCGCGGTTTGGAGAACTAATTACATTGGGCCAACGGTAAACAAGAAAGGCTTTCAGTGACTAAAGAACCCAGGGGATTCTGTTTTGCACCATATCAGTAGGGGACCATCCTAGTTTCTTTAGAAAATTTACTTCAATCATCACAAGAATGTATTCAGGTTAAATCTCCATCTTTAATATCAGGTTCACCTCTTCCGTGAGAACTTCCTTGACTGCTTGAGTGACTCTTGAGTTGGTGCCACGAATATTCGCCAAGTCTTTCTGCCCCAACAGGTCCCTCCTCGCTAATTTTGTAGGTGATAAGAATAAAGCGGGTGTTTAGGAATGAAAATCAATGTTTCTAGGCACCCTTGGTAGTTGTAGACTCCTACCATTGCCCGGAACGGATCTAACAGTGTGGCAAGATGTAAAAGAACCTGCCTCAATTACACAGTGTGCACTTGGCTGATACCAGCCTAGAGAGGCTTTGGCTCGGATAATGTGTACCTCCTTGATTTCTTTCTGTGTTCATTTTAATCCTGGCCCAATCAATGGTTTCACTTGCTGCTGTCTATAAGGGCATTATTATAGGGATGTATACTGCTAATCAGTGCAAGGCACTGTCTGGAAAATTTCAAAACACAAACAAGCAAGCAAAAACCTGGCCTCAAAACTCAAATTGAGGCTTGGGGGAGCGATTTGTTTGCATTTCCTAATCTGTTCTCCTGGCGCACTGTTCTGCTCTTTTTCCGTGAAATACAACAGCAGATAGGCGCAGAGTGTATTAATTTCTTGCATTTCAGCCCAAATCTTGCCCAGAATTCCCCAGACCCATTAATCTGAAGCTTCTCATGAGTGTGGTGGATACTTCGGGTTGTATGCTTCAATTGCCTTTGTCAAAATATGCATTTTCATTATAATAGGAAAATATATTAAGTTACCATATTTGTTGGACGCTTTGCACAGTCTGATTTTTCCAGAAGCAGAATTCTATCATTCCCGTTCAGAGCAAGTAGGTTTATTCCGTTGATGACTAAACAACATTCGCTAGGCCCTTGAGTAACCGGGTATATCAGTTAGAATGCCCTTGGCGGTAAGTAACAGAGTATCTGATTACAATTGACTTCAACAGTATGGGATGATTATTTTCTCACATAGGAGGAAGTCCAAAGGTGAGTGTTTCTTAGTGTGTTTTAGGCATTCAATCCTGTTATCCGGGATCAGATTTCCTTCGATCTGTAATCTCTGCCATCGTTAGTATGTCAGTGATGTCTCCACAGAGGGTACCCAAGATGACCACAGGAGCTACCAGGATCACATCTGCATAAACTTGTCTTCAAAGTCAGGAGAAGGGACAGGGTCAGAAGGGTCAGAGTGGAGGGTTCCATCAAAGAAGGCTCATGCTTCTTCTCCATGGTGGGAAATCTTTTGCGAAAGACCCCTCTCATCGTTTTATGTTTCTTTTTTTTTTTTCTTTCTTTTTTTTTTTTTAAATTTTTTTTTCAACGTTTTTTTATTTATTTTTTGGGACAGAGAGAGACAGAGCATGAACGGGGGAGGGGCAGAGAGAGAGGGAGACACAGAATCGGAAACAGGCTCCAGGCTCCGAGCCATCAGCCCAGAGCCCGACGCGGGGCTCGAACTCCCGGACCGCGAGATCGTGACCTGGCTGAAGTCGGACGCTTAACCGACTGCGCCACCCAGGCGCCCCCATCGTTTTATGTTTCTTAACCACAGTTGGATCATACGCTCTCTGTAGTTGAGTAAAAGCTGGGGAGGTAAGTGTTTTAACCCATCTCTAGAATCTGGCCCTCCCATGTGGAAGAAGGACTGAGGAAGAAGGCTGCAAGGACCGTAGACCGATGCAGCCTGGCTCCCAGGCACCTGGCTTCACTCCCTCTTTTACCCTTTCTCATCATGGTATGTTCCTGAGACCCAGGTCACTGTCTGTGCCCACCATCTGGAGGAAAGGAGGGCATGTCCTTGAAAAAACTTTTGAGTCACTTTATATATGTTAAGCAAGACCGCCCACGTACGACTCCCATTCTTCGTGTGCTCAATCATTTGAGAGAAGAAGTTTAGTTCTCTGTGTCTCTTTAAAGTGGTGTGGGATTACCGACCACTTTCTTCTTGGGAGCCAAACGAAGAGAGTTTTCTGGCAACGTGTTCTTTTGGTTTCCTTCTGATTTCTTTTGCTGTTTCTTTATAAAAATTTCTCAGCCTTTTCTTTCTTGTCTGACCTTTAAATATTTGTGTTCTCTGGGGTTCCTTGTGTTCTTGGCACACCTCCTGCTCACGCTGCTCAGTTCCACTGCCCGATCTTACAACTGGCGATGTAAGTTGATGAATTGATGAATGAATTGATGACTTCCAAATCCGGCTCTCCATTTGGTATTTCTTTATCAAACCAGGTCCAGATGTCTAGAACCAGCTATTTATTCCTGGTTGAGCATTTTCCTTGGTTGTCTCCTGGATTCTTCAAGCTCAGATGTTCCAGGCAGAATTAGCCTTTTCTCCTCTTTGCACTGACCACCTCCAGTTTGCTTTGCTTCCTTTGTTCCGTTGTGTCCCAGATCAACCTCGTTACCTGAGCGTTCTCTTTCATCTTTCACATCAAATCCTTCCCCGAGCTCTGACTGGGCTTCCTGATATTTCTGCAATCAGCCCCCTTCCGTCAATTTCCATGGCACTGCCTGAGTTCAGCCCCTTCTCATGTTTCACCCTGGTTATCATCGCAGCCTCTCTCAACAGCCGTCCTCCTCCCTTCTAACCCACATCCTTCCCTGCTGCAGCCCAAAGTCGAACTATTTGTGCCGAAATGCATATCTGAGTAAGAGATTTTCCTTCCTAGAAATTCTTAGATGGCATTACATAAACTTCAGGACAAAAGTCCAAACTCTTAGCACATTAGCACGAGACCTTCAGTGACCTTTAACTTTTTTTTTTTTTTTTTTTGGTTCACAGACTTTGAGTTTCTAAGGCGAAGTATGAAACCTCTCGGCCTGCTTGTATCAAAGCGCCTTTAGTGTTACGTGCTGATTTTCTGTTCCCAGGCCTGTCTTTGCATTTTTCTGTGAGATCTTTGAACACATGGTCTAGTCCTTTGTAGCTGCAGTACCTAATGCCTGATGCATAATAGCCATTTAAAAGTGTTTGTTGATTGAATAATGCCTGTTCTCTTTCAATGTCTGCGTTAATGGTCAATGTAGTATACAATCTTAATACATAGGTTACTTTAGAGTCTCTATCTGTATTTCAATGATCTCCCATTGTCCTCTCCTAATGGGTATCCTCATTATCTTATTTTACCCTTCAGTGAAGGTAGATGAGCATCTGACAGGATTGCCGCCTCTCTGTAGGGTTCAAAATTTCCATTACAAATCTATCCAAAATGGAGTAATAATTACTAGGTATTGGCACAGGAAGTACCCAGAAGAGGACCATTAATGCTCTCAGTTCTTGCTAATGCTCCGTAAAATGGAGTAAGTTCACCTCCATCCTGATTCTCTGTCTTTAAAATTCCCTCTTTCGTCCTTTTGAAGCATTTTCTGTATAAACACGTCTCCAGAAGTCCTTTTCCTCTGTCGACAATGCATTCATTGATTATACATTTCACTCTGCGAAGGCAACTCCGTGATTTAAATCATTTTAAGCTATCAGGGAAATTATACTAACAAATTTCCCTACCCTTCAGTATCAAGCTGCACTACATACTCCATAAAAATAACCTGAATGATGTTCAAAGGGTATCCTGTGTAAACTATCAAATGGCAATTGTAAGTGGGAAGAAGATTGTTAAGTCCACTGCATTTAAATAATTATGTGGAAATGTACATATTAAATATGACAGCAAAAAATGGATGGATGGATAATCACAAGTGGAAAGGCGGATGCAGAGACCTTCTCTTTCTTGTACGGGGAATGGCTGTAATTTCTTTAGAATCTTACTATGCATATGGATTTAAACTTCAAAACACAGGTGCCTTCCTTTTACGTATGGGAGAGTGATCTGGTTTTTAAAAATGCCACATGGATGGCTACTATGAAATTATAAAGGGCATGCGCTCTGGAGCTTGATCTCCTGGATCCAAATTCCAATTCTGCGGTTTGCTGGGGGTATGAGTCTGGGCGGGTCATCCAATCTTTCTGCACCCTGCTTTCCTCTTCTGAAATTGGGGACAATAATAGCACTTACTTGAAAGGACTAACGTGAGGGTTCAATGAGTCAAACTTGTACCTGTACCTGGAACTATGTAAGTGGGCAGGTATAAGAAGTGGGGAGGCAGCCATCATTATCTGGGACTCCTAACACTCATCGAACACATTCAAGAATGCCAGCACCGTGCACCTGCTTTATTGGGTCGTATCATTTCCTTCCAAAATACGTCTTTAATTTAGGTATTGTTTTTTTTTTAACTTGCATTTGACAGATCAGGAAATTGAGGCTTAGTAGTTAAATGACTTGTCCCAGCTTAGAAAATGGTCACGCTGGAATCTGATCCATTGTCCTACTATCCTAGGATGGTGAGGAATTTGCCTAAGACAATGGTCCATTTCAACACCTGAAATTTATAGGTTTTTTTATCTTAAAAATAATCTCTCAGAAAATTATCATCAAAATGACTAATGGTGAAAGACATTTTTAGCAATCACGGTAAGATGGCAAGAGAAGATATTTATTTGTACTCAAGTAGATTTCTTCTGTTTTCACATGCCCTGATCTACAAAGTCCTCCATATGATAAAATGTACACGTGAATCTGTAATTGCAGAGTTCTCCTTCACCTTACAGCCAACACATACTCAGTTTTCTGGGTCTAATAAAAGGAATGATAGTGCTTATTGTGGGACATTTATAGCTGGAGTGACCTTTGCTAGACCAGCTATACAATAGAACTATAAATGATTATTCCTCAATTTCGGATAACAGAGACATAGTGAAAGATAAACAGAGTTGAAAATTTAGTCTCTTGGGGTGCCTGGCTGGCTCAGTCCAAAGAGCATGCGACTCTTGATCTCAGGGTCATGAGTTTGAGCCCATGTTGAGTGCAGAGATTACCTAAGTAAGTAAGTAAATAAGTAAGTAAACAAATAGAGTTAGTTTCATCTCTTATGTAAATATTCTAAATTTATCTTTAATATTTCATATCTTAACACGTAGAAAAGTCATTCATAACGAATATGTCTCTAATTGGAGTGAACAATTCCACATGCCAAACACTGTGAAGGATTTAGTCCTCCCCTCATACTGTATAGGTTATGCTCGTAGCCCCAGTGATTTATGTTTTATTTGTATGTCTCTACAGCCCACCATCTGTGAGGGCCTACTGTGTGCTGTTCTCTGTGGTGTATGGGCTAAGGAGAGCATGGTGAGCCAGGTAGACTGGCTTGCCTCTCGGCTCATGGTGTAATGAGGCAGAATAATCAAACAGGTAAAATGATACACGTTCAGTCTAAATCATCTGTTTTTCAGTTAATGACAGTGGCACAGTTTCCTGCTAGAATGGGTGAATACTTACTTTGTTTACCTAAAGAGTCTACTTGAGTTATGTTCTTGGAATTAAGGGCCATCTCAAAGGCAAACTTCATTCTTTCTCTTCAAAAAAGCTACATGACACTTTCAAGATGTAGTTTTTCCAAGCTTCCCTCTGAGATGTGAGGTCTTGTACAGGTGCCCCACTCCATAAGGATGTAGGCTTGCTCTGGTCTCTGTTACCTTCTTGTTTGCCAGACATTGTATGCTCTTGTATACAATGACTCCATTGCTTTTTGAGAAACTGCACTTTTTACTTTTTTTTTGTATTTATATTCAGGCTACACCACCCTTCTCTTGTTTTGTCCTCTCCAAAGGCACTATTATGCTTAGCTGTTCTCCACCCAAGCCAACTTATGGCTCAAGGGAATGGCGACTTGAACACTTTTCAGACCGACTTGCTCTCCTCCCCTGTGATTGTATCCATGGCAGCTCTAGCATGCTTCACTCTTTTTTTTTTTTATATTTATTTATTTTTGAGAGAGATAGAGTGTATGAGAATGGGGAAGGGGTAGGGAGCGAGGGAGACAGAGGGTCCAAAGGGAGCTCTGTGCTGACCACAGAGAGCTTGATGCGGGGCTGGAACCCCCAAACCATGGGATCATGACCTGAGCTGAAGTCAGACGCTTAGCCAACTGAGCATGCTTCACTTTTAATGAGGAGAAGAGGGGCAGCAGAGTTGCCGGGGTGATGACAGCAGGTGCAGAAGAAGAATGGACGGAGGTAGCTGTGCAGACTTCTTGGCAGAATAGGACTGAGTGTTTGTCAGCCATCCCCCCGGTGACAACAGCCACGGCCGTGAAGCTGTGAGGATGGCTGAGTCCGATTTCCTGGACATGAAGGGGATGCACGAATGTCATGGAGGTTTTGCTCTCTTTACATAATTTATCAGGTTAGTTATGGTGCCTATCTGTGCTAGTTGTAACGATCCCCGTTTATTTTTCTTCCTCCAAGCTAAAGTAGCATCAGAGGCAGTGTTTCCCCAAGATATTTGACCAAGGAGCACTTTGTAAGATATAATAAACCAAGAGAAGGCCAATACGAGTGGCTACTCTATAATGCACACTTGTAGTGAGGTTAAGGACCAAGAAATATCAAATATTACAGCTATGTATTGTAATTTGAAAAAAAAAAGGGGGCACAACATTTAGCAAAGGTCACCACACAGGTGCCTTGCAAAATGAAGTGTTGTTTATAAGCTAATATTCAGATCGGACATTTTCAGCTCGTGCAATTTTCAGGCATTTATTTACATGCCATACGACTTCCTGAGGGTATAAAACAAAAAGAACCATTGAGTACTTGTGTCTACTAACTGCTGTACACATACATACATGTCTAGTATTTTTTTACATATATATTCACATGTACTTTTCAATAGATACTTTGAAATAATACAAATAGCATTCACAGCATTAATTTTCTCAAGAAGTTTCTATGAGCTTAACCAGAACACCTGCTTTTTTTTTTTTAAATTTTTTTTTTTTCTCAGCGTTTTTATTTATTTTTGGGACAGAGAGAGACAGAGCATGAACGGGGGAGGGGCAGAGAGAGAGAGGGAGACACAGAATCGGAAACAGGCTCCAGGCTCTGAGCCATCAGCCCAGAGCCCGACGCGGGGCTCGAACTCACGGACCGCGAGATCGTGACCTGGCTGAAGTCGGACGCTTAACCGACTGCGCCACCCAGGCGCCCCTGGAACACCTGCTTTTCATGAAACCTCCCTTGAACTCTACTAATCTAAGGAAGTGGGTAACCGTGTTTATGCTGTTTTTTGTCTTTAAGATGTTAGTTTACATTATGGAATGAAATTTGTATTTTTTGGTATACTTTTGCAAAATTACTTGGCCTGAGTTCTAGTCATGCGTGGCTTTGCCATAGATCAGCAGTGAAATTCAATGGGTCATGCCAGTGAACTTACCTGCCTTCCCCCTCTTCTATCTCAGGTAAATTTCTCTAAGTGTTTCTTGCTCAGGCAGTTCCTGGCTGTTCTTTGCCCAGGGAAGACTTATGGAATGGACCAGATATGGCCTCATGACGTCAGAGGGGCCTGCCGTGGGATGGTCTACCCCTTATGTGTGGTCCCACATAAAAGAGATGAGGTTCATTAACCTATCAGCTCCCAATTTTCGTAATGCAAATTGAAATTACAGAGAGATTTTCCAATAGTAGGAGATCAGACAGCAGCTAACTTTTAGCAGGATGGAGCCAACCAAGTACGATACGGGGTTCATTGGGAATGAATTTTTAAGGGCTTCCTCTTAGGACTGTCACCTTTGAATTCTATTTTTTAACACCGATCAAATAGTTCCAATTTTCCTATCTTCCTGTTGCTCTTTTGAATCTTTTTTAAAGCTTTTCTCGACACCCATTAGCTTGGCCAGGAGATTTCATACGTTGAGATTATTTTAAGAGAGCCAGTTTACGTATTCAATATAAAATTATTGGATAAAAACCCCACAAAACGGGAAATCCTTTCAATGTTCTACCTCTTTCGTTAGAAACCGAGAACCAGTACTTTGTAAACGAATGTTGTGGTTAGTCTTTTATGGTTTTCTAGGGTATCTGTCCACTCAGGCTGCCGTAACAAAATACCACAGGCTGCATGACTCAAATGACCGAAGTTGATTTCCTCGCAGTTCTGGAGGCCGCAAGTCCCAGATTAATGTCCCGTGGGGTCAGCTTCTGGTGAGAGCTCTCTTCCTGGCAGACATCTGCCTTCTTGCTATGTCCTCGCTTGCTAGCGGGGGGGAAGGGAGAAAGGGGAGAAGACAGGGAGTAAGGAAGAGATCGCTCTTCTTCTGATAAGGCTACAGTCTTTTTGGACTAGGGCCCTACCCTTATGGCCCCATTTACCCCTAATTACCTCCCAGAGACCCTATCTCCGAAAACAGTCACATGGGGAATTAGGCCTGTAACATACGATTCTGGGGGAGGGGGACGCAATTTAGTCCACAGCACCTGCTAACTCTCCCTCTTGATTCAAAAACATTTCAAAAAGTTATTTTTTAGACCTATGTTTTGGAGTAATTGACATTTAAAAGAAATTGAGACCATCCATCAAGCGCCCATTTCTCACTGACCCTTAAAAAGGCCTTTCTGCCATTATGTAATTCCCTCGAGGGAAGGAACTGGAAGAAGGATGAGAAAAATAATCAAAGAAACAAATCAAGCATGATTTAAAAGAAAAGCTTCCTATCCACCTCTTTTCCTCCCCACCTAACCCCCCCTCTTTTTTTTTTTTAACACAAGAATGATTCACATTTAGCCTGCCCTAATGTGGTTTTATTGAGTTTCCAACTGCCAAGTCATGTCTGGAGCTGCCAATCTGAGTTTCAAACTTTTAGAGAAAGAATTGTTCCATATCAAGCCATTTCTACTTGTTTAATTCCATGTCAAGAATTTGCCTTGAAACCTCTGGGGATGAGGGTATCCGCCTCTGAAGGCCCAAACCGCTTGCTTGGCTTAACTTCCTACGATGTTGTCCATTAAAATACCTGAACGGTGGAAAAGAATCTCACGACAGCACCAAGAACTTCTATTAAGAACTGAGCAGATGGAGGAGCTGATAGGAGTTTTTATGGTACAGAAAACAGAAGAATAAGCAACAGCACTGGCTTGTTTCCTGAAGGCTCCAGTTCTAGAATGGAGGTGATACAGCCTTGATGTTCTGTGTGTCAAGCTGTGCCACGGGACTATAAAAGCCTGAAAATGCCTTGGTACATTGTTGTGGTGGTTCCTAAACCTTTGCATATAAATATATATGCAAACCTTTGCATACATATATATATGTGTGTGTGTATATATACATATGTGTATATATGTGTATGTATGTATATATGTGTACATATATATACACATATATGTACACATATATGTACACATATATATACGTATATATGCATATATATATACACATATATACGTATATATGTGTATATATATATGCAAATATATATTTTATTTATTTATTTATCTATAAATATATAGATATATGTGTGTGTGTATATATACACATATATATATACATATATATATACATATATACATATACATATACATATACATATATATGTATATATATATACATATATATACATATATATGTGTATATATAGATATATGTGTGTGTGTATATATACATATGTGTATATATGTGTATGTATGTATATATGTGTACATATATATACACATATATATACACATATATGTACACATATATATATACGTATATATGCATATATATATACACATATATACGTATATATGTGTATATATATGCAAATATATATTTTATTTATTTATTTATCTATAAATACATAGATAAACAAACAAACAAACAAACAAATAAATAAATAAATAAAAATAGTGATGTCAAGATCTCTGAGATGGGACCGGGGCATTGATACTTTTTAGAGCTCCTCAGGTGTTTTCAGTATGCACGCAGGGTTGAGACCCTTTGTCATTTCCTAATTAGATGTCAAGGGTGGTCACCTATCCCAAATTAAGAGAACTGGTAATACCTGGACAAGTGTCTGGGAGGCCCTAGAGATCCAGTGACAAACTCTTTCAAAGAAAAAAAAAATTTAAGGTTATTTATTTATTTTGAGAGAGGCAGAGATAGCGCAAGTGGGGGCAGGGCAGAGAGAGAGGGGAGTGAGAGAATCCCAAGCAGGCTCTGTACTGTCAGCTCAGAGCCCCACATGGGGCTCCGTCTCATGAACTGTGAGATCCTGACCTGAGCTGAAACCAAGAGACGCTTCACCGACTGAGCCACCCAGGTGCTCCTCTCAAAGTAACTTCTAATCACCGTTTCGAGTGGGTGTAGCACTAAATCACGGGTGTCACTTTTGTTCTCCGAACTGGAAACCAATGAAATTCTTTTCACCATATGGGAATTAGGAGGGAGTCTTTTCCTGCTTGGAGTGTGAGGATAGGACCATACCTACCAGGAAACTCACTTTTTCTAAGGCCTTCTATGTGCAGGGAATGTGCTAGGTATTTTAAATTGCAATATATCCTCTAGCATCTGAACTGGGAGGTGAACTTGTCTGCAAGCAGGGAAATTTGTGAACTCTTGCTATATCCTAACACTAAGCCTGGCTAAATTGCATTCTGCTCAAGGACAAGTCAACTGACAAAATCAGATCAAAAGCTCGTAAAACTGTCTGCAGCCAAAGAGAAGAACATTTCTCTAAATATTCAGTAGCACATCCTTCCTGCCAAATAGGATTACTAAATGGTGAGGAAACACCCCCCCCCCCAACAAACATTTAATATAACTTCCTGATAGCCCAGTTTGTTTTAGTAGGACGTTATTTGTAATAATAAATAGGCCAAGGTACATAAATGTCACTAGTTGGTGATAAGAAAGGGGACTGAACCTAATGGTCCCAGAAGCAATAAAAGAAAAGATGTGGCATCACATGAAATTAAATCATTAACACTGTATTTTCATACGTATTTTAAAATTTGACACACATACATACATACACAAAAATAAAAACAAGAAAAATAAGCTAGTTTAGGGTTATGTGTGTGTGTGTGTGTGTGTGTGTGTGTGTGTGTGTTTTCATATTGAGAAAGATAGGGGTGCCTGGGTGGCTTAGTCGGTTGAGCATCTGACTTTGTCTCAGGTCATGATCTCACGGTTCATGGGTTGGAGCCCTGTGTCGGGCTCTGTGCTGACAGCTCGGAGCCTGGAGCCTGCTTCGGATTCTGTGTCTCCTCTCTCTCTGCCCCTCCCTGGCTCACACTCAGTTTCTCTCTCTCTCTCTCTCTCTCTCTCTCTCTCTCAAAATTAAACACTAAAAAAAAAAATATAAGAAAAATAACGAGAAAGATACATTTCTCCCTAAATAAAAGTAGGAATCAGAGTCGTATGTAACACAATGGTATGAGTTTGATGTCCCAGCAAATGGCTTGAGGAGGATGCATTTTTAACTACGATCTGTAAATATTGAACTTGGTGTATCCTCCACTGTCACAATGTTGCGATGTGCTCTGCCTGGGTTCTGGGAACCTCATGGAAATGCTCCCGTTAGTGAATACTTTTTTCTTAAGCAGAGCACCTGTCTCAGTCCCTGCCTGCATATCTGCCCTATTGGCAAGATAAGCGAGAAACCTCCCATTTCTCTTGGCTTCAGGCCTGGGAAAACTCTAGATGTAGAGCCAGCCCTAAGCTACCAGCGTCCTGCTTTGAGCCCTAAACCCCAACCCGGTCCCTCTTAGCTTTCGTGAGGTCCCAGAAGCACCAAGAGAAAAAAAGTTTCCAAAATGACCCAGTTAAATAAATGATGTTCCCAAATAATTCTGTAGGAGAGAGATGTTTGGTTGGGCCTGGCTATACAATTCCTGTCTGTCCCAATCAAGGGAGGGGGCCCTTGCTACCCTGGTGAAGGAATAGGAGCCATCAAAGGAAAGAGCCGTGGGGTCTTAGTGTTGGTGAATTGCACACGTGTAGGTCTGTAGCCTCTTGTGCTGGTGATCAGTAGTGGTATTGGGGCCCCAGCAGCCCTATCATCCCAACTGGATGTGTTGCTGAAGGTGGAGAAGTAGGCACTGATGTTCCCAAGGATGGTGATACATAACGTTGCCCCCCACTGAACCCATGGTGGATTTGGATGGTTTAAATGCTCCAAGGGTCAAGTGAGTATGAAGGACCTGCCTCACACGGTAGAGGCCTTTGGAGTTGCTCCGTGTAGACGCACCTCCACTGCCCGACATTGGTTCCTCTTCTTTCTCTCATCCTCCTACTCTGTCTTCCAAGTACTTATCATTTCTCTTCTTCGGAGCACTCGGCCATATGAGAGAGTGCCCATCCACGTCTTCCTTTCCTGGCAAGCTCTGCCATCTGTTGCCAGGGGAGGATGTGATGGAAGGCTTTCCTCTCACCAGGACTCTACTGGCTGTCAGAGCAGCTGAGCTCATGTATCATGTATCATGAAAATCTCAAAGGCACCAATTCCATTTAGATTCCTCCCCCAGTGGTGGCATCAGAAACTTTTCTCCTTGGTTAAGGCAAATGTGGCTTATCAACCTGGGCGTGTTAGGTGTCTTTGGTTTTAAGCAATTGACTCCAATGAGGCTGGGGAGAAAGAGAAATGGGGCAGCCCCAGCTGTCTATTTGACAGAAACTGCTAGATTGTCTCACCCAGGTATTTCCCCTGAATACGTGGACTCTAAGCATTTTCCTCAATTTTGTGTCACCCCTTCTGAGGGTTCATATCAAAGGAGAGAGTGTTTAATTGGCTGAACTCAGGTCCTGTGGCTGACCTTGGTGCAGGGCAGCGAAAGGAAGGCTCTGGTGGGAGAAATCTCTGAGATCTTGAGTGGTAGCTCAGGGCTTTTTTACCTGTACAATCTTACTAAGCCTTTGTGTGACAAAATGGCTACATTATCCGTATGGAAAATGAAGGGCCTTCCAGAAGGAGTAGTAGATGCTGGATATGATCATTGTTTCCTACAAGAAGAGCTAAAATGCTAATTGTTTCCAGCAAGAAGACCCAATTCTCCCCCCCAAGACAACACAACTTATGCTTACCTGAGAAAAGCATATTCCTCTTATTAATATAATATAGACCCCGTTTCTTAGAAAATAATAACTCTTTTATTGTGATAAAGAAGCTTTTCCCTTCTTGGGTCCTTGTTCATCACATAGGGCTCTTTAAAATCTTTTACTTTTATTTCAATATAGAATTTCTCAGCTTCTGATCCTTTGATGTTCTCACTAAGGGGGAGAGGGCAGGAAAAAGGATGAGGGGCCCAGCAACCTTCTTTGACCCCTGAGTGAGGTAATGTCCTATGTGTAGACAGAACTGTTCATGTCAATGATGTCCTTTTATTGCTTGTAAGGATTTATTTATTCGTTTCTCAGCCATCTCAAAGGTTTTCTCCCCTGTGAACTCCAGTGGCTCTCTATCTGTACTAATGGTTTTCCCACCAATTTTCAGACTATTTTATTATCAAAATTGTTCATATTTAGGACCACAGCCAGTCTGGTGAACAAGGGCAACAAAGTAATGATCAGCTTTCTGGGAGACTGGGCAGCATCAGTTTAAGTGCAAAGACTAAGCATGTAATTGATGGTCCAAATCAGAACAATTTTAAAGGTGAAAGAAAAAATACATAAAAATTACATAATGCCCATGTTTTAAAAAAATATTTATTTATTTATTTATTTAAATAATTTATTTTTTTTACACTTTATTTTTTTGAGAGAGAGACAGAGAACAAGTGGGGAAGGAGGAGAGAGAGAGAGAGAGAGAGAGAGAGAGAGAGAGAGAGACACAGAATCTGAAGCAGGCTCCAGGCTCAGAGCTGTCAGCACAGAGCCCGATGGGGGGCTTGAACTCACAAACCGCGAGATCATGACCTGAGCCAAAGTCGGACGCTTAATCGATTGAGCCACCCAGGTGCCCCTAAGTTATTTATTTTTTAATTTACATCCAAGTTAGTCAGCATATAGTGCCGCAGCGATTTCAGGAGTAGATTCCTTAATGCCCCTTACCCATTTGGCCCATCCCCCCTCCCACAACCCCTCCAGTAACCCTCTGTTCTTCATATTTAAGAGTCTCTTAATGTTTTATCCCCTTCCCTGTTTTTATATTGTTTTTGCTTCCCTTCCCTAATGTTCATCTGCTTTGTATCTTAAAGTCTTCATATGAATGAGGTCATATGATATTTGTTTTTCTCTGACTAATTTCACTTAGCATAATACCCTCCAGTTCCATCCATGTAGTTGCAAATGGCAAGATTTCATTCTTTTTGATTGCCAAGTAATACTCCATTGTATATATATATACCACATCTTCTTTATCCATTCATTCCTCGATGGACATTTGCATAATGCCTATGGTTTTTAACCAGTATTCCACACAAAATTTTGAATGACTTCTCCTCCTCCTCCCCCTCCCCCTCCCCCTCCCCCTCCCCCTCCCCCTCCTTCTTCTTCTTCTTCTTCTTCTTCTTCTTCTTCTTCTTCTTCTTTTTACTTTTGGCTCTATAACCTCCAAGGAAGTAAAGAAAATTTGTAATATCCTTCATAAAAGCATAAGCCCACTCAGTTTCTTCTGCACATTGAATCTTGCCAGATCCAATTTTATTCCTGTATTTTTGGTTGCTTTCTGCCTTCTTAATTTGGTTTAGATATACGTACATTTTAAGCACATTATTTTTTAAAACTTTATCCTCCCCTCCCTCTTCCCATCTATACTTTCCTGCCATTTTAATCATCCATATCTTCACAGTAGTGGAGGGGACAAGTGCACTGAAATGTGAATCAGAAAGCATGGATGTATTTAACTGTGTGAACTTTTTCAATCGTATAACCTTGCTAGTCTCAGTTTCCTCATTTGTTGAAAGAGAGGTCAGTAATTGCTTAGCCTACCTCGCTATTTAAAAGAACAACAAAATGCAAAACACAGACAAGATAAAAATCATAATCGTCATACGATGCATATTATAATCATGACAAATATCATAGTAACTCATGTTTGTTGGGCACTTACCATGTTCTAGGCAGAGCTGATCATTAACCATTTGTTAAAGTATCAAACTCCTATAGTGATTGGTAAAAGCCACTGTTACCCACCACCATGGCCATCCTCCTTCCTTTCCCAGGACTCTGGACCTCCTTTCCAGTCCAGCAGCAACAACAAAGCAATCCCAGAATGTCGGCAGACCTCTAGCATGGCATTCCAATATTACATTCTGATTGGCTAGCGACTAGGCAACTCAGGCCCCCAGAGTTCTACATTTTAGGCACCTTCATTGGTTCTCCCATCCCTCTCTCTTCAGGGGGCTTGCTCAGAGCTTGCACGTGCACCTGAACTGTCCCTGGGTGGCCCTGTGCCATGGTGGTGGGGCTGACACTCGGTAGGCAAACACCCGGTGAGCACCGGGCCCCCTCTGAGGTTGTGGCTGTCTGACGCTAGCCAAGGCTTTCTGTCTTAGGGCTACACATGGGAACTTCGGCCATCAAGGGACTTGGTTTGTGAAAGCCGGCAGGAGACACAGAGTGCCCTGGTGGAGAGGCAGTTATGGGGTCCACCTCAGACATCGACCAGGTGCTGCTGGCTCTGTCCGCATAGTATGTATCCCTGCACCAAGATGGAGGACGGGGATGGGTGGGGCCACTTAGGCATGGGGAATATCCAGGATGTGGGTGGCCTTTCCGCTCTCCTCTGATCGTTAGTTCCATTTAATGGCTCAAGTCCTTTAAAACACACTGAGTGCCCACTTATGACAACACTAAATATTAACATTTTTACTTGCTATCAAATGGATAATTCCTATGGAAATATTTAAGGGTCATATAAAAAACAGTTATTATTCATAAGCAGTGGAAAGGGTTACTAGCTCATAGAGCCAACCTTAATCCTTTCAGTTAGTATTTAAAGAAACTGTGATTAACTTTCATGGGGACAAAGGAGGTAGGGAAATTTCCACTTACCTGTTATTGGTAGAGCACTCTTTTAAACACCTCAAGCAGGTTTGTCCAATTAAACATCTATTGTTTTTTTTCATGTCCACAGTGTATGTCCTTTTGTTGGAAAAGGGATTTCAGAATATGGGGATAGGTACACTACCAAAAGTGTTATTGTCACTGAAAATGTAGTGTAAGAATAAGAAAAATGCGTCAGATTAGTGATCTGGGTCTTGTGTTTTTACTGCCACCTACCAGTTACTTGACTAGTGAACTATGTGACTAGAAAATAATAATACTAGGGGCGCCTGGGTGGCGCAGTCGGTTAAGCGTCCGACTTCAGCCAGGTCACGATCTCTCGGTCCGGGAGTTCGAGCCCCGCGTCAGGCTCTGGGCTGATGGCTCCGAGCCTGGAGCCTGCTTCCGATTCTGTGTCTCCCTCCCTCTCTGCCCCTCCCCCGTTCATGCTCTGTCTCTCTCTGTCCGAAAAATAAATAAACGTTGAAAAAAAAATTAAAAAAAAAAAAGAAAATAATAATACTAGTATCTTCCCTGCTGGAGAGGTTATTGAACTCCAAGCTCATTTAGCTTTAACACCTATAATTAGATCACATTGTCATGGTAACTGGAAAGAAGATCTTAAATAACAGTGAATGTTCTACTTAAAATTCTATATCTAGTATTGCTTTTGTTCAAAAAGGTGTGTAAGCAGGCTGTTAGCTTTAAGATGAACAAACAAATCACCAGTATAGTGTAAACTCTACAAGAAATAAAATGAATATGTCCACCAAAGAAACATATTATCCCAATTTTAAATATGTAGTTTGTGTTGAAAAATTTTTCACAGAGCAGATAGGTAAGGTCACTGTGATTGCTTTTATACAGAAGTATTTTACCACTAAAATTTGTTATTATTCCATGAAATGAATATCAGTGGATTATCTTTTAAGTTACATACTATGTACAGTCTTAGTATCACTGTCCCATATGATTTTCAATATGGCAAATGGAAGTAATAGTCACATATTTACTTATAAATTTTCCTTTATTTAAAAAAATTTTAAGTGTTTATTTATTTTTGGGAGAGAGAGAGAGAGAGAGCGTGAATGGGGAAGGGACAGAGAGAGAGGGAGACATAGAATCTGAAGCAGGCTCCAGGCTCTGAGCTGTCAGCACAGAGCCCGATGCAGGGCTCGAACTCACGAACAGTGAGATCATGACCTGAGCCGAAGTCGGATGCTTAACCGACTGAGCCACCCAGGCACCCCATAAATTTTCCCTTATATTTAGTAACATTAATGATGAAAATTATGGCAATCCAATGTGGAATTAGTTTATGTGTATATTGTATTCCCTAGTTATCCCAACTTATCTCACACTGTAAATTAGCTACCAAAAGATACTTGACCACATCAAGTATAGTTTCCATAAAAATATAGTACAGGTTGATATGTGCTGCTTTATTAGTCCAAATTTCAAGCGGCTGGATATCTGCATGCAAAATAATGAATTTGGGCCCTTACTTCATACCATATACAAAAATTAACTCTAAATCAGAGACCTAACGTAAGAGCAAAAGATATAAAACTCTCAGAGGAAAACATACAGGAGTAAATCTTTATAACCTTGGATTTGGCAATGGTTTTTAAACTGTGATACCAAAAGCACAAGCTACCAAAGGAAAAAAAAATAGATAAATTGGACTTTAGCAAAATTAAAAATTTTTCTGCACGAAAGGACTCTATCAATAAAGTGAAAAAACAATCCGTGGGAGGGGAGAAAATATCTTCAAATCATATGGCTGATAAGGGTCTGGTACCCAGACTATCTAAAGGAATTCTAGAACTCAACAACAAAAAGACAATCTAATTACAAAAATGGGCCACGAGCTGGAATACACATTTCTCCAAAGAACGTATAAGATGGCCAACAAGCACATGAAAAGACACTCCACATCATTAGTCACAGGCAACTCAAAACCACAGTGAGATACGACTTAATTCCTGTTGGGATGGCTGTCACCAAACAGAGGGAAATAAGTGGCAAAGATGTAGAGAAATTGGAATTAGAACATCTGAGCTTTAATAGGTGGGAATGTTACATGGTGCAGCCCCTGTGGAAAACTTTTTGGTGGTTCCTCCAAAAGGTAAATATAGGATTACCGTAAGACCCAGCAATTCTCCCTCTAGGTACATACCAACATTATGTATGCTGAGTGACAGAAGTCTAACACAAGAGACCACATACTGTATGAATCGGTTTGTGTGCAATATCCATGAAAGGGAAATCCATATTTACAGAGAGCACATTAGAAGTTACCAGGGCTTGGAGGAGGGGGTTAAGAGTGGAGACTGCTAATGGTTATAGGGTTTCTTTCTGAGGTGATGCAGATGTTCTGGAATTAGATATTGGGGATAATTGCACAGAATTGTGAATGTTCCAAATGCCTATGCAATTAAATACTTTAAGATGGTTAAAATGGCGATTTTATGTTGCGTGAATAAAAATAAATAAATAGAATGAAAAAAAAAGAAATGGAAGAACTGTTTGCAAAAATACTATTTCAAACGTTTTTTGAAATGACCACGTTAAAAGTCTGAAATTTGAGTTGCAGCTTTAAAAAAATCTCTGATCTTAAAAAAAAAAAAAATCTCTGATCTCGTTTCTGTACAAAATTTGCACATAAATCTCATTTATTCAATTTCTGCTTATTTGATATATTCGTGAGTCTAGATTTTAAGCAAATAAAAAAGGATTTGGGATCCATTGACCTGTACATGAAAAATAATTAGATCTTCATGTAATTGAACCCCAGAGGTTCAGAGAACGCTGCTCCACTTTGTAAAGATTCCTTCTTGCTGAATTATATGGAGGCGGGAGCTCCAATGTATTTTCTTGTGAATTTCGTGAGCAGCATCTCAGAACCTATGCAGTGGGGACGGAAATTTGTTACGTTTGTTTTGGAAGAATTTTTCTCGGTTTATATAAGGAACCTGAAACTTTGTCACACCTTTTGTAGATTAATGCCTGGGCAGACAGAGTGAGGCTATTTCCTATATTGTTTGAATATTCGAGATGACCATGTTGCCTCGAATGTAATCTTAAAATTATTTTGCTCCCTTTAACCTTTGACTAGTTAACAGGGCACATTGTAAAAATACAAAAGTTATCAGAAGGCAGCCTGTAGAACGTACTCTCCCTCCATGTGCTGGTTCTCGGTCACTCAGTTGTCTTCTTCCAAACCTTGGGTATTCCCCTGGAGATTTCAGCTCAGCAAGTAAGCGTCTTTTACACAGGCAGCTATCCTATAACCCTCTTCTGTATTTTTACTGATTGTTACATACCAGATTTTATAGGCCTGCCTCACTAAAAAGAGGGGAGAAAAGGTAACATTAATCCTGAATATTTGCTTAAATCTCAGCATATCTGAAGTGATTTCAAATGTTATTTTTGCCCCTGGATTGGTAAGGCTGAATATCATTGTGCTATCCCTGTTAACATCTTAGAACATTTTGGGTACCTTTTGTGCTTGGATTAAACATTTGAATTTCTGAATAATTTAGTGTAAGATTGTGACAGCTGTTTCTTCCAACTCATACTGATATAATCTTTGCATAATGATTATGTGAGTGGGGTTTGAGATTCAGATTCTGTCATATGAAGTCAAAATATGCACACAGGTCACAAATTCTCTTGTTTCTATGGTGCTGGCTTAATCAACTCCAACTTTTATTTTAAATGATGGGCTTTTTGGCATTGTGTAGCCCTAGTCTTGTATATTTGGAGAAACAGAAACAAGGAAAAAAAAAAAAGAAAAAAAAGAAGCTTTTATAATTGGTTTTTTAAAATAGCATTTAAAAAATGCGTATGATTAGGGGCGCCTGGGTGGCTAAGTCTGTTGAGCGTCTGACTTCAGCTCAGGTCGTGATCTCGTGGTCTGTGAGTTTGAGCCCTACCTCGGGCTCTGTGATGATGGCTCAGAGCCTGGAGCCTGCTTTGGATTCAGTGTGTGTCTTTCTCTCTGCCCCCTCCCTGCTTGCACTCTGTCTCTATCTCTGCTGTCTCTCAAAACTACGTATACATTAAAAAAAATGTGTATGGTTCACACATGTATTCCTGGGTATTCATTCTTTAAAGTAAACACTGTTCTGTCCTAAACTAATATTCATATAATATTTATAATATTCATTATAAACACCATGAATGCATAGAATACTAATATTTTTACTTTGATCCAAGTGCTTAATTTTAATGTTTAAAATCGCATGGAATACTAACAGTTTTACTTTGATCCAAGTGCTTAATTTTAATATTTAAAATATCAGCGGCCAAATATCTGTGAAATGGGAAAGTGGCAAAATACCCTGAGCCATTTATCTTGAAAGAAATAACATTCAAAGTCAAGGATAACTTCAGTTTCTCATAAATCTCTTAACACACTCAGTGGTTTTATTTGCATATATAGAAAAAAAAATCAGAATTATACTTTGTAAAAAATAAATAAAATAACAATGCCTGAAATCTACTAAAGTGATGTAAGTTGGAATACGGGAGATTTCTGTTCTTCAGGGTAAAAGTTGACTACTGTAAATGAGATCCTGAAAGTTACCTTGAGGCTCTTTTGTTGATTTACATATTCTTTTGTTGATCACATATTTTTGTAACTGAATGCAATTTAATTTAAAATATATTCAAGAAGATGGCATAATTTACGACTAAATGATTATTCAAGAAATGTCTTCTCATATTTCATATCATAATTCTATGGTTGCCCCTTAAATATAGAGAAATCATTTAGTCTTGGTAAAATGTACTAACTTTCTAACTACAGTTTAATTTTCACCATTTATTATCATTATCGGTGCTGTACAGAGTCATGCAAATAAAAACATAAATGAAAGATTTATAATTTTAATTTGTTAAGTTTATTTATTTATTTTGAGAGAGAGAGAGAGCGAGCACGAGCAGGAGAGGGGCAGGGAGAGAGAGAAGGAGGGAGAGAGTCCCAACCAGGCTCCATGCTGTTAGTGCAGAACCCGATGTGGGGCTCAAACCCACAAACCGTGAGATCATGACCTCAGCTGAAACCAAGATGAGCCACTGAGCCACCCTGGCACCCCAAGATTTGTAATTTGAAGTACTAAAAGTAGCTAACTTTTTTTGAACACTTGCTATGTGGAAGATACTGTTATAAACGATTTACATGTTAACAACTCCTTTGCTAGGGCTGCCGTTACAAAGTACCCCAAACCAGATGACTTAACTGAAATGTATTTCTTACAGTTCTTGATGGTGGACAGGCTGGAAGTCCAAGATCAAGGTGTTAGCAGGGTTGGTTCCATCCAAGGGCTTGGGAGAATCTGCTCCATGCCTGTTCCTTGGCTTCTGAAGGTGTGCTGGCAACCGTTGTCATTCCTTGGCTTGTAGAAGCCTCATCCTGACCTCTCCTTTCATCTGCACATGATATTTTCTCTGTGTGTGACTGCCTTCAAATTTCTCCTTTTCTTGAGCACCAGTCGTATTAGATTAGGGCCACTCTGACTCTACTATGACCTCATTTGAACTAATTACTTCTGCAATGACCGTTTTTCCAAGTAGGGTGCATTCGGAGGTTCTAGAAACTGGGGCTTCAACATACGAATTTGGGGGGCACAATTCAACGTCAGCTCAACCCTATAAAGCATGTACTGTGGTTATGTCCAATAATTAGATGAGGAAACTGAAGCAGAGAGAGGTTCAGTTACTTGTACGATCTTATCAAGAGAAAGTGGCAGAGCTGGGATTTTTGAAAAGCCAGTTGAGCGCCAGAGTATACATACTTTTTTTCTAGTTTATTTTTACCTTAATGTGCTTCAGGATATATTTTATTAACATTTCATACTTTGCATCAATATTCAAATACAAGTTTGTTCTTTGTGAGGCCAATTTTTCTACTTGAGCACTGAACTTTCTTACCTTAGTGACTTTCAAGAGTCTATCCTTTACCACGAACTACCAGAATCTCTCATAATGTTATCAACAATTTACAGCAGGCTGACTACTTATGATTTGGGTAACAGTTTATAGCCTTTATTTTATTTTATTTTATTTTATTTTATTTTATTTTATTTTATTTTATTTTTTAAGTTAACTTTTAATTAATTAATTAATTTTTTTAATATATGAAATTTATTATCAAATTGGTTTCCATACAACACACAGTGCTCATCCCAACAGGTGCCCTCCTCTATATCCATCACCCACCCTCCCCTCCCTCCCACCCCCCATCAACCCTCAGTTTATTCTCAGTTTTTACGAGTTATACCCTTTACTTTAGATGCCCAATCTACTAATTTATCTAAAATGTCCATAATCAAGTTGATATAAATATATTCAAATGTACAAAGCTTTCATCCAATCCGTACTCTGATCATGTCATACTTGTATTGTCTCTGAAGAACAATTTTGGAAAGAAACAAAGAGGAAGTACTATCTAAACTCTTCTGTTCCTTCTACCATAATATGTGAAGGAAAATTCATATTAACCTTCCAAGGAGGAGAATGCAACTGAGTGACACCCCACATAAGCAGGCCTTGTGTAAACACTACAGAGACGGGGACCTTAGTTATATGTATTCTGACTTAAAAACTGTCAGAAGTACAGAGGGGAAGTAACAGCTGAGTTGTTTCAAATACCTGGAAAATACACTGAACGGTGAAGAGTGATCTCAGCAGGAAAGATGTTCCTTCTACCTCCCAGGGTGTTGTCCTTGTCTGCATGGGCCAAGTGGGCTCACTGCGTCTGCTGTGTTCCCTCAGCTGGAAGGGGGTGAGGAGGAGTGGGCACAAAGCAGAAACTGCACAGATCACTTTTGCTTACGTCCCATTTGCAGTATCTGTCATGTGGTTACATCTAGCCACAAGGGAAGCTGGGAACATTCCAAGCCGAAAATTTTATTACTAGGATAAAAAGAGAAAACAGGTACTGAGAGATAAAGAGCAATCAGTCTCTGCCACAAATGGGAAAGAGTAGGCTCTGTGGCAATACAATTGAATAGTACGAAATTGAAACATTTAATCTGTCCTTTATAATAAAGAACAAAACAGGGTAAAGCTTTCAAGGACACACTGACAGTGTAGAGCCTGCTTGGGAATTCTCTCTCTCCCTCTCTCTGCCCCTCCCCTGCTCATGCTCTCTCTCTCTCAAAATAAATAAACCTAAAAAAACCGTAATTATAATACCACGGTCACAGTTTAGAAAGTTAATGATAATATTATCAAATATCTAGCCAGTGTTCGAATTTCTCTCATGGTCTTGTGAATGTTTTTCTCATTTACTTTTCTCTTGTTTTTCTTATTTATTTGTTTAAACTAGGATCCAGATTAGGTTTGCAATTTGGTGAATTTATCTTAATTGTCTTTTATTCTATAATATTTTATTCCATTTCTTTTTTTCCTCTCAATTTCTTGTTAAAAGTGTTCTTGGAGGTAAAATTACTTATATTTTGGGTTTTCTGATAATATCCCCGTGGTGTTACTTAACACAACTCTCCCTCGTGTATTCTTAAATTAGAGGTACATGGCCTCTGGTTGTTTTTTTTATTATGATGTTAGCAATTATTGATGATAATTGCCTAGATTTATTGATTATTAGATATTGCAAAGTAAATATAGTCTAATTCTATCATTCTTTATTAGCTAGAGTACTTTTTTTTCAAAATTTGTAATGTTTGTTTATTTTTTGAGAGAGAGAGAGCAAACGAGCAGGGGGAGGGATAGAGAGAGAGAGGGAGATACAGAATCAAAAGCAGGCTCTGGGCTCCCAGCTGTCTGCACAGAGCCCGATGTGGGGCTCAAACCCACAAAGAGAGATCACAACTGAGCTGAAGTCAGACATTCAACCGACTGAGACACCCAGGTGCCCCGAGAGTACGTCTATAAAGAGATACTTAGGTGAATAAGTACAACATGTTCTGTAAGTACTTATATATATAAAGAAGTATCTTCTATGGCTCTTTTGAATATACTGAATTGCATTCTACCTACGAAAGAGAATAAATTCTTGATTTTTCCCTTTTAATTGCCAGCTCAGAAAATGAGTTGTTTTTCTAACTTCTTCTAAAGTAACTAATGAGATTTTCTCTCCTCTATTTGGAGTATCATTACAGACTCATGGATTTAAGTATATTTGATCTTTAAATCCACTTCAAATATTATGCTTACAGATGCTCAATTTTTTCCATATTTTACCCACAGATGAGTTTCTCCTAGCTTGTTTCAGAGTCCTACAAAGAGCGTAGGAGTCACTAACAGCTTCTTGAATTCTTGATATAACAGTATGTTCCAGGCCTATCTATATATTCATTTTATTTTCCATAATTCTGACACCTAATAGTTTTAAATGTTGTATTCATTTTTATGACATTTTACTTTTATCGTTTTTGCCTTCTGTTTCCAACTTAAAAAAACCTTCTTAACCTATCACAATTCTTTTTTTTTAAATGTTTATTTATTTTTGAGAGAGAAGGGAGGGCCAAAGAGCATGGGGAAGGGATAGAGAGAGAGGGAGAGAGAGAATCTCAAGCATGCTTCACGAACAGTGCTGAGCTTGACGTGGGGCTCCATCCCACAAACTGTGAAATCATCACATGAGTGGAAATCAAGAGTTGGTTGTTCAACTGAGCCACCCAGGCGCCCACCCCCCGCCCTGACTTGCACAGTTCTTTTTTTAAATTTTTTTTTCAACGTTTATTTATTTTTGAGACAGAGAGAGACAGAGCATGAACGGGGGAGGGGCAGAGAGAGAGAGGGAGACACAGAATCGGAAACAGGCTCCAGGCTCCGAGCCATCAGCCCAGAGCCTGACGCAGGGCTCGAACTGCCGGACCGCGAGATCGTGACCTGGCTGAAGTCGGACGCTTAACCGACTGCGCCACCCAGGCGCCCCGCACAGTTCTTAATAATTGAGCCACTCCTGCAAAGTAATACATTTGCAGTGGATTTGACGTTATCTCGTCAATACTTGAAGGCAGCTGTATTATTTCTCTTTCTATGGCATACCATAAATACAAGGTCTTTTAGTACAACCCCGAATGCTCACCATTCAGATATATAAAACCCAGATATTTTATGGGTAGAAAAGGAAACTTTTCAATCCCTAAAATCCCTAAAGAAAAGTTACTTAAAAACTTTCCTTTAAGGCATGGGAAGTTACACAGAATACGATCATTTCTCTTATACTTTTGTCTTCTGAAATATTCCTAAGGGCAGAGGAAAGTGATAAGTGGCAGAAGAGCCTGAGGCAGCTATAACAAGCAAGTGATTCTTTTAAATTTTATTTTAAAGCTTAAACACGTATGCAAAGCCTGCCTTCCACTACCAAAAATATCTGTTTTTTTTTAGAAGTCAGATCTATTGAGGTATAATTTACATACAGAACAAATTTCCCTCTTCAGTTGTACAGTTATATTAAGTTTCACAAATGTGTATCATCGTGCATTATCATCACAATCAGGGCATAGAATATTTTCATCATTCCAACAACTTCCTTTATGTCCCTTTGTAGGCAATACCCTCCCCTCCCTTCTAGCCCTTCTAACCACAGATCGGATTTCTGTCCCTGTAGCATTGCCTTTCCCTGAATGCCCTATAAATGAAATCCTATAGTATGTGGCTTTTTATGTCAGCTTTTTCATTCACATAAATTATTTTGAGATTCATCAGTATTGTTGCAAGTATCAGTAGCTTGTTTATTGCCGACTAGTGTTCCATTATTACATAGTTTCTGTATCCGTCCATTCCCCATGGACATTTGAGCTGTTCCTGGCTTGGGCTGTTATAAATAAAGACATTGTGAACATTTGTGCCCAGGTACCTGTTTTTATTTGTCTTGGTCAAAGATCAAGTGACGAGATTGTGGTTACAATGACCACTGTACGTTTAACTAGAAGAAACTGCCAAACTGTTTTCCAAAGTAGCTGTACCATTTTGTATTTCTGTGAGCAATCTGTGAAAGTTACAATTGTCCCACATCCTCACCTGTCAGAGTTAAAAGTTTCAGCCGTTCCAACAGGTGGTTTTAGTTTGCATTTTCCTAATAACTAGTGAGATGGACATCAGTTTTTAGTGGCATGTCATCTGTATCTCTTTTTGTTATAATATTTTGTGTCTTTTTATTGAGGTGTTTTCCTATTATTGACTTGTGGCCTTATTTTATTTTATGGATTTATTTTTAAAAATTTTATTTTATTTTAAGTAATCTTTTTTTCTTTTTTTTTATTTTAAGTAATCTCTACACCTATGATGGGGCTTGAACTCACAACCCCGAGATCAAGTGTTACATGCTCTTCTGACTGAGCCATTTAGGTGCCCCTATTTATTTTAGACACAACCTCTTTACTATATATCCATGTTTTGCAAATATTTTATTCTATTTCAGGACTTCTGTTTTTATTTCTTTAATGGTATTCAAAGGGAAGGCATTAACATTTTTTTCAATAAAGTTTTGATTTTGGAATTCAACCATTAGGAATTAGGAAATGATGAAAATCTGTAGGTAGTACTGTCTTTAAAAATTTTTTTTGGGGCGCCTGGGTGGCGCAGTCGGTTAAGCGCCCGACTTCAGCCAGGTCACGATCTCGCGGTCCGTGAGTTCGAGCCCCGCGTCGGGCTCTGGACTGATGGCTCAGAGCCTGGAGCCTGTTTCCGATTCTGTGTCTCCCTCTCTCTCTGCCCCTCCTCCATTCATGCTCTGTCTCTCTCTGTCCCAAAAATAAATAAACGTTGAAAAAAAAATTAAAAAAAAATTTTTTTAATGTTTCTTTATTTCTGAGAGAGAGAGAGAGAGAGAGAGAGAGAGAGAGAGAGAGAGGCAGAGAGAGGGAGACACAGAATCCAAAGAAGGCTCTAGGCTCTGAGCTGTCAGCACATCGGTGGGCGTGGGGCCCGAACTCACAAATTGTGAGATCATAACCTGAGCCGAAGTTGGGGGCCTAACCGACTGAGCCACACAGACGCCCCTATAGGTAGTACTATCTTTGAGTCACAAACCCCACATGTGTCGGTCGGGACAACATTTCTATTTTCATCCCATGCAGTTTTGGGTAATCAAGCACTCAATCATCAAGCATCTAACATCAACTACTTAAGCAGAGCCAGCTCTGTTGAACATTTTGGATGAAACATGTGGCCGAAAAGTCCAGGCCTGTGTCATTCCCTGTCTCTCTCTCATTTTTTCTTCCTAATTTGCCTTTTCTTTCTTCTACTAGATGTAGACAGTACTAGCAATAGAGGCAGGACTAGCTGCTGGGCAGTTTGCATCGCGTAAATACGTGGCTTGTAGAGCTGGTGAGTGTCTTGATAACAAGGCCTGATGGAGGAATTCTGTCTGGCTTCAGTGAGTGTTTTCATATTATCCCTTCCCCACCCCCCCACCCCCCTGCCAACCGTCACTTCATCAGCTTACTGGATGAGGCGAAGAGATGCCAGCAGGTGTTTGGTTGAAGATAGAGATCGTTTTTGGCATGGCATCTAGTAGGCATAGAAACTGACCACTAACGGAAGTAAGACCCATTACCCCAAAGTGACACCAAATTCTCTGGGAGGTCCAACTAACCAAAGGGAACCTGAGGGAAGTAATTGAATTTATAACAATAAGCGTTTAAAATTTTTTTTTAAATATTGATTTATTTTTGAGAGAGACACAGAGTGTGAACAGGGGAGGACAGAGAGAGAAGGAGACATAGAATCTGAAGCAGGGCTCCAGGCTCTGAGCTGTCAGTACAGAGCCTGATGTGGGGCTCGAACTCACGAGCTGTGAGATCATGACCTGAGCCGAAGCTGGATGCTCAACTGACTGAGCCACCCAGGTGTCCCTAAAACAATGAATGTGTTTAAAGGATGGTATCTGGTCACTTTTAAAAAACTGCTATTTCTTCAACAGTTGAAGTTTTTCCTATTTATTGCAAGTTATAGAATACTAAAAACTTGACTGTGATTATTATTATTATTATTATTATTAAATGTTTATTTGTTTATTTTGAAAGAGAGAGTGTGTGAGGGAGGGGCAGAGAAGGAGGGAGAGAGAGAATCCCAAGCAGGCTCTGTGCTGTGAGCAAAGAGCCTGATGTGGGGCTCAATCCCAGGAACCACGAGATCATGACCTGAGCCTAAATCAAGAGTCTCATGCTTAACTGACTGAGCCACTCAGGAGACCCTTGACTCTAATTTTTGAAGGAAAAATTTCAGAGTACTGGTGACCAGGGGTAATTTCAGAAAAGGAAAGAGTGGCTCTGGGATTGTTAAACTCTAGGTAACAGATGATTGTTTTTTATATTGTTTTGGCCTATTCTCTGGGTTTCACCTTTAATATGAGGAACTTTTGTCTTTATTAGGGCTATTGATGAAGTGGACTAAGTTAAAGCAGAAATTGTACTCTTTTTTTTTTTAATTTAAATATAGCCGGCACGTAGTGTTACATTGGTTTCAGGTACAACATAGCGATTGGACAACTCTATGTTATGCTGTGCTCACCACAAATGTGGCTATGCCACCTCTCATCGTATAATGTGATTACAGTTACAATACCATCGATTACATTCCCTGTGCTGTGCCTTTTATCCTGGTGACTTACTCATTCCGTAACCAGAAGCCTGTACTTCCCACTCCCCTTCACCCGTTTTCCCAGCCCCCCAGCCTCTCCCCTCTGGCAACCACCAGTTTGTGTTCTATAGAAATTTTCACTTTCTGACCTTAAGCGACTCTGATTTTCTACAGGTTTAATTTTGAGTTGTTCAGCAAGAAAAGGAAAACCTTGGCCGATGCATGACATTCGTCACTAAAAGGTTATTTTTGTAATAAAACAATCAAGTTGGGTTCAGTTTGCCAATTTTATTTTATTTACTAAAAGGTCTGTGTTAAATTTTAAATCCGACGTTTGAGTCATAATCTCAAAACCGTTGAAATATTGGTGAGTTTATTACATTTTATGTTTTCTTTTAAAGCTCATTCTTTTGGGGACACTGTGGAGGCTGATACAGATTTCTCCTTTTGTAAGCATTTCTTATGTTCATTAAAATTTACTTTAAAGTGGGCTTTCCTTTATTGCTTTTATGAATGCTAGGACAGCAATGTAATCATCTCTGTAAGGTTGTCTCAGTATGAACCAGTTCAGTGGGTGACTTCAACTATTTTTAAGTGAAGATCATGGAAATTCAAAGTTACAGGGCATTAGTTAGAAAAACTCAAGAAATTTAGGAAAACACTTTAGAGTTTTAATCATAATTTTATTGTTAGAGTAATAATAGATAGCTGTTAATTAATAACTATAATAAATAATATCTTGATGTTTATCCTTGGACTACTTCTTAACCATATGATGTCGTCACCACAATGGGAAGTAATAAAATGTGTATACGAAAATACTACCACCCTTAAAGTGCTTATAAGTCTGAGTATAGGTTAAGAAATGTTGGCCAATACATTTAATGATGGAGATAGAAAGTGATGAGTTCCATTAGAGAGCTTCATAGGGATTATGTATCTGTCAGGAAATAGTAGGTTATGCTAACATAACAAACAGCCCCAAATCTTAAATGGCTCATAATGACGTGTTTATTGTTGATGCACATTATGTGCTCATCATGAGCCCACCGGAGGCTCTGCCACATAATTCCTCACTCTTGGGCCCAGCCTGAGGGAGTTTCCACCATCAAGAATGTTACCGGTATGTGGCAGGGTAAATGGTGAGGGTAGGAAAGCATAAGAATTATGCACTGCCTTTTATAGTCTTCTGTTTACACTCCACTGGGTCAAAATAAAACTTGGCCAGCCTGATTTCAGGGGATGAACAAGTGTGACTGTACCATATGCCTGGAAGCAAGAGAACCCATATATATATATCTCGAATGACTACCAAAGGAGAACTGTATCTTAATAGGAAGCCCAAGGAGGGCTTCATGGAGGAAGTGACATTTGAGGTAGATTATTATTATTGATGAATAGAATTTTAGCATCTGGGATTGAAGTAGCTTTTTGGGAATCACGTATCTTGTGAACCTAACCAAAATTTGAAAACAGTGTTACTCACACACAGTTGGCTCTTTTTGTGACCTATGTCAGCAGGTCATTGCAATCAAAAGAATCACTAGCCCATCACAGTATTGACAAAATATTGAAGCCGTTGTATGGCACAAGAATGGGAAGCCCCTTCTAAATTAATACAGAAAAACTTATAATTCTTTCTATTTTCTCTTTCCCCTCTCGGTAGCTCAAACAGCGTTGAAGCTGCTTCCAGAATGTCCATTGCTTCCTCCTCACCAGACTCAACCCAGTTCTCCCCACATAGGGTCAAACTGATTCTATACTGTGATCAGTATACTGATCAGTATACTGTGATTCTATACTGTGATCATTGATCATTGATCATTCCACCCCTTTCATTACAGAATTCCATTTTCTTTTCCTGAGCCATTCTCCTTATTCTAGTGTAGCTAAATCAAGCCTTTCTGGACTTTTTTTTTTTTCCCCAGCTCTTCTGGCTGTTGGTTTTGCAGACAAACATAAAAACTACCAAGTGCATTAGTTTCCCAAGCAACAAATGCTCCTTCCTTTTTGAAGATGGGAAGGAGAGAAGGCTATAAATACATACGCACTGACATCGTTGTCTATTTTACTCAATGCGATATGTGCAACTATGTTGTTTTCAAGGGAACATGTCTCTCAGAGCCAGAGAGAATCTCCGGTTATCAGCTGGTCTTGCTTCTTGCTTTAGGTCATTAAAGTATTATTATTCTTATGTTGTTTGAGACTGGAAGAAGTGATGTGATATACTGAGGATCATGGATTTATGGAAGAGAACATGGATAAACCCCCAGTTATCGACACTCTGGTGTATGCTTTTCAACACACTGTGCTACCTGAAACGTCACCTCAGCCTCCACGAATTAAATGTCAGTAGACTTTGATTTAATACCTAAATGTTTAACAGCCCCCAAACTGAAGCCTTGATTTAGTACTAGACATTTAAAAGTTACTTTTTACATGGTTCCAACCATCAAGGTGTTCATAATCTAGTGGAGAGACGAATGCTCAGTATTCTCACACAACCTAGTGAGTGGATGACTAGCAAAACGGAGTGGCATGGAAGGGAAGGGAAGGGAAGGGAACGCAGAGGACAAGATTCTGTCCGAATCTGGAGTAGTAGTCAGAAAGGTGATATGTAGCATTTTTGATACATGCAAAGAGAGCCCTAGGGTAGCAAGTAGAAGATCCAGCTTTAAGTCTTGGCAAAGCCAGCATCTCAGCAATGGTATTACATACTTTTTTTTTTTAATTTTTTTAAATGTTTATTTATTTTTGAGACAGAGAGAGACAGAGCATGAACAGGGGAGGGTCAGAGAGAGAGGGAGACACAGAATCTGAAGCAGGCTCCAGGCTCTGAGCTGTCAGCACAGAGCCTGACGTGGGGCTCGAACTCACGGACCGCGAGATCATGACCTGAGCCGAAGTCGGTTGCTTAACCTGAGCCACCCAGGCGCCCTGGTATTACATACTTTATCACTTTAAGCATGTCTCATAACTTTTCTGTTGTTTAGTTTCGTCATTAGTGAAACAGGAGGATGGGGCAAGATTAGTTCTGAAGGACCTTCCATAGCATGATAGCTTTTTTAATGAAAAGAAATATTTGAGTTCATCACTGACTTCCTCATTTTGAAAATGAGATTCTGGGAGGTAAGGTTGACTTGCCCAACGCCTCAGCCTGTTGACACTCAGACTAATAACTCCTCTCTTTATTCAGCTGCTGCCTCACTGAAAATTAATAGGATCTTTTTCATTAAAGGAGGGCCCCTTTGGGTACCGGGCTGGCTCCAGTCAGTAGAGCATGTGACTCTTGATCTCGGAGGTGTGAGTTCAAGCCCCACGTTGGGTATAGAGATTAATTAAAATCTTAAAAAAAAAAAAAGGGCTCCTTAAGAGCAGATGCTCAATTAACAGTGAGCTCAAGTTATATTTTCTTTCTGAAAATACTGAAAATGCCTTATTTTAAAACATAATAAGCAATGTAGTAAGGGAAAGAAAAGGCATTAAAATTGGAAAGCAAGAAATAATAATGTGTGCCATGACTTACAACGGAGCAAATCCTGAAGTGTGTACAAAAGAAGCTCCTAGAAGCAAAAGTGAGCTTAGTGGAATCACAGGATATAAGGTTATTATGTAAAAGTCAACCATACTTCTATATGCTAGCAAAACACAGAATTTGACATTTTAAAAATGCCCATTTACAGCAACATGAGAAAAATAGTTACAAATCTAACAAAATACATGTCAGATCTATATGTTGAAACTATAATACACAGATGAGAGAAATCGAAGAAGGCGTAAATAACTGGAGAGATAAGCTGTGTTCATATATTGAGGACTCAGTATGGTTGTCCATTCTTCCAACTTGATCCATAGAGTCAATGGGATCCCAATCAAAATCCCAGCAACCTTGTTTATAGATTATTGCCAAACTGGTTCTTAAGGGAAAGTAAAGACAAGACTAAAATAATCAAAACAATTGGAAAAAAACAAGAACAAAGTTGGAGGGCTCATCCCACCTGAAGTCAAGACTTACCCTAAAGCTACATTAATCAAGACGGTGTGATGTTGGCAAAAGGACACACACCTATATCAGTGGAACAGAATAGAAAGTACAGACCTGGCGTCAAACGAATACAGTCAACTGACTTGTGAAAGGCGCACGATGCCAATTCAATGGAGAACGTATAGTCTTTTCAACGCATGGTGCTGGAACCCGCCATGGATCTCTATATGCAAAACACAACTACACGAAACAAAAAGCAAGACCCACAAAAAGACTCTGACCCATACCTCTGTACACATACCTTGTACAAAAAGGTGACTCAAAGTTGATCACAGGCCTAGATGTAAAATATAAAACTAAAACTTCTTGTGTTTGACAAATCGAGTTTTTAGAAATATGGGAAGTGCAGCCTATATTTAAAAACTGGTCGGGGCGCCTGGGTGGCTCAGTTGGCTAGGCGTCCGACTTCAGCTCAGGTCACGATCTCACGGTCCGTGAGTTCGAGCCCCGCGTCGGGCTCTGGGCTGATGGCTCAGAGCCTGGAGCCTGCTTCCGATTCTGTGTCTCCCTCTCTCTCTGCCCCTCCCCCGTTCATGCTCTGTCTCTCTCTGTCTCAAAAATAAAATAAACGTTAAAAAAAATTTAAAAAAAAAAACTGGTAAACACTACAAAATTCAAAATCTTGTGTGTTGTGAAATTTCCTGTTCAGAGAATGGGAAGACAAGCTACACGCTAGGAGAAAATATTTGTAAATCCTGTATCTGATAAAGGACTTGTATCCGGAATATATAGAGAGAATGCTCAAAACTCTGAACTTCGAAAATAGTTGGTCAGTTTCTTATAGAGACGCACATATGCTAACCATTGCAATCCTGCACATTCACAGACAGTTGGAAACTAAGGGAACATTACTTCTGAGTGTAATGTGCTATCCTAGATTGGATCCTGGAGCATAAAAAAGACATTCAGTGGCAAAACTGAAATCTGAATAAAGTCTATAGTTATAAGGAAAACAAAACAAAAAAGTAGACTCATTTCTTGTATTTAGACAGCGTAAGTAATATCAGCATACCCACTGAACAATAAGTTAACTGCAGGAAATTTGTTTTGAGTATTTAAATGATAGAATAAATTATTATATAGTAAGCAGAAATATTTAGCATTTTGATTCTGGTATAGACTTAGTATTACCGTCGAGGCAAATTAATTTTAAGAATCATAGATTGACTTGTACTGAGCACGAAGTGTGCCCACACAGCAAATAAAACAGTTGAAAACTGATATCAAAGGCTGCATTTTATACTGATTAAGGATTATTAATGTATAATTTCTGTTAAATGTAATGATCAAAATATTAAGCTCAGGTGCAGTCACATTTAGTGGCTTTGCTTCTCCCTTAAATAATACATTTATTTACTCCTGATACATAACATATTTGTGCAATCAGGAAAAAAAAATCAAACACAGGGCAGGCCAAGTTAAAAAAAAATAGAATGTAAGATTCTCATGATTTTAGACCAGGCTTTTCATTATCAATGAAAATAACTTCAGTGTTTCCATACAGCAGTGTAGTAATTTTATTTAAAGAAGATGTGGTTTCAGTATTAACTCCTCCATGATGGCTTTCCCATCGTAATTGCATGATCTCAGTGTAACGCTTTGGTATGTTCATCCTTGGCCAACTGTAGTGAATATGTTAATAAACTGTGGCAAAGTGGTTTCCTTCCCTGTTATGGAAGTCATCAAGTAGGGGTGCTAGTATCAGTCACGATACAGATTTTTAAAAAAAATGTTTATTTTTGAGAGAGAGAGAGAGAGAGAGGCAGAGAGAGAGACGGAGACAGAGGATCTGAAGTGGGGTCTGCACTGAGAGCAGAGAGCCTGATGTGGGACTCGAACTCATGACCTGTGAGATCGTGACCTGAGGCAAAGTCGGACGCTTAACCAACTGAGTCACCTAGGCGCCCCTAGATACAGATTTTAAAATGACTTAGTTTTTCAGTGAAGTCAACAGACCTATAATGTGTACATGTAGCATCAGGTACGGTGCTAGGCACGATACAGGAGATTAAAATGTGAAGGGGGTCATTTCTGTTCCACTGCTCCCTCCCCCAAATCCAATAGTTTGCTGAGGGTATAGAGCATGCATCCATGAACAAGTAGGAAATGATCATAAAAGCAGATAGCACAGTTTTTTTTTTAAGTTTACTTATTTATTTTTGAGGTGGGGGGAGAGTGGGGCAGGGGCAGAGAGAAAGGGAGACAGAGAGAATCCCAAGCAGGCTCTGCACTCTCAGCACAGAGCCCGACGCAGGGCCCCAACTCATGAACTGTGAGATCGTGACTTGAGCCGAGATCACGAGCCGGTGCCCGACCGACTGAGTCACCCAGACACCCAGATAGTTAAGTACAGTTTTGAGCATAGAAACACTTGCTGAAAACAGTGTTGATCATACCTACCTTGAAGGTTAATTATGGAAATTCGGTGACATTCACGTAAAATTACTCTATAAATTATAATGAGCTTTGCAAATGTCTAATGACTCATTATTTTTAGGGCTATTACTGGGTTAGTGGAGAAAGAGCATGGAGTTGGGCACTATGCAGAACACTCAGCAGAATCTGGCTCTGATGCTTACTGGGGGGGGGGGGGACGATCGTCATGACGAATTCATTTCTCTGCACCTCTGTTTCCTCATACGTAGAACGCCGATTGCTTTCTATCCAGCAGGTTATTCAGATGAGGAAATGAGCTTCACTGCATTTGGTCCCTCGTTCAGCATCTTGCACAGAGCTCTTCAGTAAAGGGGAGCTTCCTTCTCTTGCCCGTTATTGTGAGTAAGCATCGCTCATTTGTCACTGAAGTGTTCCCACCCCCCCCTCTCTGCTTCATTTCCAACCCGTTTGCTCAGGAGGTAAGCAGGCTAGCCAACTAAACAGTCACCGGGAGAAGTACCTCAAAGCCTTCTTTTCGAAATGAGCAGGATATTAAAAAAAAAAAAAAGAAAGGAGCCCTGGGGTTCACCCAGCCCCTGCGTTTCTCTTTCCGCTGCTCAGAGAGGAGCTGGTGTCTCCCTCCTGCGGGTCATGGTTTAGCCAGCTTTCGGCTGTCAATTGTGCCCCAGCTGCCTCGGCTCAGCTCCCCCTACAGCCTCCTTATATGGGCCCCTGGGCAAATTCTTAAATTTCCTCATGGTAAGTGAGGCTCTCACACTGGGATTACCTCCGATTTCTAAACATTGGTCAATTCTGCTTCCCCGTAAGTTAGATAAAATATTTAAATGAATGGTTAGAATTTTGCTTCTAGGACCTTATCGTAGGAACCCGTGAAAGGTGGATCCCAGTTCTGGGGAAGGAGACATAAGGAGCTGGCTCTGCCCCCCCCCCCCTGCATGGGAGCTGCTGGAGGGTGGGGAGCAGCGTGGTGGGTCTGAGACCTTTTGGTAGTGCTGAGTGGCTTCAGTTGTTGATACAACACCTCCTTTCAGATGATGGCCTGAATATTCTTCCTACTCTTCCCGACCCACCTCTGAATAAAAACTTTTAGTGGGGGTCCTAGCAGTCTTGATGCATATTAATGCGGTTAATGTTGCAATAACAGACAGCTACGTCCACCCCCAGGGAGACGATGCCAGAACTCTGGGATCTGCTGTGCTCTGGGCCAAAGGCAGAGAATGGGACCCATTCCTTTTGTGCTCACTGCACCAGTATATAGGACTCACTCCCTTTTTTAAACATGTTGTTTAATTATTACTATTTTTATTTTAGAGAGAGAGTGGAGAGTGCACGCATGGGGGAGGGCAGAGGGAGAGAGAGAGAGAGAGAGAAAGAGAGAAAGAGAAAATCCTATGGAGCCTCTATATTCATTCCGCATGGAGCCCGATGTGGGGCATGATCTCACCCTGGGATCGTGACCTGAGCTGAAATCAAGTGTTCGACACTCAAGTGACTGAGCCACCGGGAGCCCTGGACTCACTCCTTTTTTAAAGTACCTGATGTGGAAAGTGTTCCATTTGGTAGTTAGATATAACTGAGTTAAGGAAAATTCAAACATATCATTTTCCATGTCATTGTTGAAAATAGGCTACTTTTCATCTAGTTTAATGTTTTACGCTCTTGCACACCGAACAGCAGTCAAGCTTAATGACTGCACAGACTTCCGTGTTTTGAAGTTTCTGTAAAGGGTCACAGAGGGAAGCGTACACACAACAGAAGGAAAGCCTGCTTTGTGACCCTGAAATCCCTTTAAGTTCTCGATTGTTCTGATTTAATGGAAGAAATCAGCGTAGGGTGATTTCATTTGTGCGTCGATGGCCGCGCGGCTTTCCCCCACATCACGCATCAAAAGGAAACGGTGGTGCCAGGATCAAAGGGAAGAAACGTCACAGTTGAAATAAAATGAAACCACAACAACTTGGCTCATTCTCTAAACCCCTGGAAAGCGCCCAGAAGTTTAAGCCTCGTCGCAAGTATTTCTACCAGCTTTTTCTTTTTCCTCTAACCAAACATCATTTAGATTTTTTTAAAGAGAAACTCACTCATTTGTATCGTTCTTTAAAGTTGGTTTTGGGGATTGCACTATAGGGAGAACCTGCTCATCTTCTCTAAAGGCCATATTTACATTCATTTGTGAAGTATCACAGAAAGCACGGACCACAGCCGCTCTCCACCTTAGGGGTTACATGGATCTGTGGGAGGCAGTCACAAACTTAGCGCTAACATACAGATTATCATTTCTATAGGAAATTGTGACTCAAGTCCCTAACAGCTGACCCGCTGGCAAAGTTATGACACCAACTGAATATTCAAGTCTTAAGGTAGTGCATTTTTATTTTCCTCTCTTCCTCCTTCCTCCCTCTCCACTCCCTCCTTCCTCTGTCCTCCCCCATCTGCCTGCCTACCTATCTCTCTACCTCTCTCCATCTGTCCAGCTCTCTGGCTGTCCCTCTTTCATCATTATCTCGTTTCCCCAAGTTCTCTCCTTCACTTGTATTCTAGATATTCTTCCCTAGTTTTTAAAGCAGGTGCTTCTGTGTGTCTCCTTCTAAACATTTGACAGTAGTCGATTGTTAACTTTTGCCTTTTAACTAGAATTGCCTTTGTATCTTTTTTAATTTCTGAATTTCCTAACCATTGTTTTCTTTATTCTTCTTCCCATTCCTGTCTTCAGTGACTGTAGACAAATTGAAAGGCCATCTCCCTATTCTTATTCTTTTTTAAAAAAATGTTTATTTACTTAGAGAGAGAGAGCACACACAAATGAGGAAGGGGCAGAGACAGAGGTGGGGAGAGAGAGAGAGAGAGAGAGAGAGAGAGAGAGAGAGAGAGAGAATCTCAAGCAAGCTCCACGTTTAGCGTGGAACCTGACAAGGGGCTGCATCCCACAACCACAAGATCACGATCTGAGCCGAGATCAAGAGTCGGACGTTTAACTGACTGAGCCACCCAGGTGCCCCTTCTTATTCTTTGGACATTTATTTGATGTACAGCAATGCGTCTCATTTTCTTCTTATTTCTTTAAGGATTAATTTTATTGTCACTTCGTTTAGAAACGCGAAACATTATCACATATTTCTTCCTATTTCTGGTGTAATTCTCTGCCAACTTTGCTGTTTCCTCTTTTTCTCCCCATCTGCTAACTCTGGCTGTGGGTTCAGTGTCCTCTTTTATAATTTGAGGCAGGTCATCCAGTGGCTTTGTGGTGAAGACCGTGGGATCCAACATGAGAAAGATCAGTATTTGAATACCGGATCTTTGACGTTGGGCAAGTTATCTGACCTCTTTGACATTGGGCGAGTTACGTGACCAGTAACATCTGTACCTTTAGTAGAGAGTAGTTGTAAGGCTTAAACCAGATCTCGTGTGAGTACTAGGCACAAGGCTTGACACGGAGTAAGCACTCAATGAAAGAGATATTTAGTGCTCTTTGAAAGATTTCTTCGTTTCAAATCTCATCGTCCTTGTTAATAACCTCCCGACCTATTCCAGAAATCGTCAGCCCTGATGTCTAACGTCAGCTTAGTCCTGGAGCTTCCAAGGACTATAGCAGCCTCCATATAGATGATGGCAAAAAACAAGAACAAAAACAAAACAAAAACATGCCCTGTGCTAGTGTATTAAGGGGTCCTAGAGAACCCTAACTGATACAGTGTCACAGTAAGAATTTCTGTATAATGTCCTTTTGGGAGTTGACATTCTCAAGCAAACGCCACTTTATAATGAGGTGGTCTGTCTTTGGTTCTCAGACTGTTCCCTAAAGTAGTGGAAACTCGAATGCCTTAAATATAAAACTGACTGTTGCAACTTGATTAGGATGCAGTTGAGACTAGGTGTCAAGACCATGTCTGAAAATTAAAAGTATTCATATGGTCATTTTAAAGGAGTTTTGGGTTACTTTTGCCTGAGTCACCTGTGCATATATATGCATATATATGTATGTGTATATAAAGGCGAGAGAGAAAGAGAAATACACACACACACACACACACACACACACACACACACACACACACATCTCCTATTCATTCCAGAGGTTTATTTCAAGGAATTGGCCTCTGTGATTTGTGATTGTAGAGGCTGGCAAGTTGAGAATCTGTAGGGTAGGCTGGTAGGCTGGAAATTCAGATAGAATTTGATGCTCCGTCTTGAGTCAGAATGTCTTCCTTCTCAAGAAAACCTTTGTTTAGCTTTCAAAGCCTTCTGATGGATCAGATGTGGCCCACCCACATTATTCAGAATAATCTACTTAAAGTCAACGGATTATAGAAGTTAGCTACATCTGTAAAATATCTTCACAGCAAACCTAGATTAGTGTTTGATTTAGCCAATGGCTACTGTAGTCTAGCCAAGTAGACATATAAAATTGATCATCACAGACACCAACAAATATTCCCAGGAACTAACTCTACTTACCAATTTTTAAACCATTCCATTTGATGCCAACCCCCCCCCCACCTCTCTTTTTGGCTATTTTTGGGATTGACTGCATAGTTTAACAGGCTATCAAAAATCAGCATTAGTTTGTACATGATTGATCTAAACCATCATTCCTCTCCCAGCTGACAGAGGTTTTTCTGTGTGACTGAGTAAACTTGTTCATAGGTACACATTTGCACACATCTGCTTAACTGTTTAAATATATATTTATACTCAAAACATTTATTCATACTGGATTTGTATTCAATTTGTATTCATATACATGAGAGGATTATTGAAACACAAAGTAAATTTGCTTGAGCCAATTTAACAGCAAACATAAATTCTCATTTACATGTTGCTGTCCTAGCTTCCTTTCAGCTCTCAGACGTCAACCACTGGTTCATACACCCATAGCCCCTGCGTGTGAAAGAATTAATTTTTAAATGAATGAATGAATGTGACGCTTCATCTGGAAATCTTGCTCAATTTGTCTCCAAGAGTCTCAGTTTTCCACTACCATTTCTAAGTCCAAATATTAATTCAGTCTTCCTATGGGGCTAATTTACAAGAGGAAACATGAGGAACAGCAGGGCTATTACAAGCTGCAGAGGCAATTTACTTACTTAACTATTGCTAAGGGCGGGAAGAAAAGCTAAGCCAAAGAGGTCTGTGCTTTTGCACAGCAGTATAGTAATTCGAGTATCAGTCTGGCACCCCAGTTTAAAGGTTGGGGAAGAAGTAAAACATGGTAAAAAGACAAGCAAAGGAAAAGGTAAAATTGAGTAGCATCCTTAGGGTAAGTATGAGGATAATATAGCTGTTGACTCAGCAAGATGTTATTCAGTTCATGGCTTTTCCTTAAAAAAACAAAACAAAACTGTGACAAAATAATGTAACCAACTAATGTTTGTCCTCCCTTTACTATCTAGCTCCTTGGCAATATGGACTGTCTTAATTGAGAGAAAATGTTAATAAAAACTAAATTCTTATATGGCAAGTGCTATTCTTTGTTTGCCCATCTTTTTCTCCTAAAAGATGTTGTTTCCATTAATCTGATCCCTAGAATCACAAATCACAGGGGTTTGCAGGGATCTAATATACGTTCGCTATGTCAATACATTATCCTGCCGAAAGGTTTTCTATCTGTATGTAAAAAGTGCAGAGTGGGGCAGCTGGGTGGCACAGTCGGTTGAGCATTTGACTTTGGCTCAGGTCAAGATCTCATAGTTCATGAGTTCAAGCCCCACATTGGGATCAGTGCTGACAGTGCAAAGCCTACTTGGGATTCTCTCTCTCTCTCTCCGCCCCTCCCCTGCTTGCCCTCTCTCTCTGAAAATAAATAAACTTAAGAAAAAGCTTAAAGAAAAAGTGCAGAGCGAGTTTTGTGATTTTTTTTTCAACACTTCTAGTGTCTCTTCTCTGGCTTCAATTTTTTCTTTAACATGGTTAGCCCTATGAGCCTGAACTGTGTTAAAAGACAAAAATCATCTTTTAGTACATGAAACTGATGCTTCTATTCAAATTAGGAATCAATGGAAAGTGAGCACCAATAAATAAATGCACTTGCCATAGAGATGCCGTAGGTTTACCTGATAAGGAGTGTGAAATACCTGAACCATAGACACAAGAGAGGAGAAGACAAGTGTTTTATGATGGTCGTAATGCTGAGGGACAGGAGGCGCTGTGACACCATCACACGTGTGACAGCTGAATACAGAAGAAGTATGACTCCAGGCTGTACTTGAGCACTTGGTCACTAGAGCCCAGGGCAGTGTTATCCTCTAAGAAATGATCTCCGAGTAAATAGTCACCTCATTGTACATCACAGGAGTGACACGGGGGTCCTTACTGAATATAAGGTTAACTTTTAATCAGTTTTTTCCCTTCGTGCGCTTTGTTGCCCCCTTGGTCTGCTGTGGTTGTACCTCTCTGACGCCCATTTGCCTCTGTCTTCCAGCCCTCCTTTCTGGCTGATTAGCATCCCTCCTTCTGAACCCCCTGCATTCCTTACTTGTTTTTTTCTCTCTTATTTTAGGAATGACTTAATTCATTTTATAGCATCCAGTCCTATTCCTTTAAATCTGTGTCCCACACTATGACTGCACTAGCTTTTCCTTTGGAAAAATTCAAAGTACAGTTTCCTCATGATATTTGTATGACTGTTTTGTGCCTACGAGATGAAACCAAAGCTCTTTTATGTGCTGGTCAAAGCCCTTCATGGTCTGGCTCTGGAGCCTTTCCTTTCTCTTCTGTGCCAACGATTGAGTCATCGTGAACTCTTTTAAATTCTCACCACACACCGTTCTCACCACACTTGCACACATTCTTACTTCTTTCTAGAATGCACCTCTCCCCCGTCTGCCTTGAAAATCCCTGTTGATCATCCAAACCCTGTACAGGCATTATCGTTTACACGAAGTGCTTCCTGCCTCCAGACTGTGTTATTTGCTTTTTGCACTGTCCTACTTGTATATATATGTTGAGAAAATGTTTATTTATTTATTTTGACACAGAGAGAGAAAGCGAGAGAGTGAGCACATGAGTGGGCTAGGGACAGAGAAAGAGAGAGAAAGAGCATTCCAAGCAGGCTCTGTGCTGTCAGTGCGGAGCCCGATGCAGGGCTTGTACCCGCAAACAGTGAGATCATGTCCTGAGCTATAACCAACAGTTGAACACTTAATCAGTTGAGCCACCCAGGCACCTCCCCACACACTTATGTATCCTATACAGACTTTGCTTTTTTTTTTTTTTTTTTGTGCATTATACGGCACAATTTTTTTTTATTAATTTTTTTTTCAGCGTTTTTATTTATTTTTGGGACAGAGAGAGAGCATGAACGGGGGAGGGGCAGAGAGAGAGGGAGACACAGAATCAGAAACAGACTCCAGGCTCCGAGCCATCAGCCCAGAGCCTGACGCGGGGCTCGAACTCACGGACCGCAAGATCGTGACCTGGCTGAAGTCGGACGCTTAACCGACTGCGCCACCCAGGTGCCCCTATATGGCACAATTTTATTTGCTTGCAAATCTGTCCTTCTGTAAGGACTATGAGAGTGGAGACTGTGTTCTTGTCAGTGTGGTGCTAGGCAGACAGTAGATACTGAACTCAACTTCAGTACCTACTCTGGGCTGAACTGAACGCCAACCAGAGAGCCTTGGGTACTGGGCAAAGGTCCTGTCTCCATTGTGACCTCAAGACCTGGTCTACACTAGCAGTCAGACTTGTGAGGTAAGGATTGACATTAATTTCTAATTCTAACCCACCTCCTCCTGTCTTGCTAATGTACACTGGCTGAGAACAGGGATAGAAAACTTCTCTCCCAAATTCCTTGGATGTTAAATATTAGAGCGATTACTCCTCTACTCTTACTTGCTGTGAATGCTCTCAAATGGACACCAACACATCACAGAAATGGTCACCATTGTCTTTAATCCCAGCTGTTTTCAAAAGTTATTTTCATGTAGATTCTAGTCTGGCCTATCTTGTACATATGCCTATACCTCTCTGGATGATTCTACTGGCCATTTTTGGGCAGAACATTGCTCTGTGTGGGCTTTACAGGTGGTCTTGTGTCATCTATTACTTACATAAAAGTGCCTGGGAGGTGTTGCAATAGCTGTTCACTAGGAGTGTTGTACTTAGTATGTTCCTTTCCTGGGGCCACATAAGCAGAACTCACAGACCACTTCTGCCCAGGGTGGAAGACCCATCATGACATCCTTTAGGGAGCATTTTTTCCAGCCTATGTTCTATTTTCTTTTCCTTCCAAAGTCTAAGAGTTCTGCTCATGCTGCCCTTTAACTTGTCCAAATCACCCTATTTGTCCACTTCGTGCCTTTGGTAGCATGATGGACTTCTGGACTTATCCTTAGCTATCATTTAAAAAAATTTTTTTTTAATGTTTATTTATTTTTGAGACAGAGAGAGACAGAGCATGAAGGGGGGAGGGGCAGAGAGAGAGGGAGACACAGAATCGGAAGCAGGCTCCAGGCTCTGAGCCATCAGCCCCGAGCCCGACGCGGGGCTCGAACTCATGAACCGTGAGATCGTGACCTGAGCTGAAGTCGGACGCTCAACCGACTGAGCCACCCAGGCGCCCCTATCATTTTATCTTCTTATTTTACAAATTCTTTATGGAAGTTTGATATACCCGAGAAAATGGTGTAACTGTTCAAGGAGTAAGTGCTTACACATGAAACATGTGACTTGAGAAAAGTCTCCTGTGCCCTACCCAACTGAGTGTCTATTGGTGGGAATATTGAATGGGATGAGCAGATGTTGGGTAGCAACTTTTGTTTTCCTCATAGGAGATGAACTTCTAATTGCTTTAATATTGTATAAAATGAACCACTTTCTCCCAAACATGTTTATGTCATGGCACGGACAGAAAATGACAGTATTTGATTATAACGATGGTATAATCACATAAAAAACTGCCCATAAATATAAGCAACCAACATGGCGTGCTGACCACAGTAGTCCTCACATGTGTGGTGGCTGAATGAGGTTTATCTGTCAGCACCCCTGCAGCCACACTGATCAGAAGGCTTTACTTCAACAACCAGCTACCCAACAATGTGTTAGGACAGTCACTCTCTGGATAGTTAGCTTTGCTTATTTTGAAGTGATAGGAGAGGAAGGTGCGATATTTACTACTCCTCGATATTCTGTTGTGATATAATGATTCCTGAAAATGGCTTCCTGTGCTTTATGGAAACCAATCTAGTCCTATGATAAAAGCCTGTTTACCATTCCCACTATTATTAAGAGCTTTATAATATAGGCTTTTTGGCATTTTAAATACATTTTTATTAGTTTTCTTAGAACTGTGGATAGCATATTATCCCATTCATATGTTTTCAGGAGAAAGGTTAAAAAAATATGTCTAATGGAAGGGCACCTGGGTGGCTCAGTCGGTTAAGTGTCCGACTTTGTCTCAGGTCATGATCTCGCGGTTTGTGAGTTCGAGCCCCTTGTCGGGCTCTGTGCTGATAGCTCAGAGCCTGGAGCCTGCTTCAGATTCTGTGTCTCCCTCTCTCTCCCTGCCCCTCCCGTGTTCATGATCTGTCTTTCTTTCTCTCAAAAGGAAACATAAAAAAAATTAAAAAATATATGTAATGGAGAGTACCTAAGTATGACTAACCCTGAAAAGAGAAAAGTCTGCAGCAAGATTTTATGCTGGAGAAAGGTAGTCTCTGAAAGGCTATCATGTAATGGAGGGCACCAGATTCTTATGTACTGCTTTAGAAAGCTGAGCCAGAATCAATAGTTTGAAGTTTTATAGAGAGAAATATTTTAGGCTCAATATTTTAAAAAAAGAATAAAAATGAATTAGGAAAGAGTAGGTTGTCTTCGGAAGGAGTGGACACTCCTTGATCTGAAGTATTTGTAAAGATGGCTGGAAGACAATTAGGGATTTTGAAGAAGACCTTGCCCAGAGCATGTGTTTGGTTGATGTATGTGATGTAAAATTCTTCGATTCCATCAATTGTCATCTTAGCTGGTATATTTCACATGCTATATCCATTACTGATTGGCAGCAAGTTATCTCATGTTCCATTTCCTCAAGCATATTTTGGAAACTATTCAAAATAATCTGTTAGTGTTCCTAAAGTTCAAGGGTCTTCGTGTTAGAAGATTCACTGTGAGGGGAAAGACTAGTTTGTGGTGACCAGAAACTAGGTAAAATACCCTGAGAAAGATAAGCACTAGCAAATATATTTTTTTAAATGAGCAAAAACATCTTTTCATGTGCCTGTTGGCCATCTGGATGTCTTCTTTAGAGAAGTGTCTATTCATGTTTTCTGCCCATTTCTTCACTGGGTTGTTTTTCGGGTGTGGAGTTTGGTGAGTTCTTTATAGATTTTGGATACTAGCCCTTTGTCTGATATGTCATTTGCAAATATCTTTTCCCATTCTGTTGGTTGCCTTTTAGTTTTGTTGATAGTTTCCTTCCCTGTCCAGAAGCTTTTTATCTTGAAGAGGTCCCAATAGTTCATTTTTGCTTTTAATTCCCTTGCCTCTGGAGATGTGTCAAGTAAGAAATTGCTACGGCTGAGGTCAGAGAAGTTTTTTCCTGCTTTCTCCTCTAGGGTTTGGATGGTTTCCTGTCTCACATTCAGGTCCTTTATCCATTTTGAGTTTATTTTTGTGAACGGTGTAAGAAAGTGGTCTAGTTTCATTCTTCTGCATGTTGCTGTCCAGTTCTCCCAGCACCATTAGTTAAAGAGACTGTCTTTTTTCCATTGGATATTCTTTCCTGCTTTGTCAAAGATTAGTTGGCCATACTTTGGTGGGTCCAATTCTGGAGTCTCTATTCTATTCCATTGGCCTATGTGTCTGTTTTTGTGCCAATACCATGCTGTCTTGATGATTACAGCTTTGTAGTAGAGGCTAAAGTCAGAGTGTGATGCCTCCTGCTTTGGTCTTCTTCTTCAGTATTACTTTGGCTATTCAGAGTCCTTTTGTGGTTTCATACAAATTTTAGGATTGTTTGTTCTAGCTTCGAGAAGAATGCTGGTGCAATTTTGATTGGGATTGCATCGAATGTGTAGATTGCTTTGGGTAGTATTGACATTTTAACAATATTTATTCTTCCAATCCATGAGCATGGAATGTTTTTCCATTTCTTTGTATCTTCTTCAGTTTCCTTCATAAGCTTTCACTAGTTTTCAGCATACAGATCTTTTACATCTTCCGTTAGGTTTATTCCTAGGTATTTTATGATTCTTGGTGCAGTTGTGTATGGGATCAGTTTCTTTATGAAAAGATGCTCAACATCACTCCTCATCAGGGAAATACAAATCAAAACGACACTGAGATATCACCTCATGCCAGTCAGAGTGGCTAACAAGAACAAATCAGGAGACTATAGATGCTGGTGAGGATGTGGAGAAACAGGAACCTTCTTGCACTGCTGGTGGGAATGCAAATTGGTGCAACCGCTCTGGAAAACAGTGTGGAGGTTCCTCAAAAAGTTAAAAATAGATCTACCCTATGACCCAGCAATAGCACTGCTAGGAATTGACCCAAGGGATACAGGAGTGCTGACGCATACGGGCACTTGTACCCCAATGTTTATAGCAGCACTTTCAACAATAGCCAAACCATGGAAAGAGCCTAAATGACCATCAACTGATGAATGGATAAAGAAATTGTGGTTTATATGCACAATGGAATACTACTTGGCAATGAGAAAGAATGAAATCTGGCCATTTGTAGCAATGCGGATGGAACTGGAGAGTGTGATGCTAAGTGAAATAAGCCACACAGAGAAAGACAGATACCATATGTTTTCACTCCTATGTGGATCCTGAGAAACTTAACAGAAGACCATGGGGGAGGGGAAGGGGGAAAAAAAAAGAGAGGGAGGGAGCCAAAGCATAAGAGACTCTTAAAAACTGAGAACAAACTGAGGATTGATGGGGGGTGGGGGGGAGGGGAGGGTGGGTGATGGGCATGGAGGAAGGCACCTGTTGGCAGGAGCACTGGGTGTTGTACGGAAACCAATTTGGCAATACATTTCATATTAAAAAAATAAAGGAAAATAAAATGAGCAAAAGCAAAGCTTTGTTGATTACATATTGGCCAGAGGGAACGATGTAGAGGAGAAACATCTTTATTTAAAACTGATTATTTGTATGATTTTTCCAGATGTCAGAAGTTACCTTCAGCATGAGTTATTGAACATAAAGCTATTGACTGAATGTCTTGGAGAAGCGACAAAAATCACAGTATTCAGGGAAATAGGTGAGCTGCACTGACTGATCGTTAATTAGGAGCATGCGTAAAAGACAACGCAGGCTCATTGATACAGGGACTTTGTTCCTCCTGTTTGGCCGTGCATTTCTGAAGCCTAGCACAGGGCTTGAGAGAAAGAATTGTTCAATAAATGTTTGTTAAGCAGTTAGATGAACGGATGTTGCGCTAGTGGGAGCAGAGAAACCCGAAGGGTCCCCGGTTATCTCTCGGCAATTTCCAAATGTGTGCACCTTCTCTTCTCGAGCATAAATATTCTCTCCAAGTTCCAGCTCATGTTACGTCCTCTCTTTGATGTCTTCTCCGACTGTTCCAATATCACTGACCTCATTCTTTGAATACTCATGGTACTTGTGGCCAGGATCGTAGTATGTAACAAAATACTGTCGCATTTTGTTGACTTTGGTTCATTGTCTTGCACCCAGAACTAAATTATCACTGCTCTGGTACTAATAATTGCATCTCCTTCTCCCCCATCCACCCTGCCCCAGTTACACCAGACAAGGCTTTGAGTAAACTCTTACTAAGCATGTGTTTATTAGTTGCTATTAAGAACCTGGCATATTTGCCGCCCTGTTACTTCACGGTCACTGCAGAAAGGTGTTTCATTACCAGGCTTGCCACAGAGATTTAGTGAATTCTTGGTGCAGAGGGAGGAGAAAAGAGTGGGGAGATAAGAAGGGAAATGATGGTCCTGCCCAGAAATCCCTTGTAGCTTAAAGCTGGCCCCGAGAGATCTGAAATAAAAGGGAACGTGTCACAATATCCATGAAGTGACCTCATTCAAAATTAGGTACTTTAAATAATCTTCTTCCCTCCAATATCACCCTCAAGAGGCTGGAAGTTAATAATATTTAGAGTATCAACTTGTAACCCAACTAAGGGGAGTTTGTCCCTTGGTAAGTGACAGATAGAGACTAAACCAGGGGGTGTTGTCACCCAAAGCAATCTTTATTTGCAGCAAATAAGAAGACTGTGGGGAATAATTTCCAAAGCCGAGATTCCCAAGCGGGGGTGAGTAGGTTCTTTTATTTAGGGTTTCAGATGAATATTCAGAAGGGGGAGCTTTGTTATCATATGTAAAGGCAGGCATTATATTGTGCAGGTGTCCTTAGAAAACAAGCCTATACTTGCACTGTTAGGTTAATCAAGGCGTGGTCCTCCTTGGGCGGAGACTTGACTATAATGAAGCAGAGATTGGATGGGGTCTGGGACTCCGTATATTGGGTAGGGCATGTAAGACCTTGCTTGTTCCTAGGCTGGAACCAAATCGGTTAACCTTGAATCCAGTCTTCTGCGGGGAGAGCTAGTATATTTGCTAGTGGGTTCGAAAAGGAACAATAGTGATTAGGGAGAAAACAGTTCTCTGAAAAAACAAAACAACCAAACAAACAAAACCCCAAAAAACAAGCTTTACATTTTCTGCTAGTTTTAACCTCATTAACCCAATGGGGCACTATTCCAACCCTGCAAGAACAGCTCCAGAATGTGCCACAGGTCAGTCTTGACTTTTGAAACAGCATTGGGAATTTTACCCCGGATTTATTGTCTCTACTGCGGTTAGGCTGTTTCCTAGCTTGTTAGAGATGGTTAGTTTTCGCCTTGCCTTTGTTCCCTTGAGGTCTCGACTTTAGTTTTTGCATTTCTTTGCAATTCTAACACCTCCTAGGAGGTTCTGCAAGAAGAGTACCAGGGCCCGGACGTAGGGCTTAGATCAGGAAAGTAGCTGGGAGCCACTTATGACTTGTGTCCCGAAAGCTGTCTGGTCTTCCTTTTTCAGCCTCCCCCCTCCCCCCCAAATCTTCCTGCTTACAAAATCTCTTCCCCAAGATGATTGGCCATCTTGAAGCGTCTGCCAATTCAGTTTATCACCGATCCAAGTGGGAGTGGAGCCTCCTCAGAAGCTCCGGTAGGTGCTCAAGACTAATAAAAACAGCCCCAGGCAATACACTAAATAAGGAAAGATAATACTCAAGGCTTACTTTGCTTTTCTGAGGTTCAGGCCAGCTTCTTCTCTCCCCGAGGCTAGTTTTACCCTCAAAATAACATGGGACTGCTTTTCCAGAGAAAACACACTTTAGTGACTTAATATACTTTCTTTCTAGGGAAGGTTCTATGAGTGTGTGTGTATCGTAACTTCTGCTCCACTGTTTTAGGAATATTTAAAAAGTAGCTTCTAATGACTTTGTTAAGCGACAATAAATCAGAGGTATAAAATAGAATGCACAGTATGCTTCCCAACTACACCTCCCTCCCTCCCCACACGTACCAATATGCACACACCAATATGCATGTGTTTATTCTTGTGTACTTTTCTGTAGACAAACCCAGAAAGGACACGCAGCAAACTTCAGCAGTGGTTATCTTTAAGGATTTTAATGTTTATCATGCATTTCCCCCTTTGCATTCGGCACCTTTTTTATGTTCTTATAATCAGAAAAAGAAATACTTCTCACACGCGGCTCTGTCAGTAGGGAAAGAGGGTGGGGATAAACCAAAACTGCAATTATGCTTGCTTTTCAGACGCAAGATCTAGGAGTAGAGGGGGGTGGGGGGGGGTGGATCTTCACTAGAAGGCATTAGAGAAGAAGGTGTGGCTAACTGGGCTAGCTTCTGTGACAAATCTTGAAGCAGCTCTTCAGGTGTAATAAAGAAAGCAGCAACTGAGGGATGTAACATATGAACTGTTTGGGAGTAAGCGTGGCTTGGCTTGGAACCACAGAAGCTGGGTGAGTTAGAAAATCTTTGCTCTAAGAGTTCTAGTTTTCTCATCTTCCAGGGAATTTGACATTCACGGGAGGTGGTGGACGCTTGAATGCTACACAGACCTTATTAGACCTGCCATTCAGCTCGAAGGATTCAAAAGAGTGAGAGAAACTGAGCTAAAAGTCTTGGGATGAAAGTCTTGGGACGGGGAGTAGGAGGGGTCGGGACAGCACCCATGGCCAGAAGTCACTGGCACAACCAAGTACCCACCGCAGAGGAAGGGAAAGCACCGATGATGACTCTTGCAGATTGAGATATGGGCAACCAGTGTTGGCTCTCTTTTCGCTTCAGTTCAGTCTCCTTTTCAATCCAGGAATCGCTTGTGTGCTACTTCTCCCAGGATAGCCATCCGCCTTTCATTTGAACGTTTCTGTGATGGTCATTCACTAGGGTTTGATCTAGCCATTTTTTTTTTTTGTTAGCTGGCCCTTGGTTGGATGCTATTGCTCTTGTGGAAGTTCTGCTCACTGGTTTTTAATTCCCCATAAGTTCTCACCTACATGACAAGCCTTTATGCACTTGTAGGTGACTTTGTGGTCCATCCAACCCTTTATCTCCTCTTCCTCCTGCCTCACTTGTGACTCCTGTTAAGGCGGTCGAGGCTAGTCTTTTCCAGTCTTCCTTGCAGTTGTGAGTGTCCCTTGATACGGCCCTTGCCAATGAGATACACGTAGAAGTTTATGCTATCTGGAAACCACAGGGAAACAGCTCAATATGAAGGTATTGACCATGCAAGCCTTGACTACTAAGCCAGTACAGACAACTACCTACATCGGACTTCTTGATATAACAAAAGAAAGTCAACTTTTGTTTGCTTCAATCACTATATTGAGGTTTACTGTTACTTGCAGGCAAATGCAATGGTGACAGATGGACTTTGACATTTCATAACCCAACATTATCTTTCGTACTTTGGAAACTACTGAATCCTGCCACTTTTCACTGACAGTGCCCGGTGCTTTTCTGCTTTTGTGAAAACATGCCCTTTTCTTCACGCCTGAAGGCTCTTCCCTCCTGAACAGAGTCTACTCATCCTTGACATCTTCCTTTAAGGCAGATCCCAGCCAGAAATACCTTCTTATTTCTTATACTGAACTCCCCCATGGCTTGCTGAAGTGCTTCTCTTATTCTTCTCCTTTTTCCATCCTGCCATTAAGTGCTGATATTTGTAGATTTATCCTGCCCTTATTCATTCCCCTGATAAGGCTGGAGCTGTTTCAAGTCTGATTTTACAACTTTCCCTGTACTCTCCTGTCTTTTATGATACAGTCTGGCTAATAGAAAGTGCGATTGGCTTTATTTCGATTCAGCAGCTATATATCATCTCCTTTCCTTTTCAATAGCTTAAATATTGGTTAAAGTTTATGCTGGCATCTTAAGAAAGAGTTCAGTTTTTCAGAAAAAACATGAACTGACTTCAGTGAATGCCTCTGGGATGTCATGTCCTGAAGAAAGGCCAACTACCTATTATTGGCTTACTCAAATGCCACTATTTAGTGGTTGTAGTTAGAAAAATAGACATTAGTATCTGGAGTTCTAACAAAGCTTTAGAGGAAATGCTTTGTTTTGCTCCAGAGCTATTTGAGGTTTAGAACATAAAGCATGGAGAGGAATACCTATCAGGCTCATGGGATTTTAGGTACTGTGCTCTCTTTTGGGCAAGGGCCCTTCACTTAGGCTGATACCTCCCCAGCTTACGTGGGAGCCTGTGGCTTGAACACAGGAACAGGGGCTAATGGCTCCTATATTTTTCTGAGAAAGGGATTAAGGAGATTTGGTTGGGGGCCGTTTAATTATGTTTAGTTGTTGTTTTCAAAGAGAAATGCATCTCATTTATTACAAAGCTATAGTGAAGTTCTGAGAAAGGGCTAGATGTTCTGATTTATTTATTTACTTTTCCTTATTAATTTCTTTGGTTATGTTGAGAACACTTCACATGAGAGTTACCCTCTAAAGTTTTTTTTCCACAAAATCTGAAGGTAACGGTACTATATTGCTGACTATATATAGATACAATGTTGTACAGCACATCTCTTGAATTTATTCCCTTTGCATAACTGAAACTTTGTGCCCGTTTATTAGCAACTCCCCCTTTCTTCAACCCCAGCCCCTGCCAGTCACCATTCCATTCTCTGATGCTATGGATTTGACTATTTTGGATACCACGTGTAAGTGGAGTCCTGCACTATTTGTGTTTCTGTGACAGTCTTATGTCACTTACAATGTCGTTTAGTTTGAAATTACAACATTTTATAGCGAATTGAATTTTTTTTTGTTTGTTTGTTTACTTTTGAGAAGGACTGAGACAGACAGACAGAGCATGAGCAGGGTAGGGGCAAAGAGGGACTGAGACAAAGGATCCAAAGCAGGCTCCAGGCTCTGAGCTGTCAGCACAGAACCCAATGCAGGGCTTGAAACTACAAACCGTGAGATCATGACCTGAGCCAAAGTCGGATGCTTAACTGACTGAGCCACGAGGCACCCCAGAAATTGAAATTTTTGTTTGTGTTTAAGGTAGAATTTAAGAGCCTCTCACCCCAATGGCATTTTACTTTCTTTTATATTTGTGCATGTTTTTTTCTTTCTTTTAAATTTTTCCTTTTTCTCTTCCTTCCTTCCTTTTTGTTTTTTTTTTTTAACCCCATGCCCTTTTTTGATAAATGGTGAACAAGTAGAACCCTCTCACTTATGAAGTTCCTAATTTGTGGCAGGCACCTTGCTGGGTGTTTTACAAACATCATTTCATTGAATTTTCACGGGGACGACATGACTTTATCCCATTTTCTCCAATTACATACGAAGAAATTGAAATTAGATAACCTACCATATAACACAGCTAGTGAATGGGAAAGCCAGCATCTGAAAACAGGTCTCTTTTCTCTCTCCTTTTTAAAACCCATGATCTTTTTTTCTTCTGAGAAGAAAATGGTAAGCACCCATTTGGTTACCGGGGTGAGAAATTTGCACGTCTTTTCTTTCACATGTGCGTTTTCATAATATCTCTTTTTACTTGACATTTTCCTCTGAGCAGCACTTTAGTGAGTATCTAAATTTAGACTAAATACTTGGTTGTACAAGGAATTTTACATCTTTATTTGAAAAGTGTTAATTAATTTGATTCTTTTCTTCTGGGAACTACATAGACAATTTCAAGGGCACGTCTTCAATAGCATCAGAATTTAATTGAACTGATTACTCCTTAATTCAAGCTATTTTTTCTCAAGCCATTATAATTAGTATTGAGAAAAAAGGAAGTGTTGCTGAAGAGAAGCAGGGGTAGATGGGAAATAAGCAAACTGATACCAGTATGAGGGGAGAGGCTGTCTCTGCTGAGTTTGGCTAAGTGTTCACTAAAGTTTGAATATTAAGGCTGAGCTCATTAGAAAACCAGCAAATACATTTTACGGTGGGATTTCCTGTGTATCTTGAGGGCAGAAAGCTCCCTGATACACCCTATTGTTAAATACTTCTTTGTAACATTTTAAACCCAAACTAATAGAATCTTCTAGTGTTTTATTCCCCAAAATGAAAGCTTCACCAAAGGAAATATACAGATGGCAAATAAGCATATGAAAAGATGCTCCACATCATATGTCATCAGGGGAATGCAAACTGAGATGATGAGATAGCACCACACACCCACTAGAATGGTCAAATCTGGAACACCGACGCCACCAAATGCTGGAGAGAATGTGAGGCAACAGGAAGTCTCAAACGCAAAATGGTACAGTCACTTTGGAAGACGGTTTGGCTATTTCTCACAGAATTAAAGGCACTCTTACCATATGACCTGACAATTGTGCCCCTTGGTATTTTCCCAAAGAGTTGAAAACTTACGTCCCCACAAAAAATATCCACATGGATGTTTACAGCGGCTTCATCATAGTTGACAAAACTTGGAAGCAGCCAAGATGTCCTCCGGCAGGTGAATGATGAAGAAACTGGGGTCCATCCAGACTGTGGATTATTTACAGTGTGGAAGAGAACTGAGCCATCAAGCCATGAAAAGACATTTTGGAGACTGAAATGCATCTTACTAAGTGAAAAAGCCAATCTGAAAAGGCTACATCCTGTGTGATTCCAACCACGTGACATTCCAGGAAAGGCAAAAACATGGCGACAGTAAAAAGATAAGTGGTTGCCAGAGGTTAGAAGGGAGGGACAGGTGAGTAGGTGGAGCACAGAGGATATTTAGGGCAGTGCAACTACTCTGTATGATACTCTAATGATGGATATGTGCCAGTATAAATTTGTTCGCATAGAGGGAATCAAGTACTTTCATAAAAAATACAACACAACAAGTGAACCATGTAAAATATACAACACAACAAGTGAAAATATACAACACAATAAGTGAACCATAAAATATACAACACAACAAGTGAACCATGAACTGCGGACTTTGGATGATGGAGATTTGTCAATGTAGGTTTATCAGTTGTATCAGATGTGCCGCTCTGATGGGGGATGTTGATAATGGGGGATTATTCATGTGTGGAGGTAAGCGGTCTGTGGGAAATGTCTGCCCCCTGTGCTTAATTTTGTCGTGTACCCAAAACCACTCTAAAAAATAAAGTCTATTTAAAAAAGTTACTGGTATGGGTACAGAATGTGTTATTCTAAAAAATTAAAGAAATATAATACACAAAAACATGGGATGCCTGGGTGGTTTAGTCAGTTAAGCATCCGACTCTTAATTCCAGCTCAGGTCATGATCTCACAGTTCAGTTTGTGAGATCAATCCCTGCTTCAGGCTCCACACTGATGGCGCTTGTGCTCTCTTTCTCTCTCTTTCAAAAAAGAAAAGAATACACAAGAACATGAAACCCAAATAATACAGAACTGTAATTTGCTACCTAGTGATGAAAGTGCTTTAAATTAACCTGTGTGGGAATTAACAAATGTAGAAGTGGTTTCATGGATTATTTTATCGTTGCCAAAGATACTGACAACTGCTATTTTCAAATTTGACCTATTTATACCTGTGTGAGCATGACATATGAATAGATCATGATCCACAAAAATACAATTGTGTCATCTTTATTGGTATCAGGTGCTGGTTTTTTTTTCCCAATTCTCTAATCAGATGTATAAACACAACCTATTTGAGTCAGTGGGGAAGTGTTAACATGGAAATATCACCACGTGGCTTCATGGTTTATGTATCTTTAATATCTGTAATTTAGGACAGTAATGAATACAGATGAGATTGTTGCTTTGGCCTGGAAGTATTCATCTGGTACAAATAGCCCCTGGAACTGCATCAACATAAAATTAAAGCCTCAGACTTCAGAGTCTTGACCGATAGAAGCATAATCATTGAGAGTTTAGAATACAGATTATCTGGTTTACTTTTCAAATATTTGTAAGTATCAACTAATGTAGAAAAAGGAATTTGAATAGTAAGCTTGTGAAAAAATGCTTTTTACTATTTTATAAAATGCGGGCAGTATGTTCATGGGATTTGAAGAGATGGTAACCTGAAAAAACAGGTGAACAATGCAAGGGTTTACCTGATAGTACATAAATAAATAGGAAAAAAAATCTAACTGTCTCAGAGGCTAACAAGTCTTTCAGAGTCCTGTAATATCAAGCATTTATAGGTAAACCACAAGTTTCTAAATAAAATGGTTATCACACACACACACACACACACACACACACAAATACATATTTTACATGTATGCATATGATACCTGTATTTCTAATCACTTGATGTTTTAAACCCCCGACATATCTATCTCTATCTTTGGTATGTATATATAAAATGTATGCACATATTATATATTTATATATATATAATATATATACATGTTATGTAATTATATACATGTTATACTATACTAATAAGTTTTACAACATATACAAGCATAGATTTTAAAAAGTATAAGATAAAAATAAAAACTCTAATATTTAACCGCTTTTTTAATTCATTTATGGTATAACATCATTTTTCTACCACTAAAATTTTATTAATGGTGTTCCGGTGACTTGCTTTTTAAATGATTTGTTCCCAGGGATAACCTCAGACTACCATGGGCTATTAGCTGAAGGCAGAATATAGACTCAGTGTGAGGCTTGTCATTCATTAGTATGATGGATGCAAATTTATATTTTAAGCAGTCTTCTGGATAATTTCAGTGTCGAGATCTTTTCTGATCTCATTAGATCATTATTATTATTTTCATTCTCAAATGGAAGCAACAGAGGTATTGTTTTAGTTGTAAGAAGATTCCGTTCTGACATTTTGTTGTTCTCATATACTAAATTATAAATATTATAGGTCACCTATGGTTTCCGGTAGGTATATTTTAAAGCTACGTTTCCATATTGTGAGTGTTATTTGAATTAAAATAATTGAAACATATTCTATAAAAAAATTTAACTGGAAGCCCACCTTGTAATGCTCTGATGAGTATTATTACCTTCAGTGCCTCCTTCTGTAGTCACTGTCCTTAGATTTCTCTGTCCTTGATGTTTGACTATATGATATGGCAATCCATATAGTAAATGTTTCTTTCCTTCTTTCTGGGTTTTGTTGTTGTTGTTGTTGTTGTTGTTGTTGTTGTTTAGAGAACCATTTTATAGTAAGGTTGATATATTGTGGTGCTGCACTCATAAAAGACATCAGAGTTCTGTATACTCTCTTAAAAAGTAACAGGCAGGAGTTAGAACGAAAGAGTGGGAGCACCGTGTCTGTTTTTAGGTACTAGCCGTCAGAAGAGAGCATGAATGCAGTTCCCCCATTACCACAAATTAAGCAGTCAAGTTTCCCACATTTGGAGAAATTGCAGGGGCCAGCACATCCAGAATGCAAAGGATAAGCCTCATCCTGGTGAAACTACCTTTGAGATCAAGTAAATGTTACATTCTTTCTTAATTTTACATAAGTACACTAACAACTAGTTTTCCCTGCACCCCTGAGGATCATCTTGGCAAATCTTGCTGTGAACATGCCTGCCGCCATTTTGGAGGCCCCTGGTATATACATAATGGCAGAAAAAGATGGTTATTTGGGCTGCCTTTGTGCAAATAGCATCTTTAATATATAATTTTTTTTTCTAAATAGAAGCACACTTAAACATTTGTGACCTAGAGAATCTCATCTACAGTAAGCATAGTACATTGAAGACATAGACTGAGCAGTGCTCAGATGAATAGCTCCATAGTAATACAGAGGAGGTCAAGACAAGAGGGTAATGATGACTCAGCTGGATTCGTAGTTGTACACTCTGCGTGTTTCCATACAATGCGCGTGTAGCATTCTACCACTCTGTTCTGTTCAATTCCGCTTTCTTTTTGGATTTCCTAAATATCTATCTCCAGCTCTGTCCTTATTGGATTCCAGAGGCACATTAAATCTTGCAGTTTAAAGGTACTTAGAATATATATAATCTAACTCCTTTAAAAAAATTATTTTTAATGTTCGTTTATTTTTAAGAGAGAGAGAGAGAGAGCACGAGCATGAGTGGGGGAGGGGCATAGAGAGAGAGAGGGAGATACGGAACCCAAGGCAGGCTCCGGGCTTTGTGCTGACAGCTCAGAGCCTGACCAGGGGCTTGAGCCCACGAACTGTGAGATTATGACCTGAGCCGAAGTCGGACGCTCAATCGACTGAGCCACCCAGATGCCCCTATATAATCTAACTCCTATTCAAAGCATAGATCCTCTCCACAAATGTCTTAAAGATGGAAGTCCAGTTTCTGGGTTTTCACTTGCGGCATAGGCTGCCTATTTCTACCATAAATCGGGTGTAATGGCTCCTATAATGGCGCCTAATCTTTTTAAGGTCAAATATTCACAGATCTTCAGCTGTAATAAACATGACAAAGAATTGTCAATACCCTGCTGAATTCCTTCTCAAATCCTATGGTCTGCTTTGCCATTCTTTTTTTAAAATTTGAAATACATGTGAAATAAACATGAAACAACAACCAAAAATACTCCATGTGTTTTGGTGCAGCATAAAGTGATTCTGGTAGACCCTTTGATTTCGTCCTTGTACCATTATTAATGTAGATTAGAAGTACAATCACTTTTTGCAGAGGATAGAGTATGATGATTGTAATAATGTATTAGTCCACCCAATAGGCCTACCGTCCCTATTTTAAGAACTTCTGTAAGAATTTCTGCTAATAGGCATCCCTCATCATTTATTTGAGCATCTGACCTTTGGAAAGAATGAAATCTTTGGGGCGTTTTCGTTCGTGTTTCTAACCATCACTCTATCAGTGTGTTTTCTTGCAGATAGAGACCATAAATTATCCATCATTTCATTTGCCGAGATAGGCGATGTAAATTTTGCATATTAGCTGTTTAATTTGTTTGCATTTGGCAGCCAAAGTAGTATAAGATTATGTTGCAGCAGGACTACCCTCTTATAAGTTGGAATGAGGTGTGGCTGGGCATGCCTCACTAATGAAAGAGGTAGGAAATGTTAAAGGACAGAGAACATAGGAAGAAATTGTCATAGCGCCAGCATAGAAAGGTGAATAATTAAAGCCCACACTGGAGAGAAAAGTCAAATCATGAGCAGCTAGTTTTAATAGCCTGGCACATCCTGACATTTTAGTTAGGAAAAGCTTGTCTACATGGTCCTTAGACAGAGATTATTGAATATCTGGATTAACATTAGCATCTCTAGCTTTAAGATTAGCCTGTGCAGGTGTCACTAATTTTGTTTCTCATTACCGTGAGAAGAATCGCTCTCCTGCTCTCCATCCCCCGAATCTGCGTGCAACTCCTACATTCCCCTTCCTTGATATCTGTCGAGCATGTGACAGTTAGCGAGCCTGGTGGTAGCCATTTGTACCTTGGAGTGAATGAAATCATTTGGTCATCTTCTGAAACAGCCTTTAATCTCTGAGTCTCTCATTGTCCTTTGGAGTGGCTTAGAGAAGGCACGTGTTAGGGGAATTTGGCTTCTATAAGGCAACCACCTATCAGAAAGCTCCAGACTGGTTAGGAACCCTGGGTGATTTCTTCTGGCCTTTGTTTCAGAAAGAGGCTAGATGCTTTAGAACAATAGAAATAGACAAACCTCATCAGAAGGAGGGATATAAACCTTACCCAAATGCTTCAAATAAATGAAACAATGTGGGAACAGAAACAATAATATCGCTCCACTCAAAGGAATGGCTTTCAGAAAGATAAACGCAGCTCTGCCTCTGCCTGTGTGTGATGCCAGGACTCACTGGGTGGCAGTGGGGTTGTGGGTATTCGAGGGCCAAGTAGGTTGGATATGCGGTAGAAAGAGCGGAATCAAATAATATAAAGGAGGAATAAATCAGGGATTCAGTCTAGCAGATCACAACACAGGGCAATTGGGACCTTCTTGATAATCCATCTTTTTGTCATTATTGATATTGAGAGAGTGAGAGAGCATTGGTCTGCTGCTGGTAGGAAATCTGCCTACTGGCCTAGAATCTCAAAACTTTGGCAGTCTTCTGTTTTGAGGTAATCTCAACACTCCAGATTTGCTCAGGTAGTTTCCTTGCTGTTAATTCCACATTCGTTAAATGTCTCCTGTAGGCTAGCCACGTTAAGTACAGTTTTATTTGTATTTTTTCAACTAGGCTCTACATCCAACATGCGGCTTGAACTCATGACCTTAAGACATGACCACGAGGTCAAAAGGGGCATGCTCTACTGACTGAGCCAGCCAGGTGCCCCAAGTACAGTTTAAGTACATGCTGAAGTCACATGGTAGGACCCATACATCTCCTTCAAGGCTTAAGTCCCCATCCTATATCATGATTATGGCTCTACCTACTCAATTATATTATGGTCGTTACTGGTTACACCATGATTCTCAAAAGGGGTTGCGTTTGTCGAACTCTTACCTTATTCTCCCATTGTTCCAACACTAATTCCTCAAAGAACCCAGTGTGGTAGATATCAGTATTGTCATTATTATCATATATTACCGTTATTATTACTTTCTGAAGCTACTTAAGCCAAGGAGCATTGCCTCACTTGTCCAAGCTTAGATTATAGAGCCAGGAATGAACTGAATCTCTGTAGAGCCCATGCTCTGTGCCATTGTTTCTATGAAGTGTTCATGGGGGATTTTCTTGGAAAAAAAAAATCATGACTGCAGATATATGTTCTTCTAAAATGTATTTTAAAAATTAGTTTGTCTTGATTGTTTTATAGCACTCTGATTGGCCATGTGCCTTTAAGAAATGGCAGGGCTCACTCCCCACTGCACCCCCAAACCCAGTAAGTGGTTTGGGAGGTCACGTGACCATACATGGTCGCGTATGAATGAATGTTAGGTCTGAAGTTGAGGATAGATGCAGAGGCTGTGTTAACTGTGTTAACATCAAGATGATGTATTCCTACATTTGATAATATTAATCGGTGCTCTGTGTATTGTCTTATCAATCAGTATTTGTGTTTTTTTATTAAGCTTTTCCCCTTGTCAAGTCTCATAAACTCCTTTTGGAAGAGCTTAGTGAAATTTTTACTGCTTCAGGAAACTATGGTCTATAATGTATATTTCACACATGATTATTATCAATCAACACTTTTTATTAAGAACCTACTATGTATGTATAGCTGCAACATGATATCAGGAGGGTGAGAGATTTCCTGTTTTGCTGGGAGCTGCAAAAATTGTTCCCACTTGTCTTTTCCCTACATAGCTTTCTTCCCTGTTTGAGTGCAGAAATGGTATCTTCTATTGATTTATATTCCCTAGCAATGGAGAACAGTTATTGAGAATACGGTGAAAAAGAATAGTATATTAATTCTAACAAAGGGCTAAAATAAACAGAAATCACTCTATTACCTTTTTAATTTTCGAGGCATTTGTGCAGCATGACTATGAAAATGAGTTTTCAGCCGCATTGAAGTGTTTTAATTAAGGCTGTCTCCTCACTCCAGCCAGGTTGATAGTTCTTCCTAAATTGACTGCTTCCAGTTAATAATGTGTAGCCACACTTGGTAGCGTTTTAATTTAGAATTATTTTCTAGAGTTTGACTGGTGTCTCACCAAGACTTACATCCCAACCACTTATTGCTTTTTACTGCTGTCATGTCTCTTTTCCCCGCAGATAATGGGGATCTTACAAATAACCAACTACAGTTTGCTTTTTGCATCATTCATTATGTCTTACAATTCATTTGCAGTACTGATGAATTTGATAAGATGTTTTTCACTCTTTCTTGACAAATGCTAGATCACAACTTAATGATCTCTCAAAGTCTCAGCGTGCTACACTATAATGATAAAAAGGAACAGTGATAGTGGACATTTGAGGCTGAGGGAGAACAGGGCTCGTTTCTAAAGCAGTTCCATATTAGTCATTGGAGGAGACTTCCTGTTTTTTTTTTTTAATTTTTTTTAACGTTTATTTATTTTTGAGACAGAGAGAGACAGAGCATGAACGGGGGAGGGGCAGAGAGAGAGGGAGACACAGCATCTGAAACAGGCTCCAGGCTCTTAGCTGTCAGCACAGAGCCTGACATGGGGCTTAAACTCACAGACCGTGAGATCATGACCTGAGCCGAAGTCAGACGCTTAACTGACTGAGCGACCCAGGGACCCCGAGACTTCCTGTTTTTTGACTGAACACCCTAACATGGAGACCATAGAAACAGCGATTTTAGAATTAAAAAAGCAGTTTAAATGAGGCAGCATTTTAGGTTGATTTGGTTTAAGTATGTCTATTGGATCTAAAGAATGAAAAGCAGTCAACACCAAAGCCACTGTATTTTATTTTATTTTATTTTATTTTATTTTATTTTATTTTATTTTATTTCCAATATCTGAAGTTTATTGTCAAGTTGGTTTCCATACAACACCCAGTGCTCATCCCAAAAGGTGCCCTCCTCAATACCCATCACCCACCCTCCCCTCCCTCCCACCCCCCCATCAACCCTCAGTTCTCAGTTTTTTTTAAGAGTTTGAATTTTATTATGAGTAGAATTACTTTTATTTATTTATTTATTTTTCCAATATATGAAATTTATTGTCAAATTGGTTTCCACACAACACCCAGCGCCCATCCCAAAAGGTGCCCTCCTCAATACCCATCACCCACCCTCCCCTCCCTCCCACCCCCCATCAACCCTCAGTTTGTTCTCAGTTTTTAACAGTCTCCTATGCTTTGGCTCTCTCCCACTCTAACCTCCTTTTTTTTTTTCCTTCCCCTCCCCCATGGGTTTCTGTTAAGTTTCTCAGGATCCACATAAGAGTGAAACCATATGGTATCTGTTTTTATCTGTATGGCTTATTTCACTTAGCATCACACTCACCAGTTCCATCCACGTTGCTACAAAGGGCCATATTTCGTTCTTTCTCATTGCCACATAGTACTCCATTGTGTATATAAACCACAATTTCTTTATCCATTCATCTGTTGATGGACATTTAGGCTCTTTCCATAATTTGGCTATTGTTGAGAGTGCTGCTATAAACATTGGGGTACAGGTGCCCCTATGCATCAGTACTCCTGTATCCCTTGGGTAAATTCCTAGCAGTGCTATTGCTGGGTCATAGGGTAGGTCTATTTTCAATTTTTTGAGGAACCTCCACACTGTTTTCCAGAGTGGCTGCACCAATTTGCATTCCCACCAACAGTGCAAGAGGGTTCCTGTTTCTCCACATCCTCTCCGGGATCTATAGTCTCCTGATTTGTTCATTTTGGCCACTCTGACTGGCGTGAGGTGATATCTGAGTGTGGTTTTGATTTGTATTTCCCTGATGAGGAGCGACGTTGAGCATCTTTTCATGTGCCTGTTGGCCATCCGGATGTCTTCTTTAGAGAAGTGTCTATTCATGTTTTCTGCCCATTTCTTCACTGGGTTATTTGTTTTTCGGGTGTGGAGTTTGGTGAGCTCTTTATAGATTTTGGATACTAACCCTTTGTCCGATATGTCATTTGCAGATATCTTTTCCCATTCCGTTGGTTGCCTACCAAAGCCACTTTAATTTTATGTCATGGTTCCCTGTTTTGCCTGGGTGTTCGTCAAAGTTATTTTGGTTCTGTGCAACAGATACTGACTGGCTGAAAAAGCATAACTGCACAAAGGTTTCCCAGAAGAGAAATTGGTCAAGCTTCAAAAGGGGCAAGGCCAACCAGAACAGGTGTCTCCAGGACCATCATGGTTTGCCATCTCTCCTTTCTGTGTATCTTCCCGTGAGGATTCAGTTCTCTTAAGCAACTTTTTTCAGATGGCAATGGAAGGGAGAAGCAGGCTCATTAAGCTTACAAATCTGGGATCAGAGAGGAAAGGACTATCTCCAGCTCAAGGTCAAAGACTCCTGGGAAGAAATTCCCATTGGTTTGGCAGAGGTCATGTGAACTTTATCCATCAATCTTAGAGGGCGAGGGCTTAAAGCACAGGCTCTTGAGCTGGATTGCCTGTTTGGTATCCCTGTGGTCTTGGCAAGGTTACTTAACTACTCTGCACCTCAATTTCCTTATCTGTAAACTGGGAATAATCATAAGCTTTTCAAATGAGATGAGTACCACCTATAGACCTGGACGAGAGAGGTTCTTGGATGGGTCCCACATTGAAAAGGGCTGTTATGGACTGAATTATGTTCCTTTCAAATTCATATGTGGAAGCCCTAACCCCGTTTTCAAAATGTGACTGGAGATAGGGTCTTTCAAGAGGTGATTAGAATGGGCCCTAATCGGGGCATCTGGGTGGCTCAGTCGGTTAATAGCTGACTTCGGCTCAGGTCATGATCTCGCAGTCCGTGAGTTCGAGCCCCACGTTGGGCTGTGTGCTGACAGCTCAGAGGCTGGAGCCTGTTTCAGATTCTGTGTCTCCCTCTCTCTGACCCTCCCCTGTTCATGCTCTGTCTCTTCCTGTCTCAAAAATAAATAAAATGTTAAAAAAAAAAAAAAGAATGGGCCCTAAGCCAGCTGATTGATGTCCTTTTAAAAGGAGGAAATTTGGACAAACAGAGAGACAGTAGGGGTGCCAGTGCACAGAGGACCATGTTTCTGCTCTGAACAGACAGAATGGCTGCTTTGCTTAGCACTGGATGCCCCAAAGAGGGTGGCTTGGCAGCCTGGGTTTCCCAGATGACATTCCTACCACTCTCTACCCTTCTGCTACACTGTTATGGTCGTGAGAGACTTTTAAAATGGTCTGGAAATCCCCAATGGGAAATGTGAGATAAAAGGGAAGAGAATCTGTGTATCTCTGTTCCCTGGGGACCTGTTCAGTCCCCAGCTTGGGTTTGAGTGCGTCTTTCCATCTTGGACGGAGGCTTTATTTATAACCTTAAAATTAGACACAAAAAGTGTGGTCTCTATTTTACCTCTTGCCTGAGACCCCCAAAATGTTAGGGATAATATGAGTTGATACATGTTAATACATGTTAGTGCTTGACCCATAATAGTACTCAAGATGTTTCATTACTATTTTATTGTTGTGGTATCTGGCCCAGGTTTGGAGGTCTATGGTTGGCTCATCTTCAATCATCTGTTCTCTATAGCACAGGAGTTGATTGTCATGATTAGCAATCTTCATCTGAACTTTATGGATTATAGAATAATGTTCTCCAGGAATGTGAAAAATCTGATTAGAAAAATAATAGAATAATGATTACAGAAAGCTCCCTTGTTCCCTCAGAATTGTTCTCTAAAGTTCACATATTTTATTAAAGTAATTTATTTATTTATTTATTTATTTATTTATTTATTTATTTAATGTTTATTTTTGAGAGAAAGATAGACAGAACATGAGTGGGGGAGGGGCAGAGAGCGAGGGAGACACAGAATCCAAAGCAGGCTCCAGACTCTGAGCCACCAGCACAGAGCCCAGCGTGGGTCCTGAACTCAGGAACTATGAGATCATGACCTGACCCGAAGTCAGATGCTTAACTGACTGAGCCACCCAGGCACCCCAAATATTTTATGTATTTATATATTTTTCTCTTTTTTTGTATGGAAATATTATTTTTTATCATTCCCATTTCATATGAAATTATTTAAAAATTTTTAAGTTTATTTTTTGAGAGAGAGAGAGAGAGAGAGCAGGGGAGGGGCCTGAGAGAGAAGGAGAGAGAGAGGATCCCAAGCAGACTCCTGGCTGTTAGCACAGAGCCCAGTGTGGGACTTGAACTCAAAAAACGCGAGATCATGACCTAAGCCTAAATCAAGAGCCAGACGCTTAACCAAATGAGCCACCTAAGCACCCCTATATAGAATTATTAATAATAAGCACCCTAAGGTAATGCAGAGCCTTAAAATTTAAGTTACATTATAAATCTTGTACTTGAAACCAAAATGTTGAGATATGAGGGAAGTTAAGGTAAAATAAATTATCCAACTTAGTGTGATTCTACTCCTTCATTTTCACAAAGCAATGTTAAGTGTTTTTAAGTGGAGAATAATGTTCATTAATCTAGGTTAAATCCTCTAAAATATCTTTACCACCTTACACTTCTGCAGAAGAAAATAAAAAGGGTAATAGTTTTATGGAAAGCAGAACTAAGCTATTCTTCCTAATAAAAAGAGCAGGAACATGGGAAATTTTTGTGTCATTAACATTACGTTCACCTCTGCCCTGTATCGCTGGCCATTGCTGGAGGAAATTCAGATCACTGAGGTATGTGTCCGGTGGGGTAGGGGAAGGGCTGGATGACATTTTAATTTAGTCTATAGTCTAAAAATAGATAATAAAACCATACATTGTCTTTGGTAATGTGTAAGAAGAATTTTATTTTAGGTTGAAAGGAAATATTTCTTATTATAGCCTCTGTCAAAATTGCCCTGCAAGAAAATCTTTCAGGCTTCAAGCTGACATTTTATTTTTCAAGAGTACTTTGAAGGGGACTCAACTTTAGGCAATGTAGTTTTAAACTGATCATCTGTATAAACTGGCAAAGTCCAGTGATATTTGTTCTTACACCTTAACCGTAGGACTGAAAGGCAAGAAGAACCCTTCCGAGGTAAAGATTTTAGGCTCACATAATTGATAGTTGAGTGTACCTGGAAAGCCTGTAGCCTTCATGATCTGTGGATTTTTATAGACCCTACCAGTAGAATTTTGAGACTTTGCTCTAGTCCACTACAAGCGCTAGGAACAGCATATGGGGAGAAATAAATAATACTCATGCACAAGATTATCCTATCAAATTTGTCATTGTGTTATTATAATAGTAGTATTAAAAACAATAATTCTTCTGTTCAAAAATACTTACGGTGGGAGCGGGGGGAGGGTCCACTCTTCGACCGCCACTGTGCTGGATGATGATAATCAGAACCAGGTTTGATGTCTGCTTTCACAGCGTCGATGGGCTGGTGAGAGAATCAGCGTTACTTTAACATAGTCTTTGTGGCAGCTGTTACCACGTTGACCTTGACAGTAGTGCCTACACTGTAGGTACTGGATGTAGACAGATGGTCCCAGCAACGTTTCCCTGAGAAAGCGAGGCTGGAGCTGAGATCTCAAGGGCGAGAGGGAATTGACGGAGCGCAGAGCTTTCAAGGGCAAGAGGTAGGACACGGAGCAAAGGGCACTGCAACTAGGTCAGGAGGCTGAGGGAATAACAGGTATCATGGGGTCACTTGGGGCTGCATCACTTCTTTCGAAAGATCGTTAGACGTCGGGAGTGAAAAGTCTCCACAGCAAGTGATGCAATTTGCTGTACACGCTGCAGCTTATAATTGTAACACCAAGTGCGTAAAGGAGTGATGTATTAGATGTGCCAGTCTTTAAAATGGCTCTCTCTCTGCCAAACAATTACATTAAGTGTTTGCACAGATGTCCGCAGGACCTGTATGATTCATTGAACCAAATGATTAATGCTTTTGGTGCAAAAGTCCATGGAATGTTTTTTCCGTGTAGTGTTATATGATGTCCACTGAGCGCCATGGGATGTTAGTGATAGAAGGGATCATAGGGATCCCTTGCTCACCTCCTCAGAGAAACCGAGGTGGAGACCAAGGGGCATTTTCTTCCCATGGTTTCATGGCAACTTAGTTACAGAGCTGATATTAAAATATATAAATTTCTTAATTTCCATTCTATTGCTTCCATTCATCACACAAGCTGCAATTACAATGTTACCTATTTTAGATCACTCACAGAAGTGATGTTTTGCCTAGTTTTTTTTTCACTTCTGCACAGCCTCCAGAAGAACACCACAAATGTGAACACAGTTTAACTCACTTTGGTTACGTTAATGATATTGATGACCAGCTGTCATAATATTAACAATACTCAATATTATCGTGGCAGAGATCCAAATGGACAAAAGGGATTTTGAATATAGCTTGCTGGGACATCGAATAAATACTTCATACCAATGGAAATCCTTTAAAACTAGCCTTGAAAGCAGAATGAACTGGTTTTCCTTGCTACCAATTATTGTGGGTAGGCGTTTCATGGAAAGGTACAGAAAATGAATCATCCCTATCAGAATATGAAGACAGTTCAGTTTTCATTGTTCATAAAGCTCACGCGCGTGCCTTGCACTCACACATACATGCTCTCACAAAAACATAAACATCTTTTCTTCCTGCTTCTTTCAAATTGGTGAACATGATGCAGCTTCTGGAAGCTGAACAGGAGCTGAAAACCACTCCGTTAACCGAGTATTGCAAATCTACCATGATGTTTGAATAGAAAATTCTCAGTGCTGTGCTTAGTAAGCTGGCATAGGGGTTTCAAGTGTTTCATTATTTGCTTTTGGAAAGGTTACAACTTATTCTGTTTTTTTCAGTTTTTTTCTTTTTCGTTTTTGAAGGGAAAAGAGAATGTCTTCAAATAGGGAAGTTAGACATGATGGGAGAAGCCACTGGAAGATTTATCTGGTATAAGAATCATCTCCACGGTTCTTGTGTGTTTTCTGTTTTATTTAATTATGAAGATTGTTTTCTAGGCTCTTCATTGCAAATGCAGTATTTTGGTGAGATCATCTGCTTAATGCATTGTTGTTCCCAGCTGGGTTTGAGAGGCCCCTCTGCCTGACCTTCTCTCTTGTTTTTGGTCTCTGGCAGGACTCTGTGATATTGATCACAGGGCTGCAGTAGGGTTTTAAATTGATCCATTAAACTATAAGACCAGTAGCCAATTCAAAGCAGAGTTCTGAGTTGTGTTATGCCCAGTGCACATTAAGAAGCTTTCTTGTATCCTCCCAGTATTACTTATATGTCTTTGTCTCTCCTACTAGATGATAACAATGCATCGTTGTCTCTCTTGCGAACAGAAACTGTGCCTCATATATTTCCATGCCCACAATATCAAGTTAACTTCAAAGAAATATACAATCCAAATTTCAAAAGTTGACTTAAAAGAAACTTACAGAACAGACCACATACAAACATAGACACATGCATAGCATGACACAGTGTGGTCGATCTGCATTCTATATCAATATATAAATACAAGTGTATGTGTGTGTGCATTTGAGTTTTACAAATGAAAAAATATTGTTCCTAAATTATCTATATTTATATACTCATGTTGGCAAAGACACAAAGCAAAACATTCAGTTAGCGCTTAGTAATTAATACTACTTGAATTAAAATATTATTTTAATGTTTTACTTTACCACCTGTATCCTTACTTTTCTTGGGTTCCTAAAGGAAATCCATTCTTTCATGTGCAGCAACATGAAAAGGGGTAAACTTTAGAGCAGTGAATATTTAGCTCAGAGTAAGAGTAAGTGAAATATAGATAGCAGACTTTCCTAATGATAACTTAGTTCGTTGCTATTCAAAGATGGATTTATTAACTGACAGATTTGATAGCTTTGATAGCTTTGATTTGGGGTTCGAGAGAGGTGGTGGTAGGACTTGTAGTTTTTGTGTTTTGTTTTTACCAGAACTCGCCTTTAGTAACCACATTATCAGTGGTTCTCTAGTCTTACCTGCTCTACGTATCCTATTCATGGCTCCCTGAAATTTATCTCTAATAAAAATTCCTCCATTTAAGAACGTAGAGATGCCTTCATTCATTATTTCATCCAGCCTTTGCTGGGCACCAACTTTAATTCCAACACTCTCTTAAACTCTGAGAACACAGGGATGAATCAGCCACATTTCCTCCTCTCAAGGAACTCTTTGCGGAAGAACCTCGCCCGCAGGTGTAACTGTAGGTGGTTTTGCGGCCGTGTCCGTGCAGGTGCGTGCGTGCAGGTGTGAGCCCTCACACGTGCCCAAGTGCACGTGTGGGTCTCTGTGTGTTGTCAATTGTGAGTATTCTTGTAGCATTTTTTTTTTCATTGCAAATGTATCCCAGGGAAAAGGATTTCTGAGAAGTTAAGACCCTCCAGTAACTACCCTGAATCACCATAAGGATGAAGTCTGGGGGAACGGAGGATACTTGGGTTTCGAAGCTGCTAAGACCTTGGTTGAAACCTCCCTCTCATCTGGGGTTCTTCAAGTCTGAACCTCTGGGCCTCCCAGTGATGTGACAACGACTTGAGATAACTTAGGTAAAGTGTCTGGTAGAGGTAATAATACCAGGTAAGAGTTGCCTTAGATTCATTTGAATACAGTTGTAAATTACTACTGTCAACATTTTGGCTTGGAAGGGCCAAGGCACCATTGTGGTCAAGAGCCCTATTCTGGAGCCAGCCTCCCCGGAGCCCATGCTCCAGTTTATTCTACCTCAGAATTGATCTGGGCCAGTGTTTTCCCATTGGTGTTATAAATGAAGAGTAAATGAGTTAGTGTTAAGAAAAGAATGTTAAGAAAAGTTCCTGGCACATACTAAGTACTATATGAATATTTGTTAAAATCAAATATATTGGCTTTATTTGATTCTACAGAATCCACTTTATGTTGATTCTATTAGATGTAAACTTTCAAGGTGTTGGAGGCAATTTTAGTAGCTTTTCAATGAGATGACAGGTAATATCAAAACAAACTGCTGACTAAATGATCTCTAGGCATGTTTTTGATGTGTCTCTTAGTAATAATAATTACTACCTTAACTAAAATTATTTTATAGAAATTTACTTTCACGAGGCTTAGTCAATTGGGCTCAGGTCATGATCTCATGGTTGGTGAGTTCGTGCCCCACATCAGGCTCTCTGCTATCAGCTTTGGATTCTCTGTCCCTCTCTCTCTTTGCCCCTCCCCTACTTGCATTCTCTCTCTCTCTCTCTCCCTCTTAAAATAAATAAACATTAAAAAAAAGAAATTTACTTTCATTCTTACTTTGAGTACTATTCTTTTTTTTTTCTTTTATTTACCGTTCTTGTTGCTAAATGACTTCAAGCTTATATTTTTAAATTTTTTTTTAACGTTTATTTATTTTTGAGACAGAGAGAGACAGCATGAACGGGGGAGGGTCAGAGAGAGAGGGAGACACAGGATCGGAAGCAGGCTCCAGGCTCTGAGCAGTCAGCTCAGAGCCCCACGTGGGGCTTGAACTCACGGACCGCGAGATCGTGACCTGAGCCGACGTCGGATGCTTAACCGACGAAGCCACCCAGGTGCCCCGAAGCTTATATTTTTAAAAAAAGATTAATGAAGTTACAGATTTTCAGAGGTTAGAGATGATTTATTTCAACCATTACCTCTCATTGCTAGGTTAATAAAGTTTCAGGGTGATTAATTGATTTGTTGGCCACCCTGGAAATGTCTGGAGGTGAGAGATGTTAAAGTTATGGCAAAAAATGTGACTTTAAAAATTACCATGGTGGATGTCAGATTTGTTTAACCTCTATTGCACACTATCCCCAATACTGTTGCTGTACATAGTTTCACAGTCAGATTCACCAATATGACTCACATGAAATCAGCAATGACATTTTCTAGTTAAGAAGTCACATCTCATCCAGTTGTTGGAGAACCAGCTGTTGTAATTGTGAAGTTGCTGAAGTTCTTTAAGTGTGTAACAGCAGTATTGTTTGGAAATGTTGCTAAGGTCAAGGAGATTCTTACCTGTTAGTGTCACTAATGCAAATGTCAAAAGCCCAAGTTATATTTGTGTTTTTTCCTTCAAAGACTTTAGAGATATTTTGGAAAGCAAAAATAAATTGTTGTATATTTTGTTATAAGAAACATTTGGAAAAGAGAATATTTATGCTATTTGTTGTCTATTCTTTTAAAATTTCGAGGGAATTCTCGGGTGGCTCAGTTGGTTAAACGTCCCAGGTCATGTCTCAGGTCATGATCTCACGGTTGTGCGACTGAGCCCTCCACTGGGGCTTCGTGCTGAGCATGGAGTCTGCTTGGGATTCTCTCTCTCTCTCTCTCTCTCTCTCTCTCTCTGCTCCTCCCCTGCTCATGCTTTCCCTCTCTTTCTCATTCAAAATAAGTAAGTAAACATTAAAAAAATTCTTTCTAATTGTCTAGTTTCTAACAATAACTACTTCATTTGCTATTTAACTAATTTTGTCTCTAATTGCCCTACGTTTTAGATGATACTGATGACTAATTAGGGTTGCCAGAGAAAATACAGATGTCCATTCTTTTTTTTTTTTTAATTTTTTTAACATTTATTTATTTTTTGAGAGACAGAGGGAGAGAGCACGAGCAGGGGAGGGGCAGAGAGAGAGGGAGACGCAGAATCCGAAGCAGGCTCCAGGCTCCGAGCTGTCAGCACAGAGCCCGATGCGGGGCTTGAACCCACGGACTGTGAGATCATGACCTGAGCCGAAGTCAGTTGCTTAACAGACTGAGCCACCCAGGCGCCCCAGATGTCCATTCTTTTAATTTAATTGCAGATTAACAATAAGTAATCATACTATATCATTATTTGTTGTTTATCTGAAATTAAAATTGGACTGGGGGGGGGGTCCAGGATTTTTTTTTTTTTTGCTAAATCTAGCAATCTCATTAATGATGTTACAAGTCTATGAAGAAAACTCTGAAATATATGGTTTGAAAGTTTAACATCTATTTTATTTATTTTATTTTATTTTATTTTATTATTTTTGTTTTTTAGAGAGAGAATGAGAGAGTATGAGAGGGGTCGGGGTAGAGGGAGAGAAAAAGAGAATCTCAAGAAGGTTCTACACCCAGTGTGGAGCCCAAGATGGGGCTCGATGTTGTGAGATCATGACCTGAGCTGAAATCAAGGATCAGCTGCTTAATTGACTGCGCCACCCAGGCACCTCGACATCCATTTTAGACAGACGTCAGCCGTTACTTCCGTGAAATATCCTTGATGCTTCTAGGAAGATTCAGCTTTCCCTTTAGTTTTCACAGCCTTCGGTGGTACCCATATCATGAAACGCATCACAATAAATTTTCATTTACCTTCATACCTTCTTCTGTGTGCTAGCCTATGAAAGCAGGGGCTCTGTTTGAGTCATCTTGGAGTCACCGGAATCTAGCTCTGTGACTGACAGATAAAGCAGACACTTGTTAATGAATAATGGAGGCTTTCTGGTGCCCAGCCTCCAACCTCCAGCTGAGGTCCCGACCCATGGACATCTGAGGGACCCCAGTTTGTCCGTATCAACATATCCAAAACTTAATTTGTCATCATTCCATAAGATTCCATTCTTCTACTTCCTATTGTGGTTAACGGCAGCACCATTCATTCATTCGGCCAAGCTGTCACCCTCGAAGTCATGCTAGGGGTATCCCTTTCCATTCCTGCTTCCTGCGTCCCGAAAGGTTCTATTTTCAAACCGCTAGTGTAGAGCCCTCATTTCCAAAGACAGAACTGAAATTCATAAATAGTAAATGACTTACGAATACAAACATTTGTTGATGTGTTCAGCATCTATGTGTAATCCTAACACAGCTCTCCAAAATATCCTGACTTTCAAAAGAAAGTAGTATGTTATGTCTACAGGAGGAGAATTTTTGGTTAACTCTAAAATACTATATAAAGGGACATAATTTTATTTATAGTGATTGCACTGAGAAAGTAATTCAGCAAAAATGATCTACTTTTTTCATGTTTTCATAAATATTCTGAGTAGTTTTTGTCCTTCTTTTCTTCTCTTCCTCCCATTTTCTCTTTCTCTCTTTCTCTCTCCCCTCTCCCTGAGGATCTTGGGACAACTTGAGGCTCAGTCATGACTATGTATCTCATTCTCAGCCACCCAAGTGCTGGCAGAATCCAAAATGACTGGGTCTTCTGCAACCTAAGCCAATGCTTTTCCCAATGTGTGCTTGGAAGTTGCCTGTTTTTTAAGTCCTGAGTATACTTAGTGGTCCACCAATAACCTTTTAAGAAGAATATTATCTGTGCTTTAAAAGATCAGTTTCATAGTTGTATAGTAGTAGACGCACACACACACACATACACACACACACACACACACACACACAAAACAATCTTCTCTAATATTTAGTCTGAAAAATACGGTAGATGTGGGCAAGAGTAACTATAGTATTTGCATTGTTCTCTGCTTATTAGCTAGCAGTTTTCCAGGAAGGATGCTATGGATTTAGAATAAAGAAGAATGGAATTGATATCCCAGTTTGGCTACTTTCTGGGTGTTTGATGTTACATAAGTTATCTGGCCTCTCTAATCCTTATTCTTCTTATTTATAAGGTGGGAAAATTAAGACCTATTTCTATGGTTACTCTGTAGCCCACGATGTTGGCTTACCTTCCTTTTGCCATGCTTAAAGGTTAGAAAACAAATGATTTACTTATATGAATAAACCTACTTTGTTCTCTTAGTTTAGCCTAAGTTTTTCTTTTTTAATATCTATTTAGAATTATTTAAAAAAATACATGGTCAAAGATATCTGGTTAGTTTGGATGCAAGCACATAGGCTATACAGAGTAGGCACTGAAATACTGGTCTTTGAAAATTTTACAGCATTTTAGTGTAGTATATATATTAAAAATGTTTTAATGAATCAATTGAGTGTATCATTATCACATTAAAGTGTGTTCATAAATTTCCTGAAAAAAGTTGTGCCGATCCATGCTGTGTGCTCACCACAGGCTAGTAAGTCCCATTGTATTTGAATAATTACCTTCATGAACAGAATTAATTGTACTTTTTTCATTTATGCCAAATTAATCTTTGCAAATTATGATTCTGTGTGTCAAAAGCTTTGTGAAGTGCAAATGTTGATTTGCTTCAGCAGGCTGGATAGAGAAAGGCCTCAGAGAATGAGAGCTTCCACATAAATACAATTCTAGCTAATTAAACCCCTGGAATATTTGAACTTCTGTAATTATTAATAAGGGTAAGAACCTTTAAAAGCATACTATGACAAATCCAATACATACAAAAGAAGGTTAAATTACAATGCAGTAAATATCCTTGTTCATCCTGTATAGCTCAAGAATAAAATCTTACCAACTAGTTGGGGCTAATTCTTTCTCCATCCAAAATTTGGAGTTTATCATGCCATCATGTATTCTTTCTTAAATATACTTTTGTTACCTATGTTTGCATTCTTAAGTGCTACATGCAGCCTAGATTTATGTGTTTTAAATATTTATATAAATAATATATTTTGTTTACTCCTGTGCTACTTTTTTTCCCTTTTTTTCCCTGCTCAATATTAGTTTATTGCAGTCCATCTCTGTTGATAACTTGTACTCTAGTTCATTTGTTTTCTCTGCTATTGTAAGTTTGCCATTATTCAGTTGATAGATAATTTGGTTGTTTTCAGATTTCTTTTTCAATTCCGTGCTTGTACATATGTATGAGTTGTGTTAGCTTATACATATATGAGTGGGATTTCTGGGGCATATCTCTATCTATCTGTCTATCTATCTATCTATCTATCTATCTATCTATATTTTTAAACACATTGCATGACTGCTTACCAATATGATTGTATCAACTTACACTGGCCAGCAATGTATAAGAATTCCTTTCGGAGGGGCACCCAGCTGGCTCAGATGGTAAAGCGTGTGACTCTTGACCTTGGAGTGGTGAGTTTGAGCCCCATGTTGGGTGTAGCGATTACTGAAAAATAAAATCTTAAAAAAAAAATTCCCTTTGCTCCACATCTCTCCAAATTGTGCTTTTATATGGCTTTTTGTGTGCACAGTAGGATCAACTAGTTTAATTTGCATTTCTCAGGTTACTAATGACTTTAAAACATTTTAACTTGTTTTTATAGGTCATTTGTAATTTCTCTTCTTGTAAGTGGCTTTTAAAAAATGTTTTCAAATTACTTTGTGATGGCTAATTTTATGTGTCAAGTGGACTAGTCTAAAGGGCATCTAGATATCTGGTAAACATTATTTCTGGGAAATATAGAACTCTTTTCTGGCTTATTTATGTGTTGTGTTTTCATATATTTGACTATAACTTTATACGTAAAAGCCTGTACTTTCTTCAAAAAAGTAATTCTTTTTGAATATCCAATGGAATCAAGGCCGTCTCTTCAGCAAGAGGTGCTGGGAAAACAGGATGGTGACATGTAGAAAAATGAACCTGGACCACTTTCTTACACCATACACAAAAATAAACTCAAAGTGGATGAAAGACCTCAATGTAAGACAGGAAGCCATCAAAATCCTTAGGGAGAAAGTAGGCAAAAACTTCTTTGACCTTGGCTGCAGCAACTTCTTACTCAACACGTCTCCAGAGGCAAGGGAAACAAAAGCAAAAATGAACTACTGGGACCTCATCAAAATAAAAAGCTTCTGCACAGCGAAGGAAACAATCAGCAAAACTAAAAGGCAACCGACAGAATGGGAGAAGATATTTGCAAATGACATATCAGATAAAGGGTTAGTATCCAAAATCTATAAAGAACTTATCAAACTGAACATCCAAAAAACAAATAATCCAGTGAAGAAATGGGCAAAAGACATGAATAGACGCTTCTCCAAAGAAGACATCCAGATGGCCAACCAACACATGAAAAAATGCTCCACATCACTCACCATCAGGGAAATATAAATCAAAACCACAATGAGATACCACCTCACACCTGTTGGAATGGCTAACATTAACAACTCAGGCAATGACAGATGTTGGTGAGGATGCGGAGAAAGAGGATCTCTTTTTCACTGCTGGTGGGAATGCAAGCTGGTGCAGCCACTCTGGAAAACAGTCTGGAGGTTCCTCAAAAAATTGAAAATAAAACTACCCTATGACTCAGCAATTACACTACTAGGTATTTATCCAAGGGATACAGGTATGCTGTTTCGAAGGGGCACATGCACCCCAATGTTTATAGCAGCACTATCGACAATAGTCAAAGTATGGAAAGAACTCAAATGTCCATCGATGGATGAATGGATAAAGAAGATGTGTGTATACACACACACACACACACACACACACACACACACACACACAATATGGAGTATTACTTGGCAATCAAAAATAATGAAATCTTGCCATTTGCAACTACGAGGATGTAACTAGAGGGTATTATGCTAAGTGAAATTAGTCAGAGAAAGACAAATATCATATGACTTCACTTATATGAAGTCTTTAAGATACAAACGAGATGAACATAAGGGAAGGGAAGCAAAAATAATATAAAAACAGGGAGGGGGACGAAACCTAAGAGACTCTTAAATATGGAGAACAAACAGAGGGTTACTGGAGGGGTTGTGGGAGGTGGGATGGGCTAAATGGGTAAGGGGCATTAAGGAATCTACTCCTGAAATCATTGTTGCACGGTATGCAAACTTACTTGGATGTAAATTTAAAAAATAATAATAAAAAGAAAAAGAAAAAGTAATTCTTTTGGTTGATTTATGTGAACCCTTAGGTATTTCTAGGCTGAGCCATTTTTACTTATGATACTAGGCATCATTTATAAAACCTTGGAACAAAAACAAAATCTTACTTTTCTTTGGTTGCTCTTACATTTTCTCTTTTAATAATCTTTTTTTAATTAATACATTTTTTTCGATGTTTATTTTTGAGAGAGAGAGAAAGAGAGAGAGACAGACAGAATGCCAGTGGGGGAGGGAGAGAGAGGGAGACACAGAATTTGAAGTAGCCTCCAGGCTCCGAACTGTCAGCATAGAGCCCAACAACGGGGCTTGAACTCATGAATGGCGAGATCATGACCTGAACCAAAGTTGGACACCCAACCCACTGAGCCTCCCAGGTGCCCCTATTATCTTTATAAGATCTATAGTTTGATAACAAATTGCTTTGAAAAGTGATCTATGTTTATATGTATAAATTAGATTTTTTTTCCAGTAAGGCTTAAAAAGGAAATTTTAAGAAACACTAACATTTTATTTTATTTTATTAAATGTTTTATTTATCTTTGAAAGAGCAGAGAGAGAGAGAGGGAGACAGAAGATCTGAAGCAGGCTCTGCGCTGGCAGAAGAGAGCCCATGTGAGGCTCAGACTCACACGTTGAGATCATGACCTGAGCTGAAGTCAGAGGCTCAGGTCCGACTGAGCCACCCAGGCACCCCCTGCCATTTTATTTTTAAAATAAATGCATTTACCTTGGCTAAGAGTTTTTTTTTTTTTAATGTCCATTGTTACCTTAACACTCCCTTCACTTGACTAAATCAGAGCATTTATTTAAGGAACTTGTGGTAATAAATTCTTTCTCTGCCTCCTCTCAAATGTATAACTCTTTAAAAGCCTCTTGCCAGGGAATGTCTTTCTCAGCAACCTGGGAACCATTATGTCAAAATGTAATCTTGCCATATGCCTTGTTGTAAAACCATAAAGATAGGAGAAAGTTTACTTTTCCTTTGTTGCCTGGATCTCTTATCTTTTCTCCATCACCTTATCCCTTATTTGAACCATCCATTCCCATGGTCATCAACGGTAATTGCCCTGCTTCCCAAAATCACTAATTCCATATCTTGCTCTCTGACCATGTCCTCTCTCTGTCTGACTTGCTTGCCCAAACAACCCCGCTGCAGCCATCCTCTTGCCTCTTTGAACCATCAGACCATTGACCTGTCCTCTTGGTTCCTGTCCTTCGTTCTTTCTTCATTTCTCTCCTCACCTACGTTAGAAATCATGACTGAAGATTGCAACATTACTCTTGTCTATACCCTAAATGACTACCTACTTCTGTCTTTTTCCCCATTCATCTGACGAAACTCCAATCCTGGCTGAATTTAGCTATTCATTTTTTCCCCTATGCCTTAGTAAGTTGTCATTTTTGGAGTATTTCTGGAGAAAGTCTCATAAAAGAGAATATTACTTCCAACATATTCAGGTTCTACTGCCTTCCAATGGGCTCTTCGCATTGCTCGGAAATTCAACTAAATTGCTATTCATTGTATTCTCCAATTTTAAAATGACAAGTTCAGATTTTTTTTGCTCTCTTGAACATGTGAAATCCCCATAATCCTTAGTAGTTTTACCTAACTCTACTTTTCTGAGGAAATAGAAGACATCAGCTATAAACTCCTGTATTCTCCATATCAGCTATACATACTTACCTACACCTGCATTCACCCTCTCCTTCCCTTCTACTACATTATGCTAGTTTAAATATGCAAGTCATAAACCCTATTTTATTATCAGGCTTATTAAAGTATAATTGATAAGCAGAAAGTTTCACACATTTAATGTATACAATTTGATGAGTTTGGACATATGCACACACTCCTAAAAACTATCACAACAGTCAAAGTCATATGCGTATCTAGTTCTTCCCAAAGTTTCTTAGTGTCCTGTTGTTGTGACGGTGGTGGTGGTAATCACAGCATGAAATCTACCTTCTTAAAAATTTTTTTTTTTAATTTTTTTTTTCAACGTTTTTATTTATTTTTGGGACAGAGAGAGACAGAGCATGAACGGGGGAGGGGCAGAGAGAGAGGGAGACGCAGAATCGGAAACAGGCTCCAGGCTCCGAGCCATCAGCCCAGAGCCTGACGCGGGGCTCAAACTCACGGACCGTGAGATCGTGACCTGGCTGAAGTCGGATGCTTAACCGACTGCGCCACCCAGGCACCCCCTTAAAAATTTTAAGTGCACAATGCAGTATTGTTAACTATAGGCATTATGTTGTATGACAGATCTCTAGAACTCATTCATCTTGCATAACTAAAACTTTACATCCATTGAACAACTTCCTGGTTCTCTCTCCTACCAGTCCTGGGCAACCACCAATCTACTCGCTGCTTCTGTGAGTTTGATTATTTTAGATACTTCCTGTAAGTGGAATCATATGGTATCTGTCCTTCTGTGACAGGCTTACTTTGCTTAGTATAATGTTCTGTAGGTTCACCCATGTTGTCACATATGGCAGGATTTCCTTTTTAAAGGCTAGATAAAATTCCATTGTGTGTGTGTGTGTGTGTGTGTATATATATATATATCACATTTTCTTTATCCATTCATCCATGGATAGATACTAGGTTGTTTTCATATCTTGGCTATTATGAATAATGTTGCAAAGAACATGGGAGTGTAGATATTTCTTTGAGATCCAGATTTCACTTCCTTGGATAAATACCCAGAAGTGGGATTGCTGGGTCATATGATAGTTCTATTTTTAATTTTTGAGGAAACTCTATACTATTTTCCATAATGGTTGTGTAGTTTTACATTTCCACTGACAGGGTGTGTACAAGGGTTCCAATTATTCCACATTCGAGACAATGCTTGTTAACTTATGTTATTTTGATAATGGCTATCCTAATAGCTATGAGGTGATATCTCACTGTGGTTTTGATTTGCATTTCCCTGATGATAAGCGATGTTGGGCATCTTTTCATATACCTGTTGGCCATCTCTATGTCGTCCTTGATGGAATGTCTATTCAAGTGCTTTGCCCATTTCTTAATCTGGATATATATATATTGAGTTGTAGAAGTTCCTTATATATCTTGGATATTTAACACCTTATCAGATATATGGTTTGCCGATATTTCCTTCCATTCTATAAGTTGCCTTTACATTCTTTTGATTGTTTCTTTTGCTGTACAGGACAATTATTTTGAATTATTTTGATTAAGCTTGCTGTGCTGCAAGCTTAGTTTAGCCCTCTGGTCCAGTAGACCTATGGTCTAATTCTCTGCAACTGGATGGGGAAATGGGGGATTCAGCATCCAGAAAATCTTTGTTGTCCTCACTGATTCCAACGAAGTTTTAATCAACAGTAATGCTCACATTTTGGTCTCCAAATTCCTAATTCCCTAGTCTCACAATTGGTTAATCTTCTCTTGCCTGGATTATTGCAGCTTCCCTTCTTGCCACTACTGTGTATCCTCAACAAAGGATACTGTGTATCCTTTAACATAGGTCAGGTCCGATGGCTTCTCTGCTCTATGCTCTCTGATGGCTACATACCTTGCCTAGAGTTAAACCCAAAATTGATAGAGTGGTCTGTCAGGACCTCACAGACTGTACAACTTTTACCTCTACATCTCCTAGACCATTTCTCGTGACCACTTTCCTTCTCGCCCTCTCTGTCCAGCCTTACTGCCTTCGCCTCCCTCCCGTTTCTTTAACACCGGGCATGCTCATGACTCAGAGCTCCTGCGCTGTCTGATCCATCCTCCTGGAACACACTTCCCTCCGCTGTTTGCATGGTCAGCTGCCTCCTCTCCTTGGGGTCTGAGCTCAGATAGCAGCAAGGAAGCCTCTCACTGCCTCCGTGTAAAGTTGCACTTCCTTCCCTCATCTACCCCACCCGCTAACTTCACTTTGTTTTCTTCACAGCCTGTATCATTCTCTGGCAAACTATATATTGTGATGATTTATTTACTGTTTGGCTTTTCTTAAGTAGAAAGTAAACTCAAGGAGGCAGGAGGTATTATCTGGTTCACTGCTGTACCCCTAGCCCATAAAATGAGTTCAGTAAAAGTATATCCCTTAAGTGAGTAAACCACTCTGGGTAATTTCTTCTTATGTAAGAAAATGAAATCTACAGAGTCAGGATGCTGGGAAGAGAAGAAAATGAGTAAACTCAGATATCAAATAGAAATCACCCTTTTTTCTAGTCAACAATTTGTTCAAATAGAAGTTGGCTTGTGGATAACGTAAAACTTATAGATAGCTTAATAATTTAGCCTAAGAACTTATTAAGTTGCAGATAGCCCAAACATTAACACGATTTTCTTTCAGCACTGGGCAAAAATGTTGTCCCTAAAAGCAGCCCTGAGGCACTGAGCGGCTCTGAAGATTTTTATGAATATTTCAAGTGATAAAAAGAAGAAATGCTTTGAGGCTACATGCAGTTTCCTGTATCCTAATTCCTTGAAAATTGGCAACGTATGTAGAGTTTGTAATATAAATCTTTGTGAGTCAGGAGATTCAGTTAACCAGAATACTTTATGTATGCATTCAAAGATATTTACCAAGTGTCTACTGAATGCCAACCATTGGCGGTACAGAGGTGGGGGGACATGGTCCCTGCCCATGAGGGGTGAGCAGTCTGTACATAAGAAAGTTTGCTCTATTTTATTTCTTATCTCATCTTCTATGTTGGAGACTGGTACTCTTGCGTGACTGACAAATAGATGTTTGCGTTTAGGAAAAGCCTGTGTTGAAGTTAATTCTCTTTCGCAAGATCACCACTTCGTAATACAGAATATTCTCAATTTTAAAATGACTATTTCTGAATATGCATCATCCTCTGCATATTTACATGTGATCTCTGCAACTGTGGCTGTTCTTTTTTTTTTTTTTTTATCCACTTACATCCTCTCTCCAACCTCATTTCCTTATTTTAAAAAATGTGGCAATATTTCTTCGCTGTGGAACAGTAGCCCCAATTAGTTTAGGTCCTGTTGCTTAGAGCATGGAACTGGTGTACCAATGAGAAAATCTGTCTGACACACTTTTCCCAATTTTGGGCTTATCACATCATCCTAATTACATTAATTTTCTTTGTTAAGTCAATTTAAGTCCACATTTTTCCTTACTTCTTTATTATCAGCCTCTGGAAATATTGATTCCACCTGTGATACAGTATAACCAGAAAACAATTGTGGCTGACATTCTTTGCTTTGGCTAAAGGCAATGTTTTAAAATGTGTGGTTTCTTCTGTGTGTAGCTAACAAAGCGTGTCAAACACTACTGAATCTGGAATGTAAATAAATGTTTGTTGGATATTAACAAATTAGTTCTTCTGGACTGAATGTGTCTGTCCCCAGCCTCTGCTTGTCTCCCAGAGTTATGACATTGCTTGGATTGATAGGTGCACACTATCAAAGACAAGTTTGGTTTCTTAAAAAGATAGTTAATTCAGTTCACAATATGAGTGGTCTGATTAGTTATTAGGGATGATCTTTTATCCCAGGGACTCTATGAACCTGGGGATTATTGTACACATAAGAGGCATTTGGAGATATTAGCGAGAAGTCTGGATTGGGGATTGGAAGATTAAATCAGTTAGTGGTTTTGTAGTGTTGACCCAGTCTTTGAACCTATATGCCTTGTTTCCTCGTTGAAATATGGATATGTCTCTTGCCCAATTTAATGTGTCAGGATTTTGAGAGAATATAATGTGAAGAAGCTTTGAACATTAGAAGGACCACATCTATGCAAATGTTTTAAAAATTGTTAAAAGCGGTATTTGTGCAAATACAAGATATTTGTTATTATCATTCTACCTATTATGTTTCCATTAACGTGTAGGTAAATGTTAGCATTAGAAGAGTTCTGAAACTTGGCAGATTAATAAAAAGGCAAGATTTGCTGCAATCATATGAGTCCTTTAAGCCAGATATTTGTAGTTAAACATTGCAAAATATACTTCTAGGTTAAGATTGTAAATGCTACTTGATGATGGTGGATTTTTATGGCATTAAAATATGCTATTTTAATATGCTATCCCATTACTGATTGCAAATTAGGAACCAAAATTAATTGCTTGCTCATTTTTACAGTTCTCAAGTAGAAATATCTTTTCTGGCCATGCTGTGAAGAGTTAGTACATTTTGTTCTTCTAATTGAAGTCCCCAGTTTAGGATTAGGTTCCAAAAGTACATTTTAAGTAAACTTTTTGGAACACAGAAAACTTTTTTGTTCTCCCAATGAAAATTAAAAAACAAAACGAAACAAAAAAACCCCCGCATGCTCTGGAATTTTCCAGTTTCTTGCCTTTGCTCATACTTTCCCACCTGCCTAAACAAGTTTGAATTCTCCTCATCAAGGACCAAGGCAGTGAGCCCCTCTGGGAGCAGAGACCGCGTAATACTCAACCGTGAGAAATGCAGTGGCCCCGGGGTTTCCAGCCTGCTGGGCCATCCTGCCCTTTCACTTGTAAATGTGATGTCAAGAGCCCTGTCTCCGGATTGATAAACAAACCAGAAAAAAATCAGTTGAGGTAATCTCTCAGAAATCTGCTGCTACCCCAATCCTCACCAATTTACACAATGAATACAGAATAATTAGCATAGCTATCAGAAGCCTTGGATGATTTTACTGGTGTTTACAGTTGCCTCAACAAGATGACCAGTGGCTGTAAAACCAAAAGTACTCACCAGAGTGGTCTCTTGAGGATAAATGGGAAATTGGTTTTTCCACCCTTGGAAGTCACAGGAAATAAATTGCTTTCTGACCATTTAGTAATAGTGATTTTTGTCTTGTTTTTAATAATCAAGAGTGCAGAATAACTCGCTGCATTTCATCTCCAGCATAAACCCAGCTGGTACTATATGTTGGATTCATGTTTGTTGACGAAGAATTGAATGAGTCAGGAATCGATGTTGTTTATCAAGGCTTTCCCAATTGTCTTTGTTGGAAAGAGCCTCACTTTGGTTTGATTCACCATAGCATTTTATATATACCTTTCTAACTTTTAAAAATCACTTTCTAAGATGTATTATGGTTATTTGTGTCCATTCCACATGCCCTACTGTAATGTAAGAGCGTTGAGAAGAGTAAACATGTTTTCATTATTGCATATGTCTTCCATATGCCATAACTTTCCACATTTTCTATGATATATGTTTTTGTGATTTAGGTACCCAAGTGGTTCTATGTGTTCTCCATCCTTCCATCCATTCATCCATCCATCCATCCATCTATCCATTTCTTAGAGTCGGCATACTAAAAGAAACATTTTGGCGTATTACTTAAGGATGCAAACTGTGAAGCCTTTACATATTTTCCCCACATGTAAAATGCAAATAATAAATGTTAGAATTGAATGCATACATGAATACATGAATACATGCAAAGCGCTTAGCATGGGGCTGGGTCCGTAATAAACACTCAGTAAATATTAGCTCTGATTGTTGTTATTAATTCAAGAAAAAAATGGGAAGTGTCTGTTTGTCAGGAGATGGTGGGTGTTGAGGGCAGGGAAGAATTAATCTTTATCCTACAGAGATGCACAATCTATTAGGAGAGACAGACAAGTCAAGGGAAACACAGTGAGGGGAAAGAGGGCTTCTGCTCGTGTGTCAGTGTGAATGATGAGAGCAGAGGTGGGCTGGCCTGGGGACATGAGGCTGGGCCAAGAAGGTTTCTTGGAATAGTGATTCCTGAGCTACTTGAGCAAACTGAAGCCAAATGTAGTTAGCTGCAACAGTGAGTGGAAACATACTTATTCAGTATGAATAATGGAGCAAAACAAGGGAAAAGTGGTGAAATTTAATTAAAAGTCATCCTCTGCTGTAGATTTAAAGTTGGCAGTTGAGGAAAGAGTGATTACATTGAGCCTTCTTGGTATTTTCTATCATTTGGCAGAAGAATTGGGGTCCAGGGAAGAACAGTGTGCCAGGTGCGGCACAACTCAGAAGAAGAAGGGCCTTTATGAATAGTGTGCAAAGTTGGGTATGGTCAGAATCCACACCCATTCATGGCTGGACCCCTTTAAATTAAAAAAAAATTTTTTTTAATATTTTGTTTATCTTTGAGACAGAGAGAGACAGAGCATGAACCAGGGAGGGGCAGAGAGAGAGGGTACCCATTCATGGCTGGACCCCTTCAAATTAAAAAAAAAATTTTTTTTAATGTTTTGTTTATTTTTGAGACAGAGAGAGACAGAGCATGAACCGGGGAGGGGCAGAGAGAGAGGGAGACACAGAATCCGAAGCAGGCTCCAGGCTCTGAGCTGTCAGCACAGAGCCCGATGCGGGCTCGAACTCACAAACCGCGAGATCATGACCTGAGCCAAAGTCGGACACTTAACCAACTGAGCCATCCAGGCGCCCCAAGGACCCCTCCAACTTTAATTGGCAGTTACTTGAAGCTGGCCTGTAGAGGAGATTGCTCAGAATAGAAGCTGGGGCTTTCTGTGCATGTGGGCATGTTGATTTCGGGTGATAGACAGACTCCTGGTAGGAAGAAAATGCTTTATTTCTTTTATATATGTATTTGTTTTTTAAGTATAGTTGACGTACAATGTTATATAGTTTCAGGTGTACAACACAGTGATTCAACGATTCCATACACTATGCTCACTATGATAAATGTAGTCATCATCTGTGAAGAAACACTTTATAAATGGATCTCTTGGTTGAGGCGTTGCACGGGCCTGGCAGGGCCCCGCCTGCAGGTGACAAGCTTTTATAATTGAGAGAGGATAGGAAAGGACAGACAAATTTGGTCAACAATTCCTCATTTACCTGACATGCAAAGAACAAAGGGCAAAGACGATCCCTCCGCAAATACTACGTATTTAACATGTACAGACTTACACGCATCGTCTGTCTTTATTTTTCTTCCATCAACTCTTTTTCCTGCTGTCTTTAGTTTGGATAGTGTCATCGCGTTCTCTACATTTGCTGCCGATACAATATCTAGCTTATGTCTTGTTGTTTTTTTAATTGAAATGTAGTTGACATACAATGTCACGTTAGTTTCAAGCATAACAACATAGTGGTTTGATACGTTTCCATGTTATGTTATGTTTCCCACAAGCATGGCTACCATCTGTCCCCACATAACACTCTTACAGCACCATTGACTGTTTTCCCTCCATATGCCTTGTCATTCTAAATCTGTTTTTCATCTCTCTTGACTAACCTGTCAAAAAATCCTGGTGATTATATGACTTCCAAGTCTCTGAAATGGACATCTCCTCCAACCTACCATGTCACTTATCCCGGAACAGGCTCTGACTCCCTGGACTGTCCTGGTAGTTTTCTTACAACTGTCTCCATGACCTCAGTTTCTTCTCTGTCTCACATCAACTTTTCTACAAGCCAGATGGTAAATAACCGACTTGGAAACCACTCAGATCATTGTAACATGAAACCAGACCACGATCTGTAAACAAATGGGTATGGCTGCGTTCCAACACAATTTTAATTACAGACATTGAAATTTTAATTTCATTTAATTTGCATGTAACCAAATATTATTATTTTCATTAAAAAAACCTCTGAAAAAACATATAGGGTATTTATAGCTCACGGATTGCAGAAACACTGGTGTGGGCCAGATTTGACTGGCAGCCTGTAGTTTTCTGTCTTGCTTTATGTTGCCATGACCTTTTCAACAACTGCAGAAAGAACCAAGTTTGAATTGCTCGTCAGGGCATACTAGCTCCTTCATTGCATGAGTGTACAACCTCTCTTCCTATTCTCAGCTCCAGTCTTTGCCCGACTCTGAAATTTCCTAGGTTTTTGTCCCATTAGTTGTCATTTGTCATTCTGAAAAGACTTTGAGGATTTTAACACCTTTATGCCCCTCCCACACGGTATTCTATCAGAAAAATTCTTCTTTCCATAAGCCGTCTAATTAACGGACTTCCAATAAGATACACATCAGATGTTATATCTTTATGATTGCTTTCTCTGACTCCACAACTCAGCAGAATTCATTTCTCTTTTATTTGTATCGCCATGGTACTTTGTACGTTTGTGCTTTTTCCCACAGAGATGATCACACTCTATTAAAAAAACTTAGCTTTATTCTTCTTGGTCGTGAGTTTCTTAGCACGTAGATAAGTGTTCAATAAATCTTTTCTGAACAAATGGATGACTTACCCATATTATCCATTGTTGCTACATTGCTATTGCCATACTTATTTTATTTCTACAAGTAAGCAATGGAGAAAACAATAATTTGCATGATCTACAACACACCAATAACTGAGTCACAACAGGAACTCAACGATTACCCTGTCTTCTTTTCTCATGCGGTAAACTTTATTTTAGTTCTTCTTTTCTAAGTATTCATTCTTATTTTTGTCTCATCTTTCTTGGAAAAGATTCCTCTAGCTCAATATATCTGGTGTGCGTAATATCAGCCTTATACAGAAAACCAAGAAGGCTCTGACATGGTGACAGAGGGCTCCTAGAGATATCCCCAAATAGTTCTTTTTTAAAAAAAATTGTTTAATGTTTATTTATTTTTGAGAGAGAGAGAGAGAGAGACAGAGCATGAGTGGGGGAGGGGCAGAGAGACAGGGAGACACAGAATCCGAAGCAGGCTCCAGGCTCCCAGCTGTCAGCACAGAGCCCAACGTGGGGCTGGAACTCAACGAACTTTGAGACCATGACCTGAGCCGAAGTTGGATGCTTAATTGACTGAGCCACCCAGGCACCCCAGTATCCCCAAATATTTCTTTTACCTGCTGATCAGTATCCTACATTTCATACTGGAATATTCATCATTTTAACTAGAGGTGGTTTTTTTTCCCCTTTCCAAAATCTGTCCTAGTCAAAGGAAGATATACCTGAGAGAAGCGACACATTCCATCCCTATTAGTCATGTACACTTCAGCATGAACTAGAGTGGGGGGAACCTACAAGTTCCATATGGAAGGTTTTGAACACACAGAAATCCTAAACTCTTTTGGGTTTGGATAAAAACCATTTTCTTAAAGATAATCATGCTCCATCATGTCATAGCAAGAGCATCTGTATAGAATAATATAGTTGATATTCTATCTCTCCAACATTCAGTGTCCCTAAATAGTAAAGATATTGGGGTAAATTTGCATAAACTTTTTCTCCATAGAACAGAATGGTGCAACTTTCATGTAAGATGAATCCTATCATTACTAATAATGTTTTTTTTTTTTTTATGAAAAGAGTTCCTCTGTCAGTTTCCCTGTCACTTTGGCAATTATCTTGGGAGCTGCTACATTGTTAGTCTCTTAACTATCATCTGTATTTCTGGCATGTTTGACCTGAAGCGATGAATGGAAATGTATCTGCTCTCATAGGTAAGAGCTTGGGGGGGGTGTGAAAGGAAGAAAGCCTTTGTTTACCTCCTTGATACTTTATAGTTTTGTCGCTGATATTTTTGGATTACTGGATCCAGTAATGTGTTTCTCAGTTACTTGGGTATGAACATATGATAACTAAATATTTTAGTTATTCTTTAAATGAAAAGAGTTCTTCTTTTTCTTTTTATTTAGAGAGAGAGAGAGAGAAAGTAAGGGAGGGGCAGAGAGAGAGAGAGAGAGAGAGAGAGAGAGAGAGAGAGTCTTTACCAGGCTCCACACTCAGTGTGGAGCCCAGTGTGGGGCTGGATCTCATGACTGTGACATCATGACCTGAGCCGAAATCAAGAGTTGGATGCTCACCTGACTGAGCCACCCAGGCACCCCAGTGAGAAGCGTTCTTTTAACAAATATTCTTTGTTGTTCATATTCCTTGATTCTTTCAAGACGCCATATATCTTATTGGCTACGTTCGCAGTCTCTGGAATCAGACGGCCTGTGTTACTAGCTCTGCTACTTACTAGTTTTTGTCATCAGGGGCAAATTTCCTAATTTTCCTCTGGCTCCCTTCACTCATCTATAAAATGGGAGAACAACAGAATGTCATAGGGTTGTCGCAAGGACTAAATGAGCCAATACAGGTAAAGTACTTAAAACAGTACCTTATAATAGGGAAAGCTCAATAAATACTTATTATCATGATCATTATTATTGTTACTGGTTTGTTTGTATTATTTTCTTCCTAGCAAACTCTTTCAGTGACTTGTTATATAGATAACATGCAACATTCAACCAGCTGATCAAAAGAGTGAATGTATGTAAAGATATTTTGATATTGTAGAAATAAGTATCTCACACTTGTCTTATTGAAATTACAAATTCTCAACTTATGGTTTTCTTAGCCATCAGGTTATACCATTTCTAGATCGTTACTTCTGTCCTGTTTTTTTTTGTTTGTTTACTTTAGCTTTGTGTGTGGATGTGTGTGCTTTCAAATCCATTTAAATTCCTGTTCATATATTCTTGTTTCCCAACAGACTTACGCTTGCCTATTTGCAGGTGTTGTGTAAACTCAGCTTGAATCAATGTGTGGTGGGCATGAGAAAGATGAAAATGTTTCAGCTTGTCTCTGGCTGAGACAAGCTGAGCTTAACTTTGAAAGACACAAATGAAGTTGGAATAATCTAGTCAAATTAGTTATTTGTCATGCAAAGGAAAAGAAACGGGTTTACAGAATCCTAACTGAGGAAGTTTTCAGGCATTATTTCTTTGAATATTTTTTCAGCCCCATCCTCTTTCTCCCCTCTTTCTGTATTTTGGAATACAGAAATGTTAGATGTTTATATAGTCCCACAGGATCTGAAGCTCTGTTCATTTTTTCCCCTTGGTATATTTTCTCTTCGTTGTTCTGATGGGATAATTTCTCCTGGCTTCATGTTCACTAATTCTTTCTTCCACCCTTCATTCTACTCTTGAGCCCATCCGATGGGTTTTTTAAATTTCAGTTATTGTATTTGTTAGTTCCCAAATTCTCCATTTGGTTCTTATTTATGCTCTTTATTTATTTATTTGCTGAGACTGCTTTTTCACTTGTTACATTGTGTTTGTACTTGTTCCTTAGTTGCCTTAAAATTTTTGTCAGATATTTTTAATATCTCCCTTATCTTACCTTGGTGTTGGCATTTGTTTGGTTCTCAGTAGGAAAGTGATATTTTAGTTGAAATTTGGACACTGGGGGTATTATGTTATGGAACTCTGGATCTTATTTAAGTCTTCTGTCACCTGGCTTCCTTTGACAGCAATCCAGCAGGGGGTGGGAGGCCTCATTACTGCCAGGTGGGAGTGGAGGTCTGGATTCTCCATTTGGCCTCTACTGACATGAAGGGTTTGGGGTGGGAAGGGAGGAGACTCTGTTCATTACTGCTGGATAAGGGTAGGCATTTTGGCTCCTCACCAGGCCTCAGCTGATACCACCCTGGCTGGCAGGGGGTAGGAGTGCCTTATTAGTGGGGTAGGGGTGGAGGGGTATTGGAGAGGGACTGGCCTCACTAGTGCAGGATGGAGGTGAAAGTCTTAGCTCTCCAGTAGGCTTCTGTGACACCACCCCAGAAGTGGAGAGGAGGGGGAAGTTCCTCATTATTCATTACTGCTGCTTTCTGGTTGGAGGGGAAAGGTTATTATCTAAAAGTTTTCTTTCTTTCTGGGCTGCCCCTTTCTTTTAAGAGCAGACTTTTGGTGAGGCTTTCAAAATGTCTGAGCTCATTGATATTTCTGGGTTGCTGGCTTCACCAGCTCCAAATCTCGAATAGACGAGATAAAACCCCCAGGGAGGCAGCCGTTGCATCACTTCCTGGGACCCAAGATCAATCTTCCTGGGACCTAGCCAATCTTACGTCTTCTCTCCACCTTTCAGAGTCTTCTTATATTTGTGATACGTATCTACAAAATGCCAAAGATTTTAGTTATACTTAGTGGGAGGAATAAGGAAAGGTACTTGTACTCCATCTTTTTAAAAGTGGAGGTCAGGGGCGCGTGGGTGGCGCAGTTGGTTAAGCGTCCAACTTCATCCAGGTCATGATCTCGCGGTCCGTGAGTTCGAGCCCCGCGTCAGGCTCTGGGCTGATGGCTCGGAGCCTGGAGCCTGCTTCTGATTCTGTGTCTCCCTCTCTCTCTGCCCCTCCCCCGTTCATGCTCTGTCTCTCTCTGTCCCAAAAATAAATAAAAACGTTGAAAAAAAAATTAAAAAAAAAAAAAGTGGAGGTCAGACAACCGAGAATTCTAACTAATGTGAAAATACTTTTCAGTATTTGAGGTTTGTGCACATTTTCAGCAAAATTAAACCAAATCGCTCATATAAATACAGTAAAACTCTTTTTTCCCCATCCTGTGATATAGATCCATTATGTTAGAAAAAGTAGAAAAGAAAAGCACCTTCCAAATTTCTCATATAACAAGCTAATACTATCTTAATGAGAATATTTTTTATTATTTTGTCATGACATCTGATAAAATACTGTTAGTGTTTTACATCCTGCTTGGATATAAAATACATCTTTGAGATAGTCTACATATTAATGAGGTTGACTCAGTAATATAAAAACTGCATCTGAATTTAGATGCCTCCCTATTTTTACCAAGGGAGAAGATTGCAGTGCATGGTGAAAATAACCAGATGGATAGACTCTTACCTTTCCACCAGTAGCCTAAGGATAAACCAAGATAAAATTTTCATAGGAATGAATAAGCAAGTCTAACACCAGACATATCAATTACAGTGAAGCCATGACAAAAGTTTTCAGCAGATTTCACATATCCTAGCATTCTTTTTTTTTATTTGAAAAAAACATTTTTAATGTTTATTTTTGAGAGAGAGATAGAGCACAAGTGGGGGAGGGGCAGAAAGAGAGGGAGACACAGAATCTGAAGCAGGCTCTGGGCTCTGAGCTCTCAGCACACAGCCCGACGCGGGGCTCGAATCCACAAAGCAGGAGATCATGACCTGAGCCAAAGTCGGACGCCTAACCGACTGAGCCACCCAGGCACCCCCATATCCTAGCATTCTTGATCTTAAGTTCAAATATTTATTGTACCAATATTTACTAAATATTTACCAAGCAACCACAAGTTGCCTAAAACACTATTGGATATTACACAATTATGTATTTGTCATATCCACTCTGCTTCGTCTCTTGGTCATCCTTTTAGTATGTCTGCAGCACATGCAGGCTTGGGAAGCTGCCTGTATCTATGGAGCCTCTGAGTTATAGTGCTAAGCGATCTGTGTTAGGAGCCGGTCTCCCATCTGGCCTGAGTATCACTATATCACTGTATAAAACTAAGGCAGATTGTGTTATGTATCAGGTCTTGAAGAGTCATGTTAGTGTACCTTTGGGAGGTTTTGATTACATGAGCAGTTCTACCAATTGCTCATGGCCAGAGCTGTCTTGATCATTCCAGTGAGACTGTTAGAAATTAATCCTGTGGCTAAAATTCAGTGGATCAAACTGAATTGCTCTTTATGAGTCTCGGAAGGTGAAAGGAAAACAAAACAAGAAAGACACCAAGAGCACCTTCCTGGGTAAGTTCCCTGATAGCCCCGTCAAGGAGGTGTAGGCATTTTTAAACCAGTCCCTACCCAGCTCTATAGACATGGTCTGTGAGCTTTAGTGGACATGTTTTCATGTCTTCTCTTCAAAGCAAAGTAAAGCTAGTCCCTTCTGGGTGCCATTCACTTCCACTGAGAGGCTGTAAAAGCGCTAGCAACTACAGATGCCTTTTTAATGTACGTTGACTGAAATCTCAAGAATAGCAGGCACTCAGTTTATGAAGTTTTCATTGATGCTGTGTGTCCCCCCAAATGCACAGTTTGTGTTATGAACAAGAGCCTCTGCTTGATGTTGATTCATGGCAAATCTATACCAAGAAAAAAAAAAGAGATACCACTGGAAAATGCATTGGGGATGTCAGCTGAGAATACTATACCGTATTTATGGTTTCTCTCTTTTCATTGCTGTTAGTACCCTGAAGCATTTGGTTCATGTCGAGGAAGAGGAGACTGGGAATGGATGAAAAGACATTTATGTATCTCATATTCTTATCACAGGGAGGTTATTTCTGTTTAAAAGTATGTGATTTCATGAAACTGATTGCTTTTTCATCTTTACTTTTTAAAAATTGAGTTATAATTGACATATGACATTGTATTAGTTTAAGGTGTACCTTATGGTATTATTTGTAGATGTTGAGAAATGATTGCCTTAAGGTTTGTTAACATTCATCACCTCACAATAATTACAAATTATTTTTTCTTGTGATGAGAACTTTTTAAGATCTATCTACTCTCTTAGCAACAAAGCTGATTGCTTTTATTTTATTTTTTTTTTAAATTTTAACATTTATTCAGTTTTTGAGAGACAGAGAGAGAGCATGAGCGGAAGAGGGGCAGAGAAAGAGAGGAGACACAGAATCCAAAGCAGGCTCCAAGCTCTGAGCTGTTGAAAGGAACAATCCAAATGACAGCCCTGCCTTAGTTTAAAGCTAGGTTCTCTTTTCTGCTTATTATGGATCTTTGATAAGAAATACAATTGCTGAGAAGTCTGTTTTGCTTGCTGTTTGCTACGAGCATTGTGAGGCCTTTCCTGAATGTAACCTGCTGTGTAGTAGAATGGGTTGTAAACCTTCCTAAATGTAGTCTGATATGTAATGGAATGAGTGATTGTACATAAACTAACCGGCATTTCTCGCTTCTGTAAACCTGCTTGCTTAGCACATTCCTCACCTACCCTACCCCCTTCCCCCTTCCCCCTTTTTTCCTCCTGCCACAAGTAACGGACAAAGCCTTCCCACCAAAGGACAGACAAAGGACGCCCAATCAGAGAACAACAAATGTCCTTACTTTAAAATCAACTAATCAGGCCCCTCATAATTTGAAACCTCCCCTGTGCTATTTGTCTCTGTCTATAAAAACGCTGTACCAACCCTGATCGTGGCCTCTTGCGTCACCGGCGATGAGTGCGCAGAGGACCAGGTTCGAACCTGCAATAAATGACCCTTGCCGCTTGGCTTTGACTTACGACTCTGGTGGACTTTTGTGGGAGGTTTCGGAACTTCGGGCATTACACTGTCAGCATAGACCCCAACGCGGGGCTTGAACTCACGAACCACGAGATCATGACCTGAGCCGAAGTCGGATGCTTAACCGACTGAGCCACCCAGGCGCCCCAAAACTGATTGCTTTTAAACAAACACTGGTATGTTTCTTGGGAAAAGACAGTGCTTTCAAATGCTGCCATTTCAGAAATAGCCTGATGCTTTCTGGTTTCTAATTGCTTTCTGTAATAAATATATATGAAAGTGAACATCTGCCACTGTAACAAATCTTTAGGTTTTGAAGGTGGATTGCTAAGTCTCTTGAAACAAAGTCTTTTCCATTAAATATGTATAATATTTGAAAATTGCATTGTAGTTTAAATACTGGGAGTTGGCAGACTTCCATTACTTGGAAGTCAGCCACCCAGCCAGTTTCCTACTTTGTCTTTTATTATGTAAAAGTTACTTGGTTTTCTACATGATGGGATTGATTGACTCTGACTTTTCGTGGTGAGTTAAGGATCAGCGATGCCACCGAAGGTGTGTGAAATGTCCGCGAGGATGCCTTCTCCTATGATTTGGAAATGATTACTTTCTTGGTCTTGGGCAAACAGTAGTTACTGCTGCTGATAGTGACTTCCATCCCTCATACATACTATATCTCAGCACCACTGCCTTCCTTAGGAGCACACTGTTCTATGCTTTTTTTCCTGCCTCTGGCATTACAAAACTTCAAAGCCCCAGTTTTTGTGAAAAGTGTTCCAGAGTTTGTTCTTTTAAGAGTGGATCTTGAACCATTTGTTTTTTAATTTGAGAGAGAGAGAGCATGAGTGAGGGAGAGGGACACAGGGAGAGAAAGAGAGAATCCCAAGCAAGCTCCACACTCACTGTGAAGCTGAACGTGGGGCTTGATCCCGGGACCCTGGGATCATGACCTAAGCCGAAATCAAGAGTTGGATGCTCAGCCAACTGAGCCACCCAGGAGCCCCTTGAACCATCATTTCAAAGGAGATAATTGTGTACTTGAAAGTACCAAATCTGACATTTTCAAGTTTTCTGTCTTTTGAGTAAGATTATGGTCATGTGTCTCCTAACTTTCTTCTTTCTTTCATTCTTTCTTTTGTGATTTCTTTCTTTCTTTCTTTCTTTCTTTCTTTCTTTCTTTCTTTCTTTCTTTCTTTTGCTAAGCGCTTGGGTCCTGGATATTATTTGACTTTTTGTAATCTTTCTATTATTCTAAATATACTGCCTGTGTACTCTACAAGGATTTCCCCCTGTAAATAATAGTGATTTTTATATCACCATGCCACAAAGAACTTAATGCTAGGTTTTCAGATGTTGCCATAATTGTAATTTCTCATCCAGTAATTCGATGCCCACTTATCAAATGCCAGAGTAGAAATGAGAATTTTAAAAAGAGGTAAACAAGAGTTAATATCTCTGTACTAGAGCTTTCCCTGAGACCTGCTAATCCATCTTTGGTGGGGTAGGGAAGAAGTCACATGAATGACTTTAACACAATTTAGGGAAGCGGTGAAAGAGATCAAAACAAAAAGTGCAACAGGAGGTCAAAAGAGGAGCTGATTCCCTGTGCCTACTAGGTTTGGAAAAAGTTTTATGGAGACCTTGCCATTTAAACTAGCTTCCACGATAGGGACTGAATGGGGAGGAGTGGGCATCCGAAGAGAAGGAAGTAGCAGGTGCAAGACCAGGGCAGATCGGAAGTAAATGATTTTTTTGACAATGGAAAATTGTGTCATAATGGGATTGAACCATGGTGTGTGTGTGTGTGTGTGTGTGTGTGTGTGTGTGCATGCGCACGTGCGTGTGTGTTAGATGATAGTGGCTGTGGATCCTAGGGTGACAAGAAACGTAGAGAAGAGTGGTTGGTGACCTGTTTTTTTTCCATCGCAAAACATAGCATTTAAAAACTTTCAGGGAAGGGGCGCCTGGGTGGCTCAGCTGGTTAAGCATCCGACTTCAGCTCAGGTCATGATCTCGGGGTTTGTGAGTTTGAGCCCCGCATCAGGCTCTGTGCACAGAGCCTGGAGCCCGCTTCGGATCCTGTGTCTCCCCCTCTCTCTGCCCCTCCCATGCTCATTGCTCTCTCTGTCTCTCAATAATAAGTAAACATTACAAAATTAAAAAAAGTTGTAAAGAAAAAAAAGTCTTTCAGTAGCCTCCTCTGAGTGTAACTCTGAGAAGGATGGCTTAGCAGGTCTCAGGGAAAGCCCCAGGGCTCAGAAAATTGGAATGAGTCGCTCCTGGTTCTAATGCTGGCGAAAAAGTTACCCACAAGTCAGTGGCGATTTGCTGTGCCACTCATTTAGATAAGATTTAGCAGATAATTGTGCCCCCGAATTGACCTTTATTATCAGTCTTAACAGTTAAGCTAGCGCTAACTTTTTATAATTTATTGATAAAGCAATTTTTTTTTAAATAAGGAGACTGCAGAATGCTTTCTGCATTTATTTCCTGAACAAGTTCTTTTCTGAATGCTGCCTTGCTCTCTTTCTGGTCTATGTTGTTGGATTTTTGTGGCCCTTTTACAACCTAGTGTGAGAGAAACAAGACCCACGGTTGTTCAAATACTGAAAGAAAATGTATCTAGGATCTTGTCAATCATCTGCCAACACCTGGCATGGATATCTGCATTTTAAAGGTGATGTACTAGGTTCATGTCCTTTCCGGAACATAAGAACGTGGCATTGTTTGGAAATAGGGTTGTTGTGAATACAATCAGTTAAGATGAGACCACCCTAGAGTCGAGAGGATCCTTAATCCGATATGACCGGTGTCCTTATGAGAAGAGACGCAGAGAGAGACAAAGCATGTGATGATGGAGGCAGAGACTGACTGGTCCCCAGGTGAAGGAACCCCAAGGGTTGCCAGCAACCCTGGAAGCTGAGAGAGATGCTTAGAACAGATTCTCCTCTAGAGCCTTCAGAGACCGGCACCTGATGGCAACTTCAGACTTCTAACCTCGAGAGAGAACTGTGACAGAGTCATTTTCTGTTGTTATAAGCCACCCATGCTGTGGCCCTTTGTTATATCAGCCCTAGAAAACTTCTACAGATGCCACTGGTTTCTGCAAACAGTTCAGGGCTAGATGCCCCTGATCATTATAGATGTTGCAAATGCCTATTTAGACATTTGAGGGGCAGATAAAAACAGAGTTGGGAAGTGAGTGTTGAAGATTGGGGAACATAATTGCAATCTGATTAAATTAACATGGTAGTTTAGATTGCTACCAAACAATCAGTTAAATGAATCAGAGTTTTCACCTGATCCTTCGAGATTAGTTGACTATGGGAGGCGGGCTTTGGAAACTTTACTTGATGTGGCAAAATGTAGCCATTCATATCTTGCGGTAGGATTATGTGGTTTTAGAGACTTTGCTCAGGTAAATTCTTAAGATTGATCGATTCTAGAATGAGCCTAGATAGAGACTGACGACCATTTGAATCCGGTGCAAAAGTTGACCATTGCCTGAATCGGGTCCTGTATGAGTTTTCTAGGACAGCCATAACAAAACACCACAGACTGGTGACTCAAACGACGGAAACAGATTTTCTCACAACCAGAGGAAGATGATCAAGGAGGCTAGAACTTAGAAATCAAGGTGCCAGCAGAGTTGGCTTCCTCTGAGGCATCTCTCCTCGCCTTGCCAAGGCCACCCTCTTGCTGCCTCTTTAATGGTCTTCCATTGTGTACGCATGCCCCTGGTGTCTGTGAGTCTAGATTTCCTCTGTTTATGAGGGTACCAGTCAGATGGGATTAGGGCCCACCTTAATAGCCCTGGCTTAACATAATCACCTCTTTGAAGACGTTATCTCCAAATACAGTCATAATCCGAAGTCCTGGGGGATTCGGACTTAAACATATGAATTTGGGGGAGGCGGGAACATTCAGCCCGTAACAGATATCTAGGAAGGGTTCAAGTGTCTTGTACTGTGTACTGGAAAGAATGAAATTTTGAAGAGGAGTAGTGTCACCGAAGAATGAAAAATATTGGCACTTACTGAGGATATCAGTTGAACATATTCTGGGGTTAAACGCGTGTTCTGGAGCTGTTACTCAGAATGAAAAAATCTACTACTGGATCATCCAAGGGTTTGCTGATTTTGTCTTACATTTTCTCATAAACAGCCAAACAGTAGCTGAAGATTTGAAATGAGATCAGAGTCACTGAAATTTACTTCAGAAAGATTTTAGTTTCTTTATGACATTTCCAAGCTTTACTCTTTTCTCTGATTTCTTATCAGAATTGTTTTGTTCATCTGTACAAATGCTCAGTGAGAGCGATGCAGGGATGCTATGAATCTCATCCCCACCTGGAAATGTAATATCAATGCACAGCATCCGTCGGCCCATAAAGAAAAAATGTTGATAAGGCTTCTGAGAAGCAGAATAATTTAGATAAAGTGCCACCCCAAGGGTTGTGAAATGCGGGTTCTACGGTTTTCTTACATTAAATACATGTTGTGAAACTTACCCCTGACCCTTTCTCCCCATTGCTGAGTAACTGAGAGGCCATCTCCTAAATTAGATTTTAGCATGATAGGAAATATATTCCCTTGTTTATTGCCCCATCAAAATTAGGACTTAGTTGAATAAATGTCACCTGGGGGGCATCACTGGCAACGAGGTAGAAATGGTAGAGGAGGAGCGACAGCATCAGAACTCCAGCTAGGTTGGAGATGTCTGAGAAATGTAGGTCTAGAAAACACGGCACCTTTTCCAGAAGAGTAATATTAGCTCATTTTAGGGAGTGTGCCAGGCATTGTTTTAAGTGCTTAACAACCGTGAACCTTATAAGGTAGGCACTTCTTACATCTGCCGATAGAGGAGGAAGTAGAATCAGAGGAGGGCTAAGGAAGTTGCCCAAATTGCACACCTAGTAAGTGACAAAGCTGGAATTTGAACACAGGAAGTCTAAGCACAGAGCCTGCACTCCCAATCACCATGCTGTACTGTCTCTCATAAAGGCAAGGCTAAAACCCTCTTGTTACCACTACAAGGGGGGTGTGATCAAAGGGGCGTCAAGCCCAAAGGCAAAGAGAGAAGTGTCAAGAGGTCTTCAGTTTAGAATGATAGACTGAGTTTGAAATTTGGGTGGTCTGCAATAAGGGATGAGTAACCTCTTTTAACACTCTAGTCAACAGGTGCTAGAAACTCTCCATAGAAAAGAGGCTTGTTGAAAAATGTGTCAGAGGTCTCCCCTTGCCTTCTCACCAGTGATAGAACATATTCTCAGTTTGTGGAGGGCAGCAACCGGAATATGATGGCAAATGGGGATGTCTGGATAGATCTAGAATGTGAAGGGGTGTGAGATGAGATTCAGTTCTCTGGTGCTTTTCTAGCTTCCGTGGTCTTTCAAGGCCTCTCCATAGCCTTGGGGTTGACGGGGCTGATGAACAAACAAGATACCACTGGTTGGAAGAATGCACCCAAGATTTAGAAGAATGTATCCAGCCCCTGTGGAGGGTCATCCCTGTCACCACTGCCTGACATGGCCACCGAGCCCTGGCAGATTCTAGCTTCCATTTAAGGCAGTTGATAGATTGCCATGTCAATAGCTGTCTGAACCTCCTAGATAATTAAATTCCAGATCCAGCTTCTCTCAGTTGCTTTTTTTGGGCTTTGACTCTGACATCTTCTGGTCAAACAGTTCTCTTACTGCTCTCACAGCTAATCTGGCCTTGGCCTCCATTCATCACCCCCATCTCAGCCCACGTAGTTAGGTTGCCAACCTCCTTAAACTGAACTGTTTCAGGAACTTTAGTTTTTATTGTACCCTTCTAGGTAGCTTATAGAAAATTAGCTCCGTGCCACAGAATATACTCTGGTATAAGTACTCTGGTAATAAATACGAGACTCACCTCATGGGGCTTTTACTCTGGCCCATAATGCTGACCGCTTTTTTATCTGTAATTTATCACGTTGAGTGGAAAAGAGCAAAATCATAACCCCCAAACCTTAAAGCATATTTAGTGTTGAAATGAAAATCCATTTATTTGTATTTGTTTAATCATGGAAGGTTGGATTCTAATTCTCAGTGGAAGATGTCTTATGGGAAATATTTCTACTTCAACGTGGAGTTGAATTCCCTACCAGTTCGCTTTGGATTTTGCAATTTTTTTTTTTTTTTGCCATTGAAGACCAAGTTAGATTTTTCTGTCTACTACCTTCTTAAGGAAAAAACTTCCTTCTTAAGGTTGTGCTTTGCTCTGGGCAGTGTCTGGTTCCTTGGAGTAGGGGAGACACATTCTTAGAGTCTTTCTTTTATTTTATGGTACTTTCCACCTTGTAAAATTAACGAAATGCTTGTTTGCTTTCAGTTTGAAATGCATGATTTTGCTCTGATTGCTTAAGAAGAATGCCTGATAAATGCTCCTTAATATTTTTCTACTAAAACTGAAGAAATTCAGCAAATGTGTATTGAGGGACTAATATGTGCAAGGGACTTTGCCATGCCCTTCAAATCTTAAAAAGAAAAAAGAGGAACATTTTTGTATCTTTCCTGCTTCGATGCCTTAGAATATACCAAGTATAACATAAAACCTGTTATGTATACTACGAATGATGGTGATTAATATCTAAGGGAATCAAGGGGTGCCTGGGTGGCTCAGTCAGTGAAGCAACCAACTTAATTGGCTCAGGTCACAATCTCCCTGTTCGTGAGTTTAAGCCCCATGTCTGGCTCTGCACTGAGGGCATGGAGACTACCTGGTATTCTTTCTTTCTCCCTCTCTCTCTGCCCCTCTCCTGCTGGCATACTCACTTTCGCTCTCTCAAAATAAATAAGTAAACTTAAAAAAATACCTAAGGGAATTGAAGAAGGAAAGAATTTGATTATTAATATACTTAGAAAATCCGGGAAAAGACATTGATTTATCTCCTATTTTCAGGATGTTTTGCAGTCTATTTATTTGTGGTTTTTTCCCCCATGATAAAACTGAACCATGCCGGTGTTTATATCCCTATTTGTAAACAAAGGAACATGGGAAAATGTGAACAGCCTAAGTCCAATTGCAGAGCAAAGTGTGAAATAAACATCCTGTTGTAAGTTTTATGGATCGCATAAAGATTCTTGTGTATCTGCTGCTCTGTTCTCAATAATGCCAGATTGCCTGTGCCTTATTCAGTGGACCCCCTTGGCATTTAGCCTGCTTCTGCTGCTTAGGACACTTTATTGCCACCTGTGAACACTCCCCCCAGTCGAAGGACAGAGTGATACCAAACACTGATTTCAGAGCTTTCTCATTGCTTTTCTCCCTTTGCCTCCATGTCTCCCCTACTTGAAATGCAATTCTTTCTGCTGCCTGGAACCATTCCAGTATTTGCCTTTCCTCCCCAAATTACTTTTTCTCTGTATATACTAAGTTTCCTGGAGTTTCTAAATGCATGTCATTAGGCAATGTTTTTAAAGCAGAATCTGTGGCTAACACAGGTAAGATGTTTTCTATCACACTAACTAGACAACAACACTCGAGATTGCTTCTCAGGTTTCCAGAAAAACTTGAATATGACCTAACACAATGGGCTTACAATTATAAAATCAAATTAAGGGAAGTTAATCCAATTTGTGAGGATTGATTATTCACTATATCTCAGCGTCAAAGGAATGTAGCACTTCAACCTATTTTTTTGGTTGACTAGATATTTTAATTAAAAATGTTGTTAATACCACCACTGGAATTTTATCCCAGTAGTAAGCTGTATGTGGTTCTTAATGTACAGCATAAGGTAATAAGATAGTACCACACTGTTGGCATGTATGAGTTTAATTTATCTTTATAATTATAAGTAATGAGATGAAAGAAAAAATAAAAATTTGATTTATTAGCATACTTGCAACTTTTATACAATAGCAAGCCATTATCTCCTCTTTATTCTAGTATAGCTATGGGATATAATAATAAATCAGCTTACATTAGACATTACTTATTATTATGAAAGAATTTATCAGGCAATTGCGTTTTAAATGTTTTGTATTTTACTTTAAGTTGGAGTATATTCCAACTTATTATTTACTTTTAATTTTTTTAATGTTTATTTTTGAGAAATAGAGAGACAGGGCACGAGCAGGGGAGGGGCAGAGAGAGAGAGGGAGACACAGAATCAAAGCAGGCTCTAGGCTCTGAGCTATCAGCACAGAGCCCAACGTGGGGCTTGAACTCACAAGCTGTGAGATCATGACCTGAGCCAAAGTCGGATGCTTAAATGACTGAGCCATCGAGGTGCCCTTATTCCAACTTATTTTTGCAGTTTAAAGGCACAGAGTTCTAGAGATAACGGCAAATTTTGAAAATAGCAGAATTTCCATTTGGAGGTTTTTACATTTCTTAGTTGTTGAAAAGTATCTTTGGATTCTCTCTTGCCAGAAAAATACATTTAGCCACAAGAGCAGGCACGCTTACAAAAATATGTGCATACTTTCAACCTGTGAATCCTCAGATGAAGAATACTTGTCCTCTGGGATATGGAGTATTATCTAGGATAGAATTAATGTTTAAGACTAATTAATCAAACTAAAAATTAATTATTAATAGTTAAATCATGAAAATAAAACAAATAATTTAATTAAATTATTAAATTTGAATTATTGATTTAAATTATTCATTTAAATCTAATTAATTAAATTAGTATTTCCTGGATTCATTAATCCAGGAAAACTTTCTAGAAATAAAAGACCTGAATCTTGGGGTGCCTGGGTGGCTCAGTTGGTTAAGTGTCCGACTCTTGATTTTGGCTCAGGTCATGATTCAAGGTCATGAGTTCTAGCCCTCCATCGGGCTCCCTGCTGGGCATGAAGCCTGCTTAAGATTCTGTCTGTCTCTCTTTCCCTCTGCCCCTCCCCTGCACAAGTGCTCACTTGTGCTCTCTCTCTCTCTCTCTCTCTCTAAAAAAGAAAATCCAAAAAGACCCAAATCTTTTTAGATTGGCCCCATTAGTTACATGTTAAAAGTTTATTCAGAAAAACCAACCAGAAAATATACCCTAGTGAACCTATTAGACTTTAAAGAAAATAATTTTTAACATTTCCATACTAAAAGAACAAACGATTTACAAAGGCAAGATAACTGTTGTGGCCTCAGACTTCTTAAAACCAACATTTAAAGCAAGATATGAATGGGGCAGTATTTTTAAGAAATTTAAGGAAACAAAGTGGTAATGAAGGATTTCATATCAAATAAATTCTGTCTTCGTTCTACTAGGGAATTAAATTGCATTCTTAGTTCCTGAATCCTAACAAATTCTCAAAATGATGTTAAACAACTGTATATTCTCTTTTATTTCCATTTGTCCTAACTAACCTATATGTCCACTGTGTGGTAGGCATGTGTGCCTGAGAGCATCACATGACAGAGAACAATAAATTCTGGATTTATGTGCTGTTATCATCAGTACATATTTTAATTTACATATAGAATATTTTGATAAGATCATAGTTCTGTAAAATCAGAACTGCTTGTAAGAAGTTCTCAATTTTGAAGGTTTTAAGCCTATGTAAATTGAAACACTACGTTAAATAAAAGATAAGATACACAAAGAGCTTTTGAAAAAATATCCTTGATTCTTATGTGAAAAGAAAGCAAATTTAAATATTCATGAAATCTTTACTTATGTAGAATGTCCGTTATTATTCACTCAGCAACAGACATAAACGTTCTGAGAAACTTTTGGAGATCCTTTTAGCACTATTCTGCTTACAAAGAGGTCGAATCTGAGTCTATGATACATCTTTGATATCTGCTTTCTATGATGGTGGCCAGGAGAATAATAATGCAATGCTGTTTCTCATGGAGCCTATTTTTATATTCTGAGAATTTTCCCAATTATTATTTTAACCAAACTGTTTGGTATAGTTCGCCAGACTGGTGTGATTGCTATAAATCTGGAAGTATTGGTGATTCTTATCAGTCTCTGGTTTAGAGACAATCTTTTCCTTGACGAACAGTTACATAGAATTTATACCTCTAAGCATTTTACAACTAAGACCTCATTTAATGCTTATAAAAACACTCTGTATTTTATCCCCAACTTACAAAGGAGGAAATTTAAGCACAAAATAACACAAGATATTAGATGGTGGAAACAGGATTTGAACACAGGCATTCTGGCTCCACAATTTGTGCCCTTCAAATTAAATGAATGAAAAGGTAGACTCACAATTAATCTTGTGTTCCTTCTCATGAAGGATGCTTAAAATGCTGCTGTAGACTGAATGTGTGTATCTTCCCCAAACTCCTATGTTGAAAGGTAATCCCCAATGTGATGGAAATTGACAGTGGGGCCTTTGGAAGGTAATTAGGTCATGAAAGTCCCATTAATGTAAGTGGGACTAATGCCCTTGTAGAAGAAAAGGCACGGAGCTCCTTTGCTTCTGGGGCCGTATGAGAACACAGAAAAAGACTGCTATCTATGAACCAGTCAGTTGGTTCTCTCCAGACATTGAATCTGTTGGTGCCTTCATTTTAAACTTCCCAGCCTCCAGAATTATGAGAAGTAAATTTCTATTGTTTATAAAACATCTCATTTATTTTGTAATAGCAGCCAGGATGGACTAAGCGATGTGTCTTATGATTTCTTACACATAGGATATCATAGACAATACAAGTAAAATATAAGAGAAAATTCCAGTACTCCTAGAGATGAGTTGGAAATTTTCCCAAGTGATCTAACACAAAGCACTGGTTGTTCTGTGATGACAAAATTGACAGTGGGGACCAAATAGAAATGACCTCGTGGAATCATGTTGAAATTTTAAGCAAGAATGGATAGAAGAGATAGGAGATAGAAATTAGAGCTCAGTTAGTCTATTTCTGATACTATTGAGACACATGTTCTTAAAATAATTAAATGTATCATGAATAACACAGAGTAAATGAGATGAAGGAAAGTTCTGGATCTGGATAAAGAGTGCCGAAGTGCTCAGACTTAGTCTGAGATGGACCCCCCTGGACTGTGAATCCAGATAGCGTTTTTATTGTTATACCCCTTCTCTTGGAAGCTATGTCTGATTGCTAACAGCAGCACCCAAGGGTTGCGTCTTTTCAATAGGATTTAGAGAATTTGACAGCTTTGGACTGATTATCATTAGCTTCATATCTCTGACTCTTGTTTTACAGAGTGGAAAGTAATTACTTTCCTTTTGTATTAAACTCTGTCTCTTTTTACCTTGGACAACTTCATTTGCATTTCTTTCCTAAAATCTCACTTAATTCAAAAGAACCATTTATTTATAAAAAATGGCAAGTGGTAAATCAAATACTTTGAAAGAAATGTTAAATGTTATGGGGTTTTTTTTTTTTTTTTGCCTCCATAGGCATTTACCTTTTCCAATAAACTAATAGGACCCTCTCTTATTCACAACTTTGTTGTTGATGCCTATAAGGCCTGACATGTAATAAGTGGTCAATACATATTTATGGAAGAATGTAATAAGTGGTCAATACATATTTATGGAAGAATGAATTGTTGGAAGCCAGATTACAATAGACTCTGAACAATTTTGAATTTGCTAGAAAAAGCAAAGTTAGCCTGCAAGATGATTTAGGAAACTGCCATTGCCATATTTCCTGGAATGTGCTAGATTTTTTTTTTAATTTTTTTTTCAACGTTTATTTATTTTTGGGACAGAGAGAGACAGAGCATGAACGGGGAGGGGCAGAGAGAGAGAGGGAGACACAGAATCGGAAACAGGCTCCAGGCTCCGAGCCATCAGCCCAGAGCCTGACGCGGGGCTCGAGCTCACGGACCGCGAGATCGTGACCTGGCTGAAGTCGGACGCTTAACCGACTGCGCCACCCAGGCACCCCTGGAATGTGCTAGATTTTGATTAACCAGTGTTACCTTAGAACCACATAGTTTGCAGAACCTCACATAGTGACAAATTGTAAAATTTGTTGCCAGTCTGCAAATGTTCCTGTTAGGACCATAGGTGATATTTTCAGTTATAGTAGTTGATTCTTGGTGGGATTCTGTCTAATTCAGACTTCATTTATTTCATGCATCTGATTAACAGATCACTGCTGATAGACTAATGACATCACCACTTGAGGATTAGTTAGTTTGTTTGAATTGAGGCTTTTCTTCTTTTAAACCAATTGGGATTAGTACCATGACCATGAAATTATAGAAACACTTCTTGATCCATGGTTTTTCAAAGGTGGTGAAGTAGTAGTTTATTAAATGTATGTCCTTTATGTCAATTGCTTTCTTGTTCTTAAAAAATGCTTTTATTTCCCTGAAGAGAGAGTGCAGATGTGTGGACTTGGTTTCTACCAATTACACATTCTTTAATTCTGTCATCTTTTGGTCAACATTACGCTTGTGAGATTCATCCATGTTGTTGGATGTAACTATAGTATAAACATTTTATTGGCTATTTAGTGGGAAATGGAATGAATATCCTTTAATATACTTATTTATTCTGTTGATTGATGTTTAATCACTGTTTTCGATTTATACAAATAATGTTGCTTTGAACAGTGTTAAGCACATCTTGTCTGTACACTCGTGTGGGGTCATGGAGTATGTATCTGAAAGTAACATTTTTAGATCATAGAGTATGGATGTTTTGAACTTTGCTTCCCAAAGTGATAACCAAATGACACTCCCACCTTTAGTGTATGAGTTCCTGTTCTATCCCTGTCACCACTTGGTATTGTCAGTTTTGTTTTTAAAGGCACTCTGGTGGCTGTGTTCCGATATTTCATTGTGCTTTTAATTTACATTTTTGATTACTTAAGAGGTTTAGCATCTTTTGTTACGTTTACTAGTTAATCAGATAGTTGATTTATAAAATGCCTGCTTGAAATGTTTGCTCATTTTTTTTTATTGAGTTATCTGCCTGTCTTACTGATTTGTGGGGTTCCTTATACATCTTAGGTCTGAGCATTTTGATTATACGTACACATACATATATATTTCTTCTTCCACTTTGTAGTCTAATCGTTTCACTATCATGATGGAATTATTTGATAAACAGAAGTTTTAATTTTATGTAGTCCAATCTATAAATTCTTTTCCTGCTTAGTGCTTTTGTGTTCTGCTTAAAACAGCTTTTCTACCTTGAGCTCAAGAAGATACTATCTTTTATTTTCTCTTTGAATTTTATCGCTTCACCTTTCAGATTTATTTCTGTAGTGCTATTGGAATTGACTTTTTTGATGTAAGGGTCAAGATTCCATATGTAAAGGGGAGCCTGGGTGGCTCAGTCAGTTAAGTGTCTGACTCTTGATTTTGGCTCAGGTCATGATCTCACAGTTGGTGAGATTGAGCCCCATGTGGGGCCCTGCACTGTCAGCATGGAGGCTGCTTAGGATTCTGTCTCTCCCTCTTTCTCTGCCTCTCCCCTACTCATGTGTGTATGTGCTCTCTCTCTCTCTCTCTCTCTCTCTCTCTCTCTCTCTAAATAAATAAATAAATAAATAAATAAACATTAAACAAAAAAAGATTCCATATGTATGTGTATTGACCCAACATCATTTACCAAAAAAGACCAGTCTTTATCCATTGCTCTCCCTAAATCAAGTGTCTATATATATGTTGTTCAGTTTCTTAGTTCTGTGTTCTGATCTCCCTGGTCTGTTGTGTACCTTTGTGCCAAAGACACCTTCTCTCTTTTTGTTTATTTATTTTTTTTTTGGCGGGAGGAGGACAGAGAGAGAGAGAGGGAGAGAGAGAATCCCAAGCAGGCTCCCCACTGTCAGTGCAGAGCCTGATGCAGGGCTCCATCTCACAAAATGAGAGATCATGACCTGAGCCAAAATAAAGAGTAGGACGCTTAACCAGCTGAGCCACCCAGGTTGCCCCAATGACACCTTCTCTTAATGACCATACCCTTAGAATAAATGTTGCCATCGAGTAGAGCAAATTGTCCCACCTGGTTTTCTTCAGGAAAATCTTACTACTCTTGACTTTTAGCATTTCCATGTAGATTTTAGGACTAGTTTGTCAAATTTAACACACAAATAAAACTATTGGCGTTTTTGTTGAGATTGCCTTAAATCAATTTGAAGAGGCCAGATATTTTTACTACGTTGAATTTTCCAATCTATGAATATGATATATCTCTACATGTATTTGTGCCTTATTCAACTTTCTTTCTTTCTTTTTTTAAATTTTTTTTTATTTTTGAGGGAGAGAGAGACAGCATGCATGGGGGAAGGGCAGCGAAAGAGGGAGACACAGAATCTGAAACAGACTCCAGGCTCTGAGCTATCAGCACAGAGCCTGACATGGGGCTCGAACTCATGAACCTCAAGATCATGACCTGGGCTGAAGTTGGGTGCTTAACTGACTGAGCCATCCAGGTGCCTCTCCTTATTCAACTTTCTTAATGATTTCTTATAACTTCATATGTACAGGTTTTGCATATCTGTTTAATTTTATTTCTAGCTGCTTGCTATTTTTAATGATATTATAAGTAGTATTTCAAAACATTTTATTTTCTAATAATTGATGGTATATAGAATATAACTAATTTTTGTATGTTGAAAATATATCCAGAATCTTTGACAAAGTTAGTAATTCTAATGATTTATCTGTAGATTATTCTGGATTTTATGACATTATACATTATCATTTAATCTTCAAATAATGAGATTATAATTGTTTATTTCAAATCTAGGTAGGTTTAATTATCTGTCTTCATCAGTCTGTATAGTCTCTTTGTTCTAGCTAGAATCTATTATTTATTATTATTATTATTAATTATTTTAAACAAATAATTTGGCAGATTTGGCAAGTTTCTTTTTTTTTAGATTGAGTTTTACTAAATTCCTTCAATAAATTTTTTAAGATAGTTATATAATGCTTTTCCTTTGATGTGTTAAGTTATAATGATTGTCTGATGTTAAATCATTGCATCCTTAAAATAAACCTATCATCATTTACTATGTTTTGTATATGTTCATGTATTCATTTTGCTACTCATTTGATTAGGAATTTTTCTACTATGTTCATAAGTAAAAGTCTTTCTCACTCTGTCCTCATCAGTTTGGCAACAAAGTTTTACTGGTCACACAAAATGATTAGAAAATGTTATTTCTTTTTTCAATCTTTGGAATATTTTATGTTTGCCATTTTTGCTTCTTTAAACATTTGGCAAATTTCACTGGTAAAGCCATCTGGGGCCAGGAGTTCTTTTAAATGAAAGCTTTAAAATATAGATTGAATTTCTTATTTTTGTGAAAGCTCCCCCCACCGCCCCCAGGAATTTGTCCACTTCATATACATTTTCAAATTCATTGGAAAAATTCTTCTTAATATTCTCTTATTTTATTTCAATAATCTCATAATCTGTAGTGATACCTTCTTTCTCAATCTTGACACTGGTTATTAGCTTTTCTCTTGTTCTGGTGAGTTAATTCACTTTTTACTTTTATTCTATTATTACTATTACTTTTATTCTATTATTATTATTACTATTATTATATTCTTTTATTCTATTAATATTTTCAAAGAACAAACTTACTGTCAATCCTTTCTGTCGTATATGAAATTTAATTAATTTCTGCTCTTTATTTAATTCAGTTTTCTTTGGGTTTATTTTGCTTTTTATCTTCTGAAGATAAGTCCTTCCCTCATTATTTTAAATTTTTTATTCTTTTTTTTAATTTTTTTTTTCAACGTTTATTTTATTTTTGGGACAGAGAGAGACAGAGCATGAACGGGGGAGGGGCAGAGAGAGAGGGAGACACAGAATCGGAAACAGGCTCCAGGCTCCGAGCCATCAGCCCAGAGCCCGACGCGGGGCTCGAACTCAGGGACCGCGAGATCGTGACCTGGCTGAAGTCAGACGCTTAACCGACTGTGCCACCCAGGCGCCCCTAAATTTTTTATTCTTTACTATTTTCACTTGTGGGAGTAAATCTTTAAACCCTGCTTTACCTTTATCTCATGAAGTTTCATTTGTAGTGTTTTAATTGTTCAGTTCAAAATTTTTTAAAATTTCTATTGTGTTTTCTTTTACTTTTAGATTATTTTGTATTTCTAAATATATGAGATTTTCTTACTGCCTTCTTTGTTATTAATTTTTAGCTTTGTTAATTATAGTAATAAGACTTACTCTCAAAAAATTTTGGGGCACCTGGGTGGCTCAGTCGGTTAAGTGACCGACTTCGGCTCAGGTCATGATCTCCCGGTGCGTGAGTTCGAGCCCCGCGTCGGGCTCTGTGCTGACAGCTCGGAGCCTGGAGCCTGCTTCAGATTCTGTGTCTCTCTCTCTCTCTCCCTGCCCCTCCACTGCTCATGCTCTGTGTCTCTCTGTCTCTCAATAATAAATAAACGTTAAAAATTTTTTAAAAATTTTTTGATGAGCTTCTTTTTGTTGGTTTTTAAAAAATTTATCTTTCTTAAAATTTCTTTTTTTATTATTATTGAAGTATAGTTGACATACAATGTTGCACTGGGTTTAGGTGTGCAACATGGTGGGTTGACAGTTCTGTATATTACGCAGTGTTCTCCGCAATAAGTATAGTTATCCTCTGTCACCAAACAATGTTACTACAATACTGTTGACTATATTCTCTATGCTGTATTCTTCATCCCTGTGACTTATATATTTTATAACTGCAGGTTTGTACATCTTAATTTCCTTCACTTAATCTTGCCCATCCCCCTACCCCAATCTGCTCTGGGCTTTCTTTATGGCCCAGCACACAATCACTTTTTTCTAAATGTTTTGTATGTCCTGAAAAGAGTTGGGTCTTTTGAAGTCACTAGGTGTAGTGTTGTGTAGTGTTGTATACATGATTATTAGATCAAGTTTTTTAGTCGTTTAGATTTTCTACTTCCTAAAAGCATTTTGTCTGTTTTGTTTCTTAGCAACTGAGAAGTGTATGCTAAAATCTCACAATAAAATTATGCTTTTTTTCTCTTTTTTTAAAATTTATTTATTTATTTTGAGAGAGACGGAGAGAGAGGGAGAGAGAGGGAGAGAGAGAGAGAGAGAGAGAGAAAGAGAGAGAGAGAGAATCCCAAGCAGGCTGTGCACTGTCAGCGCAGAACCCAATATGAGGCTCGATTTCATGAACTGTGAGATCATGACCTGAGCCGAAATCAGGAGTTGGGCACTTAATTGACTGAGCCACCCAGGCACCCCATTTGTGCTTTTTCCTACTGTTTATCATAGTTCTGAAATTTTGTCTCATATATTTTCAAGTCATGTTATTAGATACCTACAATTTTAGAATTTATATATTTTCCTGGTAAATTGAACTTGTCTCGTTTTGAAGTGTTTATCTCCAGTAATGCTGTTTGCCTTAAAGTAATTTTGGTTTATTAGGCTTCATCATTGTTTTTTTCAGTTGTTCTATTTAATGTTCACAGGTAGTATCTTTTTCTTGCTGCATGCTTTTACCTTTGCTGTATCATATTGTTCCACATGTGTCTTATAAACTGCACATACATGTATGTCTGTGTATATTTTAGTCAGAAAATTTTTGTCTTTTAATTGCAACAGTTAAGTACATCCACATTTAATTGTAATAATGGCTAGATATGGGTTTCAATCTACCATTTTCATATTTTAATATTAAATATATCTAATATTTTCTATTTGTTCTATCTGCACTGTATTCCATTTTCCCTCCTTTCTAAAGTTTCCTTGGGTTTATCAAGTATTTTTTTTTTTAATTTTTTTTTCCAACGTTTTTATTTATTTTTGGGACAGAGAGAGACAGAGCATGAACGGGGGAGGGGCAGAGAGAGAGGGAGACACAGAATCGGAAACAGGCTCCAGGCTCTGAGCCATCAGCCCAGAGCCCGACGCGGGGCTCGAACTCCCAGACCGTGAGATCGTGACCTGGCTGAAGTCGGACGCTTAACCGACTGCGCCACCCAGGCGCCCCAGGTTTATCAAGTATTTTTAAAAATTTCTTTTTTATCCCCATTAGTTTGGATGTTCACTCTATTTTTATTATTATTTTACCCTAAAGATTTCCTTCAATTATCATGGTCTAAGTTAATTGCTACTTTTCATTGTTTTGGCAGATAATAAGACCTGACCACTCATAAGTTCCATTTATCTTCTCTTTTTATGTCTTACTGTTATTTTGTACTGTAATTTGATATATAGTTCAAAAATTCCTGAGTTACTATGATCATTTTATATAGTAGTCTAAACCTACCCATATACCCTTCTCTCTCTCTTTCTCCATTTGTTTTTGCATTCCTAACATTCAATATGGGATTACTTTTTCTCTGACTGGATTTCTAATTTGAGGAAGTATGCCCATTTATTACATTTGAAACCTCAGTATATTCTACTGAAATTGTGTTATTACTCTGTTTTTTTCAATTGGAGTGGGGGTGGGGGAAGCAGTCACCCTGTTACCAACTAGATGATTGAGTCAATGCTAGGGATTGATTCATATGAGTAAATACACCATGTTGTTTATATTCAATGTGATCTTAAGTGAAAGGCCTTTGGGTATCTAGGAAGCACACTGCATTGACCAACTTTTATGAGTTTTTCTCCACTTCTCTGGTTATTACTTTAGCTTGTTGTTTTCTCGATTCCCTGCTGAATACTTCTGATTCAAGAGAATTTTCTGTGAGTGAATTGAGATGTCGACAATGGAGATAATATGAAAATTGTTTATAGAAATATTTGCAGTTTTTATTGATACTTATATTAACAGAGAGCTGTCAGCGAAAATAATAAGTGAGACTATTAGTTTAAATAACAAAAAGTGAGTACTTATTAATGAGAAAGCAAAAGTCTGTAGATTCAGTGGGTAGCATATACCCAGAAGAGAAAACAGTCAATTTGGGGTATATTGTGAGCTATGTGGCAGATAGCAATGAGAAAGTAAATAAAATTAAATAAAAGGGCAGTACAGGGAGCTTTAAGGGTTATGAATCAGAATTTTAAATCAATAGGAATTGCTCTTGGGAACACACCTGTTGCTCTAGAAAGTAATTATAACTACTTCATCTCGTTTTATGAAGTATCTTAGAAGATGGCTCCTAAATAAACTATTGCGATTGGGTTTTCTATAAAGCATGCTTTAAACAGTTTAAAACAGTTCAATTTAAAAGTTTAAAAGTTTAAAACAGTTCAATTTTACTTTATTTTAGAGCTCCTAGGAAAAAAATTTTGTTCCATAGCCAGTATGCCATTAGCTAATAAAAATGCAAACATGTACACAATTATTGTCGCAGGTGTTAGAGAACTTTACTGTTTTGATGTTCTGATAAGACAATGTCGTGTGTGTGTGTGTGTGTGTGTGTATACATGTATATATACACACATTTATATATATACACATACATGTATACACACACACATATATATATACACACACACATATACCAAAAATGATGTATAATAGTTAACCTTTAGATATTTACATAAAGATTCTATTTTTATATCTATAGACTTAAAGCAAGGACTTCCATAATCAATCCTTGTCTAATTAACAGGAATTTACAAATTTATGGAAGAGGAAAAGAACAAGATATACTTGTTGGCAATAAGTAAAGATAAAAAATAAAGAAACTAATATATTAGGGTCTTTTTTCTTAAACCTTTTATCCAGCACATTCCAATGTAGGAGTTTAACAGTTTGTTCAATTGGTAAATAGATGATTTAATGACATTAGGATTAAACTTACAAATTTAGTTTACTAATATTTTCCATCAGTGCCATTAAAGATCTTTTAGAAAATGTTTATTTATTTATTTTGAGAGAAAGAGAATACATGAGCAGGGGAGGGGCAGAGAGAGGTAGAGAGAATCCCAAGCAGGCTCCGTGCTGTTAATGCAGAGCCTAAAGCAGGGCTTGATCCCATAAACCGTGAGATCATGACCTCAGCAGAAATCCAGAGTGGGACACTTAACTGACTGAACTACCCCGGCACCCCACTATTAAAAATGTTTTAAAACATTTATAAATATTTTTACCTGTCTTTTGCTATACTTTATCACTTAAATCAACTTATTTACAGATTGATTTTACAGCAAATCCTAGAAACTGAACAAATAGTAGAACTCATACTTAAATATATATTACTACTTTAGTTTTAATCTGAGGCTTTTCAAATACTTCATAAAGTTTTCGTTACGTTTTAAATTCTCCGTAAGAGTCAACTTGCTAGATAAAGAGATTCTTTAGTGTTTCCTTCTTTCCTTCCTCCCTTTCTCCCTTTCTCCATTCCTTCCTTCCTTCTTTCCTTCCTTCCTTCCTTCCTTCCTTCCTTCCTTCCTTCCTTCCTTCCTTCTGTCCATCTGTCTGTCTTTTCTTTCCATTTTTCTCCAAACTGAGATTGCCCAGGTTCTCTTTAATAAGAAATGTTGGGTATTTAGAATCAGTGCATAGAATTTGGCTTTCATAGATCAGATTCCAATAAAGGCTCAGATATAGTCAGCAAACCAAAAATCCATGCTTTTTTCAGGCACTCAGCTGTAAATACAAGATAGTTTGCAATTCACCAAGGGTTTAAATTCTGAGTTATAAAAGATAAACCAAAATGATGTCCTTTTATTTCTTGTTGGGGAATCCTTCCGTCATTCCCTTCTTCTTTCTTTTTTCCTTCCTTCTTTTTATCTTCCTCTCCTCAAGTTCTCCCTCTACCTCCCCAACTTAGTTCCTTCTTACTGTCCCCCTTGTTTCTTCTTTTCTTTCTTTTTACTCTTTTTAAAGTCGTTCTTTTTAAGTTTATTTATTTATTTTGAGAGAGAGAGTGTGTGTGAGCTCGCAGGGGAGGGGCAGAGAGAGAATCCCAATTAGGCTCCCCACTGTCAGCACAGAGCTGGTCACAGGACTTGAACCTATGAACCATGAGATCATGACCTGAGTCAAAATCAAGAGTCAGATGCTCAGCCTATTGAGCCACCCATGCACCCCTAAATTTTTTAAAGTTTATTTATTTATTTTTTTGAGAGGGGAAGAGAGAGAGAGAGAGAGAGAGCTGGGAAGGGGCAGAGAGAGAGAGAGAGGGAGAGAGAGAATCCCAAGCAGGCTCTGAGTTGTCAGTGTGGAGCCTGTCACAGAGCTCAAACTTATGATGGTGAGATCATGACATGAGCTGAAATAGAAATCAAGAGTCAGTCACTTAACCTACTGAGCCACCCAGTCCTCTTCCTTCCTTCCTTCCTTCCTTCCTTCCTTCCTTCCTTCCTCCTTCCTTCCTTCCTTCCTTCCTTCCTTCCTTCCTTCCTTCTTCTTCCTTCCTTATTTCCTTCCTTCCTTCTTCCTTCCTTCCTTCCTCCTTCCTTCCTTCCTTCCTTCCTTCTTTCCTTCCTTCGTAGTATTTATTTAATTTTATTTATTTTAATTTTATTTGTTTATTTTGAGAGAGAGAAAGAGAGAGCACAAGTGACAGAGGGGCAGAGAGAGAGAGAGGTAGAGACAGAATCCCAAGCAGGCTCTGCCTGGCATGGGGCTCAAACTCACCTACCATGAGATCATGACCTGAGCCGAGATCAAGAGCTGGATGCTTAACTGACTGTGCCACCCAGGTGCCCCTAGTTTTTTTTTTTTAATGTTTATTTATTTTTGAGAGAGAAAGAGAGAGAGAGAGTGAGAGCAAGTTGGGGAGGGGTAGACAGAGACACAGAATCCGAAGCAGGCTCCAGGCTCTGAACTGTCAGCAGTCTGACATGTGGCTGGAACTCATGAACCATGAGATCATGACCTGAGCCGAAGTCAGATGCTTAACTGACTGAGCCACTCAGACGTCCCCCAACCAGAGCTTTCCTAAGTTGTTTTCACACTAGTGAGGAAAAGAAGCAGAAATCTGTACAGAAAGATGGTGAGATTAGAAAGGATCTGCTGAGACAGCTCTAAAGTTATTTGTGGTTTATTTTTCCCTTTGTGAATTCCTATATCAATGTATTTTTTAATTAGGTTTCAGTTATTGAGATATTCTCTAAATTAAGAAATTGATGAGTGAATTTTTCCACAGATAAAAAAGTGCTGGAGGCCTTCAGATCATGTCTGGCTTTCCTTGTTCTTTGTGATATGGAGTGTCTATTTATTATTAGGGCTTATCACGTTCTCCTTCTTCCCTTCCTTCCTCCCTCCTTCCCTCCTTTCTCCCTGCCCTGCCCTTCCCTTCCCTCCTTCTTCCCTTCTTTCCTTCCTTCCTTCCTTCCTTCCTTCCTTCCTTCCTTCCTTCCTCTCTCTTTCTTTCCCCCTCCCCCTCTCTCTCTTTCTCTCTTTCTTTCATATAGCCTAATGGATCTTCCCATAAAGATACTATGCAGACTAGAGACCATGTTTTTTTTTAAATATTTGGTCGAGTACGTTTTGTTTACACAACCTCAGTTTTTAAATGCTGTGGTCAGGGCTCCTGGCTGGCTTAGTCGGAAGGACATGTGACTCTTGATCTTGGGGGTGTAAGTTCAAGCCCCATGTTGGATGTAGAGATTACTTACAAATAAAATCTTTAAAAAATGAAATGAAATGAAATGAAATGAAATGAAATGAAATGAAATGCTGTGGTAAATATGCCACTGACAAAGGTAATAGATCTTCCCTAAAACAGATTTTCCTAAAACAGATTTTTGCTAAAATACAAGTATTCCTTGCAGTTTGTTTTGTTAATTTTAAGGTCATGTTTGAGTGATTAATAGGATGACTATCTTGCTCTAGGTGTAAAACTTGCCACTTTCAAGGCCAACTTGATCGATGGTTTCATTTATAGATGCAGGTTTCCAGAGCCAGACAATATCAACTACAATATTACCTGTATTATGTCATCTACAGTTTTTGCCTAAATATTTTCATAAATAAATGAATCTACCTATATAAGTCAAGTAAAGTTTCATAAATTTATGCCTATTAGCAAAAATAAAGTTGTCGCTTTGAATTTTGATAACATAATAAAGATAGGCAGAATCAAGATCATTCTTTATTCTAATGATACTCAGCTTTATAAGTAAACATTTTGATATAAGTTTATTTATTCATTTTTGAGAGAGAGCAGGGAAAGGCAAAGAGAGAGAGAGGAGAGAGAATCCCAAGCCAAACCTGTGCTGTCAGCGCAGAGCCCCACACAGGGCTTGATCTCATGAACTGTGAGATCATGACCTGAGCCGAGATCAAGAGCCAGATGCTTAACCAACTCAGGCACCCGTATAAGTAAACTTAATCAAAGGTTTCTATAGCTGTTAACTCTGAAGTTATTATCATCTTGATTTTTGTGTGGCAGCTACAGTTAGTTACTATTTTTAAAGAAGTTATTTTTTAGAGCAGTTTTAGGGTCACAACAAAATTGAGAAGAAGGTACAGAGATTTCCTATATACCCCTAGCCTCCCCCATTATCAACATCCCCCACCAGAGTGGTACATTGATTATAATTGATGAACCTGTATAAATATATCATATTCACCCAAAGTTTATAGTTTACCTTAGGGTTTACTCTTAGTATTGTACATGCTGTGGGTTTGGGCAAATCTATGACAACATGTACCCATCATTATGGAATCATACAGTATTTTTGCTGCCCTAAAAATCCTCTGTACTCTGCCTATTCATCCGTAGCCCCATCCTCCAACCCTTAGAACCACTGATTTTATTTTTTTTTTAGTGTTTCCGTAGGTTTTTCTTTTCCAGAATGTCATATAGTTAGAATCATACAGTATGTATATAGCCTTTTCAGATTGGCTTCTTTCACTTGGTAATTTGCATTTAAGTTTCCTCTATTTCTTTTTGTGGCTTGAAAGCTCATTTCTTTTCAACATTGAGTATTATTCCATTGTCTGGAGGTATCACAGTTTATTTGTCCATTCACTTGCTGGGTATATCTTGGTTGCTTTCAAGTTTGAGCAATTATGAATAAGGCTGCTATAAATATCCACGTGCAGGTTTTTGTGTAGACATAAGTTTTCAACTCCTGTGGGTAAATACCAAGAAGTGAGATTGTTGGATTGTATGGTAAGAGTATGTCTAGTTTTGCGAGAAATAGCCAAACTGTCTTCCAAAGTGACTGTGCCATTTTGCGTTCCCACTGGCAACGTATGGGAGTTCCTGTTGCCCCACACCCTTCCACATCTGGTGTTGTCAGTATTCTGGATTTTCATCATTCTAATAGGTGTGTAATGTATGTTATTGTTTTAATTTGCAATTCCTAATGACATACGATGTGAAACATCTTTTCATACGTTTATTTGCCATTTGTGTATCTTCTTTGGTCTGGGTGACTGTTACGGTCCTTGACTCATTTTTGTTTTTTTTTTTTAAACCAGGTTGTTTGTGTTCTTATTGTTGACTTTTAAGAGTTTAATTGATTAGTTTTATCACTATTATGAGGATATATTTAGAACTTATACCCATCAAAACCAAACTCCAACACATTTACACTCTACAACGAATGAAAACGTTATTATCAATGATAAGATCTTGTTACTCTGCCTTGTTACTCAGAAGCTGGAATAAATGAATGGAGATTTCCTTTGGCCTCTTAGAATATGTAAGATTTTATCATAATATGACTTTAAACACTAGAAGCTGGTAACAGAACAGTTCTTGAAGTCGAGCACAAGCGTAAGACTCCATTTTCTTGGGGGACTTACAAAAAGAATAACTGGTTTTTGTAAAGTAAATGTGACAAGCCAGTTTTGCAGGAATGGCTTGTTGTCAGTGTTTTTTTCCATCACTTTTCTTTAGACTATAAGTCATAGACAATTCAACATATTTTCTTAAGACTGTAAATGGGAAGAAAACTGAAATAACATCATGATGATGCTTGATGATTCTACTACGTTAGCAAAGTAGACGTTGCCTAAATAAAGTACAGATTTTTCAACACCACTGTGTAGAAAGTCCAGAGAGTATTTTTCTCCATTTAGAAGTTTTATCTGTACCAGTGAAATGTTAACATGATTCATGAAAAAGGCAAAACTCATCAGCCAGAAAGGTGCATTTGCCTACGTTGAGGAAACGCGAGAAAAAAGATGGTGGCAAAGCAGGAAGAAAGAAGTAGAAGAAGAAACGAAACAAAACAAACCTACAGTAGGTCTCTACGGCTTTATCCACTACCAAAGACCAGAGTGGACTTGTTTCAATTTACAGCTGTATCTGTGAGAACTTGTTTGCTCTTTCCCTTCTCTCACCCTCTCTGATCCTGCAGGTAGAAGAAAAGCCAGGAGCAAATGGAGAAGGAGAGTGAAAGCACAAGGGGAAGGAAGAAAACCCAACCAAACACCCTTACCTGCTGCTAGTGTCTGCCGTGGCAGGCCTAAGGCAGAGGAGAGATGCCATCACTCAAATGCATATCGAATATTTTGAGTATTGCACTACGTTCAACATTTCAATTATTGAGCTGAACTCTTTTGTGAATAGAAGTAAATGTATCGCTTTTCATTACCTAAAAACAACGGGACGCGTTATGGATGTTGGCTTCAATTTCGTCTAGTTAGCAAGAAAAAAAATCTACCCACATGAAATTAAGTTTTAAGAGATTGTGAGTGGGAGAGATGAAAACGACGTTGCCTTATCATTTATTCCATGATCATGCTTATTCAACCAAATCACCACACTCATCACCAGCATCAATTAAAGAATATGGATACGTCCCCCTCGTGTGTCAACTAAAAATATCAGAGTTTACATGAAATGGAAAATAATTACATAAATCCTTACATGTTCCAGGCAACAAATATAATTTACTTACTATTTTTTTCAACAAAAATTGCAAATTAAAATGCCTACTGGGTTCTTTTAAAATGGGAAAAATTTTTCATTAATAGTAATGTACTATTTTTTACAAACCAACAATTCTATTTTGTCTACAGATAGGGTTGTTGCAAAATTATTTGTCAAGAGTTTTTATGACAATATGTTTAGACAATGAAGGAGAGGGCGTAATATCTCATTCCTAAAGATCTATTGCTACTCGATGCTTATGTTTGTGGTGATGTTTTCTTTCAAATTTCTATTTCGGAACTGTACATCCGAAATACGTTCTACTTAGATGTAATGCTTGTAACATGGGTTTTATGAGAGTCTTAACATCTTAAATGCTGCTGAAAGATCCATCCCTACTTTCAACCCCGCATTTCTCACGAATCAGGCTGCTGTTGACATCAGCCATTAGTGATTTTCAGGCGGTCACGTCAAGGTCACATCATCCCCATGTGTCAGCCTGCGAGCAAAGCATCTTTAGTAATAATAATAATAATAATAATAATAATAATAATAATAATGGCATGATTAAAAAAACGAAGAATCACTTGAAAAAAAACTTATAGTACAATTCTATTGCTTGGATAATTCTGGAAAGACTCTCAAATTACATTTTCATGCCAGTTTAAATTCTATTAATGATAAATAAAAAACCAAATTCTATTAATGATAAATACCAAAAAAACTTTCAAAACTTTATTTCATATCATTTTCTCAAACTGTAAAATCAAGATGAGTCTCTGAACCATTTTCTGTGTATTTATAACTGTCTCTATTTACTGAAGATGAAATGTCTCATATGCATTTTCTCCTCACTTCTCCCATCTTTGGACCACCAAATTCTTGATATTTGTAAATACGATGCATGGTTATAGGGTCACGATTGTTTTAAGGTCTGTAAAAATACATACAAATGTATTCTTCTTTTAGATATATGTTGAGATTTTCACATTTCCATTTACCCCCACCCCCATTTGTTTGCTTCATTCTTAGTCAGTTAAAAACTCCTGCATTATTATTTTATGACGCATAGATTAAACATCATCTAATCCTTGCATTTGAGAACCTTTAATGTGGCCTTCAAACATTACTTGGCTGTGTGTGTGCAGGACATTTATGCAGAGAAATGGACACAGAGATAGATGGGAAGATAGAAATGTTTTTATAAATATGGTACTATATCAAAAATACTGCTCTTAAATAAAATGTTATGTTTCTTTTTACCTGAATTTAACACAATAAAATGGCATATGTAAAAATTGAAGAAATTACTACTTTTAATAAGTATTTTTAATCACAAAACTTTCTTTCCTTCTCTCTTTCTCTCTCTTTCTCTCTCTATTTTTAGAGAGAGTGTGTGTGTGAGCTGGAGACGGACAGAGGGAGAGAGAATCCTAAGCAGGCTCCACACTGTCAGTGCAGAGCCCAACTCGGGGCTCAATCTCACAAACAGTGGGATCATGACCTGAGCCAAAATCAAGAGTCAGATGTTTAACCCACTGAGCCACCCAGGCACCACAAGACTTTATTTCTTAAAAAATTCTTTTAAGCCTAAGAAAAAATATTGTGATGAACTTAAGAAGTAGGGTCTGGATATCTCAGTCAGTTATGCACCCAGCTCTTGATTTCAGCTTAGATCATGAGATCAAGCCCTGCTCTGGGCTCTACACTGGGCATGCTTGAGATTCTCCCTTTCCCTCTGCCTCTCTCCCTTACTCACATAAGCATTCTCTTTCTCTCTTTCAAAACAAAGAAAAGGAATGATAATTAGGTTTACCTATTATTCCATGAAAAAATTGTAAGCCAACTATTACATATGTTTTATGCCATTTTTTAGTGACTCTTCAAATTTAATCAATGCCTATCTATAAGTTGACTTTGAATTACCTCTTTAAGAGCTCATCTTGGTACATTTTAAATAGATTTAAAATATTGCTTGCTAACTCAAGACTTAGCTCCCTGTATTGAAGAAGAAAATGCAAACTAGAAAATAGGACAACCAGGTTGGAAATAAAGGACAAAGAAAGCAATCAGTGTTGACTAATGATCAGCTTAGTTATATAACATATACTAAAACACAGGATAATTCAGGATGATTTCTTTTGAAGGTCTGCAAGCAGAAAAGTCAATTTTCTTAGACAAATCTGTCAAAAAAAAGAGCTTTCATGTCTAAATGAAAGTAGATAAGAATTGTTTTTACTTGTAAATTGCTGTAGATATTTCAGAGAGGTAGAAAAATATACATTAATTTTATCAGCTTTCTAAATGATGAGTAAAAACTATTGAATGAATGCATCTTTAGCTGCAAATCATTAGTTGGGATTTGCAAATCCCAACTTAGTTTACAAATCCCCCTTTAGTTTACAAATCTTTGACTTACTATAAATCTCTTTTGTTGATATTTATGTATTATAACTTATGTATTTTGTTATAAACTTCTTTTATTTTGAAATCTTTGAAGCCGTACCTAGGGAAAAGGATGACGAGTTAGAAAGAAAGGAAAGAGAGAGAGCGTTAACAGGAGAGAAGGAGAGAAGAATATGGAATTGTGGCAAAAGGGCAGAGACAAGAAGGAAAAGAAAGGACACATCCTCAGAAGGAAAGACTAGAGAAAACAGGCATATGCACCAATCCAACCTGCTTTTCCCAGCGTTAGCTGTTTCTTCTGTGACCCGTAGATATTTTCTAGCGCTAGTGTGCAGACTTTACAGGTTTCAGCCATTTTTCTCTGCTGAACTCGCTTTCAACTTGCTCCTGTGCAGCCTTGTGCTGGCAGAGTGACAATACAAAGGCTCCCTCAGTCTCAAAGCTTCCAGCCTTTCTATTGCTGGGCTTCCGGTCTAATTACATTATCTGTCATATGGTTTCACCAGCATACCGTCGGGGAACAAAGTCCTTCTCTGTCTTTGTTACCCATTTTGTTGCCTTTGAAGTAAATCGAAAATTTAGTTAACTGTAAATCAATAACCCGTGCCTCTTTTCTCAGGACTAAACATTTCTGTTCCCATTTCTTCAGTGCTGTTAGGTCTGCTTCCCAACCCTGCCACCTCAGAGATTCTTAAAAGGTGCCTAGTACACAATATCCAGGTACCCAATTAACATTCATTGTCTTTGTAATGTCCAGAACGTCTCAACCTTGGTTGCCTTTTAGAGATTCTGCTTGAAGGGACCATCCCATTTTCCAATATACATTTAGAATATTGGAGGGATACTATAACAATGAAAAAAAAAAACAATTTTTAAGTTTATTTATTTATTTGAGAGAGAGACAGCACAAGTGGGGGAGGAGCAGAGAGAGAGAGGGAGAGAGAGAATCCCAAGCAGGCTCCGGGTTGACAGCATAGAGCTTGACACAGGGCTTGAACCCATGAAACCGTGAGGTCATGACTTGAACCAAAACCAAGAGTCAGACACTTAACTGATTGAGCTGCCCAGGCGCCCCAAGATACCGTAGCAAAGCCTTCATACATGTGCACTGTTCACAATGAAATGTAATCGCCATCAAAGAGCTTATAATGTATCTGGCAAAGTATGATATAGATTCACAGGAAAGTATAATAATCGCATGCCAGTATAAGAAAAAAGAGATAAACGCTACAATATATAACATTACGGGAGATATATTTCTTAAAGCGGAATTTTTCTCTTGCGTTTCCAAACTGTGGCGAGGGTGCTGATACTGCTGTTCTATTTGCCTTGGAATAATCGAGTGGTGTTTTCATCGTATCTCCATCCAGTTCACCTGGTTGGCCTCTGCAAAAGCCAATGGATTGCAGTGGAGGGCGGTAGACTGTAATAAAATGAGCCAAATAAAATGAGTCCCACCCAGTTTCTGTTTGGGTGGGACTGGAGATTTAATAAAGACTTCCTACGGTCTCGAGTGGTTGATGTGGCACATCATAAAGTGGAGAGAGAAAACCAACATTCGTTTCTGATGATTAATTTAACCTTTGATTTGTTTGTTGAACATCTTCGCTAGGCACATGGAATCCGGGGTGGCATGGTTCATGGCACTAGGAAGCCCATGGGACAGTGGGGGAGGGGAACGCAGAAACGAACATGTCATTGTATCAACTTTCCATGCTCTGTGTTTTCCAAAAGAGAGCATCAAATGTCAAAACATATTTATGATATTCATACACACCTGTACTGTACAGATCTCTTAATAGGTGGCCCACTCAGTTATCAAGTATTCAGGAAAGAAGATTGTTTGGGCCCAAATCCTGGGTATCCACAATCCTATAAGGCACAGTCCCTGCTCTCAGAATGCTCCAAAGGAGAAAAGAAAGTAGGGCATTACTCTAGTCCATTTGGGATGTTATAAAAAATATCATAGATGGAGTGGTGTCTAAAAAACAAATTTATTTCTCACCGTTTTGAAGGCTGGAAGGCCAAACAAAGTTAGGGCATTGAGAGGTTTGGTGTCTGGTGAACGCCTGCTTCCTGATTCATAGAAGGTGTCTTTTCTCTATGTCCTCACATGGCAGAAGGAGGAAGGGAGCTCTCTGGGGCCTCTTCTTTAAAGGCGCTGATTCCATTCATCAGGATTCTGCCCTCAGGACTTAATCACCTCTGAAAGGCCCTACCTCCAAATGCCATCACATTGGACTCTGTTTCAACATATGAATTTGGGTTGGGGGCATAAACATTCAGTCCATAGCAAACAAACTGTTGAACAATGTGTCTGGAGTGTTATATAACCTTGGGCACTTTTTTTCCCCTCTGCAAACTGAAGTATCTTAATAGCTTTCTGTGGGAATTAAGTACGTTTATGTACACAAAGCCGTGTGTTTCGTTTATCTTGTAGCAAAGCAGGTAAGAAATAGGAGCTGTTATTATTTTCAATGGGTATGTATAGGATGTTCCAGGAGCACCAAAGAGGGAAACTTGTAAAGCAGTTGTCGGGAGACCGTAGAATACTGCAAGCAAGAAAAAACAGTTGTTTGTAGAAGGCTGCTTTACCAATGAGGACAATGATGGTAGGTAGAGGCAGCCTGTGTATGGTGCGGGGGTGGGGGGTTGAAGAAGCAAGGACACAGGGCATGTTAGAGGACTCACGGGCCAATGTGGCTGGCTTTGAAGATGGAGGAGTGAGGCTTGAACCCAGGAATTCGGGCAGCCTCTAGAAGGTAGGAAAGGCAAGGAAGTGGATTCTCCTTTAGCCCTCCGAAAAGAATGTAGGGAGCCCTGCTAACACTTTGATCTTAGCCCAGTGAGACACATTTTGGACTTTGACCTCCCCGGCTGTGCTGTCTTAAGCCATTAAATTTGTGATAATATGCTAAAGTAGCCATAGAAAACAAATACACACCTCATTGGCCAGAGTTTCTTCAAATACCCTTGCCTAAACTCACTGTCAAGGGGAATGAGACTTCATAAATAGATTGAGGCAATCATTAAGCATAGGGTCCCCTGATTCCTGAAAAAAAGGGAAAGGCTATCGAAAAGATGATAAACTTTGTCAGAGGCAGGTAAGGATGGAAAAGTATACATTAGCTTTGATAATCTAAAGACCAGCAGTAATCTAGAGAGAGGAAATTCAGCTGGTGGTAAGAAATTGGTGGAAAATTGCCTGGGTGGCTCAGTCGGTAGAGTATGCACCTCTCGGTGTTAGGGTTGTGAGTTCAAGCCCCATGCTGGGTATGGAACCTACTTAAAAAATAAATTAAAAAAGGGTTGCCTGGGTGGCTCAGTCACTTAAGCGACTGACTTTTGGTTTCAGCTCAGGTCATGATCTCAGGGTTCTGAGATTGAGCCCCATGTTGGGCTCTGTGCTGAGTGTGAAACCTGTTTGGGATTCTCTTTCTCTCTCTCTTTCTCTCTTTCTCTCTCTCTCTCCCTCCCTCCCTCCCTCCCTTCCTCCCTCTCCCCCTCCCTTGCTCATGCACCTTCTCTTTCTCTCTAAAAATAAATTAAAAACTATTTTAAAGTTATTTGTACTTAAATGAAAGGCAATATAAAAAAATCTATCTATCGGAGCACCTGGGTGGCTCAGTCAGGGGAGCATCTGACTCTTGATTTCAGCTCAGGTCATGGTCTCATGGTCATGAGACTGAGCCCCGAATCAGGCTCTACACTTGTCTGGAGCCTGTTAGGGATTCTCTCTCTTCCTCTCTCTCTACTCTTCCTCTGCTTGTGCATGCACACTCTCTCAAAATAAATAAATAAACATTAAAAAAAATCTGTCTGATGACTTACCTGCTGTCCATCTATATAGAAGTCAAACTTTTTGTTTGTTTGTTTTATTTCAATATGGATAAGAGTTGAACTGTGTTTGTTTTTATTTGTTTGTTTTGTTTGTTTTGTTTGTTTTTGTAGAAGGGGACAGAGCCAGATGGGAAGAAAAGCAAGAGAGGTAGAAGGTGAAAGAGAGGGATTGATTGAGTATAAAATTTCCTTAATACATTCTATTAGATCAGATATCTATTTATTAGATCAAAGACATTCTATTAGATCTATTAGATCATCCTATTTAGATCAATATTTTTGCTGTAAGAATATACTCTTACGGGAAATCTGTAAAAGGGCAAGCCATCATTTTAGAGTGTAAATAACAATCTCCTAACTCCCCTACCTTGTAAGTTCTGATTTTCCTATGATAGTCATTCAAAAGCTATGGATAGCTGCAGTCCAGGATTAATTTCTTTATGGCTCCACTGGTACATGGCATCATCTCAGTGAAAGCTATGGTTGAGAAGTCTTGAACTATAGGATCTGCTAGACTCTGTGCTGGTTTACTAAGTACAGCTTGCAACTTCATGAAGGAACGCTCCTGAGATTTCCTGCCCGGGACGTCTTCTATTTGGAATCTCCCTTAGTAAGATATTTTGGTGTTTCAGAAACTCAACCTCTTGGATATACTTTAAGAGGCATTGACCGTCTCTCTGGGATAGGAATAGAAGGACAATTCGACTGGGCAACCTGAGTGGTCTCTTGCAATTCTGCACCCATGAGTCTGTGAATGCTGTTCTTTAGCAACGTTGTAAACCAGGTTTTTGAGTTTAACTTTCCTTTCAAATTATACGAGGCAGATTTGCCATGGTGTGTTGTTCCATGTTCATTTACTAAAATAACCACGGGGTGAGGGGTGGGGAACAGATGCCCATATGTGGTGATGCGTAAAAACTCCCTGCTATGGAGAAGATTGGAAGAAAGTAAATAATCAGTGGCAGCAGGAAGTCTATGGATTGCACAGCAACTCTACAATGTTTCTCTTACCATCAGCTCTTTTCCCGAAAGTCCAAAGGTCCTTTTCAAAACCATTTTCTCTATTGTCACATCTCCTTGCCTCCTAGTCAGGTTTTCTCAGCAATTGACTTGCTTTCCTATTTTACAGAGACTAGAGAGTTCCAAAAAGTGAGCTACTCAAATGTCCTTCTAGACATTGGAACTTGACCTCCCCTCCCATTTTTTCCCCTCTCCTTCTCTCTCATGATACAATTTAAGGGTGTATTAATCATGTTTTTTTTTTAATTTTCTGTTTATTATGACGTTTTGACATCCTTAAAGAACCTTTCTGGCTGGAGAGAGACTGCGCCTCCGGGAGCTGGCCAATTCTTAGAGGTAGCAAAGGACTCAGCTGGGAGATGCCTTATTCAAAGTAACCAACCCAGAGCCGTATTTCTGCTACTTGTCCTGTATACTTGAGACAGTATTCCTCTGGCTCAGTCATCCCAGAGCCAGGTACAAAGCAACTGAACACCACCCTTAAAGCCCAAAGCCCACTGGTATTACTCAGACTAGCCAACCCTAACGAAGTACTTACTCTGCCTACCTCACCTTTCCTTACAGAAACCTCAAATAAAGGCTGTGGCCTAAGTGCTACCCACAATCCTGTCATCTGCCTCCTGACTAAAACCTGGTGTCCTTCTGGTGGCCCTGCCTGCATTGTGCTTCCTGATTTGGGGGGAACTGTAACATTAACCTTTACTTTCATTCAATAGCCTTGACCTTGCGTGTCGTCCCCCAGTCGCCTTTGTAAATTATGACCTAGGTGCACAACAAAGGTATCTATTCCCACTCTAATGGTAATCCCTCTACCTGTCCTCTGGGTCCCATATTTTGCTGCCTATTCAGGATAATTTGATTGCTCCCTCTCTTATATTTTCAATCTTGTCTCCTCTATTACTGGCCCCTCCCTATAAACCTAAACTGGAACAAAATCAGCAACAGCTACAAACAAAGCATCATAAAAACATCCCAGCAGCAGCAAAGCATCACTGTCATTGCAAGCAGCATCGGGAACTCTCTCTGGTTCTTTTTTGTTTCACACTGTATTTTCTGAGAAGTTTGAGAAGTTTCTACAGTAGCCACTTGCATTGGCTCCTTCTCTCCAGACCTTGTAACCTGGCTTCTGCCTGCTCACTCCATATCAACAATGGCTGCTGAGTTCTGTAGATAATGTCATTCCTTTTCTCGCATGGCCTCTCCCCCCACCAAGCAAGCTGCGTTTCCTCTGCCCATCTCTTCAGTGTTGGTGTTACTCATCATGTTGCCCAAGCCCCTCCTCTTTTCTCGCTGGGCTGCCCTCCCAGGATGTTCTCCAATCCCACAGCTTTAATGAGCATCTGTATGTTGATGATGTGCTAAGGATTCAATGCATGATGATATGCTAACACCACGCTGATGATATGATGGTAGTATGCTGGTACTGCTGCTGATTCCCTCCTGGACAATAGATTTCTATATCAATCGTGTTATGTCTAAAACTGAAATCAGGGGCGCCTGGGTGGCGCAGTCGGTTAAGCGTCCGACTTCAGCCAGGTCACGATCTCGCGGTCCGTGAGTTCGAGCCCCGCGTCAGGCTCTGGGCTGATGGCTCAGAGCCTGGAGCCTGTTTCCGATTCTGTGTCTCCCTCTCTCTCTGCCCCTCCCCCGTTCATGCTCTGTCTCTCTCTGTCCCAAAAATAATAAATAAACATTGAAAAAAAAAAAAGAAAAAAAAATTAAAACTGAAATCAGTCAACTTGACCGACCTAAAGGATGCCCAGATCGTAACGGTACATGGTAAACACTATTCCTGGGTATGTTTGTAAGGATGTTTCTGGGAGAGAATAGCACTTGATTCAGTGGACGGAGTAAAGAAGTTCCACTCTCACCAATGTGGGTGGGTACCATCCAGTTCATTGGGGGCTCGAGGGTAGAGCAAATTCTCTGTCCTTGAGCTGGGATGTCTATCTTCTGTCAGACATCAGAGCTCCTGGTTCTCAGCCCTCAGACTCCAGCACGTAACACTAAAGGCCCCTGGTTCTTAGCCCTTTGGACTCACACTGAATTATACTACCAGCTTTCATGGGTCTCTAGTTTGTAGACAGCAGATTGCGGGAATTCTCAGCCTCCATAAACACGTGATCCGATTCCTATAATAAATCTCCTTGATTCTGTTTCTTTGGACAACCCTGACTGATGTACAAACCTTCTTTTCTTATGTTTTCTGTCTCAGTGCAAACCAGTATCCATCCAGTTTCCTGAACTAGAAAACAAGTGAGCATACTTGATTTTTCCCTCTCTCTTACCACCGCATGTGTAACAAATTGATTCATTCTACTACCTCGGTGTTTCTTTTACTCATTCATTTCTGTCCATCTGACATGACTCCCTAGTTGTTTTCACCTTAATCTCTTACCCAGCTGACATCATGTGCTCGGTGCCAGGCATCAAGTGTCGTCCCCTTCCATAGATGACCCTCTGCTGCAGACAGCATGGCCACCCTCCTGCTTAGATCCTCCTATGGTGTTTCATTGTTCTTATCATAAAGTCAGACCTTCAGCTGGCTTTGTGAGATACTTCTAGGTATGACTCCTGACCGTCTCTTATCTCCTGCTTCTGACCCAGTGCAAAACATGCCTCTTTATTGACACAGTTTTCTTTCACTAGAGCTTTGGATCTTGGCCTTCTTGTTCTCTGTTCTCCTTGAATTTGCAAAATAATTGGGCAAATTCTATCCATGTTTAGATTTTAGCTTTCATGCTACTTCTTCTGGTAAACTTTTCCTGATTGCTCCCCTACTACCGTGTGAAGTGTTTCTGTTCTTCACTGGGTTGCAGGTTAGGTTCTCCGGAAGCAAATGTTGAGATGGAGATTGGGGTCTGAGTTGTTTATTAAGGATCGGCTTCAGTGACAGGAAAGGAACAGGGAGCAGGATGGAGCAAAGGAAGGAGTCAAATGACAATGTAGACTGGATAAAGCCTCGGCCAGTCTGGCAGGATGCTCCGAATGAGTATCGCCAGTTGTCTCTTTGGGGCTGAAATGGCCCAGGCTTCTCCTCTCCAACCCGTTCCCTCACTGGTTACAGGCTACGGCAGGACAGAGGTGACCGTAGGTGAGGCAGCTCTTGTCAGTTGAGGCAGAGCCTGAAGTTGCTGACTACCAGAGCAGGGATAGCTGTCTCCTGAACATATTCCCCACTGCTGGTAGCACGCCCCTCATTGAATCGGAGCAGCTCTATCATTGTTTGCACTGCTTACACTTTATCACTGCACCAGTATGCCCCATCTTTCTTGCTTTTCAATTATCAGACTCATCTACTTTCTGTAAGCTTCATGGGCAAACCCAGCATTTTTGTCTTGCTTCACCGTTGTGTTCTCAGTGCGTAGCATGGGCTTGATATACAGTAACACTCCATAAATATTTGTTGAATAAGTGGATTGGGGGATCTACTAATATTTTTTTCTCCTGATGATTGCTGAAGACGTCCTTAAATTTCAGCTCTGTTACTTGCCTTGATTTAGAGCCCTCCAGCTATTCTAGCGGTAACACAATAAAAATCAGCAAATTGAGAGCAATATTCCCATTCATTCCTGGGGAAGTGTTCGAGAAGTAGGAAATTTCTGCAAAACCGAACGGTAGTTGATAGTAGTAAGGATCTACAGGCAAGGAGAATGTATTCCAGACAGAAAATACTTTAGGTAGCGTTCCATGTTTCCTTCTGAAGACGTACCTGTTCTCTTAATTAGTACAATTTCATGAGACAGGAAAAATTTGGGGGTGCCAAAACCACCTGACACCCTTTACTTTTTTTTATTATCACTCATTATCCTGACTGATGAAATTGTGGGAACACGTGCGAAGAAGAGGAAACAGCATGAAACAGATCGCGAAATGGCAGCCTAGGGGCACATGCAGATGTGTTTTATTTTGCAGGTTTGAAAACGTTGCTGCCAACATTTAAAAACTGACAATTTCACATAATTCAGATTCCAGCTTCTTTTGAAAAAAATAGATAAATCTGGCAGCCTTGGGTACAACCAAGAATTGGTTGGGGCCAAAGTTGTAGCCATAGCTTCTTTCGATAGGACTTAAGAGCACCATTGTGCTACAATTCCCACCTCTCTGTATTATTTACAAATCTAACTTTCGTCACTGGAGTTACTTGCAGGTGCTTATAGGTACTTAACTTCGGATGATTGCCGATGACAGCAGTTTTCAGAGATGAGTGTCTTGGGGACAGGCTTCAACGGAGGCAATGCCATGGAGTAGGAGTCAGTGGCAAACCTATTAAGTTGACTGTTCAACCCTATTGACTTGACTACTTACCCCTATTGAGTGACTGGGTACATAGGAGACATGTTTTTATTTTTATTTATTTCTTTGTGGAATAAATCTCACTTCTTATGTTTGGTTGAGTTTTTAAATTTTAATTCCAATATAGGTCACATACAGTGTTGTATTAGGGGAGGTTTGCTTTTAATTTTTTTTTAACGTTTATTTATTTTTGGGACAGAGCATGAACCGGGGAGGAGCAGAGAGAGAGGGAGACACAGAATCCGAAGCAGGCTCTGGGCTCTGACCTGTCAGCACAGAGCCCGACACTGGGCTTGAACTCATGGACCGTGAGATCATGACCTTAGATGAAGTCGGCCGCTTAATCGACTGAGCCACCCAGGCACCCCAGGGGAGGTTTGCTTTAAAATAGTCATGAGCAGCTTCACTGAAAGTCACTTCCTTTTAAACAATTACCCTACTGATTATTCACTGATCACTGAGTGAAATGGTCATTTTCTGATGAGGGATTCTGTATTCATTTTATTGGCACATGACTATAATGATTAAGAGCCTTGTAGTAAGTTAGTAGGTACAGTTTGAGAACCCTATAAGGATTCTTATTCCTGCCTACATAGGTATTAAAGCATACCACTCTATAGGAACTTTCGATTCCATTTAAGAACTTTTTGGTTCACTTGACACTATAGCCTTGGGCAATTCAGTACCTTCTGATAACCAAGTGTGATTGGCAGCTCTCACATGTACTCTTACTTCAGGGTTTCTCTTAATCCTTGTCTATGGAACCTTCATGAATATCACTGCCCGTACTCAGAAGTGAAATGCCCAGTCTGTGTTAGATTTTATCTAGTGTCAACCATATCTCTTCCCTTTCCTGTTAAAGTGAACTATGCCGGGGAATCCACTTTGTTTAGAAGCAAACTTATATCTCATGTGAAAGTCATGATTCAAAAAAATATTTTGGTAATTTTTTCGGGCTCCTGTCTAAGTCTATACTGACCTGTACTTTGCCCAGCCTACACAAATAGCTAAACAAAAGGCTGATGTTTTGAAAGGAAACACTTACTTCTGTCACTAACTGATAAAAACATTCATCAGAGAGTATAACTTACATAGTTACCCCCATTATTCATATGTAAAATATCTATGGCAAACATTTAAATCAGCATTTGACATCTTTTTCCAAGGTGCTTCTTAATGCCTTTCTTTATATTGAATTGGGCATTGGGGGGCATTCAGTGTAAAACCTGAAATCACATCTGGGAAGGTAAGTCTTCTGTGAAAAGTGTCCCTCTATATGTCAAAGTAAATTAGAAACCCATTTCTATCTTGAAATAGTTATTTATATAATATTCACCTCCATTAGGATGGCTAATTCAATGCCAGCATTGGAAATTGATAAGTTATCATGTGCTTATTTAAGTCAGAATGCAGCACTTGGAGCTAAAGTTGGCTAAGACATAGATAATTGTGCAACTGATGGTGGCACATAATGGGCAGTAATATTTTTACTGAAATAGGGAGAAGAAAAATTATGTAGAAATTAGACATAAGACTCTACAGAGGTAGCCTATACAGAAGCTGCATCTTGCATTCTGGGATGCCCTTCTGGTTTCTTAGATTTCTTTTTTTTTTTTTAATGTTTATTTATTTTTGAGAGAGAGAGAGAGAGAAAGAGAGAGAGAGAGAGAGAGTGCAAGAGAGCATGGGGGAGGGGCAGAGAAAGAGGGAGAGAGAGAATCCCAAGCAGTCTCTGTGTTGACAGTGCAGAGCTTGACGCAGGGCTTCATCCCACAAACTATGAGATCATGACCTGAACTGAAATCAACAGTCAGACGCTAAACCAACTGAACCACCCAGGTGCCCTTGGTTTCTTAGGTTTCATTTGACATTGATTCTCTTCAGTTCTTCACTTGAGAATGAATTCAAATAAAAACGCAGAGCCGTGGAACAGAAGAAGAAAGCCGTAGCAATGTCTACATCAAATAATTCTATCTGCTCTAGAATTTCCTTCAGATATTTCCTTTAAAACATTTAAGATCATCTCAGAAGAATTAAGCTATTTAATTTCTCAACAGCAAGTGGTGGGACAAAGTAATAGATATTCCATTACAATTTACTCTTGGTTTTCATGTGTTACTTACATACTGTCATCCTCAAAGTTTTCTTGTTCCTAATGGCCCTTGAAAACTGCAAAGCCTGTGATGCTTTACAATATGTTCATAAATTGATTGATACTCCTCCCATAAGAAGGGCTTAACTCCTTTCCTCCTGTCACTGGAATTAGTGACTTGCTTCTAAGAAATAGAATAAAGCAGAAGTGATATTGCATGAGTTCTGAGGCTAGGTCATAAAAGGCCATAAGGACTTTCTTCTTGATCTTTTTCACGTCACTTGCTTTGGGAGAAGCTGGCTGCCGTCACGTGATGAGACATCATGTGATGAGACACCGAATTCTCTAGTTCACAGTTAGCAAGAAACTGAAGACTCTTGCCAACAGCCTTGTGAAGGAGCCATTGCAGGTGGGCCCTTCAGCTCCAGTCCAGTGTTGCGATGACCACAACTTTGGCTTACATCTTGACTGTGACCTCCTGAGCCCCTGAGCCAGGACCACCCAGCTAAACTGCTCTCAGACTCCTGATCAGCAAACCTTCAAGGTAATAAATGCTCGCTGTTTTAAGCTGCTAAGCCTTCCGTGATTGGTTACACAGCCACAGATAACTAACACAAGCACACAGATTACTCTGCGATGTTGAAAATTTGATGGTAATTTAATGGATGAGAACACACTTGGTTTTTCGACTTCCTAAAAGAAAAGTCTCCCTAGTCTTATGACTTCTTCCTGCCCATGGTTGAGAAGTTTTGTGAAGATATGGAAGCAAAAGATGAAACGTTTTATTCTTATGGTCCAAGTGTTTCTGGCCTTCCAAGAAAAAAATTTTTTTCTAGGACCCAGAGGGAATCCTTTTTTTTTTTTTTTAAAGAGAAAGATAGAGCCCACTCAGAACCATTTTTAAGTGGAGTTTAACAATGATTTGACTCAATTGGCACATGCTGTTGGTGAAAAAAGGGGGTAAAAAGATGATCTTGCTGAGGGCTCTACATTCTGCATTATAAATCCTGATGAAAAATTACCAGTTATTTCAGCAAAGATACCATTGTGTATGAGCAGACTGGCAAACAAGTATATGAACTTTTCAGCACAGTAAGAATATTTTGAGAAATAAACCTTCATTTTCACTGCAGGTGTAAATCTGAAGACATTTAAAACATTTATTTAAAGGCTGCTATTGTTCAATTAGATCTTCTTTCTTTCTTTTTTTTTTTTTTTTAATGATAAAAGCCCTAGTCAAAGATGACTTCCTTGCTCTAAGGATAAAGGGATTGAGGTGACATATTTTCGACTTGAAAGTTCCTAAATCATATTGGGTTTTCTTATGTGCCACATTAACAAAATAAATTGGAATCCATTATTTGCTAAGAAAGAAAGAAAGAAAGAAAGAAAGAAAGAAAGAAAGAAAGAAGGAAAGAAAGAAAGAAAGAGAAAGGGTCACATGTATGGCCACATCACAGTGAATTTAATAATTTTAAGCCTCTATTCGAGCCCAAACCGTAGCAACCTTCATTTCATGTACTGCTAAGAAGGAAGAGGACTGCCACTGAACTATATTATAGTCTTTTTACGTCATTTGAATGTTTTCTTTTATACTTCTATTGAAAGAGATAGTTAAACACAATTCATTAGGTATGATTTTATCATAATTTTATGAAAATTCATTCTTGTGCATATGTAATAGGGAAAACACAAGTGAAATAAATTTGGTAAGGGGTGCCTGGGTGGCTCAGTAGGTTAAGTGCCCAACTTCAGCTCAGGTCACGAGCTCACGGTTCCTGAGATCGAGCCTTGTGTCGGCCTCTGTGCTGACAGCTCAGAGCCTATAGCCTGCTTCAGATTCTGTGTCTCCCTTTCTCTCTGCCCCTCCCCTGCTCACCCTCTGTCTCTGTCTCTGTTTCAAAAATAAATAAACATTAACAAAATTTTAAAATAAATAAATACATTTGGTAAAATGTTCCCCAAATTTCTTCAAATGCCTGGTCCCGACTTTTAAATAGCTTTTTTTGATTTTTCCGATAAAATATCATTTTCTGTACAGTTAAGAACATTGGTGATGCAACCTTTCTCCAAGTCTCTGACATTTGTTCTGTGACCTCTGATAGGTTCGCATGCACAATAACAACTACATCATTAACATTACATACGTACGTGCACATGGCGGGCTCTGGTTGGTGGTGATTATAAACTATTTCTGGATTTCATCAATGTTAAATTACAAAAAAAAATGTGTATGCTGAGAGTTGAATAAATAGGATACCATAAATACTTTATTCAAATACATTATTAAAATATTGAAAAAATTACATAATTCATAATATTCCATGCTGGGTAGGTATATTGGTGTCACCCACACTCTATTATTACACTTTTAGGCTCTTTGCAATCTTCCCTCCTAGAAAAAGGGCAGCAATGAGAATGCTTTTATGTACACGTTTTCATACCTCTTTGTTACAAACAATATTCGTCCTCTGTTAGTGACAGTGAATATCCTCTAATCAATATCTTACTACTTTATATTTCTTTTCGTGTATCCTTTCCTGCTGATGATTTGTGCCATCTTTTCTAGTTTGAAAAACCGGTTTCCTATGGAAAGTACAAAGGCCAACCAGTTGGTTTGTAACAATAATGTTTAATAGAACTGTTCCATTGTCCTTCTTCCCACTCAAAGGTCTGACCTTCTCTTCCTTCCTTTTTCATTTCTTTTTATTTTTTTTTAAAACTCCTAGCTGTTCTATACAATTCTTTCATGCCATGGAATCAGACATTTATTTATTTTTAAGAGTTATCTATTTCTAAGAATCTGACGGTATTACGAAATTTTTCTTGCCAATGAATATTTGAGAAAAGTAGTGAGAATCATCTAAGCCATGTTATTTTTATTAATTGTATTAACTGAAGACATGGCAAATACTTTATTCAAAATATAACCTTATATTGCTTGCTGCCAAACTCTTATAAAGAGAGTTGAAAAGAATTATATGTTAGAAGCTTTGGATTGAAGGAAAAATAGTTCATTCATTTTTGTAGATGTAGTAGTTTTACTAGGTCTGTGACTGTCAACAAATTGTCCTGATAGGCACTGAAGATCCTTCACGGGGAGAAAATTGTTTTTCTCCATCACTTGCAGCCCTTCGCCATTAAGTCCAAATTTATGGCCTTGGGAAAGGAACAGCACAAACTGTCCGGAAAATGGAAATAATTGCTCAGCATTGAGTTTATAAGCAGATTGGTATACATCTGCAGTGGGACAATGATTTTGAGAGTCTGGATTTTATGAGAGAAAAACATATTTTCTCAGAATTCTAGGTTTTCATGTAGCAATTCAAAGCCTGAAAGATCAAGCATAGAGAAAAGTATTGAGTAGATAAGATGAGGATATGATATAAAGGAAGTTTTTTGCTACACAGGAAGGGAAAGCCTTTCGTATCTTGGAAGTAGTAGCCTGGAAGAGAAATAGGTCAAGCAAGGGGTAGTAAGTCACATAGAGATACCCTAATTCCCATCCAAGAACCAGAATTTCTAGGGGATAAGGGGGAAAATCAGATAGGTTAGAAGAAATATAAGAATATTGGTATTGTTGATCAATTTCTCTGGGTATCCTTCTCAGAGAAGATTCATATTTCATATGGCTCCATGTTTGATCCGGCATCCATTGTGGCCTGGAAGTGGAAGAATGGTTGGGGGCAATACACCTACAATGGTGGACATGAGCACTGTGTGGGTTCCCACTCAGCCTGGGACAGAGAATGAATCTAAAAGTCTCTGGGCACCAGTGAGAGTGTGGATACTGGGAAAACCAGGAAGGGGAATAGTCTTGAGGCTGGCAAGAAGGGGCTGGAGAACAGAGGTGTCACTCGTCCAGACGCAGCATCATTGCTGGGTTGTATGGTAAGCCTATGTTTAGCTTTAAAGAAACTGTTGAACTGTCTTCGAAGGTGCGTTCTCCTCAGCACCGAATGAAAGTTTCTGTTGCTTTGCTCCACCTCCAGCAGTTAGTATTGTCAAGTTTTTGGGATTTTAGCCATTCTAATAGGTGTGTACGGTACCTCATTTTAATTTCCAATACCCTAATGCCAAGTGACACTGATCATCTTTTCATACGCTTATTTGCCGTCTGTATTTCTTCTTTGCTGAAGTGTCTGATTGGTCGTTTTCTTGTTGTGTTAACAATTTTTTTGTATATTTTAGACACAAGTCCTTTATCAGATATGTGTTTTGCAGATATTTCTTCCAAGTCTATGGGTGGCCTTTTAATTTTCTTTAATAGTGTCTTTTGCAGAGCAAAAGTTTTTAATTTTGATAAAGTTCAAGTTGTCAATTGTTTCCTATCATGGATTGTGCTTTTGGTATTCTATTTAAAAGAAAATTACAAGCCCAAGGTCATACAAAATTTCTCTTACATTTTCTTCAAAAGTTTTTTTTTTTATTTTTATTTTTTTTTATTTTGCATGTTACATTTAGACCTATGATCCATTTTAAGTTAATTTTTACTTAAGGTGTAAGGTCTGTATCTAGGGTCTTTTTTTTTTTTTTTTTTTTTTTGCATTTGAATGTCCCTCCACCATTTACTGAAAAACTGTTTTTATCTCTACCAAATTGCCTTTACTCCTTAGTCAAAGATTAGTTGACTCTATTTGTGTGGGCAGGTTCCTGGGCTGTGTTTGGTCCATTGCTCTATTTGTCTATTCTTTAATCAACATCACACTGTCTTGATTACTGTAGTAATCTTACTTTACTATAAAGTAAGACTTACTTTATAGTAAGTCTTGAAACTGGATAGGGTGAGTCTTATAAATTCTTTATTCTTCATTAGTATTTTTTGGCTATTCTAGCTCTTCTGCTATTTCCTAGAAACATTAGAATTAGTTTGCTAACATCTACAAAATCACAAAGTGGGATATTAATTGGGATTGCATTGGATCTATAGACTAAGTTAGGAAAAATTGACATGTGAGCAATATTGAGACTTCTAACCCATGAACTTAGAATACCTCTCTATTTATTTAGATCATTTAGATAAAAAATCATTTGATTTTTTAAAAGCAGTGTTTTGTATTTTTCCGCATAAATGTCCTATACGTGTTTTGTTGGATTTATACCTAAGAATTTCATTGTCTTGGTGTTATTCTAAGTGGTATTGTTTTTCAAAGTTAAAACTTAATTGGAGGTGACTGGGTGGCTCAGTCTGTTGAACGTCTGACTTTGGCTCAGGTCATGATCTCACAATTCATGAGTTTGAGCCCGGCATGGAGCTCGCTGCTGTGAGTCTGTCAGCACAGAGCCCGCTTCAGATCCTCTGTCCCTCTCTCTCTGCCCCTCTCCTGCTCGTGCTCTCTCTTTCAAAAAATAAGTAAAGCCTTAAAAATAACCTAAAACTTAATTGTTTATTTCTATATATAACAAAACAACTCACTTTTGTTAATAACTTCGTATCCTGTATCATATCCCATACCCAATATCAATCTGGGTACTGAATTTCATCAAATGTTTTTATGCATCGATTGACATGGTCATATGGCTTTTCTTCTTTTGCCTGTTAATGTGTGAATTACATTGATTGATTTTAGAACACTGACCAGGCTTTTGCACCCAGATTAAATTCCACTTGCTTGTGGTGTATAATTCATTTTATACATTGTTTAATTTGATTTCCTAATATTTTCCTGAGGATTTTTGTGTTAATGTTCATGAGAGATAGTATTGTGTCTTTACCTTGTTTTGACATTAGAGTGATGTTGTTGGTCTTATAGAGTAAATATGGGAGTATTTTCTCAGCTTCTTTTTTCTGGGAGAATTATGGAGATATGATTTTATTCTTTCCTTTAATATTTGATGGAATGCACCAGTGAAACCATCTGGAGCTTATAGGAAGGTAATAAGTTATTACTTAAATTTCTTTAATAGAGATAGGCCTGCTAGGGTTATTTATTTTATTTTATTTTATTTTATTTTTTTAAGTAGACTCCACATCCAGCGTAGAGCCCAACCCAGGGCTTGAACTCATGACCCTGAGATCAAGACCTGAGCTGAGATCAGGGGCGCCTGGGTGGCGCAGTCGGTTAAGCCTCCGACTTCAGCCAGGTCACGATCTCGCGGTCCGTGAGTTCGAGCCCCGCGTCAGGCTCTGGGCTGATGGCTCAGAGCCTGGAGCCTGTTTCCGATTTTGTGTCTCCCTCCCTCTCTGCCCCTCCCCCGTTCATGCTCTGTCTCTCTCTGTCCCAAAAATAAATAAACGTTGAAAAAAAAAATTTAAAAAAAAAGACCTGAGCTAAGATCAAGAGTGGGATGCTCAACCGACTGAGCCACCCAGGTTACCATGGTAGAGTTATGGTTTGTGTGAGTTTCGGTAGTTTCTGTCACTCAAAGAATTGGCCAGTTTCACCAAAGTTATTAAATTTGTGGGTGTAGAATTGTTTGTGCATTTGTTTATTATTCTTTTCATGGTCATTGGGTCAGTAATAATGACTCCTTTTTCATTTCTCATACTGGCGAATCGTGTCTTCTTTATTTTTTCTTGGTTGGCTGACCAGAGATTTGTCAGTTTCATTTCTTTTTGAAGTGTCAGCTTTTGATTTTGTTTACTTTTTCTGTTGTTTTCCCGTTTTCAATTTTATCTCAAATTATTAGCCTTTACTTCTTGTTGCCTTTGGCTTAAGTTCTTCTTTTTCTCATTTCCTGAGATGGGAGCTTGGACTATTGATTTTAATCATTTTTTTCTCCTTTCATAAATGCACTTAATGCTATAAACTTCTTACTAAGCACACATCTTTGCTGCGTCCCACAGATTTTTCACACATTGTGTTACATTTTCATTTCCTTTAAAATATTTTCTAATATTTTAAGATCTCCTCCTTGACTCATGTGTTATTGAGAAGTATACTGTTTAATCTCCAAATATTTGGGATGCTGCAGCTATCTTTCTGTTCCCGATGTGATCCAAGAATAATCTTTCTATGAATACTGTTCCTTTAAATGTATTAAAATGTGTTTTATGGCCAGGGATGTGGTCTATCTTGATGAATGTTCCCTGTGAGCTTGAGACACATGTGTATTCTGCAGTTGTTAGATGTAGTATTCTGGTAAGTGTCAATCCGATCAAGTTGATTGATAGTGCTATTCAGGTCAAATATATCCTTCCTGACTTCCTACGTGCCTGATTTATCAGTTACTTACAGGGTGGTGTTGAAGTCTCCAATTATCATAGTGGGTTTGTCTTTTTTTTTCCTTTTAGTCCTATCAGCTATTGCCTCACATGTTTTGACACTCTGCTATTTGGTGTTATGTCTTCTTGGAGAATTGACCCCTTTATAATTATGTAGTGCCCCTCATTATGCTTGATTGTTTCCCTCATCCTGTGGTCTGTCTTGTCTGAAATTAATATAGCTACCCCAGCTTTCTTTTGATTAGTATTAGCAGGGTATATCTTTCTCCATTCTTTAACTTTTAACCTATCAGAGTCTTTATTTTAAAGACCCATACAATTGGGTATTTTTTTTTATCCTCTCTGACAACCTTTGTCTTCTAATTCATGTATTTAAATCATCCCATTTAAAGTGACTATTGATATATTGGGGTTAATAACACCCATGTGTGTAACTTTTTCTATTCATTGCCAGAGGCCTCTTATTCTGCTTTTTCTGGTTTTAGTTGAACATTTTCAAAAATCATTTTTATCCTTTTTAACATTTTTATGATTGCATTTTATCTCCTCTGTTAGCATTTCAACCATGCTTCTTTTAATTTTTTTAGTAGTTTCCCTATAGTTACAATATACGTTTTTAATTACTCTGTGTCTACCTTCAAATAACACTTATTCACTTCGTGCGTAGAGAGCGTGTCTTGTAACAGAGAATTACCAATACCTCCCTCTTATTCCTTGTAACCTTCATGTAATTTGTTTCATTTATCAATATGCTATAATCACCCAGTATGTTTTTACTACTATTATTACAAAAATAGTTATCTTTTAGATCAATTAAAATAAGAAAAAGGAAATATTTTATCTTCTTTCATTCTGACGTTTTTCCTTTCTCTGTGTAGATCCATGTTTCTGACTGTTCTCCTTTTCCTTCTGCCTGAGAACAATTGTTGAACATTTCTGACGGTGTAGATCTGTTGGTGCTGTGTTCCCCCAGTTTTTGTTTGTCTGACAAAGCCTTGCCCATCTTGTTCTCTGCTGTATTCCCAGTACCTACAACAGTGACTGGCACATAGCGTTTAGTGTTCAGCAATTGTGTATTGGAAGGAAGGAAGGAAGGAAGGAAGGAAGGAAGGAAGGAAGGAAGGAGAAGACATAGACATATATGTAATATATGTGAATCTATGGTGTGTGTGTGTATGTGTGTGTGTGTGTGTGTGTGTGTGTGTGTGTGTGTAGTGGGGGGGACATAGAGAGTGCAAGTGCCTGGAGGTGTACAGGTACACATAGAGTTGGATGTTACTAGCCTATAATTGGTAGTGAACAAAATGGCCTAGATAGAGATACTCAAGGAGAGTGTGTGAAATGAGAAATGAAAAGGACCAAATCTAGGACCCTGGGAAGTACAAACATTTAAGGGGCTATAAAGCCAAATACAGACAGAAGCTATGGTTGTAGAGGATTTAAGATTTAAGAGGAAGGGAGTGGTAAAAAGTGACCAGTGTTATGGAGGGTCCAATGAACTGAGGATGGGGATAGCGTCATTGGATTCACGAGTCGATGAGTTCCGTTTCATCCAGTGGCTTCCACTGACGGGAGCTCGAGTCCCGTGGGGTTTCTTCCTTCACCGCACAGGACTGCCTTCAGTTGCGTTTTTGTATTTTACTCCTAAGCTTATGTTGAAGAATCCTACAAGACATGGCTTCACAGAAACCGCTGAGGAATGAACTCTGGGGGGTATTGCTGATTATTGACCGCTGTCTTTGTGAAAGGCAACAAGAGAAAGTACACAAAAACATTAGCTTGCCACCAGGGACTGACATGTTTCTTCCTGACTCAGTAGCATAACTGAGAGATTTCATTTTTTATGTTTCTATAACCTAATTTATTTATTTATTATTTATTTATTTATATCTATCTATCCATTTATTTATTTGTTTTCTGTAATGGTAAAGTAGAGATAGTAAAGACCTCATATGTGCTAATGTTGTTGGAAGTATTATATGAGACAAATCAGTTAGCATAGTGCTTGGCATATAGCTAAATATTCAATAAGTATTAACTATCATGTACAAAATTGTTTAAACATTTTTAATGTTTACTGGTTTTTGAGAGAGGAGAGAGCGTGCAAAGGAGGGACAGAGAGAGAGGAAGACACAGAACCTGAAGCAGGCTCCAGGCTCTGAGCTGTCAGCACAGTGCCCCAACATGGGGCTCAAACCCATGAGCCATCAGGTCATGACCTGAGCCAAAGTTGGATGCTTAACTGACCGAGCCACCCAGGAGCCCCCAAAATTATTTTATGTATTCTGGTATATGTTCAGAAATCCTCTGTGGAAGAAGGTAGGGAATGAAGAAAATTGCTGTCAGTGAAGAAGAGTTTTGGTATTTATAAACCAGATCCAGGGGGATGGATCCTACTCAATCACCCCATCCCTTGTTGTTGTCACCTCTAATCTCTGCTGCACTAAATGCAGGATGAAGCCATGTTGCTTCCAAGCTTCTATAAATGCTACGTTCAAACTAACTGTAAGGCTCTGGCTGTGAGCCTTATTTGGGATATAGAAAGGTTGCCAAAGATTTCTTACTACGTCATGAACTCTAAATAGTGTTCCATCATAGATGACAGAGTTCGCCTTGACCCATCTCTCCTCTCACCCTGTCTACCCTGTGAGCAATGACATGTGGGACTGCACAGTACTTAGGTGTGTAATTTGTGGTTGTTTTTCTCTGTGAAATGTTAACAGGGCCATTAAATGATAGTGGCCTCATTTAATGCACAGACAGCAAGGATACATTTGTTCCAGTTTCTCACACATATTTTTCCCCCTGAGATTAGATTTTCACACAAGTGATTCATCTTATGTGACTGTATAACCGACAAAGAATTACTAGTTCCCATGATACTTGAGTCATGAATCCTTTAGGTGGCTGAAATAAACTTTCTTCCTGGGATCTTGTTTCTACAATTTAGCTTTCTGCTGTAAAGAAATAGGCAAAACCAAATAGAACCAGTCATTATAGCAGTAGGAACAGAAGGATTAAACTGTAAGGAGAGAAGATATGGTAAACATGTCTTTCTCTTTTTAAACTTGTATTTTTACCCAAAGCTGTTATAGGTCAGTGAAGTAGTCATGATCGTGGCATGGGCAGGATGCTACAGAACAGATGGGGTTTATCTGACCCAGGCTAGCCACATGTGGGGAATTGGCCTTTGAAAGCAAAAGGATAACTTCCTTTCTAATTTTTTGGGAAAGAGAGAGAGTGCATGCATGAGTAGGGGAGAGGAGCCGAGGGAGAGGGAAAGAGAATATGAAGCAGTCTCCATGCTCAGTGTGGAGTCCTATGCAGGACTCAATCTCATGACCCTGGGTTCATGACCTGAGCTGAAATCCAGAGTTGGATGCTCATCCGACTGAATCATCCAACCACCCCTTTCATTTCTTAATATAACTTATCTTCCAGTCCTGTCTTCTTTTCAAATCCTTGTGCTATGGCTCTGGGAATCCTGATGTATGAACAGCTAATTTCTGTCTCTTGAATCTCTTAACCTCTTCACCTTAATGAACTCTGCTCTCGAAACTCACTGCTTCCTTTCCAGGCATGTCAAACGGATAGCTTCTTTTTCTCATGCACTATGTTTCTTGGGGCCAGAGACTGGATGACTATCCTTCTTCCCTCTTCATCATCATCCCTCATCACTTCCAAGCCACTGCTATTTCAGACACCCTTGCTCACACATTCAGAGGTCACACCATCCAGATACATCCCCAAGTCCGTTTTCTCACTGTTGTCATCCTGTGACTCTGTGGACATTTATTCATCCATTCATTGCGGAAGTTGGATGCCTGCTCTCTGTCTATTCCTCCAACCCACTTCTGTCGGCATCCACAATGATGCCCATTCTACACTTTGTCCTTCCAGTTTCCTGACCTCAACTCCAGCCAATTTTCCTCCTGTATTATATTAGCTACCCATTGTCATGGCCATGCACCTAATTTTTCGTTAATAAAAAATTCCCGTCTCTCAAAGCTCAATGCAAACTTCCTATTTCTCTTCAACCCCCAAATTCTACCCTTTTAGCTCACTTGCCTGTCTTCACACTACATCAGTTAGTCAGCTCTGTCTTCACCTACCATCGACTGGCTCCAAACCTTTTTTTTTTTTTTTTTTTTTTTTTTACTATAGGTTCCTATAGTTTTGCACTTTTCTTTGGAGGGAAGGGTATTGTTCAGTCTGTTGGTCTATCACCATAATTCTCCCTTTGGAAAAAGTCTCGACTCACTCCTCCCACGTTCTGATCGTTATATTTGCCTTGCAACACCCAGTGCTAGATGAACTCAACCACATGACCTTGTCATGCTTGCACTAATATAGGTGAACACAGTGAGAAATAAAACATACAGTGGGACTCACTGGTTTAATTGCAAGTGTCTGATATAAAGTATTGGTTGGGCTCTCAACACTGCCAGATAATTCACTACTCCGTCTCTTATCAGCCGAATTTCCTCACTTTCTAAGCCAAACATTGCAGACACTCTCTATTCTCTATGCCATCTTCATTTTTCACTGCCACACCCAAGACTTACGATTTAACTCATCCACGAATTAAAAAGTAATAAACCGTTACAGGAAATCTCCTCTATTTTCCTAACATCTTCAAAACTACTCATATTTGCCTCTATCTTTTCTTCTCTCCTGATAGAACTGAGGAGGTGACCCTCTTGCTTTCAAAGGCCAGGTTCTAACTATATGTTCTGGAACGCATCTGTCCTTATCTCCTCAAGGCTTTTTGCTTCCGTAATCCTCTCCCTTTTCTCCCGATGTCGTTGGTTTCACATGCTGGATCTAATTATTCTTATCAGCAGGCAAACACCCTAAAATCTTTCCTGCTTAATACTAGGTAATGTACAGAAGTGCTAAATCACTACGTTGTATACCCAAAACTAATATAACACTGTATACTGGAATACATATAACTGTACTGGAATTAGAATGAAATTAAAGTAAAAAAACTATCTCTCCTGCTCAAACAAAAGGAATATCTACAAGTGTACTTGCCTCGCCCCCATCTGCCTGCATATGACTGCTTTTTTTCCGCCATACATCACAGCATGATTTCTCATTACAGTTGTTTACACGTATGGACTACACGTCCCCACTCATGAGAGTTCTGGGTTCTGCTTAGTGACTCAACAGTTTTATAGATGCCTTTGATCTAGTTGAGGAACTTCTTTTTTATTTCTAGTTTGTTCAGTGGTTTTTATCGTGAAAATTGTTGGATTTTGTCAAGTGCTGTTTCTGTATTAGTTGAGAGGATCGTGTAGTTTTCCCTTCATTCTATTAATATACTGTGTTAGGTTGACTCCTACTCCCTCCTGGGGGTCTTCTGCTTCATGGATGGTCCATATCACCTCGTGTCATCTTGCTGGTGGGCAGGACTGGGTGAGAAGGCTCACTGCGGGTGATCCTGGATGCCTAGCAGCTTAGGGCCGGTGACTGCAGCACTCTGGTGCCCGCCCACTTGTCTTTCAGTTTTGTATGTTCTTGCTACCCTACAGTCAGCTCCCAGCTTCACTCTCAAACTTGATCCTTCTCACTTTAGAAAATCGTTAGTGTGCAGGATAGTCTGTCTAAGGACATGACATTTGGCTTGAGGCCTGAATGATGAGAAGGGGCCCTTGGTGGTACGTTGTGGGGAAAGGGATTCCCAATAGCAGCAGTTTGATTGAGAACTTCATTCTTTTTTATTTTTTTTATTTTTTTTTATTTTTTTTATTTTTGGGACAGAGAGAGACAGAGCATGAACGGGGGAGGGGCAGAGAGAGAGGGAGACACAGAATCGGAAACAGGCTCCAGGCTCCGAGCCATCAGCCCAGAGCCCGACGCGGGGCTCGAACTCCCGGACCGCGAGATCGTGACCTGGCTGAAGTCGGACGCTTAACCGACTGCGCCACCCAGGCGCCCCGAGAACTTCATTCTAAACTTGGAGAGGAGAGCCTCTCTTGGGTACTCTGTACTCTCTGTTTTCTTAATTTTTTTAAAATGTTTTTATTTATGTTTGAAGGAGAGAGAGACGGAGCATGAGTGGGGGAAGAACGGAGAGACTGGGAGACACAGAATTCAAAGCAGGTTCCAGGCTCTGAGTTGTCAGCACAGAGACCAATGCGGGGCTCAAATTCGAACTGTGAGATCATGACCTGAGCCGAAGTCAGACGCTGAACCGGCTGAGCCACCCAGGAGCCCCTGTACTCTCTGTTTTCTTCAAACTAGGTTTGAGGGACCTCCTTGAGTCAATCCTTCCAGAGAATGAAAATATTTTCGGTCATCGGTGAGATTAACCTGCTGGTGGTTCTGAGGCTTGGACATAGAAAAGGGGATGCAGAGGGCAAAAAGAGTAGAGAAGCAGTGTTTATTGAAGAAGAAACTAGAAGACAAAGAGTGGAGGAGGGAGAGCAAGAGACTTGCCCGGCAGAGAAATGACCTTTATGTTGACATGAGCCCCTATAATGGGTGGTGGTGAAGATTCAGGCTGGAAAAGTCCTCTTCCTTCTAAAGGAATGGAAAAGTTTTTGTTTTTGTTTTTTTCTTTTTAATTGAAAGATGAGTCGGCTACAGCTATGGAAAGAAATAGGTTCATTTACAATTTCTAACTCAATGATGTGTCATTCTTTCCATTTGAAAGATGTAGGGGAAGAAAGTAGTAATTGTTTCTGCTGCGTGCTTGTAAAATTTTCTAGCTTGCAGAGATAATTCTCATTTCACGTTTCCCTTTCAGATGAAAGCAGCATTTTGAATCTGAGTTGTTGCTACTCAGCTGTGCAGCTGCTAACACAAAGGCTAAGGAGGAAACAGTCGCGAAACACTACATAATCAGAAATAAATGCCTAAAAATTGGGCAAATCTCGTTAAAACCTCTACCTGCGTCAAGAGGGAACTTACCAAGAAAATTAGCTTTGGCTCTAGTGGCTTGTCAATCATTCATTCTCATCATCATGTGCTGCCGTTACTTTTTAAACCTAAAGTTTATTCTATCCAAAGTCAGTGGAATAATACAAATAAACTAAAGACAAATCCAGGACTATACGTTGAGCTATAAACTCTTTCCTGTTAAAAAAGTATGTTCTATCTATCTAGCTTGAACTCGTGACCCAGAGATCAAGAGTAGCTTCATATATTCATAACCGGGTAGATACATCCAAGTCTCTTGTGGATTCAGTGTGTGAAATGAGTACCGATAGTGTTTTCCAGGTACGCAGAATTCATGATCAAAATTGCAAGGAGTGTGGAGAAGACTCTCTGACTACTGACTGAGCCAACCAAACAGCCTGAGCTATAGAGCTCTTGATTGAACACATGAAAAGCAAAAATACTCTAGTTGATTGCTTTCTGATTATTCACAGAATCTTGGGATTTTGAGGTTAGAAGCACTTTGAATGTCTAATAATTTTTTTCTTCAGGAAATTAATGCTGCCTCTGAGATGAAGTGATTATCCTCACTCACGGTCACAAGACGACTTTTCTGGTCAACCTGCTCTCTTCTCAACTCTCCTTGCAATTTTGGTCATGAATTCTGCTTACCTGGAAGACACTATGGGTACTCATTTCACACACTGAATCCACAAGAGATTCTAATTGATGTATCTACCCCGTCCTGAGTACAAATATATGAATGACAGGCTGGCAGGTAATGATGAGTCATCTGGTATGTTCCAACTAAGAAATTCATTAGTCTTCATAAGTCATTAAGTACGAGTAGGACATGATTAACTACAACTCCAGCTTTTTCAGAATGGGCCATCGGGGTAGCATCAACGCGAAGTGCAGCCTGTTTTAGTTTGGAGGAATTGGTTCCTTGGGGTTGATGGTGCTGCTAAATATCAGGATGTGAGCACACAGAGAAATATTTGTAAGTCCAGAAAACGCTTTACACAAGCAAAAATTAAATATTAAGAGGTAGGTATATGAGAAGTGATCTCTGCTTTCACAGATTAAGGGAACAAAATGTATTTCTTGAAGAACCTGTGAATGAATCTGTGGGAAATATTGCAAATTTCCTCATTTTTAAAATGCTATTTTGTTGGAAAAATAAATGCAATCGATTACCCATTTCCTAAAGGAGATTTTCCCTTTCAAATCGATGTTATCTTTCTTTAGTGGGATTTTCCTTTTTAATCACTGAATGCCTTTTTTCTGTTAGAATGTGTAATTGAAATGGTATTATTAATCAATGATGATATATGCTTTTATCTCTTATGTGCAGTTTATAAGGCCAACTTTGTCTTTATTTAGGGGTCACTCTTCAGGTTTGCTATAATTTTTTAAAGGCGTCTCCTAGTGTCAGGCCTTTTTTTTAGAGTATGGCATTTCATTATTTACTTACTTATTCTATTTTTCTCTGTCTATAGTCTCTAATTCTGCTCATACATTTTGGTCTGGCTTTAATTATAGAGTTGTCAGACTGTACTTCCCATCGTGTTTCACTTGCAGAAGGTTTAAAGAGCACAGCTCTGGTTTTTAGGCGAGATCCTTGGACTACTATGTCTGTTTTTTTATGTAGGATCTCAATGTCACAGATTTCACTTTTATTAGTTTATTAATTTATTTTTTAATTAATAATCATTTTAGAGAGAGTGTGAATGAAGGCGAGGAGCAGAGGGGAGAGAGAGAGAAAGGGTGCGAATGAATCTCAAGCAGGTTCCATGCTCAGTGCAGAGCCTTATGCGGGGGTTCAATCCCATGACCTTGGGTCATGACCTGAGCCGAAATCAAGAGTCAGCTTGATCAAGAAATCAACTGAGGCACCCAGGCACTCTGTCTCTAAATAAATAAATAAATAAACAAACATTAAAAAAAGACTGAGGGGAATAGAGAAAACTTTAGGCAAGAGGGTTTAGGAGCTAGGAAAGAAAAGATATACAAGGGAGGGAACTTAACCAGGCGAGAAGGAGGACGTTAGGTACCCTTCTAAGTGGAATGTTAACTTAGCAGATCTCACTTTTAACGTGACTTCACTCACATGTGAGCACTTAATCTCAGGATTGTCATATGTAAACTTTTCTAGTAGGAAACTTACACAACGATGCATTTTATAAAAGCAATTGTCTAGGGGCGCCTGGGTGGCTCAGTCAGTTAGGCGGCCGACTTCGGCTCAGGTCACGTTTCATGGTTTATGAGTTCAAGCCCCGCGTCGGCCTCTGTGCTGACAGCTCAGAGCCTGGAGCCTGCTTTGGAATCTGTGACTCCCCCTCTGTGTGTCCCCTCCCCAGATCATACTCTGTCTCTGTCTCTCAAAAAATAAATAAACGTTAAAAATTTTTTTAAAAAAAGCAAATAGTCTAAAAATTTATATACACAGAAGATCTGCTGAGACCATTTGTCCCAGGGAGCTAGAAGAATTGCCTATGTTTGCTCTGTAGGACATTTATTTCTTTTACCTCATGGCTATGATAATTCCAAATATGTGGGACTATCTCAGGGGCACCTGGGTGGCTCAGTCGGTTAAGTGTCCGACTTCAGCTCAGGTCATGATCTCATGGTTCTTGAGTTCGAGCCCTGCATCAGGCTCTGTGCTGACAGCTCAGAATCTGTGACTCCCTCTCTCTTTGTCCCTCCCCTGCTCATGCTCTGTTTCTGTCTCTCAATAAATAAATGTTAAAAAAAATTAAAAAAAAAAAAAAGGAATATGTGGGACTATCTCATTTCCACTTAGAAACCTGGAAAACGTTTTCCTTATTCATCTTTCATCTGACTATTTTATCACTTCTTTTAAGACTTTGAGGGGGTGGCACCTGGGTGGCTCAGTTAAGCAGCTAACTCTTGATTTTGGCTCTGGTCATGATCTCAGAGGGTCATGGGATTGAGACCTATGTCCAGCTCTGCTTGGGATTCTCTCTCGCTGTCTCTGTCTCTGTCTCTAAATAAATAAATAAACAAACAAACATTAAAAAAAGACTTTGAGGGGAATAGAGAAAACTTTAGGCAAGAGGGTTTAGGAGGTAGGAAAGTAAAGACATACAAGGGAGGGAACTTAACCAGGCAAGAAGGAGGACGTTAGGTACCCTTCTAAGTGGAATGTGACTTAGCAGTGTTCTCTCTTGAAGTCAAGGCATAATACTCATACTGTGGGGTTTCAGCATTGTCCAGATGCAGACTTGACTGAGTTGAAAGTTAGAGACAGAAATAGTGTATACAGATGGAGAGGGGTATGTGCTTAGCTTTTAACATTCGTTTTGGCCCATTTAAACTGACATTTGAGCCATGTAGTCAGTTCTTAATCCTTTATGTCAGTAGAGGGAAGCAGTGATGTGGGTAATCTAAAAAATAATTTATTTTTGGCTTTTTTGTTTGTTTAAAGTTTTTTATGACCTTTGCACGTTAAAAAGCCATTGTATATAATAGAATAACAGACTTTTAGAACCCAGAGATATTAGATATCGTTAGTTCAGCCTTCTCATGACTAAATAATATTGTGAGATTTCTTTCCCTGGAGATATTTTTATTTATTTTTTCCCCATTTTTATTTTTAATATAACTTATCATCAAATTGGCTAACATACCGTGTGTCAAGTGTGCTCTTGGATTTTGGGGTATTTTTGGCTTTTAATGGGAATGTTTGTTTATAGTGATATGGATAAGTCAGATTTTTCTAGAACTCGTGACTCTGAAAGCAAAATATTCTATTCGCCTTTACTGGCAAAAAACATTTTGGAAAAGGTTTTATCATCTCAGCCTTTATCCTGTTTTCCACCCCAAATATTGGAAATGATAGTTTGGGAGAGCATCACATTTTATTCATTTTGATCCCAAGCCATCGCTAGGCCATGTTTCTCTCCCTTCTAGCTCACTGTCTCTTTAATCCACACATGCCTAGGTGTGGGGAAGAGTGAACTGGTTTTGGCTTACAGAGTTGTTCCCCGGAGCTGAAGTGTTAGCATGAAACTCATACCATGCTTGGCTCTCGTGAATGTAAGTACCTTTCTACTTCTTCTATAAAATAATACCTAAAAGCATTTCTTTTTCTTAGGAAGGACTTTGCACAAATAATTCTATACACAAATAGTCTGAAAAATAACTCTCTGAAGAATATACAACTAATATCCCTATTTATCATTCCTTCAACAAAGGTGAGCCAAATGCCCATTGCTACACGCTGTTCTAGGCCCTTGGGGGTGTAGCCATGGGCAGAAGAGCCCAAAGCCAGTTCTCTCTGAGCCTGTGCCTGGTGGAGAAGGCAGGCAACATGAACTTAAAATGGGATCTTACACTTGATATTAGGTGCTGATACGTGTCATAGAAGAGAAACCATACGAGGGCAAATTGTGGATGGGACAGAATTTTAGAAAATGTGATATGTTAGTTTGACATAATAAAGAAAGAAAACTTGTGGGCCCTTGGGGACGATTCTTTCTTTAAAAGGAAAGAGCCAGTGAAAAGGACTGGGGAGAGAGTAGCTTGTTGCTGGGGAAACAGCACAGACAGGGTGGAGACAAAGTCCAATGAGCCCAGGAAACAGGACCCAGCAGGAACAGGGACCTGAGCTTGAGAGGTGGGTAGGGGGTCAGGAGGATTTGGATTTTATTCCAAGATGGCACGGACCATCATATAGGGTTTTAAGAAAGGAAGTGACACAATCCGATCGACACTTTTACTGGGGAGTTTTTCTGTCCAAGATCATGCAGCTTGGATTCAAACTTGGGTTCTCTTGACCACTGAATTCACACAGTCAAATATGGTAATGAAGGACGTTTAAAGAGAAACATGTTCACGGAATTTTGGAGAAAACTCAAGATTAATTTCAAATCCGTCAAACCACTCCTCTGTTACTTGAGGCCATTTTCTGTCATTTCTGCCAACTGCTTCTGTGGTCCTCTTTACACGTGAGACAGGGAGTTCTACATTTCCTGAAAGGAAACCCAAAATTCTTTTGTATTGTTTTGAATGCAAGAGGATTCTTTCTTCTGCCGCCCTGTGTATCAGTCAGCTCAGGCTGCCATAATAAAGCACCCCAGACGGGGGGCTTAACCCACAGAAATTCATGCTCTCACAGTTGTGGAGGCTGAAAGTCTGCCTTCTCCAACCTGTGTCTTCGAAAGGTCTTCCTCTGCATGTGTTTGTGTTCTAATTTTTTCATATAGATAGCAGTTGTATTGGATTAGGACCCACTCTAATGACCTCATTTAACTTAAACACCTCCTTGAAGACTCTGTCTCCTAATATGGTCACATTTTGAGGTTGTTGGTGGTTAGGACTTCGACATGTGGATTTACTTATTTAAAAAATGTTTAATATTTATTTATGTATTTTGAGAGAGGAGTGGGGAGGGGCGGGGAGAGAGGGAGAGAATCCCAAGCAGGCTCTGCACTGTCAGCACAGAGCTCGATGTGGGACTCAAACTCATGAACCATGAGATCATGACCTGAGCTGAAATCAAGAGTCAGCCGCTTAACCAACTGAGTCACCCAGGTGCCCCAGGACTTCAACATTTGAATGTAGAGGGGTCACAATTCAGCCTATAATTATCTGTAATCAGTATTTCTATGCCTTCTCCAAATAGGTTTTGGTTCTAATCGGGAAGCCAGATGGAAACAATGTGAATTAAACACAGCTTCCCCACTTTCAAAGTAACCTTCTGGTAGTATTCTTGTTGAGCAAGGTGTGTCTCATTTCTGCTACTGCCTTCTTCATTTGGGAAGTTTTTTTGGCTGGCGCTTTCTACCAGATCTCCATCCCCCTTCTTTTCTTTTCTTTCTTTCTTTTTTTAATGTTTATTTATTTTTTGAGAGAGAGAGACAGAGCACAAGTGGGGGAGGGGTAGAGAGAGAAGGAGACACAGAATCTGAAGCAGGCTCCAGGCTCCGAGCGGTCAGCCCAGAGCCCGATGCGGGGCTTGAACCCATGAACCACGGGATCATGATCCGAGTCAAAGTCGGAGGCTTAACCAACTGAGCCACCCAGGCACCCCATCCCCCTTCTTTTCAATCCTGGTGCCTGCTTAGAACTCCAAGGAGGTGTACAAGAGGTACCAATTTGGGATCAAACACACTTTCCTTCATTCTCCCACAAAACTACCATCTATGGCTCTACGGGGTCCCTCTGTCTTTCTAACCTTGTTGGAGGAGTTGGGGCCAACCCAAAAGAATTGCCATGGAGGATATGAGAACTTAAAAGTGGTGTACTTCAGATGATATCCTGAGTTCAGAAGAAAGTTTCTCACTCAGAAACTAGAGTATATGATCCTCATCCTGAGATCTGCCTCCCATCTCTGACAGAGTATCTACCTCCTTAAATCTCTACGAGGAGATATGCACTCTCCACCCCCTCCATCCTGGAAAGTCCTTATGGTTTACAAACTTGGCCTTGTCCTGGGATTCACCCTCAACAGTACATTTCAGAAAGACCAAGTACTGCCATCTTGACGGAAGCAAGAGTGGAAAGGGCTGTGGAAATCTCTCATGTCCAACCTCTTCTAAGATTTTTCAACCTTATTTGTTGTGACTACCATTGTTCCTGGCCATCTAGAAGGTAACATTTTAGCCAGACATTTAGCAGAGACAGAGCCTTTAAATACATAAAAAGGAAAACAAATTCTTTAAATACAGCACAAGCTTCACAGAGTTCTGTGTAAATCATATTATGATTTGGAGCAGTATCAATAATTAGTATTTTTTATTTGTTTCTTTTGTAGATACAGGTAAACCATAGTTCCGCTCAGAGCTGCTGAGTGTTTTTGTCCCCTCCCCCCAAGCTTTTTGTTTGTTTGTTTGTTTGCACATAGTGGAGTTTAAGATGCCTACCTATAGTGGGAGGAAAAAACCAGCTCGATAGAGTTTTATTTTCTGTTTTTTTGGGGGGGTTCCCCCCAATAAATTTAAGATAAATTTAGCTTCCATAACATGTCATGTCATACCTCAAGGTAAATGGAAAAATAATTAATATTTGAGGCTATATGTTATTTTTCAAAAACTGTTTTGGGTTCTTTATATGCATCATAACAATAGTCATATAAACTAAAGGCTAGAGTTTATTATCCCTGCTTTATAGTTAAAATTTTTTTTTAATATTTGTTTATTTTTGAAGAGAGAGAATGAGTGGGGAGGGGCAGAGAGAGAGGGAGACACAGAATCTGAAGCAGGATCCAGGCTCCGAGCTGTCAGCACAGAGCCTGATGTGGGGCACAAACCCACAAACCTTGAGATCCTGACCTGAGCTGAAGTTGGATGCTCAACCGACTGAGCCACCCAGGTGCCCCAGCCTGCTTTATAGTTTAGAAAACTGAAAGACAAAGTAACTTGCTTAAGACAATAGCACGTGAGGAAAAAAGAGTAAGAATTAAGCCCAGGATAAACTGCATCAGCTACACATGATCTGATAACTGCAGTGGGACACTACTAAATTCTAGAAGCCAGCACCTGGAATTCTGTCATCCACAGGCTGGGGTTCCTGCCCGGGCCAGCAGGAGTGGAGTCCTGAGGGGTGGGACCAGGACAAGGTAGAATTCAACAGGCAAAAGAATATCTACATAGTAGGGCCAAAAAATAACCTGTTGAGGTAGACACGTGGTAGAACAAAGGGGCAGGGAACAAGCCAGAAACCCAGTTGCTCATAGTACTTAATTCAAAGAAAGACTGGATCATCAACAAGGGTAATTTGATGGAGCGTTCCAGAATGGTTTCCCCAAGCGCTCTTGCCGGAGGTTAGCTCATCCTCAGAGCTGGTATGAAGCAGATGCTACCTGTGGGCTTCAAGGGTGAGTGAGACAGGAGACAGAAGTAGGGAGCAAGAGGAACCAGGATGGTATTTTACTCCTAAAATAGTAGTAAAGAGAAACTCAAACTGAGTATAAATAGCTTTTCAATATTATCTTGAGATTTCGTTAGTTGTCTAGAAGTTGTCTAGAAGATGTGGAGAGGCCAACATCTAAGCAGTTTAAAGCTGCATTTCCTCTAAGGAAAATAGCATCTCCTCAAGTGCCTGGGTATGCATTTTGGAGCCCAAGGAAAGGATTAGAAGTAAGATTTTTGATTCCCCCTTTTCCAAGGGCATTGTGACAATGTGCCTAACTTGCTTGGTGAATATACTTGGAACCTAACCCTCATCCAATACATTCTTGATGGTGGATTTCTTAATGATTATATAATTATATAATCATTATAGAAGAACTAGATAAAAAAAAAAAACCCTTTGGTGATTACATTTGTATAAGAAGAACAACAGAAACACTGCAGGCTGTAGTTCTCTGCACCTGTTTGCAATTCAGAAAGAGCATTGAGGGAGCAGAGAGGGAAATTCACACTGAAATCACATCTCGGGAAAAGTTAGACAGCTTGCACACTGCAAAAATCATTAAAACCCACATGCCATGGGTGTTCAAAGCATATCCATTAAATGCCAAAACATTGTTACACCATCCTCTTACACCAAAGTGAATCATCACCTTCTTTTTTTTTTTTTTTTCTGCTGACAATATGTTCTGGGCCCTAATGAGTCATTTCTGGCATCACTCTTTGTTCCACTGAACTGCATAAAAGCATTATGAATTTTTAATAATTCTGTATTATTTCATTTCTACATTGTATGCCCAAAGATGCTTGTGAAGAATTTTACTTTATTCATTTTATTATTTTATTATTATTTATTCATTTTTATTTATTTTGAGAGAGAGAGAGAGAAAGCTGGGTAGGGGCGGCGGCGGGGAGAGAAAGAGAATCCAAAGCAGGGTTCACACCATCAGCACAGAGCCCAATGTGGGGCTCGAACTCCCAAACCATGAGATCACGACCTGGGCCCAAATCAAAAGTCAGATGCTCAACCAACTGAGCCACCCAGGCACCCCAAAGAATTTTACTTTAATGCCACAAATGGCCTTTGAATGTTTCTTATTTAATAATGATTTAAACACACAGATGGGATAGTGGGTTGCTCCTAATGTATATTTAACTGCAGACCAGGCAGAAGGATTAATGATTTATATTTATGATGCCTAAAAGAAGATGCCTTGGGACTTTAGGAAGAGAGACAATTATCTACTCCAACTAAGACATGTTTCCTGGAAGGCAGAAGTATTTGGGTGATTTACTCCATGATGCTTTTCTGAAAGAAATGCAAAACCATTTTGCCATCAGCAGTTTCTTCGAAGGCCACAGTACAGACTCAGAAACTATAACTCTGATAATGGAAATTATTTAGGTTTCTGAAAGTATGTTTGTTGAAGCCAAATATTTTAGCAGTCTTCCATATTGAGGGGCTTTATCTCTCTTTTGCTAGCTATATAAATCTAGGCTAGTCGCTTAACCTCACCGGTCCCAGTGTCCAGCCTCTGGAAGATTTTACGACAATGTTTATCTCAAGGACGTTATGAAGATCATATTAACTAAATCATTAAAAGTGGTTAATACTGTCTTAAGGTCATAGAAAGGGCTGAGTAGAGTTTTGACACTTTCAAAAGTATTCATATGATTTCATTTCTATTATGCATATTTGGAAAACATTAAGAAAATACCGCATCAGGAAATCAAGAGTCCCTGAACATCAAGACTCCTCCACATTCCAGAACTTATTTCTTCAAACTTCCCCTCCTCCTCATTTGAAGCTACATTGCAGCAAATCCAAGCTATTCATTATTTTCTGAATCTGCTGTGCTCGTGGTGACACAAACCCTTTGTCCACTCTGTCCCTTCTCCTTCTTTAGGTTACCTCTTTCTTCAAGACCTCGCTCAAGCCACCGTTTCCATTCTTGTCTCTCATTTTCCGGGATGTCACATGTCTGACTTTGCCACTTCTTTGAAATGTTTATCTATCCAAAGAAAAACAAACATTTAAAATTAACAAGGCAATGAGTTGTCTACTGAAGTAGACTGCAAGCTTCATGCAGACATCTTCTTTGTGTCTCTCGACACTAAACACAATATAAACCTCACTCTCAATGGATGTGGCATCTATTCTTTGATGACCTTGGTTATTTCACTTCTCTCACTTTTGCTTGTTTTTCCTTGGCTTGGAAGAAGCAATAACTCAAGTTTGCAAATCCATGACCTAAATAGCAATGGAATTAAATATCATACAAATTCAGTGCTTCAGTCTTATGATCATGGTTAGCACTGAAACATTGAAAACAATGTGCCATCTTGCTTCTAAGAGACACTTTTTTACTGGCTAAGAAGCAACTTGTACATTTCAAAAAGTTAACTCACAAGGTAAACTATTGATAAAACATATTTTGAGCTTGAACTATCTAGTCAATCTAAAACAGTTTCAATTTCTTTTCTCTACCAGAGAGAATGTAACATGTATAAGGAATATTTTCCTGATGGTACCATAATAGTACCTTTCATGGGGTGTACATGTTTGAACCACCATTTCTATCAAATGAGTGATGGATAACCGGTATGCTTATATGAGTTGATGGGCACAAAATAGCCTTAGAGCACTAGCCAACAGCCTTGAATTCTGGGTGCTCCTGGAAGGGTCCAAAGTACCAGAATCAGCATGCAGATTTACCCTAAATTCACTTTGTTATGGAATGATGTTTGTGCCCCGCCCCCCTTCATATGTTGAAATCTAATCCCCAGTGGAAGGTATTCAGAGGTAGGGCCTTTGGGATGTAATTAGGTTATGAGGGTAGAGCCCTCATGAATGGGATTAGTGCCCTTATAAGAAGAGTGCAGAGAACTAGCTCTCTTTCTGTCATACAAGGTTACGGTGAGAAGTGGGCAGTCTTTAAACCAGAGAGTGTCCTTACTGGACCCTGACCAGGCTGATACCCTGATCTTGGACTTGAAGTTGACAGAATTGTGAGAAATAAGTTTCTGTTGTTTATAGGCCACCCAGTTTATGGTATTTTGTTATCTCGGCCCGAGTTGAGCAAGACAGACTTCAAGTATTTGGTAACCACTCCTAAAGTTTTTATTGGTAGGATCAACCCTCCAATGTATAGAACATAATAATATCTTTGTAGATCTTCGTGGCTCTAGATCAGTTCAAATCTATACCACCCAGACTTATTCCAGAGTCTACAGAAGGATTCTGGATCTCTAGGTACAAGGTAATCTTGGGGTGGTTCACTATAACCACAGATAGGAGAAAAACTACTGACCTTTATTTAGTTGGGATCTCAGGGCACTGGTATTAGGACACAGAGCTATGGGCACCATACTCTTTTCTAGAAGAACACAGAACTCTTAATACCCGTATGTGCAAATTAAGGTAAATTCAACAAGTAATATAAATGCTAAGAAAAGTCAAAATCAAGTAGTAGGAGCTGGGGGTTTCAAGGACTTTTACAGAGAACTTAGCTTACTGATTTTCATTCTTCTTAGAAACGACCTTTTGGTTGATTTATCAACTTTATAACTTTCTGAGTATAAATTTTCTCTCTCTTCTCTTCTGTTACCGTTAACATTACTCATTACTGTTTTTTCAAGTTTATCTTAAGCCTAAGATTCTTGTTTGGCATCTTGTCTAGCTAGATGTGTCTGGCTCTCAGGGTTGCTACCAGGAAAGAGAAATTCTGAGAGTTTAAGAAGCTTAAAACCCAGTACTTAGAATTTTCATGGAAAAAATCATCACCACAGATCCTGTTGGTGTGGATACCACACATGATGGATTTTCCAGGACAGTTCCAATTTCAGGACCATTATCTTGTATCTTAAAACTTCCTCCCTCCATTTACACCTTCCCTTTTTGAGCCCTATGCTGTTAAAGCCTGATAAAGGCATTATTAAAACAATTTCAGTGGTTAACTCTGATAAAAAAATTTTTTCCTTATGACAAGATTTTCACCAGAATATACAGCATGATAAGTTTTCAGAAATGTTCATTCCAATGCCAATTCCAGTTGACATATTTAGGGTTGATTGAAAGTTAAACTGATGACAGTTATAGAATTCACCTTCTCTCTGACTTCCTAAAGCTTAGATTTCTAAACATGCCACTAATTTCCTTGAGGGAAAAAATCCCAGGAAATATAATATAGACTTGATAAAAATAAAGTTAATAAACAATCTGTTGTAGTATTTACAGCTGGAGAAATGGGGGCACCTGTGTAGCTCAGTAGGTTGAGAATCATCCCACTCTTGATTTGGGCTCAGGTCATGATCTATCTTCCTTCCTTCCTTCCTTCCTTCCTTCCTTCCTTCCTTCCTTCCTTCCCCTCTCTTCCTTCCTCTCTCCCTTTTTTGTCTCTCTTTTTTGTCTTCTTCCTTTTTTCTTTCTTTCTTTCTTTCTTTCTTTCTTTCTTTCTTTCTTTCGTGAGTAAGCTATATGTTAAGAAAGTACACTTATTGAACTAATTTTAAAATGAGATGTGAATGACAATTTACCTAGCTACATTCCCCTCAAAAATTATTTCCTCCAATAAAATATAATTTTAAATAGTAGAACTTCAGATAGAAATCTTGGGATAGAGGCCTTTAAATCATATCACTTAGTTTTCAGCTAGCATTTTTTTCCTCCAAGTTTTTAGTTAAATTCTAGTTAGTTAACATATAGTCTAATATTAGTTTCAGGAAAACAATTTTGTGATTCATCACTTAACATATGACACCCAGTGCTCATCATGACAAGTGCCCCCTAATACCCATCACCCATTTAGCCCATCCCTGCCCGCTCCCTCCAGCAACCCTCAGTTTGTTCTCTATTGTTGTTTTTTATAGTTATAAAAATCTTTAATAAAATACTAGAAGATGGAAAGTATTGAAATCACAGAATCTTCTCAATAGATATAGGAAACTTCTTTTTAAAATCCCATACCTGTTCTCTATTGTTAAGAATCTCTTATGGTTTGCCTTCCTCTCTGTTTCTATCTTATTTTAATTTTCCTTCCTTTCCCCTATGTTCATCTGTTTTGTTTCTTAAATTCCACATGAGTGAAATCATGTGTGATTTGTCTTTCTCTGACATTGGTTCCATCCATGTTGTTGCAAATGGCAAGATTTCATTCTTTTGATCGCCTAGTAATATTCCTTTGCATATATGTACCACGTCTTCTTTGGCCATCAGTCGATGAACATTTGGGCTCTCCCAGCTAACATTTAAAATTAATCTCAAGAGCTTGAAGTCAGGTTGTAATCCTCAGCAAGTGGCATCATCATCTCTCCCTTGGTGTCAATCCTTGTCATAGTCTTTCTCAGATGCAAAATAGTGCAGAATGGACCGATCTATATAATAGCTGGCCAGAGGGAAAGAAAGATGACTTGGAACTTTGGTTTCCATCTTTTTCAGCCATAATATTTGGGAACACGTATGTTGTATTGGTTAAGATACTTTCTGCTGTAACTAAACAGAAAATCCTGACTAACAAAGCATAAGTGATAAATGGATTATTTCATACAATTGTTAGCACAAAACTAAGGTGCTAATAACAAGGATTCTTCATTGCAAATATGTATCAGCCAAGATTTTGAGCACTGTACATATATTGACTTTGTAATTCCTGGTAGTAACCCTTAAGGTATGTACTATAGTTTTCTCCATTTTATAAATGAGGAGAGTGAGTCACTGGCTTGTTCAGGCTCTGGGGCTGGTTAGTTCTGTGGCCTGGTGATGCCATCGAGGACCAGATTGTTTCTTTCTCTAGGGTCTGGTCACTTTAAGATATCAGTTCTTTCCCTTATACTGACTAACTTAGTGATCTCAAAATGATTCAAGTAGTTCAAAGCATCACGTGCAGACAAAACAGTTATCAATAGTGAAGTGAAGGCCTTTCACTACCCTGTGTCTCTTGTTTGAGTGGTGAAGAGATTCTTATTGGCCAGGATTTGATCACATATTTAGACTTACCTTTGGCAAGGGGATACAGTTACCATGAGTTGCTTAGACCAATTGTTTGGAAGGCGTGGATGTTGGGAGATCAATTACCATAACAATCACGTACATCTTCTATAATGAGCTCTCAGGGTAACCTAAAAATTTGGGGAGATTGCTATGGGAAAAGCAAACAAAACAAAACAAAACAAAACAAACAAACAAACGAACAAGAAACTGACCTTAAATCCAGGATCTAGAGAGACTTCCAGTCTATTTTCAGCAAATTGTGATTGGATTTTACCTTGGGGCTCTTAATACTCTCTGTTTGGCAAAACAACCTCAGTATAGGCATTCATTTGAACTACCTATCATTTGTGTAATTGCCATAGAACACAAGAATTGTGTGTATCATTAAAACTTAGGTCACGTTGTATTGAGATCAAGTATATCTTGCAGGTGCTAATTTAGGCTGATTCTTCACAGTCTGGTGCTTACATAACTTAGCATCTTCTGTAACAAAGTAATTTGTAGGTATCGTGATAAAGATTCTTCATTTTGCTTTACATGACTTAGTGACTCCTTTGAAATGTTAGTGTGTGTGATCCATAAAGGTGAATAAAGATGTAAGTTATGCCAAATCCAACCTGTAGAAATTTTTACAACACAATTCAAACTCTGAAAAGTCTGAATTTTTGTTAATACTCGTTTTTTCCCCCTGAATGGATCTAAAAGTTCTTTGGGTTAGAACGTTAGTAGAAAAGAAAAATGGGCTGACAGCAGCTGGGTTTAAACTGCCTTTAAATTAAACCACTTACTACATTTGAAACCTCATGGGAAAAATTTATAGAACTCTTTTGGAAGTTCCACAAAGAGAAGTCTAGGAAGGTAGTGTGTCTATAAAACAGTAAAGCACACAACTTGTCCCCTGCAGGAACTGCAATTCAATGGGAACCTCGCACTTTAATTTTCCCAAGATTCTGACAATAGTTTATTATTCCTGTAAGCCTTTCCTTTCTCACAGTTTCTGTCCCTCCAAGCAAATACATTTTTTAGTAGGTTCCCACTGTCCTCTCCTCAAGTTCTGAAAAGTTCCTGCATTTCTAAGATTTCATGGAGGGTTATAATCAACAGGGAGAGAACTTGGCCAATTTAAGAGAAACTTAGATTTATGAAAACAGCCGGTCACAAGTTCAGAAGGAGGGCTGGATAAGCCAGCTTTGGAGAGAAGCAGAGAAGCATGAACTTCTGCCCAGAGGGCTTCTATTAGGTGGATTCTGCTCCTGTGACTTCTGGTCCCATATTGAAGTGTTCACAGAATAGTGAGTCTTCCAAAACTGAAAATGTTTAAGACACAAATGGCTGCCTGGAGGGTTGGAGAGGAAAGTCCTGTCCTTTGTCTTCTGATATATTTTTTAATCCTTGGCTTTTATGACTTAGTTTTTAAAGCAGGCATTTATAAATCGCCTACCCAGGCATCCTTTCTGCCTCTCCGTTGAATGCTTTCCATTTGTTCTTCCAGTTCCACTCCTTACTCCTTTGTACCATACTTTGTGTGCCTAGGGAGGCTAAATATGACAGGCTTTATCGATGCCCACCCTTCCCTCTGTCTTCTGGCAGAAACTGGACTACAGGAGATAAGAGGTAAGGAAAACTATGAAGTCAGGGTGTTCATTTCTTTGGCTCGCTCTCAAATGTGTTTTTATGGATTGGCAGAGTTCCTTTTCCAAAAGCTGAAGATCCAAATGAGCTCTCCCTCTATAGCAGTATCTAATCTCTCCAGATTTTTGCAACTATAACCTCCCTTGTTTGCTCAGCTCTAGGGATGTTTCCAGTCTTCTGCTGTTGCTTTAGTATCTCTTGTTTTCCTCACCCCTGCCCCAAATGTCATAAATATTACCCTTGTTAAACTCTCCTTAATTACGCATTTGGGTCTGACATCAAACTCGCTGGAGTGCTCGCTGATATATCTCCCATATTAAGTGTACAGTTAGTTACCTTTGGGGAATAGTCTCTCCACTACGGTGTAGGACCCTATTAGTTTTGTGCATAGCTCTAGGGGTGGGCTCTAATAGACATAGGTCAGTAAACATAATCACATCTCCCCTGTCTAGTGATTGCTACAAGGATGGGCAGTGACTCAGCCTAAACAAATTAGCTCAGGTTTTTCTATGACCACATATTGGCTCAGTTTGGGGCAATGAGAAGGATACTCAGGACTTTTGTAGGATGTTTTGGGAGGCAAGCTTTTTCTCTCCCTGGATGTGAACAAAAAAGAATAGAGTCTTTTTTTAAGTTTATTCATTTATTTGGGGGAGGGAGGGGCAGAGAGAGAGGGAGAGAGCTGTCAGCGCGGAGCCTGACGTGGAGCTCAAATCCATAAAACATGATGAGATTATGACCTGAGCCGAAACCAAGAGTCAGACACATAATTAACCGAGCTACCCGGGTGTCCCAAGAATACAGTCTTGTTTACTGCTAACACCTGTAACACAAACATAAGGCAAGCAAAACCAAAAGTGAATCTAATCTATGGAAGAAGGAAGAGCCCATTGGGTTTCAGAGAAACATAGATGAATCCCTGAACAAGCCATGTCTGACTTGCACTGTCTCTGAACTTTTCAGTGCTGTGAACCAATAAACGTCCAACCCCCCTTTTAAATAAGGCTTTTATTGGAGTGTAACAAACATTTACAAAAGTGCAAAAATCATGGTTACACCCCTGATGAATTGTCACAAAGCCAGCATACTCGTGTAACCGTAACCCTGATCAAAAAACAGAACATTTCAGAACCCCAAATGCATCTCTCATTTCTTCTCATTCATAAAGCTAGCCATCACCAAGGATCAGTGATGCTTTTTTGGCACTTTATTGAAAGATAATTATACAGAATGCACTTTTCTGTGTCTGGCTCCCTTGCTCAATTTTGCTTGTAAGATAAATCCCGGTTGTCAGGAATAATCGAAGCCCATTCATTTTTCATTGTTGTATACTCTTCTAATATAAACCACAACTTGTCAATCTATTATAGATAGACAGTGGGTTGGTTTCAATTTTACATATAATTTTACCCCATTTTTTACACTATTACAAATAGTGCCATTGTGGATATCCTTGTGCATATCTTTTTTATTGAGATATGATTGACATATAACATCATATAAGCTTAAGACATATAACATGTTGGTTTGATATATTCCTATATTGCACTGTGATTACTACAATAACATTACTGAACACACTGATCATGTCAAATATTTATTGTTTCTGTGTTGAGAACAGTTAAAATTTAGTCTCTTAGCAACGTTGAAGTTTATAATATGGTATTGTTGACTATAACCGCTCTTCTGTGCATTAGAGCTTCATTGCACATGTCTTTAGATGAACACACGTGCATAAACTTATTTTCAGTGTACCCATAATATTGAAATTGCTGACTCATAGTATGTGAATGTATTCTGCTTTCAGTTTGCCAATGTGGTTATACCTAATTATAATCCCACAGCGGTATATGCAAATTTTGGTGTGTGTAATGGCATCTCTTCATGGTTTTAAACATTTCCCCATTGCCTAAGTTGAGCCTTTTAGAAATAGTTTGTTGGCCTTCTTGAGAGCCTGTTTTGTAAGTCTGTGGCCTTTGAAAAATTAGGCGTTGGCCTGTTTCTTTTTGATTGATTGGTTGCGTATGTGTGTGTGTTTGAACAACAGCACTCTGTCTTGCTTGGGAATTTGAATTTGACCTTCAGTTCACTTTCTAGCTCTGTTCATCTGGAACCTGTTAAAGGTACAGGATGTCAATTGTGTTGCTTTGGGTCACATAATGACTAAAACTGGAAGAAGTACAAACCCTCCTGCTTCCTGATTTTGGTAACTCTTGTAACTGGGCGTGTCTTTTGCTGAAGACCTAAAAGCCATGCCTTTGGTTTTGGTACAAGAAATTTCAGTTTGAAGCAGGTAAGCCAGGGTGGAACCTGCACCCTCTTTTCTGGATTTAAGAGTCTCTTATGGTTTGCCTCCCTCTCTGTTTTTACCTTATTTTTCCTTCCCTTCCCCTATGTTCATCTGTTGTGTTTCTTTTTTTTTTTTTAATTGTTTTAATGTTTATTTATTTTTGAGAGTAAGACAGACAGAATGTGAGTGGGGGAGGGGAAGAGAGAGAGGGAGACACAGAAACAAAGCAGGCTCCAGGCTCCAGGCTCCGAGCTATCAGCACAGAGCCCGATGCGGGGCTTGAACTCACAGACGGCGAGATCATGACCCGAGCCAAAGTCGGACGCTTAACCGACCAACCCACCCAGGTGCCCCTTTCTATTGTGTTTCTTAAATTCCACATATGAGTGAAATCGTGATATTTGTCTTTCTCTGACTTATTTCACTCAGGATAATACTGTCTAGTTTCATCCAGTCTTATTTCATCTTTAAAAGTTTGGGAAGATTTATTCATGAAGCCATTTGGGTCTGCATTTTATTTATGGGAAGGCTTTTAATTACCAGTTCAATTTCTTTGGTAGATAAAAAGTGTTCAGATTTTCTGTTTCTTTTGTTGTTTTGGTAAGTAACATCTTTCAAAGGCTTCATCAGTTTTATCTGCCTTGTCAAATGAGTTGATGTATAGTTCTTTATAAATTAATTCATTATCTTTTAACGTCTATAGGAGTTGTGATGGTCTCCTCTTTTTTATTCCTCATACGAATCGTTTGTATTTTCTCTATTTGTCCCTGGATAAGTCTTACTAGGAATGATCAATTTCATAAATCTTTTTAAAGAACCTATTTTTACTTCGTTGATTTCTCTATTGTGCATTTGCTTACTATTTCCTTGGTTCCTACTTTTATTATTCATTGCATCCTTCTATCTCGTTGGGGTTGATTTGCTTTTCTTGTCCTGCCTTCCCAAGATAGAGGCTTAGATTAATGCTTTCCTTCACATCTTTTATCAAGACATTTTTATTTGTTTTTTTTTGTTGTTGTTGTTGTTGTTGTCACTTGTAACACAAGGCATCCTAAGTGATAGTCTCTATTTACGTAGCACAGTGCTTCTCAATTTTCAGTGTGCATGGAATTCATGTGGGGATCTTATTAAGATGCAGATACGACTCAGTAGGTTTTGTGTGGGGCCTGAGATTCTGCTTTTCTAACACGTTTTTAGGTAAGACCAGTGATGCTGATTTGAGGGCTCCACTTTGAAAATCAAGGATCTGATAATAGTGGAAAAATTTGCCAGCGGAAAAAAAGCACAGTTGTTTGTATCAGAAGATAAAGTAACTATACATTGTAGGAATCATCTTTTGATTTGTATTTTTCATGATATATTTTGTAGCTTTGAAAACGATTTGGTTTTTTAAGCTAGAATTTTAATGTATTAATTTAACTTTGACATTCAAAACATAATGTGAAAACTCACTGGATTTGGATTTCATACCTGTGTTCTAGTTGACCAGGACCCCTAGAGCCCAATTTACTCTCTTATCAAGTTCACTTAAGAAGATTGAAGAGGAACCCCCAGGGCCCATGTATTGTGTCAACTGATAAGAATAAAATGTTGGATAGAAATTTGTAGCAGCTATTTTATTTTTCTTAAATTGTGGTAAAAACACTTAACATGAGATCTACACTCTTTTTTTTTTTTAAAGGATTAGTTTTTTTTTTTTTAATTTTTTTTTCAATGTTTATTTATTTTTGGGACAGAGAGAGACAGAGCATGAACGGGGGAAGGTCAGAGAGAGAGGGAGACACAGAATCGGAAACAGGTTCCAGGCTCTGAGCCATCAGCCCAGAGCCTGACGTGGGGCTCGAACTCACGGACTGCGAGATCATGACCTGGCTGAAGTCGGACGCTTAACCGACTGCGCCACCCAGGCACCCCAGATCTACACTCTTAAATTTTTAAGTGGATAATACAATATTGCTAACTATAGGCCTGATGTTGTACAGTTCTTTTCCTTTCCTTTCCTTTCCTTTCCTTTCCTTTCCTTTCCTTTCCTTTCCTTCCCTTCCCTTCCCTTCCCTTCCCTTCCCTTCCCTTCCCTTCCCTTCCGTTTCTTTTCTTTTCTTTTCTTTTCTTTTCTTTTCTTTTCTTTTCTTTTCTTTTCTTTTCTTTTCTTTTCTTTTCTTTTCCTTTCCTTTCCTTTCCTTTCCTTTCCTTTCCTTTCCTTTCCTTTCCTTTTCTTTTCTTTTCTTTTCTTTCTTGCAAGAATCCTAAGCAGACTCCACACCTGGCATGGAGCCCGATGCAAGTCTTGATCTCATGACTCAGCAGGCAGTTAGGAACATGAGAGCTGGTGTTTTTTGCAATGTTATAACCATATGGGCAAACCAAAATCTAAAAGCATTCAGCAAAGGAAGCTGGCCTGTATAAAAGCATCATTCTTGAGATGATCTGTGTATACACAGAAGCCACCCCCATTTTGTTGAAGTGTTAAAGTATGTGAGCAACACATTCTCTTCATTCTTTAAATCAGTTTAAGGTGGGTGTTCTACCCATTGCATTTTAGTCATAAATGAAAACAATTGTTACAGTAGGTAAACTACAAGAGAAAGGAATGTGGCTAACTCTACATTATCAAATTTGTGTACTTGACCATTGAATAGATTAGATGAGAAAGCTCAAGGGCATTTGAATAATAGAACATTTACCAGGGCGAATTATGGGTGCCCTGGACTGACAGGAAGGAAACAGCTAGAAAATACCAAACTAAGTAGTAACTGAGCTCTGTAACACAAAATGGACTCAGGAAAGAGATATGGAAAGCCAATGACAACGAAGGGAGGTGCATCTGGAACAGCAGTAGCAGAATTCACATCTCAGCAGGAGCTATATCAGCCAACATGTTCAGCCAATGTGTTTGTAAATTGGGAAGCTGTGAACCTTCAAGACACTGAATTTTCCTATTACAAAATACGTAATAATTACCACTTTAAACACTATTTCTCGTTGCAAAGAGAAGCTTGCCTGATGTGGAGTTGGTACCAACTTACTGGGGCATTCTAGATGAAGATTTTCTAAGGATATTGGGTGGAGCCATGGTCCTGTGGAATTTTGTAAAATAATCCAAGCCCTTCATGGCGAAGACCTTTTTAAGGGGTTATAGTGTGTGTGTGTGTGTGTGTGGTTTTTTTTTTTTTTTTCACAATACGATGTAGCTTCCTTTGGTCCTGGGTAAGAATTGTGGTGTTGTAGGAGACCCATGAGAGAGTTTCCTCATGGGGCCGAGAATCCTCTATTGCTGCCATGAAAATATTCTTTCTCTTTTCATGATGTACTAGAGATTGTGAGTACAAAACACTTTTGTAAGAGTAAGTTTCACAGGCATCTAGCTATTTCTTCCTGGACAATAAACATGTTATCTGAAACAATGGAAAAGAATATTGTTGGCAAATATGTTAGGGATCTAGCCCTTATTTAGAAAGGACCATTTTTGCTCTTTATGTTTCTATAAAAACAAGCAAACATGAGAGGAGAAACATGTCCCAGAGGGATTCTAATAACTTCCCTAAGGAGAGGAAAAAACAATGAAAAGGCTGGTAGCCACCCATAGCGGCAGAGACCCTTCTATAGGTACAGAGAACCTCTCGCTGAGCCTCCCCCTGTCTCTGAAGGAGCACTGCCGGTTTGGGAGCCTAGAATGATTTGGTGACGACAGAATGTGATCTTTAGGCCAAGGACCGTGCTGGTAATTGGCACCACACTTGAAAAGAAACACGATCGACCGATTTTGGGCTCCCCTCCCTCTTTTGCTGCTCTAATTCATCCCCCTTGTGAATAGAATAATCAATTTAACATCTGGCATTCCATATTTTCTCTGTTGTTAAGGTTAAGCAAATCCAGATAGTCTTGATTCATAAAGTTCCCCAAAGTTCTCATTAGACTTAACACACGGTGCTGCTGCCTGCCAAGTGATGTGCCATTCTGTTCATTTTCGGACCACTCATTACCATTTATTTGTGACTTGCTTGAAAAAATGGTAGACTTTTATGGAAGAGTCTTTTTTTCAGTGTTTCTGGCTCATGGATCGTTCTTCCTATTAATGAGCTACTTTTTCTAAAATCAAAGCTACTTGGTTTATAACTGAGGGTTTTCTAGACCTACAATACCAATGGACAACCTTTACTGATCAGATTTCTGGGAAACCTACCTTGGCAACTCATTTACTCTTCTTTTGAAGGTAATGACAGTGAAGTTCAGTATACCATAATTAACAGAGTAAGTACAACAGTTAACAAACCCATTTTAGGAAATTCCTGGCTTAAATAAATTCATCTCAGTTGGCCTATTTTCTACACTTCTGGATACCAATGTGTGTGTGTGTGTGTGTGTGTGTGTGTGTGTGTGTGTGTGTGTGTTACATTTGTCCTTTAGAATTATCTGTATATATTCTTTCATATTTTCTTTCAAAGATGAAGGCCTCTTTTTTTTAATGTTTATTTATTTTGAGAGAGAGAGAGAAAGGCAGAGAGAGGGAGAGAGAGAATCCCAAGCAGGCTTTCATCACAGAACCCAACGTGAGGCTTGATCCCATGAACCATGAGATTATGATCTGAGCAGAAATCAAGAGTCAGACGTTCAACAGACTGAGGCACCCAGGCGCCCCAGTGAAGGCCTCTTTAATATTCATTATTTAACCCTCGCATTTGCCAAGAGGACTGATCCCCTTTCTGCTGTAAAAAGTACACAGCTGTAGATGATTCCAGCATGCCTCTGACAGGTCCCGAAGCCTACTATTCCTGGTGGCAGGGCCTCCTGCTTTCCTGTTTGATATGTAGGTAAGCCATCTATGAGTGGATAGCTCCTGTTCAGTTAGAAGTGATGTTCACTCCAGCCATGGATGATAGACTATTTTGAAGGAGCCTACTGCTCTGAACAGTAAAGGGTGAGTGTGGTTAGATCTTATTAATGCCACTGTCCCCTGGTGAGCACTGAGCTTGTCATCTGCCCTCTGGGGTGTGGCAGGTGTTAGAATTTCAGTTCATCTGCTGGTGTTTGGGAAGGCACAGTTCCTAAGTAGAGTTCTTCTTGGTGTAACTAGGGAAATAATAACTCCAAAGAAAAGGCAACCATTTATGGGAAATTATGGGGAAATGATTTGAGGTATACTACTGAGAGTTTTCGGTAAATAATCAGTATTTTCAGCCTCTTAGTCTGTATTGGTTCTTTGCCTCTGCGTGTAATCTTCCTTGAAGCTAATCCATTTTGAGTGGATGATCCCTCAAAAATATATGACCCTTTCTATTCAGTCCAGCTTGCTAACAGAAGAGTCTGTACTCTGTTCCTCTGCTCCATCATCTCCCATTCTACCTCTGTGTTTACACATGAGACCCAGAGCATCTGGTATCTGCTTCGATATTTTACTGGAAATTGGCTCTTCTTTTCAAGTTTTGTTTTTCTGGCATTTCATCAAAATCTCACTCATGCTTGCAATTCCATTCTCAAATGAAATACCCTAAATTTCTAGTTGGAGAATTTTCTGAACAACTTTCAGTTCTTTCTTTCCAGGAATGATTGACCCCTCATTCTTTAAAACTCACTTCTCTCTTGGTTTTAGTTTTTCTCTTGCCTCTATGATCATGGCTTCCTGGCCTGTTCTTTGTTCCCAAACTCCTTAAATCCTACTATTAACAGAGCATCCAGTGCTGGATTGTTTTCCTCCATGTTTTCATATTTCTTCCTTCCTTCATCCGTCAATGACCTATTGAACTCTTCTTATAGGCAAGCTCCATTCTAGGTGCTATAGAAGAGACGCTGGATATGTTTTAATGGTAAGGCCAACAACATATCCTGATGGATCCAAAATGCAGTATAAGATGAAGAGAAATGAATGGCGACTTCAGAGATTTTGTTCTGATCAACTGGAAGGATTCAGTTGCCATCATCTGATGTGGGCAAAGCAGCGAGAGGAGAAATTTTGGATGGGAAAGCTAGGGTTTAAAAATAGACTTATAAGTTCAGGATTTTCCATTTGCTATGGATTTGCTAACGTGTCCCCCTAAAATTCACCTGTTGGAGCCTTAATGTTGTGGTATTTGAAGATGGGGCCTTTGGGAGGTAATTAGGTAATGAGGGTGGAGCTCCCATGACAGGATTACTGTCCTTATAAAAAGAGGAAGAGAGCTAGCCTCTTCTCTCTTTCCGCCGTGTGATGATACAACTAGACAGCAGCCATCTGACAGCAGGAAGAGGGCTCTCCCTGGGAACCAGCTGACACATTTATCTGGCACTTCCTAGCATCCAGAACTGTGACAAAGGCATGTCGCTTAAGTCTCCGAGTCAGTGCTGATTTGTTATATCAGCCTGTCCTAAGGCAGAATTTGTCTTAAAAAGCCAGTGTAGATGTTCAGCAAATAGTTGAAGAGATCTGCGTCGAAGATACACATTTAGGAATCTTCAAAATAGTGGTAGTATTTAATGCTTTGAGACTGGGTGAAACGACCAAAGGACTGAGTATAGATAGGGAAGAGAGCAGTACAAAGCACTGGGCTATGGGGGATCCAGCCATCAAGTGTTTGGAGGAGACAGGGGGAATCTGCAAAGTGACTGAAAAGATGCTTTGGGATAGGCGGAAAGCCAAGGATTTGGGTGCTCTGTGACCCAAACACAGCAAGGCAGAGATAGTAACCAACAGGTTGAAGTGTGTGTCGGTCCAAATAAAATAAGAACAAAACTGACCACTGGATTTCACAATTGGAAGCCATGTGGTCACATTAGCAAGAGCAGTGCTTGTGCCATGAGGGAGGCGAAAGCCTCACAGGAATGAGATTGGAGACAGTGGGAGGAAAGACTTGTAGGTTTAAGACATGCTGAGGGATCACTCATACACTTATCTTCCACCACTGTCTGTACACATGCTCATGACTATCAAATTTATATATATATATATATATATATATATATATATATATATATATATCCATCCCAGCCTTCTCTGTGCCTGGAGTTTAAACAGGTCTCAAAAAAGCCCACCAAACCCAAATAAACCAATCCATATCCAGGCTGGCAGTCTACCACGTTGATTTGGAACTCACTTGCCATTTTTCACAACAAGAATTATACATTCATAGTTTTCTGTCCATATCTCTTCACCGTACATACAACAAGGCGTAGGCATTCGTGTCAGGCTTTATGCGTCTGATCTTTTTTCAAAATCTCAAGATTTTCATTTAATTTTGGAGTGTCAGTGCAAAGTGACTCAAGTTTTGAGTTTCCATTCCAGAAAGATGAAGTGATGAAAACGTGGAGTAAAAACAAAGAGCCAGGCTTGTGTCCTTGAACACTTCCTTTGTAGCCATATCGTTTTTGGTGAAAATAAGACACTGATGTGGAAAAGGTAGAGAAGGGATGTCTCAGAGAGGAAGGTTAGAGGTAGGGCAGAATGAAAATGAGTAGATTTTCTTTCCAATATTGATAGTAAATAGCTAGTAGCTGCATGACTAACAGGTACAAATTATATACAGGCCACAAATTTCAACGTTTTATAAATGATCGAGAGGTAAACAAAATCACACACACACAAAATTACTCTGAAGCCTTGCTTTCTTCTTGAATGAAAGAACTCAGTAAAAATATGAATAATGCATGTTATTTTAAGAAATCTTCAGGATCTTGTGAGATTTATATGAAATCTGCACGCATTGTTTTCAACGGGGCCATTCTGAAACTCCGGTATTACACCTGAAACGCATTTTGAGTTGAGGCGGAAAACGTTTTGTGAATAAAATTTTAGAGTTAGTGGTTTTTTTTTTCCTCAAATGGAATAATGGCCAAATTTATTGGTACATTTTCATTTTTTAATCATATGCGGTAGTGGTTGGAATTTAACAGTGAAATTCTTCTCACTGTTTGAAATGTTAGGTTTAGAAATCAAACCATAATAGTTTCATTTGCAGCTGAGCCCCATATAAAACCTCACTAAATAGTTCACTGATTGAGTTGCTGAAATTTTCCGCTTGGCTCTGGATTTGTGGGGTTTCCAGGTGCCTCTCAGCAGTGAAAGCATCACTAATAATTGTAAACTATGATTATTAGTTTCGTTAACCCAGGGCCAGATTCAACAATGACTACCACAAATCAAAGCTCTTTCCCCCTCAAAGCGGCAGCATTAAATTGTGCCGGGAATCCTTTATTTGTTCAATGCAAATAGAGTGGTTGAGTGTTCCCTCTCACTAAGTACATTACAAAATAAATACATTATATTCATTAAATTTTCATGTAATATCGAATACATGCAAAAGAGTATTGGTCATGTATTTCTAAGTTGTGAAGCATAATATTAAACTGGTTATACCAGGTAAGAATTAGAACATTACTGAATCCATTCAGACAATCTATGTTTTCCTATCAACTCAACCCATTACTTCCTTGATTTTTTTGGTAAATGTTCAAAATTTCTTTATATTTAAAATAATAAGCATAGAGATTTATTTTTACTTGCTTTGCTTGTTAGAAATAAGTAAAATACTGAAAACAGGTTTGAGTGGATTCCCACCTCTCCTACTAGGGAAGTGAGGATACCCAAGTCTGTACCACCATTTAATATCTTCCAGAGTCTAGACTCTGAAAAGTTCATGAGTATAATTTGATTGATCATTACAATGAGGGATACCTATAGTGACCAGTTCTATACTAGATCATTTAAATCAGTTATCTAATTTTACATTAATATTTATCATTAACCAGGGCGCCTGGGTGGCTCAGTCGGTTAAGCGTCTGACTTCGGCTCAGGTCGTGATCTCATGGTTTGTGAGTTCAAGCCCCGCGTCGGGCTCTGTGCGGACAGCTCAGAGCCTGGAGCCTGCTTCAGATTCTGTGTCTCCCTCTCCCTCTGCCCCTCCTTCTGCCCTATTGAGAGATGCTCTGTCTCTGTCTCTCAATAATAAATAAACGTTAAAAGAATATTTATCATTAACCATATGATGAGATGATAGATATTATTATCTTCAGACTGTAGATGCTTAGGAAAGTTAAGTAACTCACCCAAAGTTCTAGAGCTGGTAAATCTGGGATTTGAATTCAGTTTTTGCTTAGTCTAAGCCCTATGCTCTTTCTACTCTCATGCACTTAGCTTAGATCAATATGTAATGAACCAATAGCTGAGCATCAAGATGTGAGCATAAATTCGTTATTTGTAGTGTTTTTAAAGGGTGTACATTTAATACCAGTGACATCAGCTTAGATAATGTTTTTGTGTGTGTGTGTGTATGTGTGTGTGTGTGTATGTTACCACTTAAATTTATGACATAAAGTTTAACGGGTATCAATCTTTGAAGAAATGGGCTAATTGGTTATCACATGTTTGGCACATTATCTTTGTAATTAGCCTTTTTCAGTGTTGAATGTGGCACTGAAATTTTAACACAATTAGCATTATTGGTGATAACAAGTTACCCTTTAAACAAGTATGCTTACATATCCAGTACATTTAAATATATCAATTTATACAAAAAAAGTCAGCCAAATTCAAGGAAATTATGAAATGTGATTTAAGAAAAGATAGTTAACCCCAAGGCTGAGATTTTATTGATAGTATTGACAGTCTGAAAAAAAAAAGTAGTAAGCATGACTAGTAAATCTTCATTCATGCATTGGCTTATTCATTTACCTTGCATTTTAAAAATAATAACAATTATAATTTTTGAGTGTCCATGTGAATTCAGTGCTAGTCTATGTAACTTTACATCCTTGATCTTAAAATTGTCTTTTATCTTTCTAAGATTTCCATCAGACAGGTATTATTACGCACCTTTAACAATGAGAAAAATAACTTCATCAAAATCTCAGAGCTGAAAAGTGGTGTAACCAGGATTCAATCCTAGAATTTCTTTATGACTTGGAAAACTACTTTTCTGTAGAAGGTTCTTGAAATTCTGTTCAGGGACCTCTGGATGGGGAGTCGGGAACTGGGTCTCAGGTTTCCGTGCTATCACTTATACATGTCACATTAAACAATGTCTCTGAGTCCACTTAGAGGGTTGGATGAGATGCTCTCTAAAATCTGTTCTCATTCAAAACTAACTTCTTTTACATGTATTCTTTCTCCGAGTATCATTGGTAATTTGGCAATTGCATTTCCATCAACTACTTTTCTGTTGTAATGTTTATGTGTGCTTTAAAAAAATTAGAACATTAAAATACATTCATTGTTGTAAATTTACATAGTACAAACACACTCAGTAAAGAACCTAAACATTTCCCTTAATAGTATCACCCAGGGCTGATGACTACTAGATTGTTCATGAGTTATGGAAAGTGCTATGTGGGAAGGAGCTATCTAAGTAGATTGGTGGTACTTTCTTTAGACAGTTGATATCTTACTAAATGTTCTGTGTATTCCTTGTAACATGAAACAGAAGTCAATATTTATTCACTTGCTATTATAACATCAAAAGCATCAAAAATGCTTTTTAGTAATTTCAAAATATTCAGTTTGGGCAGCAGAGACTTTTGAAGCAGGTGGGGGGACAGGACTATCACGAGCTTTGGACATAGAGTCTAGGTGTTAGGCTAGCTGCTAAGTGGGCAGGAGCCCTGTACCTTGTTCATGCAAGTTTAGGTGATTGCTATATAACTCTTTTTAAGTTTATTTATTTGTATTTGAGAAGGCGAACGGGAGGGAGAGAGAGAGAGACCACATACATGTGCAAGTGGGGGAGAGGCAGAGAGAGAGAGAGAGAAAGACAGAGAGAGAGAGAATCCTAAGCAGTCCCTGCCCCCTGATGTGGGGCTCAATGCGGGACTCAGACTCACAAGCCATGAGATCATGACCTGAGCTGAAATTGGGAGTCAGATGCTTAACCGACTAAGCCCCCCAGGCACCCCACTGTATAACTTTTTAAGTCAACAACAAGTCTTCAAAACCACTCATTTCACCAGTGAAAAAGTAAGTTCGAATATACCTCATACTTATCAATTGAACTTTCTGGTGAAAATTTCAATAAAGGTACTGAGGCTGATTTCACATCTGGAGTATATACTCCTTACCAGTATTTGAGTTATGCTTCAGATGTATGTTTCTTCCCAGCATAATTCAAATACTGACTAACCACCCTTAACAAAATATTTAAGGATGGGAACATGTATCACAGTATTTATAATAAAGTTTTTAAAAGTAAATTCCTACTTCCTGGCATGGAATTAGAAACTTCTGTCCACACAAAAATGTTTATAGCAGCTTTATTCATAATTGCCAAAATTTGGAAGCAACCAAGAGGTTCTTCGGTAGATAAATGGATAAATAAACTGTATTACATCCATACAATTGAATATTAATCAGCACAGAAAGAAATGAGCAATCAAACCATGAAGACATGAAGGAATCTTAAATGCATATTACCAAGTGAAAGAAGGCAATCTGAGAAGGTTACATACTGTATGATTCCAAATATATGGCATTCTGGAAAAGACAAATCTGTGGAGGCAGTACGAGGATCATTGGTTGCCAGGGGTTAAGGGAAAGGAGGGATGAATAGACAGAGCATTAGAGGATTTTTTTTTATACATAATTTATTGTCAAATTGGTTTCCATAAACACCCAGTTCTCATCCCAACAGGTGCCCTCCTCAATGCCCAGTGACGCTATTCTGTAGTAATGGTGTATTCTGTAATGTAATGGTGTATGCATTTCATTATACATTTGTCAAAATGCATAAAATATACCACACCATGAGTGGACTCTAATGTGAACTCTGGACTTTGGGTGGTGACGATATGTCCTTCTGGGAAAATCTTGGTTTTACTGGAGAAAGAGGGAGTAATATAATAGAGGCATGTTTGGAAAACAGGAAAAATGAGTAAGACTCCATCTTAGCACTTGAAGAAATGGAAGCCTACTGTGCCCTGGGTGTGTAGAGAAGTCTGGAGGGGCAGGTTCATGACTAACCCTCATCCCAACTGCCCCAAGAGGAGATACAGAAGTGGAGACAAAGGAGCCAGATTTCCTGCCAGTGGAAGAAGGTGGGGTGGTTCTCAGCGGACAAAGCAGCATTTGAGATGACACTTGAAGGGAGAGAATTGACTGGAAGGACAGCCACCACGCGGGATGGGCGTACTTAGAGCTCTCTGTTCCGTGTCTCCAGTCCCTGGGATCTTTCAAACTCACTATGTGAAAGAATGGACAGGAATAGCAGCAAAGACAAAAACACCATCTGTGTTCTGCTACAGCTTTGGGTTCTGACTGTCGGATCAGTCTGTGTTTAAGTCCTCACATGTATTTTTGCATCCAAATAGAGGAGCCATAGTCAGTCAAGCTTCCTTGCCACCTTTCAGGTGTAAACTTGAACCTCACCATTCTAATGTTTCCACGTGAATGCTGAAAGTTTCTCGGGACTTGTCAACATGTAAAACCTTTGTATTTGATTTCAGAAACACCTTTGCATGTGCTCTCTGCCTGTGAGCATTTGAAGACACTTTAAATGAAAGCAAAGGATAATTTACTGGTAATCCTCAGCCTAATGTATTTTCTCTCTCTTACTTTTAAAGCGTTCGTGAATTGGAAAGTACAGGTTCTGTACTTTATGTTACGACGTCCTCTGGGATTCAGGTAGTGCCTTCTTTCCTGCTCATCACCCATCAGCATTAGTGATTCCCTTATTTTAGGTCTTTACAGGTATTATATGGATATATTTGTGCTATAGGTTTGGTTTTTAAAGTTAAAATCCTTGATCATGAGTACTTAAACTCCAGTACAGAAAATAAGCAATAAGTAAGCAGCCAGTCCCTTCCAGGTGAAAAGTAGCAGAACTCAATACTGAGCATGTAGTTCTTTAGAGATTGGAAGCCAGATCCCTCAGTGCAGCACCACTGTTTTCTGGACATTTCAGCAGACGCTGGGTCCCTGGTTAAAGGGATAGAAAGACCTCATTCTCTGTTTTTCCTAATGATGGTTGAAAATGGTCTGGTATCAGGAAGTGTAGCTTGACATGTTCACTTAGATTTTCTAGACTACTTTAATCCCTATAACTGCTGTCTCCCTCCACCCCAGACTGAATTGCCTTTGTGGGATATCAGACTGTTTGCTTGGGCAAATTGATTAATCTCTTTGTCTTTGAGAAACAGACCTAGTTTTCTGGCTCAAGATCTCAGGGTTTTTGTTTGTTTGTTTGTTTTTTGTTTTTTAAGCTGTTTTTCTCTCAATAGGAGCTTCGTTTCTACTCTGTACAAGGAGAATGAACACGTCTTATTATTTGAAATTTCAGTTTTTTTTTTATTGACTAAGCATCTATCCTTCAATATTTACCCCCAAATGCTACAATCAAATCTCTACATTTCAGTGTTAGATAGTGTAATGTAAGAAGCCATTTGTTAGAGCATATTTAATGATTCTGTGATTTCTGTGTTACTAAAACAAGCAAAGTGTCAAATCCTTGTGAGTAACAAGAAACATTCTTATGCTTTTAATAAGAGTTTTTTTTTTCTTTATACATTCATAGTGCCTACAACCTATAATATGGATTAACATTGTACAGCCAAAAAGTAGCAAGACATTAGAAATGTACAGAGACTGGGCATTGTTTCCATTCCAAAAAAAAGTCATGAACTTAAATTTATACAACAGATAGTCTCAACCCATGCCTTACACAGAGGAGAAAAGGGTCATCAAAGCACAATGTTCCGGTTCTGTAAGAATGAAGAAGTCTCTTATGCACGTTTCTATCTGCACAGTTAGTATCTGCTAGACAAATCACAGAGGCCGCCTAGAGGATAGCAACAGATGATCTCTTTGAAGGTTTTCCTTAGTTCTTGGCTCCGGAGTGCATAAATTAGAGGGTCGATGATGGAATTACACATGATCAGTATGAGATACAGGTTAAAGTGAGACATGAAGCACACACAGTAAGGATTCTGGGGACAAGAGATGTAGAATATTAAGTGGAGGAAGAACGGGGCCCAGCAGACAACAAAGACCCCAATCAGTATGGTCAGGGTAATTGCACCCTTCATGTTGGCCCCTTGGCGGATGGTGCCAGTGCCCGGGAGGACAGCAATTCTCTTAATGTGCAGTCTGGCCATGAGGAACATGTGGACATAGAGAGAGGCCATGAGAGCCAGCATGGTGAAGAACATGGTGATGAGGCAGATGATGACAGCACTGCTGTCTGAGTAGATGATGAACAAAACGCCCGAAACCGTGCAAGCTGCCCAGATACAACTTATGATGATCCCAACCCGCCTGACCGTCATGATGTTATGGTACTGGAGAGCATAAAAGATAGTAAAGTACCTGTCCACTGCAATTGAGAGCAGGCTGCAAATCGATGCAAGCAAGGAGCTACAGATCACCGAGTCAATGACATTATCAATATTCACGGTGAAACTCTGCGCGTCCGTATCTGTACTGTTTAATAGGGTGATGACAATGGTTTCGGATCCGTTTGACACGCTCACCAACATATCAGCCACAGCCAGGCTGCAGATGAAAAAGTACATGGGCGAATGCAGGTTTTTGTTCTTGGCTATTGCCACAATCACCAGAATATTCTCCAACAAGCTGATGACACCCAGAGTCACAAACACCTCAGGGGAGACAAAAAGTTGCTCATAACACCCTCCATCAGAGTAGCCTTTTCCAAGGGACTCACTGGCATTGCTGTGCGGTCCGTAGGTGCTGCGGTTCCAGAAGTGGAGAGAAGTGTGCATTCCATGGTGATGAGTGGAGTTCATCCTGCACCCAGTGGATTCAGATCCCCTCGGAATTGATTCGATCTCTCGGGTCAGGTAGCCTCAGTGCTTTTCTCCACGCCTTTGTCTGCCCGAAAGTTCTGAGGCTGAAATTGGCATGCCTGTTGTGAGTAAATGTCACGTGCTCCAAGGCTGGAAATGGAGTTTTTACTGTCTCCCAGGAACGGCTCTGATCACCTTCATTGTAAAATCTTAGGCTTCTGAAATACTCATTCTCAGTTGAAAGAGTCTGCTCTTTGCTTTTCTGTCCTCCCTTCCACCTTAACTTTAGCCTGAGGCATTCAGTCAGGTCTTTTCAAAATAATTTTCCTAGTGGCTGCTGTGCCACTGGGAGCTGAATCCGTGTTTGCATGTTCACACCAGCTGCCTCTGAGGTATTAGTTCCCAACCTGAAGCATTGCTTTGAGTGTTAGTAGCTGCTGCTGATTTTATGGTGTGCGAAGGGAAAAAAATGTTCACAGTGGCTCCTCCTCTGCTTCCTTCTGACCAATCCAAATGCACTGGAAGTCTGTGAGACACGGGTGATAATCCGGAGATACAAATTGCAGGGCAATACCGATTCAGATGCAGAAGCTTGTAGAATTGGGAAGCAAGCAGGATGAGAGAGACTGAATTTTCCTTGTCAAGTTTTCAGGGAAAACAACTTCGTCCCTAGAGGCCATTCTTTGATATCACCAGCCAGGCACCCCAGGTTGATTACTGCTTCAAAGAGAGACCTGTGTGTGTGTGTGTGTGTGTGTGTGTGTGTGTTCCTGAAATAGATACACAGTCTTTTTGGACAAGATATTGAATTTGTTTACTCTCAATTTCTTTGATTTAAGAACCCAGGCAATAATGGTTCAATTTAAAACACCTAAGGGGCACCTGGGTGGCCCAGTCGGTTGAGCAACCGACTTCGACTCAGGTCATGATCTCACAGTCCGTGAATTCAAGCCCCGCGTCAGGCTCTGTGCTGACCGCTCAGAGCCTGGAGCCTGCCTTGGATTCTGTGTGTGTCTCTCTCTCTGCCCCTCCCCTGCTTCTGCTCTCTCTCTCTCTCTCAAAAAGTACATAAACATTAAAAAAAAAAGAACCAAAACCTGTTAAAAAAATAAAATACCTGAAACACAGGGGGAATATTTGATAATACAAATAGATTATGCTCTCAGTGGGAGAACTTAGGAAGGTAGCTGCAGTTCGTCAAAGGGTTCAAGAAGGGGTTCATTTTTTGTGAACTAATATCTGATATTTCTCTATTACAGAGTTTCTGTTGTCATAGCTGGAAAAGTTTTATTTTCACTCATGATATTTAATAACCATACAGTGTTAATATAAACTATATTTGAACTCAACAGGAAAAAGATCTATAATTAAGCAAAACTCAGTTTTTAAGCTTTAGTGAGGTCTAATTGATATAAAAATACATATTTAATGTATACATTTAAATCAGTTTGGACATATGCATATACCCATGATGCCATCATCACAATCAAGGTCCTAAACATATTCACCACTCCAAAATTTTCCTTATGTTCTTGTGTGTGTGTGTGTGTGTGTGTGTGTGTGTGTGTATTTGTTTTGTGGTAAGATCTATCCTCTTATATTTTAAAATGCATGATACCATATTATTAACTATAGGCATTGTGTTGTGCAGTAGACATCTAAAACTTACTCGTCTTGCGTAATTGAAACTGTATACCCATTGGGCGACAATTCCTTGACAGTGGTCTTGGCAATGATTTCTTGGATTAAACACCCAAACTGCAGGCGGCAAAGTCAAAAATAGATGAGTGGGCGTCTGGGTGGCTCTTTCTGTTAAGCATCTAACTCTTGTTTTTGGCTCAGGTCATGATGTCACAGTTCGTGGGTTTGAACCCCGCATTGGGCCCGAGGCTGACAGTGTGGAGCCTGCTTGGGATTCTCTCTCTCTCTCCCTCTCTCTTTGCCCCTCCCACGTCTCTCTCTCTCTCTCTCTCTCTCTCTCTCAAAATAGGCTTAGGAAAAAGGGATGAGTGGGATTACATCAAACTGAGAAGCTTCTGAAGAACAAAGAAAACCATCAACAGAATGAAAAGGCCACCTACAGAATGGGAGACAATGTTGGCAAGCCATCTATCTGATAGAAGTTAATATTCAACATATGTGAGGATCTCCTACAACTGAATCGTAATAAAAACGAAAACAAAAACCAACTAACCAACCAAAATGAGCAGCTCTATTTAAAAATGGCAAAGAGAGAATCATGCTTATAAATACAGAAAACAAACTGGTGATTGCCGGAGGGGGCGGCAAGGGGAGGGGGAGACACAGGCCTTCCAGTTATGGAATGAATAAGTCATGGGGATGAAAGGCACAGCAAGGGAACTGTAGTCAATAATTTTGTGATAGTGTTGAATGGTGACAGATGGTAGCCACACTTGTGAGCACAGCATAACATATAGAGATGCTGAATCACTGTGCTGTATATCTGAAATGAATATAACATTGTGTGTCAACTATACTCAAATGATTTAAAAAATACAGCAAAAAATAAGATAAGATAAGAATAGACAAAGTACTTGAATAGACATTTATCCAAGGAGACATACAAATGGCTACCTGATTTATGAAAAGGTGCTCAACAACTTATCAAGGAAAATGCAGGTCAAAACCACGCTGACTAATCATTTCACACTTGTTAGGATGGCTACTACCAAAAAAAAACCTCAGGAGGTAACAAATGTTGGTGAGGATGTGAAGAAATTGGAACTGGTTTTGTTGTTGTTGTTGTTGTTGTTGTTGTTTTTATAGCAGCCAACCTACCTCCATAATTCAAAGTTTTGTCAGTTAAATGCACACATACCTTAGCAACTTTGCATATTCTAATACCAGCCAAGTGCTAGTTATTAGATCTTCTGAATGTTTTGCTGAAGCTAAGTTTGAAAGATTGTGGCAAAGTCACAAATTAATTAAGCTTCAGGTTATAAAATTTTATTTAATGTTCTTCTCTTGCTGTATTTTTGGTTTTATCTCTTTATGATTCACGGCTACTGATAACAGGGGCACTAAGAAAGAATTGTTCCAGGGCTAATTTGAAGTTCTCAATCATTTAGGTAAGTGCTTGTATCTTCTTTACGCTTCGCGACTGAGACGATGCTAGGTATCGTTCCTGAGCATTGGGTTAAATTAGTACCTTCCAGCCATCCCTGGCATTCAGTGGGGCTCCATGACTGAATTCTACTTCATGCAGTGCGGATAGAAGTGATGCACATTAAGTTATCTCCCTTACGATTCTACACTCTTTTTCTCTCATTGGTAGCCAGCTGCAGAATGTCTTTGGAGTCTCCTGTTCTAGACGGCAGAACCATGTCATGGAAGGAGCCTAGAGCTCTGAAAAACTGGAGAGAGCAGAGCTCACCCCTCCACTCCCCTCCCCAACACCCTCGCCCACCAACTATAGGGAACTGTGATTTGAGCAAGCAATAGTTATCACTGTTGTTAAACTACTGAAATATTGGTGTTATCTATTACAACAGCTGTCATTAATTACCTTGATTTAAAATTTGTTATCGGAGCTATTTGTAAGCAACAAACCCAAATTGCATGAAAATCCTTTCTTTCTTTTGGTTTGGATGTATATGAATAGTGCACTGCCTACTAAGCAACAGGGAAGAAATCTTTTGAATTGCTGAAGCATCAGATAGTCAACTCTGTCTCATCTTTGTCCTGAGTCAGCTCTTGACTTTGTGCTACTTACTTCTGTTGGTGGCTTAGGCTTAACGTTCAGAGTATCTTTGATTTCTCCGTCTTTCTCAGGACTCCCTATATGCAATCGCTTGTAAAATATCTTCTGCTCTACCAGTGTGTCTGATTCCTCTTTTTCTCTTTACCAAACTCATTTCTCACTGTTCTTCACAGAAACTTGATTGAAGCCACAATCATATTCTAGATGACACTAACACTAGGGATTTTCCCATGAGTTTACACCCTCTACATGAAATGCTTTCCCCCCATTCCTGTGAATGCACAGTCAGCCTTACTTTCTAAAACTTATTGGGGCACCTGAGTGGCTCAGTTGGTTGGGCATCCGACTTCAGTTCAGGTCATGATCTTAGGTTCATGGGTTTGAGCCCCACGTCGGGCTCTGTGCTGACAGCTCAGAGCCTGGAGCCTGCTTCCGATTCTGTGTCTCCCTCTCTCTCTGCCCCTCCCCACTCATGCTCTGTCTCTCTTTCTCTCTCTCAAAAATAAATAAACATTAAAAACAATTTTTAAACTTATTTATATGTACTGTGTAATTCATACAGAATTATATAATTATAGCTAATTCATACAGAATTAGATGTATTCTACATCTAATGTAGAATATGTATACAGAATTATATAATTATAGCTAAAATTAGTGATTGAAAACACTTTCTTTTAGCTTTTTGCAAAAAAAGGATTTTATTTAGAAACATGGTCACACTGAAATCTCAGCAAGCCATATACATTTAATATCTCAAATTTAATTATTTGGTGCAGATTTATAAAACGTTGATCATATGGTTAATCATGCTGAAAGATGACATTTTGTCACCTCCAATGAGCCATGCTAATTGCCTGTCATGGTTTAGTTCTCTATGAGCCAGAAGAAATACAGTCAGCAATGTAAGACACATTAATGGTGTTTTTGAAAATTTATTGCAGATTTCCTTTTTTTAATAGACACAAAATTGAGTTAGATCAGAATAGATCTCTCTCATGAGCAAAGTTCTTGTTTTATATTTAATAACAATAAATATGAGACATTACTAAAGAGAAGTATTTATCAAACTAAGCTAGATGGATTACCATTTTTAGGTGATGTTAATGTTATTCCATTGCAAAATAAAAGGGAAGATTCCAAGGTCAAATAATTCTGGAAGATATTGCAAACTCACCGCCTTCTTCAAGTTTCAGAGTTTACATTAGCATATAAAGCTTATGAAATTTTTTATGAGAAAAAAATTTGAGGGGCACCTGGGTGGCTCATTCGGTTAAGCGTCCGACTTTCTCTCAGGTCATGATCTGACACCTCGTGGATTTGAGCCCTGCATCAGGCTCTGTGCTGTCTCTCTCACACTTTCCACTCACACTGTCTCTCTCTCTCAAAATAAATAAACATTTAAAAAAATTTGTGAAAACAGGAGTAAAAGTATTTTGATGAAAGTTATTATATTATCTTAGTGTTGTCTAATTTTGAAAGATTTGAAGACAAATTATATACTTATTTTTATTTTTTTTTTACAAATGATATATTTAAATTGCCATAGTAGGACCATGTTTGGTTTCTATTAAAGATAATAATAAACCGATTTCAACCAAAAAATGTATTACAGTCCATATATTTATAGAACCCTTACAATATACAATAAATATCATAATTTTAAAAGTAAATTTATTCTTTATTTTATAACAGGCAATAAAATGTTCATGTTAACTGTTCAGTTAATGTTTGTACACTCTATTCCCTAAAATAATAACATAGATGTGGCATATGAATTGTATATTGATTTTACTAGGACATTCTATGTAGACAGCAATTACATAATCTGGAAGACATGTAAACATCAGCCAATAGACATAAGAGATTTTTATTTATTTTTATTTATTTTCTTAAATTGTTTTATTTATTTATTTATTTTTTATTTTTTTTTTTCAACGTTTATTTATTTTTGGGACAGAGAGAGACAGAGCATGAATGGGGGAAGGGCAGAGAGAGAGGGAGACACAGAATCGGAAACAGACTCCAGGCTCTGAGCCATCAGCCCAGAGCCTGACGCGGGGCTCGAACTCACAGACCGCGAGATCGTGACCTGGCTGAAGTCCGACGCTTAACCGACCGCGCCACCCAGGCGCCCCAATTTCTTAAATTGTTTTAAATGTTTGTTTATTTTTGAGAGACAGAGAGACAGAGAGACAGAGACAGAGCACAAGTGGGGGAGGAGCAGAGAGCGAGGGAGACACAGAATCTGAAACAGGCTCCAGGCTCTGAGCCATCAGCCCAGAGCCTGACGCGGGGCTCGAACTCCCAAACCGTGAGATCATGACCTAAGCCGAAGTCACTCTCCTAACTTTCTGAGCCACCCAGGTGCCCCAAGACATATATTTTTATAAATAAGGATTCTATTTCATGTTGGATATGGTAACAAACACTTTTAAATAAGAATTTTAGAGTCAGGGGGTGCCTGGGTGGCGCAGTCGGTTAAGCGTCTGACTTCAGCTCAGGTCACGATCTCGCGGTCCGTGAGTTCGAGCCCCGCGTCGGGCTCTGGGCTGATGGCTCAGAGCCTGGAGCCTGTTTCCGATTCTGTGTCTCCCTCTCTCTCTGCCCCTCCCCCGTTCATGCTCTGTCTCTCTCTGTCCCAAAAATAAATAAACGTTGGAAAAAAAAAAAGAATTTTAGAGTCAGAATAATTTGTTCTATATGAATGTTTCCCAAACTGTATATTCCAATACATGTTACATTTATTTTTTCAGTTCTTATTAAAATTCCAATTAGTTAACATACAGTGCAATATTAGTTTCAGGTGTAAAATTCAACACTTCCACACGTCACCTGGTGCTCAGAATTCAGGTTACATTTAGCTCTGCTGTGATGCGACATAGGTATTCTAAAACTCAGAGTGCTATGCAAAATTATACAAAACAACAATAACTAGGGTTTATCGGAAAAAACGGGGTTAGATACACAACACTCATAAACTTCATCAGTGATACATTAAACAAAAAAGAAAGGAACCTACCGAAAGAGTGGAACAGTTTTACACGTATTAAATATACATAAATCTATAAGAAATATTGAGCTTTCCCTAGAAAGAGACCTGCAGTTCCCTTGAGGAAGTGAATTTCAAAAGGGTTACAGCTTGTGAGTTATTACAAAGTGGTAGAGGGATTATCTGAAATCTCACAAGAAGCTGTAATACCGCATGAGGAGGGCAGTGCTTCACGACATACGCAGCGAGCTGAGACAGCTGGTAAATGTTTGAGTGTGTGTGTTTTACGTCCCCAGTGTCTCGGTTTATCTAAGTAGTTTGCCACATTCACCTAGTGTTTCCCCTGTATAAACAGTGCAAAAACAAACTTAGAATTTGTGCTCGAAATGTTCCATGATACGGCAATTGAGTTTGGGGCAGACATGCATTTTCAAAATGAGCATTACATCTGAACTGAGTATAATAGGCACTTGAAAAATAATAGTGTGGGAAGGTAGGTTCTATGTACAAATAAGTTTAAGAAGTTACTGGATGAAGCCACATCAAATTTTTTTTCAAAACTTTTTTTTAATGTTTATTTTTGAGACACACACACACACACACACACACACACACACACACACACAGAACGTGAAGGGGGAAGGGACAGAGAGAAGGGGAAACACAGAATCCAAAGCCAGCTCCAGGCTCTGAGCTGTCAGCACAGAGCCCGACACGGGGCTCGAACTCATCAACTGTGAGATCGTGACCCGAGCCAAAGTCAGACGCTTAACTGATTTAGCCACCTAGGTGCCCCAAAATACTTTTACTCCTAATAAAATATTATTAAAATGTTATGCTTCATAAAATTGATAACCATGAAACAAATTTATCTCAAAATATTAGAAATATTTCTATTTATTTATTTATTTATTTATTTATTTATTTATTTATTTATTTTATATATATGAAATTTATTGACAAATTGGTTTCCATACAACACCCAGTGCTCATCCCAAAAGGTGCCCTCCTCAATACCCATTACCCACCCTCTCCTCCCTCCCACCCCCCATCAACCCTCAGTTTGTTCTCAGTTTTTAACAGTCTCCTATGCTTTGGCTCTCTCCCACTCTAACCTCTTTTTTTTTTTTTCCTTCCCCTCAGATACCATATGGTTTCACTCTTATGTGGATCCTGAGAAACTTAACAGAAATATTTCTTTTTAAAAAAATCACTCTCATTTGACTTATAGCAATAGCCTCTGTGTAGTTTTCCTGCCTTTATCTTACACCTATATCTAGTTTGCTTAATTTTCCTTCCTTCTATCAACCAGTATTTGACTGAGCACTTACTATATTCCAACTATAGAGGGAAAATAAGGCATGGGATCTGCCATCAGGGAACTTCAGTATAGATATCATCTAAATGGGTGGATTTAATTGTAAGCTAATAATTCCTAGATATTGTGACCAGTGGTATATTAAGTAATTAATGGAAATAATCTGTTTGGGTTGGTCTTCTTCATTGGAAGTGGTTTTTTTTGTTTTGTTTTGTTTTGTTTTGTTTTGTTTTTCTTTTATTTTTTTTAAAGTTTATTTATTTATTTTGAGAAAGAGAGAGAGAGAGAGAGCACACAAGTGGGGCAGGGGCAGAGAGAGGGAGAGAGAAATCCAAGCAGGCTCCATGCTGTAAGCGCAGAGCCCGAGGTGGGGCTCGAACTCACAAACTGAGATCATGACCTGAGCTGAGACCAAGAGTCGGATGCTTAACCGACTGAGCCACCCAGATGCCCCGGAGGTGATTTTCTTTTTAAGGCAGTTTGTTTATTTGTTTGTTTGTTTACTTATTTATATTCAAGTAAGTTAACATACAATGTAGTATTGGTTTCAGGAGTAGAACTCAATGATTCACCACCCAGTGCTCATCCCAACAAGTGCCCTCCTTAGTGCCCACCCCCCATCTACCCCTTCCCCCCAGCCACCTCCCCTCCAGCAACCCTCAGTTTGTTCTCTGTATTTAAGAGTTTCTTATGGTTTCCCCCTCTTCTCCCTCTGTTTTTATCTTATTTTTTCCTTCTCTTCTCCTGTGTTTGTCTGTTGTGTTTCTTAAATTCCATGTATGAGTGAAATCATGTGATATTTGTCTTTCTCTGACTGACTTATTTCGCTTAGCACAATACACTGTAGTTCCATCCACGTTGTTGCAAATGGCAAGATTTCATTCTTTTTGATTGCCAAGTAGTATTCCATTGTATATATAAACCACATCTTCTTTATCCATTCATCAGTATATGCACATTTGGGCTCTTTCCATAATTTGGCTATTGTTGATAGTGCTGCTATAAACATTGGGGTGCATGTGCCCCTTTGAATCAGCATTTTTGTATCCTTTGGATAAATACCTAGTAGTGCGAATGCTGGGTTGTCAGGTAGTTCTCTTTTTAATTTTTTGAGGAACCTCCATACTGTTCTCCAGAGTGGCTGCACTAGTTTGCATTCCCACCAACAGTGCAAAAGGGTTCACAACTCCAGACTTTAAACTGTATTACAACGTTGTAATCATCAAGATGGTATGGTACTGACACAAAAACAGACACTCAGATCAATGAAACAGAATAGAGAACCCAGAAATGGACCCATCAATGTGGCCAACTAATCTTTGACAGAGCAGGAAAGAGTATCCAACGGGGAAAAAAAAGGCAGTCTCTTCATTTGGAGGTGTTTTATTGAGATGAGAATTGGAGGAAAACAAGATTTAGCTGGGTGAAAGAGGTGGAGAGGGCTAGAATTCAGGGGAGATGGACTGACTTCTGCAAAATCAGGTTGTGTGAAACACTATTGCAAATTTTGAGGAATGGAAAATACTTTGGCATGGCTGGAGCACACTAAGACGAGGCACAGAAATGAGTCTGGAGATATTCGCATGGGACAGGTCGTTGGGGGCTCTTTGGCCTCTATGACAATACTTAAAAACGTTGAATGAATCCCACATTGCCTGTAGGATAGAGAGCTTCAAGACTGAAAGAGTAATATAATAAAATTTGGGAATAGCAGAGTGGAATTATGGAGGGTAAAGACGAGGAGTTGAGATAATATTAGATAACCACTAAGATGCTATTACAGAAGCCTAGGTAAGAGTCTGTGAAGATCTGAGATAAGCCAGTATCAGTTTTGGTGCAAATAGGACTACTAATCAGTTATGAATGGAATGAGGAAAATAAAGAAATATTTTTAATTAAAAATGGTTTTTAAGTTTTTTATTTTATTATTTATTTTGAGAGACAGAGAGAAAGAGAGAGAGCAGGGGAGGGGCAGAGACAGAAGGAGAGAGAGAAGCCCAAGCAGGCTTCCTGCTGTCAGCACAGAGCCTGACACAGGGCTCGAACTCATGAACCGTGAGATCCCACAACCTAAGCCAAAACCAAGAGTTGGACGCTTCACCGACTGAGGCACCCAGGTGCTCCTAAGCAAGAAATCTTTGATGCCCTCCATTTTTTGGTTTGAGTGAACAGGTGGATGTTGGTGCCATTAATCTGGTAAGTACATGGATTGGCTCTCTCCATTTCCATCTCAACCTGCTTCAAGTTCAACCTGCTTTAGTTCAGAAAGCTAAAATCTATATTGCTCAGTCCCCTTGTTGGCTGCATTCTGTGTGAGAATTAGTTTTTCCCGATTAGATACATTCGTAAACATTTTGGAAAGCACAAGTGAGACAGAAGTCACCTTCTCAGAGCCCTAGCAGGATCTGACAGAGGTGAATTTTGGCAGGAGCCAAATCAAGTGGTGCGAAATTTGAATGAAGGAGAACAGTTGAAGGTCCATAGCCATTCCAAAATTTTTATAAGCACCTATTTCCTGTATTAAGCCCCTCTGTAGTTGATACACTGGGAGTATGTCCGCTTTCTGCACTGAGTTATGATTGTTACACCTGATTAAGGAATATTGGAAAAGGAATCCTCTTATGAGGCCGGATGCATTTAGTTTTTAAAATTCTGAATTTGAAGTACTTTTGAGACATCTACATGAAGATACCTACTTAGCAGAAGAGTAATTTGGTATAGAGACACATAGTTTGGTTGCAGAAGATACAGGCGGTCCTGGAATCTGCAGGCTTCTACTAGAAAGGGGGGAAAGGAGAACTGTGAACAGAATCCTCAGAAGCCCATGTGCTTATGAGGCAAATGTAAGAAATGTAGGCAGAGGAGACTGGTTAGTCTGGGTCTTCTGGGAGGAGGATTCCACGGTAGGATTAAGATTTTACTGAGGAAATGACTGAGAGAAAAAAAATGGGGAGAGAGCTAGAAAGAGCTGTCAAATCACAATGTGAGCCTGATCTTGAGTAAGGAAAGAGGGAAGGAGGGCTGGATGGAAGCATCACAGACCTGCCATGAAGTCTGAAGAAGGTTGGTAAGACCTACTGGGGAGCCCTCGTGCTAAAGCTGGCCTTCAGAAGTGTCCCGGGTCTCCCAGTGATGGCCCTGATTTAGTACCCCTGCTGCACAGTTATTGGCAGGAAGCAGCCTGTGGAAAGCGTGATCTTGGAGCAAATGGGGCAACGGATTTCAGAGGGCAATCGCTGGGGCCCGTGGTCAGTTAGGCTCCCTATAGCTGGAGGTCTACGGGCATATTTTCACGGCTGCTATGGAGGCTGAAGAGTGGTCACAGTGGCTGAAGAGTGGCGGAAAGACGACCAGGAGAGAGTCACTGGGCTATCAGAGAATAATGGGTTTAAAGGAGATAAAGTGGCTGCAGGTGCGAATCCAACAGAGCCATCCAGTGAGATCAGAATTTGTTCTTTTTGTCTGAATCAGTGCGGTCCTTTTTGGAGTCTGTTTTGTTCACATATCTGTACTGATCAAAACATTTGACGTAAAAATACAAACAAGCGGGGCGCCTGGGTGGCGCAGTCGGTTAAGCGTCCGACTTCAACCAGGTCACAATCTCGCAGTCCGTGAATTCGAGCCCCGCATCGGGCTCTGGGCTGATGGCTCAGAGCCTGGAGCCTGTTTCCAATTCTGTGTCTCCCTCTCTCTCTGCCCCTCCCCCGTTCATGCTCTGTCTCTCTGACCCAAAAATAAATAAATGTTGAAAAAAAAATTAAAAAAAAAATACAAACAAGTAACTCTTCTCAGATCAGCAAATTCTCAGTAATTCTCATAACACTTTAAAATAAAATAATCTACTGCTAGTTAGGTCTATCGTAATAACTTTACATTTGTGTGTTTGTGTAAAAATTGTTAAGCGTACGTGTCCATTTCCTCTGTGCAAGGTTGTCATAATAATTTCAAAGGTTCCTATAAGCAGAGAGTTAACACATACGACGAGTGTCTCGCACAGAGTAAATGCTGTAAAAGCATTAGTCACATTTATTTTTACATGTTTCTAGCAAGATTTTCATGGCTCTGTGGGCTATCTGGGGATTGTAGACTCTGCAGAACCCACCATTTTTGCACACTAATTACGGTTTCAGTTTTTCAAGGTACTTTTAGTTATGAAATTTGATTTGTTATTTGTGTGGGCACTGAAAACAATTCCTCTTTGTATGCAAACACTCCATGATACTTTATGTATCATTGAACTTCTATTTTTGGCACAGCAGTAGTTGAGAGTGGCATTGCTTAATCTTTTCATGCTCAGTAACATGTAGGTTACACTTATACACCCAAGTGGGCTCATTTGCTTATACATAAATGGAGACCTGGAGGTTTGCTACACGGTAGTAATCAAAATCTGCAGATGAATCCTCTATTACAAGAAACCTGATGTGGTCTCTGTACCAATGGGTCATTTGGGAAAAATCTCATTCTTGCTCTTCAATGGATTTTCCTTACCTTAAATTGGGGTGTGGGAGGGGAATAGGAGGTTATTTAAAATCTTTTTTTGCCTTGGTGGGGAAAGCGAGTATGACTTACTTCGTTAAGCCTTCACCAATAAATATTCTAAAAACCTAATATTTATTTAGAGTTATAGTGTTCTATGCGTAGTGGATATGGTCTCAGAAAATTTCATGTAAATTTCATCTTCTCATTAAATTTTAATTGCTTCTGAATTGATTCTGAATTTTAAATGTTTTTAAATTGAAAGATGCTTGCACCTTTCCCTGCCCCAACTTTTCTATTAATAATCTGTTTAGATATTATAGGTGAGCTTCTACTTTAAGAGATATAACAAATTTGAAATCAAACTTGGAATTCCTCCATTTCTGGTTTTTTAAATTTGAATTTTCTTTTTTTTTTTTTCAACGTTTATTTATTTTTGGGACAGAGAGAGACAGAGCATGAACGGGGGAGGGGCAGAGAGAGAGGGAGACACAGAATCGGAAACAGGCTCCAGGCTCTGAGCCATCAGCCCAGAGCCTGACGCGGGGCTCGAACTCACTGACCGCGAGATCGTGACCTGGCTGAAGTCGGTCGCTTAACCAACTGCGCCACCCAGGCGCCCCTTAAATTTGAATTTTCTTAAATAGCATGCCTGGGCGTTGCTATTTTTCTGCATTTGATTACATCTGGTAAAATAGATAGTTTTGTACAATAGTATATAACCAGAATCTTGGCTTTTCCAGTGACTTGTAAGATACGATATTGCGAAACAACTAAGCTCTTTGTATATGAGTTTATGTTGTAAGATACAGAAGCAGTAATGTTACTCAAAGTGATGCTACAAGAACATGTCCATAAATGCCTGTGGAATGTTTTGTAAAGTCAAATCCTGTAAGTGGTGAGTTTTGTCATTTTGTGTAAGTGAGAGATTTTAGACTCCCTGAGATGTCCTGCAACATCTAACAAACACATCTTGGAATTTCTTTCCTGAATTATGTTTACTCAAGTTGCTTCTGCTTTTGACTAGGAAGTCTTCACTTTGTTAAAATTTCATAAGTAACTTTGAAGATATATAAAGTATCTTCTCTCCTTTGAGCTCAGCATGTGTCTATGTGTCTGTGTACCTCTTGCTAGATTCAGAAGGTGATACTGCTCACACACCCCTTAAGTCAGACTTTTGCCTGGATGGAGGGAGAAAAATAGGGGCAGAGTCTGATTTTGTAGTGAGGCACGAGATGTCAGAAATGACCATTTCCTGTGTCCTTGTGTATAAGGCAACTTAACACTGAGCCATGGCTGCTTATTGGCACCCACTTTTTTTTTTTCAGGCAGGGATTTAGTAGCAAAGAGGAAAGAATTTTACCCAAGTTACTTCAAATGAGGGGGTTTAATTGTGAGACTGTGTCAAGGATTGAATTGCTGTTATAACGACCATTGCCTCTTCAATCTGTTCCAAGGGCCTGCATAGCTTCTTTCTCTGTATTCCCCCTTTCCATCTTTCCATCTATATCTTTTTTTTTTAATTTTTTTTTCAACGTTTATTTATTTTTGGGACAGAGAGAGACAGAGCATGAACGGGGGAGGGGCAGAGAGAGAGGGAGACACAGAATCGGAAACAGGCTCCAGGCTCTGAGCCATCAGCCCAGAGCCTGACGCGGGGCTCGAACTCACGGACCGCGAGATCGTGACCTGAGCTGAAGTCGGACGCTTCACCGACTGCGCCACCCAGGCGCCCCCCATCTATATCTTTATCTATATCTATCTGTACCTATATCTGGATTTCTTTCTTTCTTTTTTTTTTAAGTAGGCTCCACTCTGGGCTTGAACTCACAACCCTGAGATCAAGACCTGAGCTGAGATCAAGAGTCAGACGCTTACCCGACTGCGCCACCCAGGAGCCCCTATATATCTGGGATTTCTAACCCTGTGCTCGTGCCTTCTGTATAACCTAACTTCAGTCTGCTTTGGATCCCGCATGGCCCTGACGCTACCTGATGCAAACATTGCACGTTCAGTGCCTGCTGCTAACTGTCAAGTTCTTTCAATGCTGCAGTTTGGATTCCTGGGAGGGCATTGGATGCCATAACGTGTCATAGGCCACACGCCAGCCAGGGTAGCCCATCTTGTGTCAGCTGCCATCCCCAGGTCCAGGGACGGGTGCAGGGGAAAGTGATACAGGGTGGGTTTCTGTGGGCATTAAGGATGGTGGCCTGCATGACCTCCTTTGAAGGGGTGGTTGCCAGTGAGGCACCGTGGATGATGCCCGGTACAGATGTCCTGGCCACAGCCTTTGCTAGGCCCTCTCTCCGTAGTTTCACAATTTGTCACAGAGCCCCAGGAAGGGAGTTTTGCCTCTCTTTGAGCTGCTGTTTTAAAATAAGGGGCTTTTTAAAGATTTTATTTAAATTCCAATTAATTAGCATACAGCATAATATTAGTTTCAGATGTGCAATATAGTGATTCAACTCTTCCATACACATCTGGTACTCATAAGTGCACTCCTTAATCCTCATCACCTATTTAACCCATCCCCCCCGCCCACCTACCTGCTGGTAACCTCCTGTTCTCTATAGTTAAGAGTGTTTCTTGGTTTGTCTTCCTCTCCTTTTCCCCCTTTTGCTTGTTTGTTTTGTTTCTTAAATTCCACATATGAGTGCAATCATATGATATTTGTTTTGACTTATTTTGCTTAGCATAACACTCTCCAGCTCCATCCACCACATTGCAAATGGCAAGACTTCATTATTTTATGGCTGAGTAATATTCCATTCCATTCCATTTTTATGGCCGAGGGGAGGGAAACAAAAGCAAAAAAATAAACTATTCGGGCTTCATTAAAATAAAAATCTTCTGTACAGCAAAGGAAACAATCAACAAAACTAAAAGGCATCCAATGGAATGGGAGAAGGTATTTGCAAATGACATATGGGACAAAGGGTTAGTATCCAAAATACGTAAAGGACTTCTAAAAGTCAACACCGCGAAAATGAATAATCCCATTAAAAAATGGACAGAAGACATGAATAGGCATTTTTCCGAAGAAGCCATAGAAATGGGGAACAGACACATGAAAAGATAGATGCTCAACATCGCCAATCATCAGGAAGATAACAAATCCAAACTATGATGCGCTATCACCTCACAACTGTCAGAGTTGCTAAAATCAACAATGCAAGAAACAACAGGTGTTGTTGAGGATGTGGAGAAAGGGGAACCTTTTGCACTGTTGGTGGGAAGGCAAACTGATGCAGCCACTCTGGAGAACAGTATGGAGCTTCCTCAACAAGTTCAAAATAGAACTGCCCTATGACCCAGCAATTACACTTCTAGCTATTTACCCAAATAATACAAAAATATTAATTCAAAGGGATACACGCAAAAAGCCTTTTATATAGATGAAGTCTTTTCTCTGCAGACTCAAGTAAGGTGTCTTTTGTTGCTGTGTTACTTGTTTGTAAAGATAGAAAATAAGCTAGTAATTATCTGGAAAGATTAACTAGGGCCCCACATATGTGGGCAGCATTGGATACTGGGAGAATATTTTAAAAACCCACTTGAAACATTTCAGATAAGGGGTAGATTTGGCTTTTTTCCATGCCCAGGATAACCACCTTAATGCTTTCTGTAAACGTTTCACCCAGTGCCCACACATCTTTCTGTTTAATATATGTAGGGCGCTGAAACTGACCTGATTACTGAAAAAATAATAATGATAACACATCTGAAGAGATTTCCAGCTTCATAGTGTCCTCAAAATTTAGTACAAACTCAGACTATAGCATCAGAAGCAGGAAAACTACAGATATACAAAAACATCATTAGAAAGATTAATTATTTATATGCATTTTATACTTATTTTGGTGAATTTTGAATAAAAATATTTGTTATTTTTTTTCAGTTAATGTTAGCCATCTTCAAAGAGAAGAACTAAAACAAAAAAATCAAAAACCAAATATAGTTAAAGGGTATTTGAATCTTTTAAAAATAGGTAAATAGAGATTCTGTGTTTTTAGAAAGAAAAATGAGACTCTGAAATTAATTAGAATGATTATTCTGTCCAGCTTACTGGAAAATATTTAGGTTGCCAATTACACTAATAATTTTCACCTAGTTGAAAGTTAAGACATAATACAATATCTCCTGGTATTTTTAGTTAGGTCTAGATAGGCCCAAATGGAGAATTTAGACAAAGATCCATAAAATTTACAGAAAAATGTAAGCCTTTTATAGAGAATCAAGGGGAAGAAATATAATCTCATCCATTACAATGATCTGTCTCTCTTTAAGCTTTACTCATTCATTCATTCACTCATTCATCCACTATCTACTATGATAGGCTAAGCATTGTGTTAATAGCTTCAGGAGAGTCTTAAGTAATTAAAATATAGTCCCTTCGTTTAAGCTTCTCTTCTACAAGCGAAGAAGAAAGTAAACAGAGACAAAAAATAATGCAGAAATGCACAGAAAGAGGTTTATACAGGATATTAAGAGAGTACTGTGTATGGATATATAGAAGGGTGTCTATAACTCCCTTAGGAAACAATACCTTCAGGAAATCTTAACCTTGAGGCAGAAATTAATCATGTGGGAAAAAAGACAAAAGAGGATTTCAGATCCAGGGGACAACTTCAGCAATGGTATAGAGTTAAGAAACCGCGTGACGTGAAGGGGACACGAGTCATATGAGGATTATTGGAATATACAATAAGATCAGGAAGGGTAAGGAAAGAGGGGAGGTAGATTAGCAGAAATCTGATAACGAAGACCTGTACGGTCTGAAGATGTTGAACCTTATTCTGTAAAGTTATAATTTAAGGTGCAGTTGTTGAATGCTAGGTACGTAAACAGAACTAGGGCATTGGTAATGGGATTGGAGATAAGAGGACACTTCATATAAATATTAAGTTAATGGAATTCAAATTAGACTTCAAGGTGGCACCCCAGCTCGCAAACTCAAGGATGATCTTGAATAGTCATTTTTATCAGGTTTTTCATTCTTCTACATCTATTAGTATAACATATTTATTTCGTATTATATATGTATTGCATTTACAGCCTTGATACCTTGAGTTTTTTCATTACATATGCATTTTGCATATTAATGTAATTGCTTGCATGTTGATTTTGATTATTAGCTAATGAACTGAGGAAAAACTAAGAAATTACTTCTCAACAATTCAATGATAGTCAACTGTGTGAAGTTTTTATACAAAAGAATGTCATTGAATTATTTCGGATTTTACCATTATGTAAGGTATTTGAATAAATGTTGGACCTTTGGATTCTAGTTAATAGAAGACAGCTTTTTCTTTTCCTAAACTGTACGTAAGAGAGGAAATACACTATTTTCTTGTCATTCTTTGCTTTCCTCTCCTCTGGTTTACTGGCAGCCCCTTTGGTACTGAACAAAAGACATCCTAACTTTTTTTTTTAGATTTGTGCTTCAAATTTAATTATTCTTTTCAAATGTGATAAATCAAAGGTTTTCCAAAGCAACTGTGTCACTCTATTTATAGATTTTCTGTCTAGTTCAATCAGTGGAATATAGTCTAACCTAAATGATTCTAACACTAGACTCAAGACCCTTTAACAAGATTAATAACATAGTGCTTAAATTAATAAGATTTAGTGCTCCGGCAATTAAATAATAGCTTTTGGCTCAGTTGACCCCCATGCTTCTCCAGTAAACAATGCTGTTCCATCTGAATTCTGTTGCTCTAGGATATGACTCTCATTTACCTTTAAAGTTTTAGAACTTTAGAATAATATTACTCTGTAACTGGGATTTGTGGCTGTTTATCTTGGAGAAGTTTCAAAACCTAAGATTATAATACTAAATGAGTTTTGCCTCTTTCAAAATAAAGGATATAGTGAAGGTTTATGTAGCCATTAATATTTTAAGCTCTGCACACTCATTGGATATTAAAGCACTGAAGGATTTTTAACAAGGACAAAAAAAATTGCATGGTTAAGGACTGAGCCATTTTTCTATCATAGCTCAATAGCACTAGCCTTCTATTTTTCTCAACATCACATTTTTACTTATGTATGTATAATTGGAAAAGACTGAATTTCCTATAAAAATTAAACGTAGTCACACACAGCACATCGATCACTTCTCAGCAGTCTAAGTAGCCTTGTTACCCTCATGATCCTGGTTTGGAATCTTTTTCTCCATGGTATAACCTTTGCCTTGTTTGGGATCTAATAATCACCGGTCTTGGATCAAGTGACTACAATTGACAAGGTGGAGCTCTATGAACATGATCGTTGACGGAATCTATCAGGATGGTAAGGTTTGACTCAGTTTCACAAATGTCACTTTGACTTCACAAGAGGGACCAAACCAGTGCTTTAAATTCACCATTGGGGGGCTACGCCATATTTCGTGATCATAGCTTGATCATTGCTGCACGATGAAATTTAACACTAATTACAAATTACTTTTTTTCCAAAATTCTATGCATTTATTTATTCATTCTGTCAGTCAAAAAAGCTCATTAAATACCTTTGTTAATTTCCTAGGGCTGCCATTGTATCAAAGTGCCAAAGACTGGGGAGCTTAAAAAACAGAAATTTATTTTCTCACAGCTCTGGGGGCGAGAAGTCTGAGATCATGGTGTAGACAGGATTGCTTTCTTCTGAGGCCTCTCTCCTTGACTTGCAGATGGCCATCATGTCCCCCTGTCTTCACATGATTTTTTCCTCTGTGTGTGTCGGTATCCAAATTTCCTCTTCTTATGAGGGTACCTGTAATATGCAATTAGGGCCTACCCTAATGACCACATTTTAACTTAATTTTCTCTTGAAAGGCCCTATGTTCAAGCACAGTCACATTCAGAGTACTGGGGATATGACTTCAACGTTTGAATTTTGGGAGGGAGGACGCAATTCAGCTTCTAACAGTACCTCCTCTGTATTTGGCATAGGACTATCTGTTAATAGCCAAATATTTACTTTTTTAAAGTCTATTTATTTATTTTGAGAGAGAGAGCATGCGAGTGTAAATGGGGGAGGAGCAGAGAGAAAGGAAGAGAGAGAGAGAGAATCTCAAGCAGGCTCTGTGCTGTCAGAATAGAGCCTGCCATGGGGCTCGATCCCATGAACCGTGTGATCATGACCTGAGCCGAAATCAAGAGGTGGATGCTCAACTGACTAAGCCTCCCAGGAGCCCCAAATATTTTCTTTTTAATTCAAAATATGTTTAGGAGGCCGGGGACTATTCTAGGTGCTGGGGATGTGGGAGAGACCAAAAACAACAGAAGCCATGTTCTAGTGGACAACACATAGAGGCTAAATGAATCAGTGATGCTCAGAATTGGTTTCATGTAAATGTAATTTGTATTAAATTCCAAAGGCATATAAATTAATATGGAAAGATTTTGTGAGAATTTGTAAGCAAATCAATGTTTGGTTCCAACATGCATAGCCATTACTGGTCTCCTGGGACCTTCTAAATTCCTCATTGTTTTTTGATAGTGTAAACGATGGCAAAGTTAGCTTTGAATCCATGTAAAATAATATCGAATATTACAAAGGATACCCTGATTTTTCTTTTGCACAATTGTAAGGTTCCAGGTATTTGACGGAACTTGAAAATTTAAGCTACAGTTTTGTTAAAATTGCATTTCGTTTATAAATGTGTATTTTGTTACTGGTGACAAGTGTGAGATATCCAATGCAAATCTGTGGTTGTCATAGAGCCAACATTTCTGCATTTTTGTTTGTTTGTTTTTTCTTTTCCTTTGGTCTTTGAATGAAAATCGTTTATATATATATTTATTTTTTTTTTCAACGTTTATTTATTTTTGGGACAGAGAGAGACAGAGCATGAACGGGGGAGGGGCAGAGAGAGAGGGAGACACAGAATCGGAAACAGGCTCCAGGCTCCGAGCCATCAGCCCAGAGCCCGACACGGGGCTCGAACCCACGGACCGCAAGATCGTGACCTGGCTGAAGTCGGACGCTTAACCGACTGCGCCACCCAGGCGCCCCTCGTTTATATATTTAACATACACTACTAATGCAATGTGTAAGTTTCAAACAAAAGCTCAGGTGTTTATGCATGTATCTATGTATTTTTTGGCATTTTAAAATTTAATTTCATGTAAGTTAACATACATTGTAGTATTGGCTTTAGGAGTAGAACTCAGTGATTCATCACTTAGATGTAACACCCAGTGCTCATTCCAACATGTGCCCTCCTTAATGCCCATCACCCATTCATCCCATCCGCACCCCCCCATCCAGTAACCCTCAGCTTATTCTCTATATTTATGAGTCTCTTATGGTTTGCCTCTCTCTGTTTTTATCTTATTTCATTTTTCCTTCTCTTCCCCTATGTTCATATGTTTTTTTTCCCTTAAATTCACATATGAGTGAAATCATGTGGTATTTGTCCTTCTCTAACTTATTTCGCTTAGTATAACATACTCTAGCTCCATCCACGTTGTTGCAAATCGCAAGATTTCCTTATTTTTGGTCGCTACGTAATACTCCATTGTGTATATCAACCACCTCTTCTTTATCCATTCATCAGTTGATGGACATTTGGGCTCTTTCCATAATTTGGCTATTGTTGATAGCACTGCTATAAATGTTGGAGTGTATATCTATATTTCTGTAACTGAATTTAATCTTTTTTGTCATCATCTCTCATATCCCCTCATTGATAAAATTGAGAAGTTTTGTATAAATAAATACAAACCAGGGATTTGTTAGTTATTTTCATTGAAGAATTCAGCCCTATTTAAGGGCTTTCTTTCCTTCTCAGGGTTCTTATTGGTCTAGTTTGGCTTTAAGTTTCCTGTGCTTGTTAAGTTGGCCCGCTGTGGTACCAGGGTGAAAAGCCCCACCCTGTTGTAAGCCTCATGTGGCCTGATGTTTATATTGACCCTGGCAGCTGGTATCCTGGTTCCATCTATTTCTGAGCAGGACTGATACTGGATGCTCAGGCCAGCAGTGACCAGGTAGACTATAGGCATCCATTATGCTCCTGGTGGCCCTCTGACATTGCACTGCTCAGTGGGCAGATCAGGCCAAGCTTTCGATGTGGACCCTCCTTGCCTTTACCGTGCAGCCTTCTGATAGATAAGTCCATAGTCATTTAGAGCTAATTAATCACTTTGCCTAAGGGACCAATTTTTGAATTCTTTCTGTCTTCATTCCAGCGATGCCATTTCTCTCCCTTATCACTGGTCGTCTGTTCATATAGCTTGGAAATGGCAGACGATGATTGGGTAAAGGGAAACTCAAACTGTTGGCCTATTAGTAAGCGTTAGAAGGGTTGGGTGGCTTCCAGTTGCCTGAAGTTTTCTTTAGAAAGTGGAATACTTGACCATTTTGTGTCCTCAGCATTTGGCCCAGGTTCCAGAGAAACAGGAAAAGTTCCACTCAGTCTTTTGTTCTTGGACATTTCTTTGTTATTGGATTTCCCTCAAGGGGCATCGTTTGACATATTACAAAATGTACCAGAATTTGTGTATTTGTATCTGCTCTGGAACAAATGTTCTATCAGTAGAAACATAATGTTGTCTTTATCAGAGTGAGAGGCTTAAGTCTTTGGAGGGATAGTTTAAGGTTTAAATCTTTGATCCTATCTCTGGTATGCAACCCAACTTAAATGAATATGTCAGTTTCCTGATCTGGCTCTTGTAAAGGCTTCAGGTATTTATTGGCAGAGGGTCAAGTGGTATGGAGATTAGAAATGATGGATTGTACAATAATTGAAAAAGAAGCATTTCCATTAATTTTGAAAGAAAATTTATTACTGAATAGATTTTAAGGAAAAGTTTCTTTCACTGATGGACGATGACTTTATCTTATTTGGTCAGAACATTATGCTGTCCTTTGGTCAGAAAAATGACATATAAGAAGTTCTCCAGGGCTTGCTTTTCAGCAACTCATTTTAAGTCTATAAAATTATAGCCTAATAACATTTACCCCAAGAATCTCATAGATCTTCATTGCTCAAAGGAATTCATATTCCCAGTGTATTATGAAGACGGCAAAAATGATTTTGCTAGGAAAGCATAGTCTAAGAATTTACTGCAAATTGAAGGTAAATATACTTTATAACCACTACAGAGATAGCTAGGGATGTTGTTTGCTTAACTCTCCGATGAAAGCACTTACAAGAAAAATAAACTATATAGCTAAAAAATCTCAAGCATTCTTTTCTTGCCTTTTGATCTTATTCTGTGGAGAGGTACTGAAATTAAGGATTATCCTACCCCCAATATGCACTACAAATGTAAATGAATTAGCCAGTTAAAATGTTTGTTCACAAAAATGCCCTGGAATTGCTAACTACTTAGTAGAATGCCATAGTTGATAATGCATAGCCTATTTTTATCATTGCTTTTTAGAAAGCATCTAATTATAGTAATAGGACTTGAATCACCAATATTATTTGTTTCCCATTAAATATGTTGACCAATTCATTTATCTCTTTGGATTTCATTAGTTAAGATCATTTGAGGAGTCTGCCCTGATGAATCTCTATTGTTGCTGTTAATAAACTTGTGTTGAGCCGTGCCCCTCATTAGACCATGACAGAAATGACCACATTTGTCTCATATTGCTATCTCCATCATTATACTTATTAATTGCCAAATTAAGGAAAGAAGATAAACTGTACTTCAGCTCTGTAAAAATCAGTCTTACTATGCGCAACAACTTGTTTTTCATAATTTTAATAAGTTGAACATGCTATTGTATCTTTTACCAACATTGTATTTTTAAAAATAATAAATGCCTATAGTTTGAGCTATCAAATGAAATATTTAAGTAGGGGAAAATGGGAATAGTAAGAGAATAATCTTTTAGACAAACATCAGAGAAAGGAAATGATCTCAATGCATGTCAAGCTTTTCATTTTAACTGTGAAAATATTTGAAATTGTAAGGAGATAGAATTCAGGATACAAGCATTTCAAGTTCGTGAGTTTCTTATTTTAAATAAGCTTTATTTTTCAGAGCATGGATTTCTTTTTAAGGAAATACCATATTCTTAAGAGTGTGCCATCATCCAACACCAACAAAGGGCACTAATTAAGAATTTGTTTCACGTGGCAGTGCATTAGTTCACAGAGAAACAAATTCTCTGAATGTTCCCTCACTTGTAATTGTGTGACATCGTTTTAGGGCAAGCTGTAAGGGCAAGGAAATTTGGAATGAACAAAAAATATTACTTAGTGTCGTGGTAGAAAAAAGCATGATTTAGAGCACAGCCTTCTGCAATATCTGAATCTAATTCTGTGGGCGCTCTGAACCTTCTATTGCCTTTTTTGCGATTTTACAGCTCTGTAAGTTGCAATAAATGATAGCAATGCAAATAATTCTCATTTATAAGCATGCGAATGAATTCTGTCAGGTGGAGGTTCAGTATACTTCCCCGGTGGGGAGTCCATTTACAAATTCACTATAGTACTCTTGTCTGTGCGTGTGTCTGTGTTTGGATCCTCTGTGGAGCTCCACGATTTTAACATCTGCCTGATTCCCTTATTAATAATGAGTTTATAAGGTCTCATTTTTTTTTGGATTTTATGTTTTATATTAGCACGAAAGTCATGCTTTTGTCTTTATTTGAAAATTTCCTTTTGACACAAAATACAAAAACAATTCAGTGCAAGTCATATTGACAGGTGCTTAGTAACTCCTTGTCTCACACCCCCTTTTGGAATTTATGTTATAGAAAATTTTTAAAAATGGAATTGAACATTTATTCAGTGTGATTGGTGATTGTATGTACTTCCATAGTCATCTGGATAGCTAATGAACACTGAGATGTCAGTTATAGATTAAAAAAAATTTTTAATGCTTATTTATTTTTGAGAGAGACAAAGACAGAATGAGACTGGGTTAGGGGCAGAGAGAGAGGGAGACACAGAATCTGAAGCAGGCTCCACTCTCCAAACTGTCATCACAGAGCCTGATGCAGGGCTCGAACCCATAAACTGTGAGATCATGACCCAACCTGAAGTCAAACACTTAACTGACTGAGCCACCCAGGCACCCCAGTTATGAGATATTTTTTAAAGATAGCTTGGGCTATTGAAAAGTACTTTCTTACATCAAGCTAAAATCTACATGCAATTTCTAACTGTTGGTTCTAGTTTTCTTTCTTTTTTTTTAATGCTTATTTATTTTTGAGAGAGAGAGAGAGAGAGAGAGTGTGAGCGAGGGAGGGGCAGAGAGAGAGGGAGAGAGATGAAGACAGAGAATCCGAAGCAGGCTCCAGGCTCCGAGCTGTCAGCACGGAGCCCAACGTGGGGCCCGAACCCATGAACCGTGAGATCATGACCCCAGCCGAAGTTGGACACTTAACCACCGAGTCACCCAGGTTCCCCTCTAGTTTTATTTCTTATGCGGTGCAGAATGCATATAATCTCATTGCCACATAATTATGCTTCCAATATAGAAAATAGTTATATTAACTGTTTCGTCTTTGTTCTCTCCTCCCAGGGGAAGATCTCCTGAGTTCTTTGGCCTTTCCTAATCTGAGAGGGATTAGATCCCTTAATTTAGACGCTCTGATATGGCGCTGCTTTACAATAGACCCTGTAATTCCGTGGGTAGACACTGAAGATTGCATTAGCAATTTCGTCAGCACCATCACTGTTTCTGCCTATAGAGATCAACCCGTAATATGTGCTGCTGCTGCCCTTATTTTCTGTACACGACATTTGAAAATTCACCATATTAAATTTAGCCCATTGTTTTAAACTCTTAAGACTATTTTAGGCCATTGCTCTTTCTTTTGTTGTAATGACTCATTCTTTGAACATTTTTTATGTCTGCCACTGCCATGTGGATAACAAAGATAACAGGTGATTTCTCTTTTTTGAAGTCTAATGAGGGAGGCAGACATTTAAAAGCAACTTCTTAGACGCCAGGTTCTTAAGCGCTCAGAAGAGCCTCGCCACGTGAGCGGAGGAGTGGCATTATTCCGCTTTTGGGGTGACAAAGATGACTCTTTGGTTTCCCTACAAGCTTTCTGCAGATTAAAATTCTTCATGTACAAGTTTCAGAGTAAATATATTTTTGAGGCACCAGCCAGGGCACATTTTGGGGCCTTCAAGTTTAGACTTGAATGAAACTAAGAAAAATGGCTTTAATTTCCTGAAAATATTAATATTTCAATAATCAGCTAAAGAAAACAAAGGAGAGAGTTGCTGCAATGAAATGTAGCTTCATGAGCTCTCTATGTATCAATTTATCTGAATCCTCAAGATATGTTAATATGATTTGGCTTTTATTTATTTATTTTCTTTAATTTTTATTTTTAATGTTTTTTTTATTTGTTTCTGAGACAGAGAGAGACAGAGCGTGACTGGGGGAGGGGCAGAGAGAGAGGGAGACACAGAATCCGAAGCAGGCTCCAGGCTCTGAGCTGACAACACAGAGCCCTCTGTGGGGCTCGAAATCACAAACCCCGAGATCGTGACCTGAGCCAAAGTCGGACGCTCAACCGACTGAGCCACCCAAGTGCCCCATGATTTGGCTTTTAAATACTGGAATTCTTCTAGCTCCTTTTACTTCATTTGCCCCTTTGTAGGCCACTATTAAAATATCCAACTTCAGGCAAATGGATTAGATGACTTGAACAGAACTCACTTGGTATGGACCCAACTCTACTTTTCCCTATAACAGCCCAGGGCATGATGCTCGGAAGTGCTGTGTGGTGGTAAAGCTGTGCAGCTTATATTTATGCTCTTTTTCTAACTTAAGAAAAAAAGGAGTTGAAAATATACGTGGTACTTCATTGTCCTTTAATCTAATCTAATATATTCCAAGTTTATTCATGCCACTTGGCTTTGAGCATGTTTCTTTTTAAATTTTTTTGTAATGTTTATTTATTTTTGAGGAAGAGAGAGAGACAGAGTGTGAGTGGGGGAGAGGCAGAGAGAGAGGGAGACCCAGAATCTGAAACGGGCTCCAGGCTCTGAGCTGTCAGCGCAGAGCCTGACGTGGGGCTCGAACCCAGGGACCTCGAGATCATGACCTGAGCCGATGTCAGTTACCCAACTGACTGAGCCACCCAGGCATCCCGAGCATGTTTATTTTTTTTAACCAATTTTCCATGTATTGTAATTATTTTCTTGCAATTCATGCTATTTTTCTTTGTATTCTTACATTTTACATTGTGTATTTTGGTGTTGGTATCATTTTCCCAAGATTTCATTTTTCTTCCTAAAGTACCGTGAAAGCACTTAAAGACTTGCTAAATATTTTCCTAGCTCATGTGCCTTAGTCAGCTCAAGGGGCCACAACAAAATACAGCAGACTAGATGGCTTAAACGACCAAAATTTATTTTCCCCCCGTTCTGGAGACTGGAAGTCTGAGATCAGGGTGTCAGCATGGTGGGGTTCTGTTGGCAGCTCCCTCCTGTGCCTCCATATGCTTATCTTCTCGTCGTGTCTTCACATGGCCTTTCCATGGTGTATGAGCATGGAGACAGATTTCTCTTTTCCTTTTCTTATGATCTGCCAATCCTGTCAGATTTAGACTCCACCCTTATGACTTTATCTAACTTTAATGAGTTCTTGAAAGCTCTGTTTCCAAATATAGTCACATTGGGGGTGAGGGTTTCAACATATGAATTCGGGGAGGGGGGACCACCTGTCAGTCTGTGACACTCATGGCATCACAGGCTGAGAGTAGGCACGCATTTGCTCATACCGTGCTCAGCTCAACTTAAGAGTTTTACATCAGGATTTTCAATGGCTCTTAATGATTTTCTAGGAAACAATAAACAATAGTTATATCTGCTCCTGGCTACTGTAGCCTGGTCCAGCGAAGCAGAAGAGCGTATGTAGAATGAAGGGGATTCCGTCAGAATCCTAGCCTTGGCGCTTGAGAGCTATGTGACCTCAGCTAAAGTGAAACATTAGATGAGTCAATATTAAGCCCGGGGATTTGAGCAATACATAGTAAATATTCTACAGGCATTAGCATCGAATATCATTGCTATTATACTCATCAATTTCCGTAGGCCAACTTTCCCCGTTTCTTTGCCATTTCTCATTTGATGTGAATAAGGCCCCCCTCAGTGTTCTGCTCACTCATTTTTGGAGACTTTGTAGTTTGCCTGTGTCACTTTTAGGATATGCTGTCCCAGAGCCGAACAAGCAACAGTATATTTCCTAATACAGCTAAAAGTTCAGAATTGTCCAACCAGATCAAACAGTAGATCAAAGCACTAGATCAAAACAGTCATAATCGTCCATAGGGGGAAATTATCTATGTGATTTTTCCTGGCTTCATTTAATTTTCCTAAGAGACTTATCACCGAAATGAAATAGAAAGGATAGTTTTGAAATACTGACTTGCGGGACAAAATATTACACTCATCTTGTATATTTAAATTTTTAAACTTGCGATATTATTTAGGTGTAAGCTTTAAAGAAATTTCATTTAATTGATAAAAGTGTTCATTAAACAATAACTTATGTTCTGGGCTTAGTAATAAGTCACTCTATGAGAGCAGGGGTGTATTATTTCTGTGACGTCATTGGAATGTAAGCTCCATAAGAACAGTGATTTCTCTGCATTTTTAACTGCTATGTTTTCACCACTTGGCATAGTCCTTGGAATGTACTATAACTTCAACAACTAATTACTGAATGAGTGAATGGCCAGTAGCTCACTGTAACTATTGTTTATATGCCTGAGCCTATAACATGTTCTGGAGATATAAAGAGTACATAATCCCCGCCCGTGGGGGCACAGTGCAATAGGAGAGGTCAAAAGTAAACAAGCACAATTCAAAGTAACCTTTGACATAGTACAGGTATGGACCAGGCGGCGAAGATCACAATGGGGACGGCAGGTGCCTGAAGGTGGTAGAGAAAGTCAGGAAATGATTCAAAGATGGAGTGATAGTTTCGTAGAGTGTTAAAAAACGTGTGGAATTTTACTGGTGTGCCAGGGTACAGGAGTATTTTGAATGGAACACATTTCAGTATAGAAAAGAATACATCGTAAATCTTGGAAGTGGAAAGCCAGTAGACTCTGAACAGCTTTGTGACCCGTACTAAAAACTTTGACCTCTGTCTTAGTAAGACACTGCAAGACTTGAACATCTAGAGACATTTTTAGAAAGCTCACTGTGTCTGCAGAGTAGACAATAGATTGAAATATATTCAGGGCTCCTGAAAGTGTGTCTGCTCAGAGTGTAATGGAATCGTCTGACCCCCTAGTCGGGTAGGTTTCAGTGAGGGCAGCCAGAGTAGAGGTGGAATTGAGGGGGTATTTTGCTCTCGTAGAGGGATTCAGATGCTAGAATGGACAGGATTCAACAAGGCAAGTGAAACATCAGGAGGGCTCTTGGACGATTCCGAGATTTCCGGCTCAGGTAACACCGAGTGGATGCAGGCGTCAACAACTACAAATGAAATCTAAGCCAAAGAAGGTAAACTTGGAATGGAAGTTGGATGGTAACAAGGTGCGTTTGGCTGAGTTGAAGTGCTGGTGGAAGATCCTCGATCGAAGGCTGGGGTTCAGAAGAGAGGTCAAGCTTGAATATTCAAAAAATATAGATAGGCGGTGAAGGCGCGTGTTTGGACAACAGTGTCCACGGAAAGTGGCAAGGGCTTAGAATCCAGAACAAAACCCTGTGGAAAGCCGGCACTTAATTTTTCTAAATGTGGCAAGTACGTAGGAGGATCCGTGAGAAGGCAGAGGGGTAGGAAGGGAATCCAGAGCAGATGGCATCGCGAGATATCAGATGCCAGACTGGACCAAAGGTCAGCTGCATCAGAGAAGTCAATTTAGATGAAGATAGCAACGTTTCACTTGTACTGTGCCTGTAGATGCCCCTGTGACTTCAGCAGGAAGAGCGCTGTGAAGGCGGAAGCCAACTGCAGGGGCCTGAGTGAGTGGGAACAAAGATGTAGAGGCCGAAAGACCACACCTTTAAGAAGTTCAGTTGTGACTGCAAAGACAAGGGAGAAACAGAGGTTTTGGTAAATAATCTCTGGGCCATTGCATCTAGCCTTTCAGAAAGATGAGTCCTAATTCGTGATGACTTAGTAATCTAAACAAATAATTTCCCCCTTTTGCTTTTAGTCTGAGTTGAGGAAAGTTGCCTGGGTGGCTCAGTCGGATAAGTGTCCGACTTTGGCTCAGGTCACAATTTCATAGCTCGTGGGTTCGAGCCCCGCATCGGGCTCTGTGCTGACAGCTCAGAGCCTGGAGCCTGCTTCGGATTCCGTGTCTCCCCTTCTCTCTCTCTGTCCTTGCCCCACTCATGCTCTGTCTGTCTCTCTCTCAAAAATAAATAAAAACATTAAAAAAATATTCACCAAAATATGGATCTGTAGAGATTTAAGGGAAGAAAAGCAGAGGCAAGAATGAGAAATAACAGCAATTCATGTGGAGTCTGTTTGGAAACCCAAATGGGCTTGGCCCAGAGTGTAGAAGGTCTTGAAAAAGGAGAGAGAGTCCACGGGGACAGGATGTTTGTCTATTCTGTTCGCTCAGCAATAGGCACTCAACAAGTACTTGTGGAACGAAGGAATACAGGATCTGGTGTGTTTGCGTGTGGTGAGTGAGGGCGGTAATTTTACTCTGTTAGGAGTATGGTGATAAACGTTCAGCTTCCGACATGCAGGACTGGCGATCGCTACGTGGTTGCCCAGTGCAAACATGTAACGGGTACGTGCAGTCTCCGTGGGAGAAGGTAAACAGAGGGAAGAAAGGGGAATCCACGCTTAGAACTTCCTAAGGTTGGGACATCGAGTTGCCAGACTTACCAAATAAAAACATAGGCGACACTGTCAAATCTGAATTTCAGGTACATAATGAGTAATTTTTAGCTTAAGTATGTCCCGTGGAGTATTTGGCAGTCCCAGATAGAAAAAAGAGAGAGAAGGATAAAGAGATCCCGTACATTTGTGAACTTACCCTGTCTTCATGCAGTGCTAGACCTGGGGACTCTCCTCTATTCATTCCTAAAAAGTTCATTACACAGAGACAAGAAATGGAGGTTATGAAAGTACTGAGACAATCAGTCTCTGAAAGTCTATTATGAAATAAGAGGAGAAAAAAGTGTAGTTATTCTTTGTCACGTTTAGAGGAAATGAATTATTTCAAGGAGTTCTGAAACAACAAAAATGCTCCACCAGTTTTTCTGCTGTAACAGGAGAAATTTTATTCTGGGGAAGGTTTGGGCAAAGACAAGTCAATAATTTAATTTTAAGAAACATTGCCTTTTGCTAAAACCCTTTGTCCTTTGTGTAGATCAAACATTGCTATCTTGCTCAAGCCATAAATCATACACCATGTATGAATAAAACAAGTAATATAAGGTCTTTTGTTTCCTAAAATATTTATGCTGACTGAATAGCTAAGGAAGATGGAATATAACTGTGCAATTTCAAAATCTGCTGTTAGGCTTGAACATATATAGAGAAGTTAACATACATTTTCCCCCTTGTTTGGCAAAAGCATGTGATGAACCTGTCGTAACTTCTTTTGTAAGATCCTTGTGATTTATCCATCACTGAGCCAGACCTCCCTGCTGGTTTTTGTTTGTTTGTTTGTTTGTTTATTAAAAGGATATAGATTTTTCTCCTTTTATCTAAAATGCTTTGTAAAATTATTTTAACTGTTATTTATATGAATAGAATATTAATTATATATATAATTTCAACTGTTATATATATAAACATATAATTTCACAAAGGCATAACTTTTATATAAAGGCATTTGTTTTTTTAAAATATTTTTATGTTTATTTTGAGAGAGAAAGAGAGAAGGAGAGAGAGAATCCCAAGCATGCTCAGCGCTGTCAGCACAGGGCCCAATGCAGGGCTCGATCTCATGAACGCTGAGATCCATGAGACCATGACCTGAGCTGAAACCAAGAGTCAGGCACTTAACCGACTGAGCCACCCAGGTGCCCCATAAATGCACAACTGTATTTGTAATAAAGAGACTGCATTTTTGATGTTTGACCTCTGACAGCTTCTACCTTCCCACCTTTCCCTTTTTTCCTTTGCTAGACTTCTGTGCAATCTGGTTACAAAGCCCAGCATCTGCCTTTCCTTGGTGCTGGTGGAAATTTCACACCAGGCTAATCCTGCCTTGTGGGTCCCTTCATCCCAGCTCCACCCACTTACCACTGCCTCCCCTCATTCTTGTTTCACTCCTCATGGAAAGTGAGCCCCTCCTAGGGAATCCTTCTGCTGTTTGTTATGTGAATAATAAACTATTTCACATGCAAGGGTGCATGAGTGTCATTTGGCTGGACATCTATAAATTTCTGCAGGGGGCAGGGAGGGGAAATGGGTGCTGCCCAGTCTCCAGCAGGGGATGCTGGGTACCAAAAGAAGAGTGATCATATACATTTTTTTCCCTAGTATAGTTATTTGTGTGGTTCTATACTTCCCTTCCTCTTTCCCCCATTCCATATCAGCAGCCCCATATAAGGTACCCACTATTTTGACTATTAACACCACAGCTTAGTTTGGGCTATTTTAAAATTAGTATACATAGAATTATGTGGTATGTATTCTTGCTGGTATTTAACATTTTGTTTGTGAGCTTTATTAATACAATCATTCTGGAATAGTTCACTTTCATTGCTCTATACTATTCCAATGAATGTCCCACGATTAATCCAGTTCTGTGCTGTTACGAACAGTGCTTTTACCAGCATTCCTGTCCACATTTTTTGTTGCACATTTCTATTAGATACTTACCTAGGAGTGGGATTACTGGATTGTTGGGTGTCTCTGGGCTGTATAATAGAAATGGACAAATGGTTCTCCAAACAGGCTATGCCAACTGATAGCTATAGCAGGTGTTTTTGACTTATGATCTATACTTCTAAACAGAATCAACCTTCTTCTTACAATTAAGGCCATGGATGAGTATTTTATATACATGCAAGTATCCTGAATTATTTTAGTGTTTATAAGATTCAAAGTTTAGACTTCTTTGTTATACAGATAAAAAGTATGAACTGATAGAAAGTCTTTGGAGTGCTGTAAAAGTTTCTCAATTGCATTCTAATTATTTCTGTATGGCGTTATTTTTACACAAGAGTTTAAACCTATAATTGGAATGGTTCCAGTGAAGGGTTGAGAAGGGGATGCGGGACCCAACTAACCCTCGTACCTCTCAGAACAGAGACTTCTTATGTTATGTTGGTCCTTTAGCCAGGCTTCTTTACTTGCATATATTGGAGATCATTTATAGTAGAAAATGGTCCTTTAGAGAAAGCAAAATCAGGGGCGCCTGCGTGGCTCAGTCGGTCAAGCGTCTGACTCTTGATTTCTGCTCAGGTCATGATCTCAGGGTGTGTGAGATCAAACCCTGAATGGGGCTCTGTGCCGACAGCAGGAAGCTCACTTGGGATTCTCAGTCTCAGGCTCTCTGCCCCTCCCCCACTTGCATGAGCTCTCTCTTTCAAAATAAATAAACTTAAAAAAAAAAGAGAGAAAAAGAAAAATCATTTTCTTTTCTTCTGTTATAATGAGCATCCGATTTAGTCCAGGCACTTCATTTTCACTTCCTATTTGAGGACTTTCTTAGTTACGATGATCACTTCAATAACACATTTTGAGACAAAATGTGTAACACTTGAAATTCAGTGACAAATGCTACATTGGGCTATTTATTTTTCTTGGTAAGTATTAAATGCTGATGATAAAGTGATGATCAATATTGCTAACAAGCACACCCTCAACTATCACATGAACTCACCAGATTAATCTCATCTGTGGCAAAATAAACAAAATCATGGTTTAATGATTTTTCAATAATTCCGTGGATGATTCAATGATTATGTAATTAAGTGTGTTGAGAAAAGGGGCCAGCTAGCTGTGAGTAAAGAGTTTAATTTTTCCTCTCTTTATTTATTTATTTATTTATTTATTTATTTAGTCCACATTCTATTTCACAATCAGATCAAGATGGATTAAAAATTAAATGTTAAAAAAAAAGGAAGAAAGAAAAAGCAAAAATACTCTTAAAGATGGGTCTTTATCTTATTTTGAGAGAGGATGCTATTGCCTAGATTATTTCCTTTAGGCTTTGTTCCCTTGCATGTGTGTATTTGTGTCTACATGTGTGACTGTTTATCAGTCAGAGGTCAACAGAGCCAGTGGGATGTGTGTGTGTCTGTGTGTGTATGTCTGTGTGTACATACATATGAAATGGGGAATTGGCTCGTGTGATTATGGAGACTGTGAAGTCCTACGGTCTGCCATTTGCCATCTGAAGACCCAGAAAAGCCAACTGTGTAATTGAGTCCAATGCCCAATGCTTGAGAATGAAGGGAGCCAGTGAGGCAAAGACAAGCCCAAGGGTAAGAGAAGATGAGGTGAGATATTTTAGCTCCAGCAGTGAGGCAGGTTTATAGACTCAATATGTAGATGTCACATATAAAATTTTCTTGTTCAAAATTACCTTAATAGATAATATATAGAGCATGCGAAACATACAAAAGAGAAAACATGAATGCAAAGACATTTGTGAAAATGTATCTAACCACTCTAATATTTAATGAGATATGCTTTCAACCAGTATTGTTGCTGTTTTGGTTATCAAAATGGAGAGTATGAACAAGATGATTTTAATTAGTACCAGCAAGGGTATGGTGATTGAAGTTGTTTTCCCATGGAAATGTGAATCCATCCATCTTTCTGGAAAGCAGTTTGCAAGATTATCAAGACACTTTGAAATGTTCTGAGCCTTTGTTTTCCTTTTTTCTACAAACTGAGGAAGCGAGCTCCTGAAAATCAGAGTTAATGTATAAAAATGTTCATACAATTGTGATTTATAATTCTCTCAAGCTTGATAAATTTCTAATTAAGGAAATAACTTATAACTATACATCCATATGGTAAGATATTGTGAGGCTGTTGAATCTGATTTCCTCAAAAGTTGCTAAAGATCATGTAAATCAAGTGAAAAAAAACAGGATAAATTTGATATGATAGCATCTGCTAAGTATTAATCAAAACCTGTTTCCTCTCTTTTCTGGAAACACAGCTAGAATGTGTTTGTAGTTAGGTAGGGTCAGGTGACTGAGCCCTAATGAAACATTTGCAGAAATTATTTTCCTGTCCTGGTCCCAAAATATTCTCAAGAAAGATGATCTGTGTGTGTTACCTTTCCAGTGAGTAGAGAGAGATGACCCTGGTCACTTTGGGACAAACAGATTGATGTTGGAGAAACTTGTTCCTGAATGAGCATCCCTCCCAGCTCTAAAACACACACATGTGCTGTTACCAAGGACTCTACCACATTCAAGCCACTGAAAAGTTTGGGATATCAATTTGTTAGAGCAGCTACCTCGCATTACCCCTCTGTAGTGAATGTAGTATGTGGAAACAGCGAGAAGGAAAAAGATACTGGTAGGAAATAGGATGTACGTCAGAAGATTGAGGGTGGGTATTACAGACTTAGGCTTTGCTTTTTTTTAGGAGGCACAGCTTTCCCTAAAACTTAGCAAGGGCACAGAGGAGCAGGTAACCTTAAAAGCAATGACATAATTCCCATGGCTTCTTTCCATTTTGGCTTCTGGAAAGTAGGATGCCGCTCATGTATTGTTTGAAGTCTCCAGGAGTTGCCCTCTATGTGTTGTGCATTGAAGATGCTGCTTTAGCTATAGTAGCCTCTTCCATGTAGACCCTTTCCAGAGCTCTGGGAATGTTCCGGAAGTGTGTTGCCATGGCTACCAGGTACCCTCATCTCTCTTGGGGCATCTCTGAGGTACAACAGAGTGAGAAAACCTGAAACCATATTCAACATTTCCATTTTATTCTCTCAGTCTCGGCCCTGCAAATAAACAAAAACATTGTTTATGGTTTCAAAGGGGGTGTCCTCTTTGGTGCACTGAAACGCTGGAAGAATTATTTTTGCCTTTGAAGGAATTGTGTTATTGGTGTTTTTTCCCCCTCTCTTTTATGAAAGAAAGGCGGATTGCCACATGCGGTGCCTCATTGGGATGTGTCTGGAATCTTGGAAGCTTAATGATCCTATGTTGTCCTATAAATGAACCTTGAGAGCTTATTTGGAGGTTCTGGCAGGGGAGTGCAGCTTACCTGTATACCCTTGACCAAAGAATGGTCCTTCTCCATCAGGGAAGGTGATCCTCTTTGACCAAGCCTAGCATGCAGCTTGGGGAGGGATGCACATGAAGCGGGGTGAGAGGAAGGGGACACATGTCTGGCCAGCTGGTTCAGCCAGATCAACCCTGGCGATCAATGGGGTGACAGATGTTCCAGTCAGATTGGCCTCCCATCAGACAATTAATGGTTTTAATCAAATTAGGCTACTCAGTTAATATAGTGTGGTGATATCATTGGAACATGTCCAGAATTTTATTGTTTCGACTTGGAATTAAAATGATTTAATAAAAATTAATAGTATTGAGAGTCTTTTTGATGAAGTGGGGTGGGAGAATTTTATTACATCCATTTTATTCCTCAAATAATATCTGTTTTATTACCTGTTACCACATTTGATCTTTATAGTCAAAATTTGGCTGTATCACAATATTAATTTGATACTATTCCTAATGATAATATGTAGAAAACTTTTCAGCGTTTTTTATATTTATCATAACCTGTATCGTCATATTCTTATTTTATACATTTTATAGATGAAGAGCTGAGGTCAAATAATTTTTTACTTAACCAAGCCTTTGTAATTTTGGCAAGGTCCAGATGTGATCTGTAGTAGCCAGACTCCCAAGAATAAGCAGGTGACATACTTGAAATTAGGTAATTCACAGAGAGATTATTTACTAAGGAGGGTATTTCTTTTTTTTTTTTTTTTTAATTTTTTTTTCAACATTTATTTATTTTTGGGACAGAGAGAGACAGAGCATGAACGGGGGAGGGGCAGAGAGAGAGGGAGACACAGAATCGGAAACAGGCTCCAGGCTCCGAGCCATCAGCCCAGAGCCCGACGCGGGGCTCGAACTCACGGACCGCGAGATCGTGACCTGGCTGAAGTCGGACGGTTAACCGACTGCGCCACCCAGGCGCCCCATGCTAAGGAGGGTATTTCTTAAGACATGTGTGTAGATAGTTCAGGGGCAGGAAGTTACCTGAAGGGATCAGATGAAGGGAATAGTCACTCGACCCCGGAAGGAGAGATTCCTGGGGAGTCAGCTGCCTTAAGAGAGTCAGTGACCTTCAAAGGAGGGTCAGTCAGCTCAAGGCCGAATCACAGGGAAGGTGATGAGAAATGAATGCACAGACTTCACTCTTCTCCTTCTTTTTGATCTCCTGCTAGGGTCTTCTTTCACCAAACCCAACCAAAAGCCAAGGGAAACTTTTATACGGTTCATGTAAGTCAGTCTGGAGGGTGGGGCAGAGAAAGGTGGAGAAGGGTGGAGGGGCAGGGCATCTGCTCTGGGACCTCTGAGTCCATTTGACCAACAGGTACTCCTTCTGTTTTCACAGCAGAGATCTTGTCCTATTGACCATCAAAGGTTAAGGGATGATTCAGAAAGTCTCTTTTCCTGTCCTTTTCTCCTCCAGTCTATATTACATTGCTATTGGTAGAAGAGGAGTAAACTGCTGCTTCCTGAAGATTCCACTGAGTTCTAAGTAACACTAAGTAATCAGAGATTGAAAAGAATCTTGTCCTATACATTTGCTATTTTTTGGCAGCTTAGCATCCGGGTATCCTTGCCATACACGTAAAGCGTAACAAGCCAAATATATGCTTCTACCCAGAATGGAGGATACATACACACAGGAAGGGACAAGAGAAATTACTTGCAGCCACAGCAGTGGAGCCAGGAGTCATGCACCAGTAGCCATGGATGTGAAAGGACATTCCCTGCTGGTGGCATCCCTAGGAAACAGCCGGTGATGGCAGCACAGTGGCTGTACTTAACTGGATGGTTACTACGGCTTGGCCTTGGCTTTCATCCCTGCTACCCAGAAGACTGCCTTAATTCCTGTTACTTTGCTGATTTTCTCCTTTACTCTCACACACTCTTCTAATTTCCTCTCTGCCTACTTTCAAAGCTTTCATGCTAGAGAAAAACTGACCGTGCTGCATGAAATCTTAGCACACCACTTTTTTTCCGAGGCACACAGTCTTTGTGCTTTGAAAAGCGTAAATTCGCTTTCTACTTAGCAAGATTAGGTTTCTGTTATTTACAACAAGAACTCCCACAGGAATAAACCCTCACAATACAAGAATTAGTTTTCAAACTGCAGGTCACAACCAGTAATGGGTTGTGTAATAATAGTTTACCAATATTTAGAATAATAACAGTAATTGGTAATAATAGTTTACCCAATACTTTAAAAATTAGAATACAATAGATGAGAAAATAAATGTATCAGTTCTATTAAAATTATGTATAGTTAAACAGAATTATGTACTGTTACATGAGAACTTTGGAGGTTTGTGCATGTGTGTGTGTGTGACTGTATAAATGTACTTAACCCAATGCAAAATCAATTTTTTTACATGGGAAATGGTCAAAGAAATTTGAAAGACATTATTCTAGAGAATATTACAATATTCTGGTTATCTTTTTTTTCCAGCCATGGCAGATTAAGGAATTCATGGCCTCACGACAATATGGATAGAAAATTAGTAACTTTTGAATGAGTCCCAGAAGTTTGATGTTATCAGAGAACAAAGATCAAGGTTATGTTATGAGCCAAATTGAAGTCTTAGATTGTGTGCTTTGAAAAAAAAATGGTGTGCTAAGATTTCATGCAGCACGGTCAGTTTTTCTCTAGCATGAAAGCTTTGAAAGTAGGCAGAGAGGAAATTATAAGTGTGTGAGGGTAAAGGAGGAAATCAACAATTAGTATTTGTACTGTGTTCATTTACAAGTTGCTTTCAATCCCACCAAATTTGATTTTCAAAACTAACCTGTAAGTAAATCATGTTATCTGATCTTAATGTATGAGAAAACTAGAACTCAGGGGTTATACCTTGCCCAAACTCATCTTTAACGTATTTCGAGCTCAGAAATGACTTACCTGAACTTTAAATTAAGATCATTTGATTATTCAATACATAATTATTGTCTTTAGATTTCACGATTTATTCTGTCCATTATTCTGCTAAGTAATTACATTGTCAAGTGGTCCCATTTATTATAATTTTTCATGATCTCTGAGTTAGTCTATAGTGATTCAGAATGATTAATTTGATTTAAACATTTCAATATTAGTCCTCTCTCAGGAATTCACACCAGACTTTAGATTTATTGGGAACTCCAGATGACTTAAGCTACATGGACTTTATGATGAGACTTATGGACTTTTCTGGAAAATAACTTATTCAAAGAGCCTGGGAAGTCTAGGTCCACAAACCTGGTCCAAAGAAGATGAGTCCGTGTTTGAGGGAAATGTGGATTCAGTGTACCACTGAGGATTCTCCTCTATTCCAGCCTTCTTACACCCATGTCCAGATCCTATGGTAAAGGGGGGGGGGGCACTGTGAGTTCATTAAAGCTAGCGTCACTTAAAAGTTTTTCTGTCCTGTCTATGATACAGATAAGGTATCGATTCCATATAGGAGTGGATACCCCCATCCTTAACATGGGGTAATTGCTGCAGCATAGATTGGGTACAGCAGTATAAGGAGGTCCACATGGAAAGAAAATAAAGTGGGAGAGAACATCAAGCATCAAGCTGTGGTTGAAGGTTTCAGCAAGAACAGGGAAGCTGCTCCAGATCACCAACACCAGCAAGGAAATGGGGCCTCACACACCAGCCATAGTGGCGAGGGTGGAAAAAAGTGGATGCCACCGGAAGTGAAGAGCACAAATTCACGGGAGGCTTAGCTATGTAGGACTCTTTTTTTTTAGTAAAAATTTTTTTTAATGTTTTTCTTTTTGAGACAGGGAGAGACAGAGCATGAGCAGGGGAGGAGCAGAGAGAGAGGGAGACCCAGAATCCGAAGCAGTCTCCAGCCTCTGAACCCCACGCAGGTCTCGAACTCACGGACTGAGTGAGTGAGATCATGACCTGAGCTGAAGTCAGACACTTAACTGACTGAGCCACCCAGACGCCCTGCTATGTAGGACTCTTGACTCATGGTACCCTTACTTATCCAACCCATGTTTATGACTCCAGAGTAGTATTAGTTAACAGGAATACGATGATAAACCAGATAGGTATGGGTCCCATCCCCCAGATTAGAGGCTAGCCAGGAAAATAGATAGGTGAGGAAGTGATATGACCCCCAGTGTTGTTTGTGCACAATTGGGGTTGAGCAGCTAGATTTCCTACAGTTGAGGGTTGGGGCAGAGGCAGCAGCGAATGCTTTATTACTAGTGATGTGTTCCTAGTGTGCTCTTTAGATTCGTGTGACCTAAGGAATGAGATGACAGCTCTACTGTGGAGTTTCTTCACTCTGTGTTTTACTCTGGTGATTTCTATGTAGGTATCTTTCCCCTACGGGTCCAAAATGGAGTTAAAGATAGAAAGAATATCTTTGTCTGTATTCCCCACACCAGGATGTCTAGAATAACTTAGTACAAAGAAGTTGTGATTAATTAAGTAATGGGTTGCTGTGAATCGTAAAGTATGATTCAAGAGTCTGTACGTTTGAAATAGACTTTAAAGTTGTACCTTGATTATTTATATACCAGGTAAAAGAAGATTGTCACAGAGGTGGAGGAACAGGGCTCCTGGAGAGCACGAGGCACGGACACAGTGCTTATACTCTTCTTTAAGAGAAGCAATTTTGCTAGTGTTGCGATGAAGAGGGACTGACTTTATTTATTTACTTTTAAAACTCAATTGTTCTTATAATCAATTACACCTAACTATAGTTAACTATTTTTTCACCATTTAATGCCTGTTGACCTGGTCTTCATGACAGTATCGCAGGCTGAAGGCGGACTAATTTTAAACGAAAAATAGAAGCACAAAATACATACAACTCGCAGAGCCTTAAGCTGAAGTTGCCTGTGCTTTTATAGCACATGACAAATTGCAATTCCAGTAAATAAGATATTACAAAATCTTTAGAACACTTACATTAACAAAGGTAATGCCTGGAATATCCTTTAGCCCAACATACCAACATACCAACATACCTAGTTATATAGGTATGTTGGGCTAAAGGATATTCCAGGCATTACCTGGAGCTTTCCTTTTAAAATTTGTGGCCTGAAAAGACTTGGACATATCTCGATGAGGTCACTGGAGTAGGCATTAGACTTCAATGAACTATATCATAATTTAGTTTTCTTTATACCTCTTGATGTTTCTTTTGGGAAAACAAATCTTGGTTCACTCAACAAAATTTATCACACACTTATTTTTATCCAATTTCCATTTGAAGCAAGCATTTTCTTGAAAATTTGACCATTATTTCCTGAGTGCACTGTCAAAACAAGTCTATTTCGCTTGAATTATTAGATGTTTATGTGTTACAAATTGTTTTCATATTTCTTTTACTTTAGACAGTTTTAACGATCTTGCTGGACTTCAATTTTTAAGCCTAAGGAACTCAAGTCAATGTGTGATTGTTAATATGTTTTTAGCCATTAGTGAATAAATTAACTTATCAAAAATGTATGTTTAAATTAAGTAAAGAATAATATGATTTTAAAAATGTAACTCCCCTATATAACCTCTCCCAAAACATCTCATTTACTTGCCAGATAATGTTGAAATTTCTTAGTTGGGAATTTATGACTTTACATAGATGTTTGTCCTATGTTCCATGGCAGCAATGTTGATGTTTAAACTTACTAAATTCTATTGTACATCTCCTATGTACAAAGGGTCAGGGGTTTCCTGTCCATAAGGAGGTTTCAGCCTAATGCATTCTATCCACATGAATGGCAAGTGGCATTAGGAGAAGGAGAAATCAGAATTTTAGAATGTTTTTCATCATTTCATACATAATTCCTTCTTTAACATGGGATCAAAAAACTTGATATGATTGAGGAATACGTAAAAAACTCTCTTTGGCATAATTATTCCCTACTAGCCTGCTACAGTGCATTTAAAACAGCCATTTGAGTTCATTCCAAAATCTAAGTCCAATGAAGTAAATATACTATGTACTCAATCTATAATTGATGAGTAACCTATAATTGAGGTAACATAGCTACAGGGGATTCATATTTTCTTGAAGAGGCTATATGACATCACAGCTAGAAGAGGTGTAGGAATTCCAGAGCTAATGGCTTAGTTTCCAGAGTATATAAAGAACTCTAACAACACAACGACAAGAAGATGAACAACGCGATTGAAAAATCGGCAGAGGAATTGAATAGATGTTTCTCCAAAGAAGTTATACAAATTCCAATAAGCACATGAAAAATGCTCAGCATCGTTAGTCATTAGGGAAATGAAAATCAAAACCCCAGTGAGGTACCACTTTACCCCCACTACGATGGCTACAATAATTATTTTCAAAACCCTAGAAATAACAAGTGTTGGCAAGTATGTGGAAAAACTGGAACCTTCATTCATTGCTGGTGGGAATATAAAATGGTTCACCTGCTCTGGAAAATAGTTCACCCATTTTTTTTTGAAAGGGAAACAGAATTCCATATGACCCAGAAAAGTTTAGGTTTATACCCAGGAAAATTGTAAACATGTTCAATCAGAGATCTGCATATGAATGTTCATCACCAAAAAAAAAAAAAAAAAAAAAAAACCCTGAAAAATTGTAGAAACAACCCAAGTGCTTATGAACTGATAATTGGCTAAATAAAATGTGGTATACCCATACAATAAAATATTATTTGGCCACAAGAAGGAAGTACTGATACATGCTGTAGCATGAGTAAACTTGGAAAACATTATGCTAAGTGAAATCAGCCAGACACAAAAGGCCACATATTGTATGATCCCGTTTGTAAAATATGGGAAAATCCATAAATACCGACAGCAGATTAGTGGTTGCCAGAGATTATGGGGAGAAGGGAACAGGGAGTGACTGCTTAGTGGGTATGGGTTTTCTTTTTTTGGCATGATAAAAATGTTCTTAAATTAGAAAGTAATGATGCAACGTTTTGAATGCACAAAATGGTTAGAATGGTGAGTTTTAAGCTATGTGAATTTTACCTCAATAAAGAATACAAATTTGAAAAACCAATCATGACACCTTACCTGTTCACCTGGAGGAGGGGTCATATGCTGAGATGAAGGTGTCCGTCACATGGCTCTGGCCGTATACTGAGTTCATATTCCCACGTGGACAGCTCACACAAAAGTGACTCCCAATGACTCTCTTCTTTCTGAATGTTGGCAGAATTTGTAATTTGTTTGTGACCAAGAAAATGTAGCAAATAGGATGCATTGTGAGACAGTAAGAAGGGGACTCAGTTAAGCCCCGCCCTGACCCCTGTATCATTGCAACGTGAGGTAATAATTATGTGTTGTTTGGAGCCACTAAATTTGTGGTAATTTGTTACACAGCAGTAAATAACACATTCAACGCTACCACTTAATTAGCTATGGACAGGTTCCTTAGCCACTGTGTGACTCAGATTCCTAGTACATAAATATGGATAATCATTGTTGTATCATGATAGTCAATGGAGGATATAACTAATAAATAATCAAGGTTATAGTCAATATTGCTCAAATTCTTAGAGGAGATAGGACACGTAAAGAATATAAAAGCCGATATCAAGGGCTCAATTAAGACTATGAACCTGGGTGGCTCAGTCATTTAAGCCTCCAATTCTTGATTTTGGCTCAGGTCATGATCTTCTGGTTGGTGGGATAGAGCCCCACATTGGGCTCTGAACTGGCAGCGTGGAGCCTGCTTGAGATTCTCTCTCTCTCCCTCTCTCTCTGCCCCTTCCCTGCACACTCTCTTTCAAAATAAATGAACAAAAAAAGTGTTAAAGCTATCACTGTTTTTTATATTATCTAATTCGTGGTTACAAATCTGATGCAGTTTCTTCTGAAGTACTATTTTTCATCTCAGGTAATTTTTGCTATTCACAAGCTCAATCAGTAATATAACATTGGCAGGAAGGAAAATAATTTAAAAATTTCTAAACACTAACCTCAATTTCTCAACGACCTCTATACTAAACAGTTAGTAGAATTGTTTTGTTATCCTCGTGCATGGGACACCAAAGTTTTGAAATAATCATTTTCTAAAGGAGTATGAAAAGATGATCAAATCAACTAAGCATATCCATTTAAAAAAAAAAAAGCCTCTACTTAAAATCAGGGACCTTGAACCTCTAGAAACAATCAGGAAAAGGTTAATAAATCACTGTCAAAATAAACGAATAGAAATGGTAACCTTAATGTCATAAATAAACATTGAATAGAAATCAAAAGTGTCTATTTCAGGTAAAAAAAAGCGCTAGCAATAATTTCTGTAAGTCTTCTTTCTTATTTTGTAAAATGGCAAAAATACAACTGATAATTTAAAAGATTTCCTTGATTGTTAATTTTCTATAGTTCCAATGACATGAAAATTACATGTATAGAACACAGATAAGAAGACACATATGGCTCAGAATGAGATCTCGGAGAAACAAACCCAGTTACTTGGCAGCCAAATCCTTTGCTTATTATTTTTCTGCAGTTATATTTTCGATTTTCCATATGACTAAAACAATACTCTTTTTTATGTTTTTCTTTTCTTTCTATAATTTATTTATTTTTTATCATTCACATCCAAGTCAGCACCCGGTGCAACAATGATTTCAGGAGTAGATTCCTTAAGCCCCTTCCCCATTTAGCCCATCCCACCTCCCACACCCCTCCAGTAACCCTCTGTTTGTTCTCTGTATTTAAGAGTCTCTTATGTTTTGTCCCTCTCCCTGTTTTTGTATTATTTTTGCTTCCCTTCCCTTATTAAAACAACACTCGTAAGACTCAGCCGATCTCCTGGGCAGTGTATTATGTTTGGTCACTGAAAATCTTTCACTTTTTTCTTGTAAGTATCCGATGACATAAAGGCATTTATTATTTATTTATTTATTTATTTATTTATTTATTTATTTTACTTTTTATTTAGAACAAATCACGAAAAGCATTGTCTGAATGTTATAATTTTTAAAGAAAAATCCAATTATCTTTAGACACATCTGAGAATGCAGGAAATACAAGGTCCATGCTGGGATTTTTCCATTTCCAAAGCTGCTATATATTAAGCTTCTGGTTATATATGAAGTTTTGACATTAGTGGAAATTTGGAAACTTGGATATTCAGGGTTCTAGATTGCCAGCATTTATGTGTTTAGTCTATACAGAATAAATTTTGGTTGACTGATGAATAGAAATGGTATTAGAATGATAGTGACTAAATATCCAATAAAAAGGGAAAAATAAAAGGTGTCTTTGTGCCCTAATATTATTAAATTTGAATAATTGTCCTCTATCCTTCGGTGTGCTGTCTCAAGTGATATAACAACTGTTTTGAAGAAAGTTTCTTGTCAAGGGCTATTTTAGAACTGCAGATCTAACTCTTCTGAAGATTTATAGTCTGTACTATGTATCAGTCTATGTAAAATGGCCATGTGACTTATCATCCAGATCAGGACACCTTTGAGCATGAAAAGGGATGCTCTTAACAAAACTGTGACAATGGGGCGCCTGGCTGGCTCAGTCGGTTAAGCACTGGGCTTCAGCTCAGGTCATGATCTCACAGTTTGTGGGTTTGGGCCCCGAGTCGGGCTCTGTGCTGACAACTCAGAGCCTGGAGCCTGCTTCGGATTCTGTGTCTCCCTCTCTCTGCCCCTCGCCTACTTGCACTCTGTCTCTCTCTCTCTCTCTCTCTCAAAAATAAATAAACATTAAAAAAATTATAAATAAAATAAAATAAAATAAAATAAAATAAAATAAAAATAAAAATGTGACAACAGGTATAAACTGACACAATCCTGAGCCACTTGTGATGTATAGTTAGCCCTAAAACTGCACTCTTGGAACCCTGATGCAGATGAGATAAAACTGTAGAGCAGAATTCCACATTTTCTTGCCTTCACTCGTTTTATCTCTTGGTTGTTTTAGTTATTCATTTATTCATTCGACAGATTATCTCGAGCCCCTATTATGTGCTCGATGTGCAAATTATTCTCCGTGGCAAGAAACGTACGATGCTCTGGGCTTCGTATTCCACCCAAAGGCTGAAATGTCGTCTGTCGTGAGCTGATTTCGCAACAAGAACAGCTCTGTTGGCCGATGCACAGGATGTAATAGAGTACTTTGTGGTTTTGCTTTGGACAAGCGCCTTTGAAGAGTGCTTGTCGGTCCTGTATTAAGGTGCATGTAACGGTTGATTCTCTCACTCTGTTCTGCCTTATGTTGGCTGTTGTTGTGTGATTGTTTGCCTGTCAATCACTCTTCTCTGCTCTGAGTGTCTGCTGCTTGAGGAGTCTCTATTACTTTTGATCTCCCCCCTTTTTTATCTTCTTGTTTCTATGTTTCATATTGCTTGTATTGTCTGCCTTCAGATGCATCTTTGAAGTGTGTTTTTGACTGCTTCTGGGCCACAGTAGTTCCAAAAGTCTGAGAATTAAAGACATTTGTTCTCTTTGGGCCTCGTATTAGTTGTATCAGGGGAGTGATCTATCATATGAGCATCAAGCATCCAGTGTGAACCAGGCACGATAATGCTTTATATATACTATCTCTTTTCACTACAGTCCTATCAGATAAGATTATTATTTTTCAGATGAAGAAATGGAGGGTCTGAGAATTAAATACATCGCAAAAAAATAAAATCAAAACTCAAATCCAAGTCTTATTTGACTTTAGAATCACGTCTCCCACAATGCTTTGCTTTAAATTTTAGGAAATCAGAGAATTAGCATGTTAGTTTTATGCTTTTTGGTGTGAAGGCTGTTACAATTTTATTTGTAGGCCTTTCCTGGGGTCAAAATCAGAGAAGTCATAAACATCCATAATTTCCTATATTTAGTCTTTAAAATTTTATTGGCAGATATGTCTCGTCTTCTCACGCTTTGTTCAGTTTTCTTTCAGACACTTGGAAAACCTTAAATAAATTTTAGTTTCTCATTTTGTGTGAGAGCAAGGCATGAATTATACTTTTTAAGCAGCCGGTCCTCCAGGACTTTCCCTATGCTGATTTTCACTTGGTAATGTGTGGGGCTGTAGCTAAAAAGATTCAAATTTCTTTTCCTTCCAAGTTTTAGTGTATGATGGAATCTCAACGTTTAAAATCAATATGGTATTCACTGGGATCCTAGGACACTAAACTCAGTGACGGTAGCTATTTAAAAACCAGAGTTAGGGTAGACCTAGAGAACTCAAAGGTTTCATCCAAAAATTATTTATTGAGCACCAGCTGTATGCCAGTAAGTGTTCTAGCACTGAAATATGGAAATTTGTTTTTAGACTTTATTTAGGAGAAATAAATTATTTGCACCACCACCACAACCACCAAAAGAAGGCCACAGACTGGGAGAAGATTTTTTTTTAAGGTTTATTCATTTTCCAGAGACAGAGAGAGACAGAACATGAAGGCGGGAGGGGCAGAGAGAGAGGGAGCCACAGAATCCGAAGCAGGTTCCGGTTCCGATGCGGGGCTCAAACTCATGGACCATAAGATGATGACCTGAGCTGAAGTAGGATGCTTAACCAACTGAGCCACCCAGGCGCCCATGGGGAAAGATTTTGCAGAGCGTACAGTGGCCAGAGGTTATTTTCAAGAACTCATAAAGATGTCAGACAAACCAATAAGAGGCGGTGACAGCTCATGAGAAAAATGGATAAAAGACACGAAGAGATAATTCACCGAAGTGGAATTCTTAATGGCCAATAAATATATTTTTTAAATATGCTCCCAAAAATTGAAGAGTTGCAAGTCAAAACTATAATGAGGTACTATTTTCTACCCGTTGTATTGGCAACAATTTTTTAAATGCATATTGTAAGTGCTGGCTAGAAAGAGGAGGGATGGGGGTTGCTGATGGAAGTATAAGATAGCAAAAGGACACCAAATACTCTTGAGGGCAGTTTGTCAATGGCCTTTCAAGATAAACATAGACTTCATTCAAGGAATTCCACTTTTAGATACATATTCTGACTCATGTGCATAAAAAGACCTCATAACAGCAGGTTTTATAATAGAAACAAAAATCACCCTGCAACACTAACAGGAGAATGGACAAAGATATCATGTGTTCTTTCAATGAAATAGTAGATATCAATGAACACAAATAAATTAGAACTACATGTATTAATCATGAATAAATCTCAGAAACCTTATGTTGAATGAAAAAGAATTGCAGAGAGATAGATACAGTGTGATATTCTTTCTGATGTACAAAATAATCCACTGTATTTTTTTTAGCAGTATTTATATTCCTGGGAATGACTTAGGATAGCAGATCTCAGTAGGGGAGGGGGTTCAAATATTCCTGGGAATGACTTAGGATAGCAGATCTCAGTAGGGGAGGGGGTTCAAAGGGATGATGGGGGAGTAGACATGTAGCGTGCAATCGCATCTGTAGAGTTTTCCTAGTTAGGCCGGGCTAGGGGAAAGTGTTCATTTTATTATTCTTTAGACATTCGCATATGTGAAATACTGCTACAACAATTGGAAAAGTACTGCTCAGATTATCTCTTTTCTAATAGTATGATTCTGTACCTGTAAAACTCAAGAAACTAGGATAAACCTATTGTAATTACATAATTTGAAAAAATTGTCTGGGAACCAGATAAACTTGATTCAGTTCTAGCAATAGATTACTGGAAAAAGAAATGAAAAGAACTTCCATCCCCAACAGCAATAAAAACTAAAAAAGCTTAAAAAAAGATTTAATGAAAAACCCAGGGCCCTTATGAAGAAAACTGTTAGATAGATATAAAATATTATTTGAAAAAAATGTTGGGACATGCCATGTTGCTAGTGGAAGGTTTTATTGTCATTAAAATACCAATACTCCAAAATTAATATATTAAATCATGCAATTCCAATTAGAAACCCAGTGTATTTATCTTACTCAAAAAATGGTATTACATTTCATTAATAAATGATTTAAAGTATCCAAGAAAAGTATGACAAAAAACACTGGTGGGTGACTTCCATTTTAGATGTTAGATCACCCTTATAAAACCGATGCAATTAAATCTCTCTGGTCTTGGTCTTTGAATAGACACAGTGATTATAGGAAGAAATAAAGAGTATCCAGAAATTAGTTTTAGCGTAGATGAAAATTTAATACATGTAAAAATGATGGCTCAGTTTATTAACGATAGAATGCTTTATCAATTAAATGGTACTGACACAGCTGGCTAGCCTTCTGGAAGAATAGAAGTGCACATCTGGTTAGATCACATATAAAAACGAATTCTGGATGAATCATACTTGTTAAAAATATTAAAAATAGGGGCGCCTGGGTGGCGCAGTCGGTTAAGCGTCCGACTTCAGCCAGGTCACGATCTCGCGGTCCATGAGTTCGAGCCCCGCATCAGGCTCTGGGCTGATGGCTCGGAGCCTGGAGCCTGTTTCCGATTCTGTGTCTCCCTCTCTCTCTGCCCCTCCCCCATTCATGCTCTGTCTCTCTCTGTCCCAAAAATAAATAAACGTTGAAAAAAAAATTAAAAAAAAAAAAGAAAAAAAGAAAAATATTAAAAATATAAGAGATAAAGGATACCATCTGTAGGTGAAGGACATTTTCTTTCTCCAAACTGGAAATCTAGAATCTAAAATTCAACCTATTTGAATTTCATACGGTTTTAAACAATTTTTAGATATGGCCAAGGAACACATAACCTAAGTCAAGAGAGAATGTAGACTTAGAAAATTAATGTAACAGACACTGTACTAGCAGCTGTTGTAAATTGGGAAGAAACAAACTGAAATACCCAATTAAAAATGCGTGAGGAATGTGAGGAGACAATTCACAGAAGGCCAACTGTACAAGCCCAGCAGATAAACGCTAGGATGCACAAATGCTTTAGCAGTCAGGGCGGGATAATTAACGTAACAGTGAGCTAGTCCTTTAAACCAATTATACTGAGAAAATCTGAAGGAGCTTGTGTGGAATGTCTTCTGTCTGCCCCTCCAGATCCCCTTTCCATCCTTGTCCAGCCGCTCTGTGCCCCCGCAGCCTCCTATGAACTGGTGGCTTCTTTAACTCCGTTGTCCTCTGGCCTCCAGTTGGGTTTGTTGGGCGGAAAGCAGTAGCGGCAGCTATAGGGAGATGGAAACGAGGTTGGGTATTTATTTTCCTGCTCCTTCCATCAAACTCAGGTACTTATCATGTGGCCTTCTCTGTTCCCTCCCTTGCTTCTTTAGGCTGAGAGGTGGCAAGACTTCCCATCTGTAACCAGTTCTGGCAGTGATCCCTTGTGGGTTCCCCTTCCTCCTGCCAACATCTTTGGAAGTATCAGGGGGCGCCTGGGTGGCTCAGGCAGTTAGGCGTCCTACTTTGGCTCAGGTCACGATCTCATGGTTTGTGAGTTTGAGCCCCGGGTTGGGCTGTGTGCTGACAGCTCAGAGCCTGGAGCCTGCTTCGGATCCTGTGTCTCCCTCTCTCTCTCTCTCTGCCTCTCCCTCACCTGCTCTGTCTCTGTCTCTCTCAAAAATGAATAAACATTAAACAAAATTTTTTTTATCAAAAAAAAAATCTCTTTATTATACTCTCTTCAAATTTACAGATTTGAGAACCCCATCTGCTTCCTGTCAGGCCCTCGACTAATGGCCAGCTCTAACACTTGTTGCTGCTATGAGGCCAGAGAAAGGGTACTCTTGTAATTGCTGAGCAAAAAAGTAAATTGTTATGACCTTTTACGGAGACATTTGACAACATCCATTACCATGAAAATAGCCATTATACCTGCGATTCTACTTCTGGAAACGTATTCCACAAATGTGTAAAAAAAAATGCAGATTGGTAAAGATGTTAATTACAAGGATGTTTGTTGTGGCATTATTTCTGGTGCTTCGAGTTGAAAACAGTAAATGTCCATCAGCGTGAGAATGGTTGAGAAGACTGGGTTACATACACATGATGAATGTTAAATGCAGACCTTGGAAAGATAAACATGGAACCATAGCAGGTGAGTGGTTCTGGAGAGATTTTCAGGAGCTCTTGTTAAATGACAAAAACAGCATGCCCCATAGTGGGTATAACTGTGATGCGATCGTTTATAAAAATATAGACTGTAGCAAAATTACTGTGTGTATATGGAAACCTATATGAATGTCTCTGACTTTCTGAGCATGAAGAAAAATTTGGGCCAATGAGCATTAGACGCAACAGAATTGAGTGGAGGGGCGGAGATCTATATGGGGGGACCAGGCAGGTGAGGGGTAGGGTACGGGCAAGCAGGAGAGGGAGAAAACTTGCACAAGGGTATGAATTTATTATATAAAATCATTTATAAGTGTATGATTTATGTGGGCATTCGTTTGTATGCCTCCCAAAAGAAAATTTCAGTGACTCGACTTTACTTTCTGATCACGGGTCTAGTACTTCAATGCCTCAGTGCTCTGGCTTTGATCTCCATTTCTGACATTAGTTCTCACCTTCAGTTGGGTGAATTTAAACGTCTTCATGCTTCTTAAACCAGAAATGTCCATGTTTTCTTGCCTTGGCATATTTACTCTTGCCCTTTCCGCTGGATTCAAAACTTCACTTATCTAAGTCCTTCTCAGTGATCAAATCCAAATTCAGGTATCATTGCCTTTAGTAAGTCTTCCCTACTTAAACTAGATTAAAGATTCATTGAGTGCCTACAGTGTTCCAGACATTGTGCTAGGTAGGTGCTTACCTCCACCCATTGTAGGGTATCTCACTTAATTTTTCTCCAGTCTTCAAATCCAAAGCACTTTTTGGTAGAAACGATTTTGGTAGGACTCTTGGAAACATAAACAATTCTTTAGATACCGTGCTTATTCATCTTAAACCCTGAACACCTTCATTTTCTGTATTGATTCTTCTAGAATTTACTCCCAAGAACAATGAACTGAAATGTCTCTTAGATCATCATCAAACTGATCTGTGTTTTCATTTCTTTTATTTAAAATTTAGTTATTTCTTTTGAGAGAGAAAGAGAAGAAGAAAGAGAAAGAAAAAGAGAGAGAGAGAGAGAGAGAGAGAGCGAGCAGGGGAGGAGCAGAGAGAGAAGGAGAGAGAGAATCCCCAAGCTCCATGCTGTCAATGTGGAGTCGGTTGGGGGCTCAACCTCAAAACCCTGAGATCATGACCTGAGCTGAAATCCAGAGTCAGACACTTAACTGAGCCACTCAAGCACCCCTAATTTCTTAATATAATTAGAATTCAGTGATAGGTATTATATATATCATTATTTTTCTTAGAGCTTAGAATTTGAATGTGTTCTATAGATTCATTTGACTACTATGTTATGGAAAATGCGAAGTGTTTAATGTAGATTAGCAGTAATGTTTAAAAAAACACATTCATTGGGGTACCTGGGTGGCTCAGTCGGTTAAGCATCTGACTTCGGCTTAGGTCATGATCTCACATTTTGTGAGTTCGAGGCCCACATCGGGCTCTGTGCTGACAGCTCAGAAACTGGAGCCTGCTTTAGATTCTGTGTCTCCTTCTCTCTCTGCCCCTCCCCCACTGTACTCTGTCTCTCAAAAATAAATACATGTAAAAAAATTTTTTTAAACATTTATTGAAAATCTATTATATGCTAATCACCATGCCAAATTTAGAGATATAAATATGCTAAGGCAAAAATTCTTGCTTTCAGGAAATTCAGTCTGTTGAATACAAAATCCTATAAACAGTTGTGTATCAATGTCATAAAGGTCATAATATAAGAATACCTAGGGGTGTCTGGGTGCTTCAGTCAGTTAAGTGGCTGACTGGATTTTGGCTCAGGTTATGATTTCATGGTTCCTAGGATCAAGCCCTGCATCAGGCTCTGCACTGACAGCACAGAGCCTTCTTGGGATTCTCTCTCTCTCTCTCTCTCTCTCTCTCTCTCTCTCTCTCTGCTCCTACCCAGCTTGTACACTCTCTCTTGCTCAAAATAAATAAATAAATAAAGTTAAGAATATATATATATAAAATCAGGGGTCCACAAATTACTTCCTGTTGGCAAATTGGTCCTGTCACCTATTTTTGTACTGCCTGTGAGCTGAGAGGTAAGAATGGTTTTTACATTTCAATTGTTCAAAAAGAATAGTTTAGGGCAAGTGAAAATGATATGAAACTTACATTTAGTGTCCCTAAATAAAATTTTATGGATACAAAGTGATGTCCACTCTTTATTATCTGTGGCTGTTTCACACTGTAATGACAGAGTACATTATAAAGAGTTTTGCATTTAGGGGTACCTGGAGAGCTCAGATGGTTAAGCATCCCACTTCGGCTCAGGACATGATCTCACGGTCTGGGAATTCGAGCCCCACCTTGGGCTCTGTGCTGACAGCTCAGAGCCTGGAGCCTGCTTCAGATTCTCCCTCTCTCTCTGCCCCTCTTCTGCTCACACTCTGTCTCTCTCTCTCTCTCTCTCTCTCTCAAAAATAAATAAACGTTTTTTAAAAATTAAAACAAACACGGTTTTTGCCTTTAATTTTTAATCCTTTAAAAATGCTGCAAGACAGCTCAAGGGAATCTCTGAAGCTGTTTGTTGGTGTGTAGCTGAACTAAGTAGCACCCAGGACTATACCAGTTCCTTCTGTGGTACTTTGAATTTCATCTGCAAGGTCCTGTTTTTAATTTTTATGTTTTTTCCTATGCCCTATCTTCTTACTGATCAACTCACCTGACTACTTACCTGTAATTTACAAGGAATCATCTCAAAATGACCAACCATTCCCGGAACTGTTGTGCTCCCGGCCCCTGGAACACTCTGGGTAGTGAAACTCTGTAATCTCAGCGAGCACCCATCATCTACTTGGCTACCATCCCCAGGGATAAGCAGTGCAGATCTGAAGTATTTTAGAGAACCAGACTTAAGTCCTCTACTAAAGCTAATTGATCAATAATTAGTCGCCAAATTTATTAGTGGTGTAATTGAAAAAAATACTTGCTTTTTTTTTCTTAAAAAGTGTCCTGATATTTCAGTCCAGTAGCTGATAATGCATTCAGAATGGATGATTTGAATATGCTAAGAGACTCATCTATGAAAGGAATCACTGTCACTTTCTTCCTAAACTTTTTCCACGTAAAATGTCAATTGTCTCTTTATTCCATAAAAATCATTTTTAAATAATATAATGTATACATTGTTTTATTTTAAACGCTTATAAAGTTAATTATATTTTTAAAACAAAATGGAAAGCTTTACATTATCATACAAGTATACATTTATATACAACTATACATTTAACATTTATATATTATCATACAACTATACATGTATATATGCTTAAACACATTTACTTAAATGTGTTTCAGATATTATGAATTTTTTACTGGAAATTATTACATAAATAGTATACAGAAAATAAAATCAGAATTTGAGTTTTCTTTCATTCAAAGACCAACTTATTCTGTACATAGAATACAGGTTACGTGTGTGTGTGTGTGTGTGTGTGTGTGTGTATGTGTGTGTGTGTGTGTGTGTGTGTGGTTGTATCTACCTTTTTTTTTTTAATTGAGGTTTAGGTGACATATGATGTTACAGTAGTTTTGGGTGTACAACGTAGTGATTACACAACTCTATAAGTTATGCGATGTTCACAAGTGTAGCAACCAACCATCACCATTCAACGCAATTACAATACCATTGATTAATTCCCTGTGTTGTGCCTTTCATCCCTGTGATTTATTTATTCCATAACTGGAAGCCTGTACCTCCCACTCCCCTTCACCCATTTTGCCAATCCCCCCGCCCCTGTCCTCTCTGGAAACCACCAGTTTGTTCTCTGTGTTTATGGGTCTATTTCTGCTTGTTTTTTGTTTTTTTAATTCCACATATTAAGAGAAATCATGTGGTATTTGTCTTTATCTGACTTACTCCACTGAGCATAATGCCCTCTAGGTTCAACTATATTGTCACAAGTGGAAAGATTTCATTCTTTTTTATGGCTGAGTAATATTCCATTATAAGTGTGTATGTACATATACATACACACACACACCACATCTTTATTCATTCATCTCTCTGTGGACACTTGTACTCCTTCCATAATTTGGCAATTGTAAATCATGCTGCAGTAAACGTAGGCATACATCTGTCTTTTTGAAACTGTTTTCATTTTCTTGGGGTAAAAACCCAGTAGTAGTATTACTGGATCATACAGGATTTCTATTTTTAATTTTTGGAAGAACAAAAAATGTTACTTTGTATGAAACTTCCTCCCCCCCTCCCCATTTCCTTCTTTTTCTTTTATTTTGTGAAAGAACAATGTAGAATGTGGAAATCTCTCTTGGCTTTGATTTGACAATAGAAGTTTTCTGTAGGCATAAAATGAGTGACAGAGAAATAACATTTCGATACCTCTAAGATCCTGCTGGTGATATTAACTGTAATAGCAGTTTACTCTCTGGCTTGCCTTGGGTTGGAATATCCCTTTTTTAGAGTAAGGATGTGAAGATGGTTATGGAAGTTGCAACTGTATATTACATCAATTGTACATTTTTCAATGTCGTTCAAGTTATACTTTTTTATGCCCTGAGACATTTTCTCTAAGTAGTCTCAGATTGGAGGGCAAAGGAATTATATCACTTTATCTTCTTTATAATGCCAGGCTATAAAACTCATACTTATCTGCTATCTGGAAACTCAAAGTAGAATTCCTAAAATGCCTATCTTTGATACATTCCCCATGTCCTTGGTATGATGAGTCAACTGTGTTCCATTTTGTTATTTAGATGAATTATTCTCTTCAAATAAAAGTATAGAGATACTATCTACAGCGTAGAACTATTTTATTGGATCTATAAGTGGGGTATCAGTGTAATTCTATTATAGGCATTTTAAGTACTAGTGACTGAGAGAAAATAGTTTTCAAAGAAATTAAAATTATTATAAGAATGAAAAGTACAGAGCAGAGTCCTAGCATTGCATTTTTTCCAAGTATTTGGTCCAAGGGCAAAACTTATTATCACTGTAGTTCTACTTAAGAGTTGGGAAAAGCTGGCACTAATTTCCTGAGGCACATATATTTTCAGAGCACAGATTAGATACTGCTGTAATTGGAAGATGACTCGTATTCTTACTGTGAATGCATCTAACTCTTCAGAACACCAGATGTACAGGATTCAGAAAATGGGTAGGCTTTTCCCGGAAGCTCACAGACCAATTAAAAGGTTTTACATGTGCTACTTCTCCAAGAATACTTTTGTAGGATATTTCACTGAAAGACAAATACACAATCTTTTCGCTTCCTATTTCTTAAGTTGCAAGTACCTAGGTACAAACATTGCCTTTAGCTATCTCCTATAATGTAAGGGTTAATCAAAACTTTAATTTTTCTGAAAGTACATAGTTATGCAACATCTCCAACCTTGGTTCTCTAAGACAGCTAGAGAGTTCTCTAAAAATATATTATTACTTAGATGTTATTTTATACATTTCCTATATATTATGCATAATTCATGATAATTCTATGATATTGATATAACTATCCTATAATCTATGCTAAAAATCTTGCATGTGATGAAAACTTTGATTTTTGAGATGTCAAAGATAAGCATATTAATGGATGTATTATTTGGGATTTAGAAAAATTTATATATATATACATATATATCCTGCCTATTATATATATGTGTGTGTGTGTGTGTGCGTGCGTGCGTGTGTGTGTGTGTGTATATATATATATATATATATATATATATATATATACTGTTTAGTGTAACCTACCTCTTAGCATGAATGCTTGTCTCAATACTGCATTTTACTGATGGTCCATGATGAGGAGTTAGAATTTATGTTTGCTATAAAAATCACTAGAATAATTAATGAAAACATATAGGTAGTTTGGACTTAAGGAATTATTCTCTGTTATTTGCTGTTTTTTTGTATTTTAATTCCAGTAGCGTTAATCTACAGTGTTATACTGGTTTCAGATGTACGATAGTGTGTAAGGAATTATTTTAGATCAAACTGAACTCTAATTCTTGAACAGGGTTTCCATTTCCACAAGCACTAGTACATATCCATGTATGGAAGAGAATCTTCATGTTTTCGCTTCCATCATCCTGAGTGACACAGACCGGTCCTCATCTCCTCTCTGATCCCAGCAAATTTCACATTCTCTGGCAAAGCAGACGTCATCAAGTTGGTACTGAAGAAGAATGAAGAAGCTAATTATGGGGAGTGGAAAAGTCGCATCATCAGTTATACCACATGGCTGAGGGTCTCAAACTCCAGGTGGACCTTGTTTTTGCTTTTGTTTGAAATCAGTTAGTGGGTTCCAAAGGACCCTTAAACTGCAGATAATTATTCATAATTCTATGTCACAAGCTATAAGAACTACAAACAAATATGTATATAAATAGCAGTGCGCAGTAAATAATTTTAAATTCAGAAAATAACGCTGGGACCCAAAAGAATACTGGTCTTGGACCCACACCAAGAAGTGGCATTTACAGGTGTACCTACTGGTAGTTGAAACGGGGAAAATTTTGGAGGTCTTTATTGCAAGATAAAGTTCATTTAAAATTTCCCATCATTTTATATGTCTAGGTATTTAGTATCCCCTATCTCTGTTTTTCCCTCATCTTTCTTTTAAGGTTTTAAAAATTGTTCTCCATGCCACAATACAGAAAAAAGATCTGATTTAAACTATTTTAATTTTGCTTTTAAAACTGAATACAATGTGCTACTAAAAGTTATCACCTTCTCTTTCATTATATGTAAATTATGCCTCAATGAAGCTGTTAGAAATTGTCTTCAAAAACATTCATGGGAGAGAGACTTGTGCATGTTTAAAACTTACGGTAATGATTCAGTTGACAAAAGATGGTTGAACAGCCAGGAAAGTGAACAGGTTGTACTTGAGATAAGATTCCTAAGGTGATGAGCAGGAGGGAGATCTAGAAAACTTACAGAAGGATAGGATCTAATTCAGAGGAGACTCCTCTTTTGATGTAACAGACAGCAAGGATGGAATGTATTACGACTTATCTAGGTTTACATATGGGTTTGGGAAGTTAAGAAAGATATCATCCTTTGTTTTCTCTGTCTTCTGGGGTGCAAAACACGGGTGTCGAGTTTAAATAGGTATTTAAATGAAGGGAACACTGACTAGAAAAAAGTATTGTTCTGGAAAATGAGCCAGTTTTGAGAGTCTGTTTGGGTAGGTGATTATGAATGCTTTGTTCTATGACTATTTCAAATATTGCCCAACTTCTCAGTTGCATACTTGGAGAATCCATCATCGATGGATGGAGTTTTGTAATATGGAAATAATTAAAAACAGAAGGGTACAAGGGTCTTAACTTCAAGGATTTCAATACAATGATGGATCACGGAACTGCAGGGAGAGGAGGAAGTGAAGGGTTAAGGGACAGAAGGAATGAGTCAATAATGCAGACACTGAAGTTAACCAGAGTGTGTAGCTGAAGAAGCAAGCTAGGCAGAGAGGACATTGTGGTGAGAGTCTGGGATGTTTGGATTAGTGAGACTGAATGGAGAGCGATTTGGGGAAGCAATTTGCTCAGGCTGTGTCATCATCGTAGGCTAAGAGAAAGGGGAGCAGATCATCAGACATGGGAAAAATAAAAACCTCTGCGTGGGCAGAGTGTTGTGTGGGCATCTGCATTGGCGGTGAGTCACTTAAGGAATAACGGAACTTGGAACACAGAGGAAAATCTCGAGCCACCAGTCACTTCATAAATGAATAAGGGCAGGTGACCATGAGAGTAGAGGATGACACCAGCAAAGGGGATGGTGGAAAAGACAAATTGAGCAGGTTTTTGGTTTTTGTCTTCGTTTTTTTTTTTTTTTTTTTTTTTTTTTTTTTTTTTTTTGTAAGGGGGCTGTTGTGATTTTTCTGGCGATTCAAAGAAAAGAAAGAACATAAATCCCATCTTCTGATCTTGAGACACAAGTGTAACACCTGATCAAATTTCAAGGGATACCGTGTCCTCAGATTCAGTTAAGACAAACAAGTATAGGAAGTACTCTCTGAAAGACAGGATGTTTTGGGAGTTTGCCGAAATGGAGCTGTATTTGCCACGGCACAGTGAAAAATCCTTCCGAAGGCGTAGTTGAGTCAGGAGCAAGAATATACTGAGTTTACAGAGGACAAAGGTGTGGCTAAGATTGGATGGCCTTGAGGGTTATAATTTAGGTGTTAATGGATAGAATTAGCGGGGCTACGGGTAGTAGTTTCAACTATCCCATTAAGGAGAGTTGAGCCTCAGCCCTAGGCTAGCTTCGGGGTAAAAGATGAACTGAGGTACAAACTTTAAGGAGGCACTCACTGTCGGGGTCCTGCACGCACACAGTTGGCACTTGCACTGCTCTGAAAGTGAGTACCTCCTTAAATGTTATGCTCTGGGCTCTTCTCTTTTCTCACCCCAGTCTTGACCCTGGTGCCTTCAGAAAAGCAATGTCACTAGACCTGGGACCGGGGTACCATTTATCCCAGTCGTGGCGATCTCTGCACACAGATGTATGCTAAATTATGAACAAGCACAACAATTTGTATATTTATCTTTTGTGCCATTCAGTTTTGTGCGTGTGCCAGTGTTACACTCTTTTGGCTTCTATAGGCTCATGGAGTAGTGCAAATGACTTTCTGCCATTACTCTTCACAGCACTTCCGGCTAAGCTGGTTCTTCCCCGTGATCTTTAAAATGGTTTTGCCCTTGGCTGTGGCAACTTCTCACTAGACATGTCTCTGGAGGCAAGGGAAACAAAAGCAAAAATGAACTACTGGGACCTCATAAAATAAAAAGCTTTCGCACAGTGAGGGAAAAAAATCAACAAAACTTAAAGGCAACCTATGGAATGGGAGAAGATATTTGCAAATGACACGTCAGACAAAGGGTTAGTATCCAAATCTAAAGAACTTCTCAAACTCAACACCCCCCAAAACAAATAATCCAGTGAAGAAATGGACAAAAGACATGAACAGACAATTTTCCAAAGAAGACATCCAAATGGCAAACAGACACATGAAAAGATGCTCAACATCACTTATCATCAGGAAAATATAAATCAAAACCACAATGAGATACCACCTCACACCTGTCAGAATGGCTACCATTAATTAACAACTCAGGCAACAACAGATGTTGGCAAGAATGCAGAGAAAGGGGAACACTTTTGAAATGTTCGTGGCGATGCAAACTGGTGCAGCCACTCTGGAAAACAATATGGAGGTTCCTCAAAAAATTAAAAATAGACCCAGCAATCGCACTACTAGGTGTTTATCCAAAGGATACAAAATTTCCAGTTTGAAAGGGCACATGCACCCCAATGTTTATAGCAGCACTATCAGCAATAGCTGAATTATGGAAAGAGCCCAAATGTCCATCGACTAATGAATGGATTAAGTGATAATGATAATGAATGGATTAATGTGATAATTAATGAATGGATAATGTGAATGTGATACACACACACACGCGCGCGTGCGTGCACACAGGAATATTACTTGGCAATCAAAAAGAATGAAATCTTGCCATTTGCAACAACATGAGTGGAACGAGAATGTGTTATGCTGAGCAAAATAAGTCAGAGAAAGTCAAATATATGATTTCACTCATATGTGGAATTTAAGAAACAAAAGATATGAAACATAGGGGAATGGGAAGGGGAAGGAAAAATAAGATAAAAACGGAGAGGGAGGCAAACCATAAGAAACTCTTAAGTACAGAGAACAAACTGAGGGTTGCCCGAGAGGTCTTGGGAGTGGGCTAAATGGGTGATGGGCATTCAGGAGGGCACTTGTTGGGATGAGCACTGGGTGTTATACGTAAGTGATGAGTCACTAAATTCTACTCCTGAAACCATTGTTACACTGTGTATCAACTAACTTGGATTTAAATAATAAGCAAACAAATAAAATAGTTTGGCCAAGCCTAAGAGAAAATAACATTGAGGGTATTGATTGGAATCATAATGAATTTATAAAAAACTTTGTAGAAAATTTTTATCTTGCCACGTCTTCCCATCAAACAACATGATTTAGTTTTCCATTTATTTAGATAAGTGTTTTGTGCCTTTAGGAAAGTTTGGTAGTATGCATCATGTGGGTCCCAAACATTTCTAGTTAAATTGATTTCTAGGCATTTTATATATTTTATTGCTCATACAATGCAATGATTTTTATGTTATATTTTGAGTTTTCTGATTTGTATATAAATAGGTATTATTGTTGCTTAATTGTACCACTTCCCATTAATGAACTATCTTGCCCATGCTAATAATGCTTCAGTTGATTTTCTTGTATTTTCTACACAGAAAATAATATACATAAAGGATAAAAGTGTTGTCTCTTTCCCATATTTGTATCAATTTTTAAATTTCACTTTCTTTGGCACTGGCCAAAATGTCCAATAAAATGCCACATAGTAATGGCAATAGAATGCATTCTATTTTTCTCTTGATTCTCTGTGAATACTTCCACTTACCTAAGTTATGTGTCTTTGCATCTTAATTTCCCCATCTGTAAGATGAAGATAGTACTACCTAATACACAAGGTTTTAAGAGGATTAAGTGAGATGATTACATATAAATTGCTAAAAAGTATGTTTTGTCTTGTTTGCGTTCAGATAGTAGAAATATCTTAAAATGCAGAACATGGTGCAGGAAAAAAGCTCTAAATAAGGGACATCTTGTTAACAATTATTATTATGCTCAATGATCCAAGCAGTAGTTATCAGTATCAAATGTACAGTTTCTTACACCTTTTGCAAATCAGATCTGAATCTTTTTAAACAAAATAAGACTGAATGAAGGGTAGAAATTTTTGAACAGCACAGAGATTAAAGATCTGGGGGGAAAATCTGAGGCAAATTGATAAAAGGAGTTGTACTTACTGAGTATCTAGTGTGTGTTAAATAGTGTTTAACTGTTCTCTGGAGGCTGACAGTCAAACTGGTAAGTAACATTCAGAAACGTATTGTTTTTCTCTTTGTATACTTATTCTAACACATTACAACAGGAATTAATATCTTCACTGGACATATTTTTGGCCCACTAAAAGTGAATTCTCAACACTTTTAAGTTATATTAAATACAAATATAAGTATAGTAGAATTTCATTCATGGAAAGACATAATTTGGGCCCCTGGCTGGCTCAGTTGGTAGAGCGTGACTCTTGATCTCAAGGTTGTGAGTTCAAATCCCATGTTGGGTGTAGAGATTACTTAAAAATAAAATCTTTAAGAAGTAATAAGAAAGATATGACTCCTGTTTCTGTGGAACACCTTCCTTTTTATAGGAAAAATCAGGGAAAATAAAAGGAAATATAACTTTGCAGAGGTAGAAGAAATGTTAATACCAAAAGCTATTAAAAACCTGAAAGTATCAGTATGTTTAGAAGGATTTTAATGCATTCATGGTGTATGTATTACCTATTAGGTAATGTCAGGAAAATATTTTAGTATACCCTTTAAAAATTTTTTTAGCCTTACAAAAGCAATCTGTGTTTTACTTTAACTGAATGCCCTTAGATGATTGTAAATCCAAGAGGGAAAACACTGATGAAAGATAGAAGTACCAACCCTGCTTACATTCTTTTTTAAAAAAAAATTTTAGCAGTTTTTATTTATTTTTGAGAGAGACAGAGACAGAGTGTGAGCGGGGGAGGGGCAGAGAGAGAGGGAGTCACAGAATCTGAAATGGGCTCCAGGCTCTGAGCTGTCAGCACATAGCCCGATGTGGGGCTCGAACCCACGAACCTTGAGATCACGACCTGAGCCGAAGTCGGCCGCTCCGGACGGTTAAGCAACCTATGGAGCTACCCAGGCACCCCAACCATGCTTACATTCTTAAGATAATTTTCTTATAAACAGATACTTAGAGTTTCTGGAAAAAATTCTTTTGAACGCACATAGAAAAGATACTTTTAACACTCTTTATTTCGTATAGGTCATTTTGCAAAATTCTATTTATCAGAGACGCCAGTTTTAATGAGTTAAGGACACATGAAGATGAAACCATTTACTGAAAATTTTTGATTAACGTATAAATTACTAAAGTTCTGTGAAATTATTTTTTTAATAAAAAGCATAATATACAAACAGCAGTTACAGCTAAAGCTACTTTTTTTTCTTAGAGATACCTTCTGTCTTCATGTATGGCACTCTAGATCTGGGTTTTTTTTTTGCATTTATATACATATGAATTTACATACAGAAATATTTTTTGTATGCTTTACATAAATGATATTATATTTTAGGTACTACTCAGCAACTTGCTTTTTTGTTTTTTCCTGAAAAATATCTTAGTGCTCTCTCTCCAAGTTGCTGTCTATAGAATTAACCCATTTTTAAATATTCTATGATATGGAAATGCTAACACTGAAAACTTTACTCTTCTTTTTAGATCCTTTAAAGCATATGTAGCTACTGGTGACAATTTAGAGAACTATATATTTTAAGAAAAAAGTTGGGGCACCTGGTTGGCTCAGTCGGTTAAGCGTCCAACTTTGTCATAACTGACTTTGGCTCAGGTCATGATCTCGCAGTTCCTGGGTTCGAGCCCCTAGTCAGGCTCTGTGCTGACAGCTCAGAGCCTGGAGCCTGCTTCGGATCCTGGGTCTCCCTCGCTCTCTGCCCCTCCCCCGCTCATGCTTTGTCTCTGCGTCTCTCAAAAATAAATAAACATTTAAAAAATTAAAAAAAGAAAAAAGTCACTTAACTCAGAATATTGATTTTTCTCTTCTTTCAAGTCTGTAGTTGACAAGTCAACAGTAAGCCATTCTTTATCTTTGTAGACAGTATATTTGGCAAAACAGAAGAAAAGTATTGCCAATAATTAGTGATCTGAGGTGGGAGTTAACTTTTCTCTAGAGCAAAAGCAGCAAAGCTTTTAGGGCCTTAAAGTCTATGCTGTTGCTACTTAAGAAAAAGCAGGGATAGTTTTTCTATAACCACTAAAAGTTTACTTCTCTGTATCAAAGTCCAATCTTCCGAGAGTACAACTAAAGTGGCCCTTTGCAAGGAGACCAACTAGAATTACACATAAACACAGAGAGTTATGGGGTTGCCTGTTATTTTGTGTAATTTCATCTTCACAGGGGACCAGAGTGGCCTCCAAAGCTGTCCCAGTACTGTTCATCTATGAAAAGTAACATCAAAGGAAATCATACAGTATTTGCCGGTCTCTGTCTGACCTATTTCACTTAGCATAATACCATCAAGGTCTATCCATGTTGTTGCAAATATAAAGATTTTTTTTTTTGGCTGAGTTGCATTCAATTTGTGTGTGTGTGTGTGTATGTGTGTGTGTATACCACATCTTCTGTATGTGTGTATACACACACACACACACACACACACATACACATATCACCATTGTGTATGTATGTACGTATGTATGTATACATATATATAGATCACATTTTCTTTATTCATTCAAATGGACAAACAAAACCAAATGAAACTCATAGATACAGAGAACAGATTGGTGGTTGCCAGAGAGTAGGGCGGTTGGGGGTGTGAGTGAAATGGGTGAAGGCGGTCAAGATGTACAAACTTCCAGTTATAAAATAAATGTCAAGGGAACATACTGCACACACAGTGACTAGAGTCAATAGTATTGTAGTGCATACTTGAAAGTTGCGAAGAGAATGAACCTTAAAATTTCTTATCGCAAGAAAAAAAATTGTAGCTTTGCATGGTGATGGATGGTAACCAGACTTACGTGGTGATAATTTTGCGGTGTATCTACAAATATTGAATCATGTTGCCCACCTGAAACTAATACGATGTTATATTTCACTTATACATCATTACAGAAAAAAGTAATGTCACAAGTGCCATTTTTATTGCCTTTTTCTTTCGAGGGCTCATGCCCTCTCAGCCTCTCTCCCTGCCTCCCCGTTCTCCCCCTCTCCATAACCCTTACAAGTATACGATTGCTTCTATTATTGACAGAGTAAACACTGAAGAATAAGATTGCGGTACGTTTTCTGATTTACAACACACTTTCTGCCCTTAACCATTAAAGCAGATGGTTATTCAGAAATGTGATGGCAATTCCTTACAAAATCATTTAGCCATTTATTCTATTAGCTCAATTCTTGTGATTTTTGAACTTTTTAAGTTAATGGTCTCTAGGATTCATTTAGTGTTCCTTATGTGCCAAGTGTTGTCATAGTAACTCTGTGGCTAGGTCCTAGTATTATCCATTAATTATAGATTAAATAAATGGAGCACAGATTGGTTAAATAGCTTGTCTAAGGTCACACAGCTAATAAGTGGTAAAGCTATTATTTAAATTCATTTCCTGTTCTTGTTGGAGATCACATATTCAAACTTTGATTTTATTACTTGGGATAAAGTAATAAACATGGGATAAAGCTAATGGATAGAGTTACAGTTTCATAGATACATGTTTTTAGAAATGTAGTTGTATAAATCTGTACATTTGTTTTCCTGCATGGAAGGGCAATAGAATGCAGATATATATTTTTGAAAATCTCCCAGATTCTTTACCCACGAACAATCCAGGGATGCCTTTTTCAGAGACCTGGGAGTCATCTCTTTGAAAAGTAACCATCAAGAAAGATAGAGTCCCTGTCTCCTGGTCTTTGGGAGGGTAGGAGCCTAACTTTGATAAGGGACAATGAGCAAACACAGATGGCCTCCTCATTGAACAATATCCCCCAGTACTTTCCCATTAGTTCACCTCAGCTTCTAAAAATCCGTCTGCCTTTAGTTTGAGCTGAGTTGAGTTCAATCTCTCCCCCCCCGTTGGGACAGTCTTGTCTCATTATAATTGTCTTGGATAAAGTCTTCCTTGACTGTTTAATATCATCTGGTAAAGTTTTCCTTGATAATTGAAGAGTCTTCTTTTTGCTAGAGAAGACAGAACAAAATATGGATTAAAGTCTTCTGTTCGCTTCTGTCATCCAAATGAGGAATTCATGGAACATCAGCAAATCCATTGGCTCACGTGTAGTGCATCTTGGCTTCTAGTACTTATTTGTCACCAGCTTTTAAAATTTTAGTTGCAAATTTACTAAACAGGTGTCTATAAAAGATAGGGGATATGATTAGCAAAAGAGTCAAAGGTTTACGTTCCATCAAATGGTCTAGTCTCTGAATTTCCCTTGTTTTTTCTAAAGCTGGATAGAGTTTAAAAAAAGTCATCAACTGCGACCCTGTGTAATACTCATTGGCTGTTTGTGCTGCCCGTCTTAGCACAGGTTTTTATATTCTTAACTTTCTAAATCCCAAATAGTCTTCCTAAAAATTGGAGAGCATGGTGTAATGATCCTGTGGTTGCTGCTGTAGATTATAGATGGTGATATAAAAGTGGCCATTGGGGTGCCTGGGTGGCTCAGTCGGTTGAGCATCCGGCTTCGGCTCAGGTCATGATCTCGCAGTTCGTGGGTCTCTGCTCCTCCCCCACTCGTGCTCTTTCTCTCTCTCTCTCTCAAAAATAAATCAACATTTAAAAAAAAAATTAAAAAGTGGCCATAAATTTGGGACTCTTTCTGTGCTGGTTGAGTACTAAGCACCTTACATAATTAACAAAGTTTATTCTCACAAAACCATGTGAAATAGATACCATCATTTCTCTCATATTACAGGTGATAAAGTTGGATAATAGGAAGTAAACAACTTGCTTAGAATTATTTAGTTAGAAAATGGTCTTTTCTCATCCACCAAGATCTTTCTATATCCAGTACTCTTACAGAGAACCACTGCAATTTCACACTCACTCTTTCCTTGGGAGATAGTTAACCCTCATAGACCCGGTTTCTTCATCTCTGAATGTACTCAAGAAATGCCATACAGGCTTTGTTAGAGGAGTTCACGCATTAACCCTTCAGCACAGTAATCAACCAAAATCAACATCAATGGTGGCATTTAGCCTTTCAGGAGTTTGGGTTATTCTGACTATTCCAAAGTGCTTTGATGTTCCTTAAGACATTACAGTTCCAAGAACTATACACTGACTGGTACATTACTATTCACTGAATTCCTAATTAACCAGAGTTGGCTTTACCATACCAAATACATAAAGTACTTTTAATATTTGGGTTAGCGAGCTTGTAGAAAACTGAACAAGGGACCTGAGAATATTTGAAGAAACTTTTCTTTTTCTGAAGAGGTCGATGAGAGACAGCTAATGGAGGTCAGATGAAGGCTGAGAAGTTGCAGGGGGGAGACTGGGATTGAAAGTCAGACGCAATCTAGAAGGCGACAAAATGCAATGGCCTCATCACCGCACCCGTGATGCCTGTCTACCTGAATGCAAAAGAAAAACTGCCCTCATTAATCCATGAAGACATCCCCTTCTGATACCATCGCATTCCCCATTGTGGGGTTTGAAGTTAGCTTCTGTTGGAAAATTCGGATACCTGAGGGACTTGACAGTGCTTTTCTGAAGGAAATGGAACAATGTTACTTCAAATAACACGAATATTACATCAGAACAACACTACATAAATTTTTTTTCCTTAAAGTTTTCTTTTCATTTGTTTAGGAACTGAATATAAATTTGATTCTTTTTTTTTTACATTTACAAACTACTTCAATAATTCAATTGCCCTTTCTTTGATTCTGTAATGTGGGAGATAGTTGAAATTCAGCCACTGTTAAATGGCACTCTCTTTGCCTTCTGTCTGATCGTTAAAAGAAGGGGGTTATCATTGATCCAACACACTTCTGCTTCCTTGTCTATTATTCAAAAAAATATTGTACATGAAATGGGTTTAAAAATATCATTAAATACCTTCTAAACATACATTCAGCTGTTTAAAATAAACCAGTTCATATAGTCACACACACATATATATGCACACACAATGAAAGCAAGTAAGGAAAAATGTAGACAGCATCCATTTTTACCATCACAGCCTATACAACTGCCCACAAATATACATTTTATGACCTTTGATTTCTGAGAACTTTGGTCTTAGGACGTTAATTTAATGTTTGTGTACACACATACACATAACTTATATACACATACACGTATATACACATTTGTGCATATGTGGGTATGTTTATATATGATTTATATACACATGCAGGTGGTATATGTACCTAAGTTTTCAAATGGGTGAATAAAAGTACTTCTTTTATTCATAAAAATAACACATGTTCAAATGTGCAATTCAGAAAACAACATAATTTGTTAGTCAACAAAATCCTCTTTGGAATCTGGCTGACCTCAGGTAGAGTCTGGCTCTGATCTTCACCACTGTGTGACCTTGAGTGAGTCACTTAATCTCTCTGAGCCTTAATTTCCTCATTTAAATGCAAATAATAACAGAACCTATCAAATATGGTCATTGGAAAGATCAATTGAGACAGTGTCATTAGATTATAATTAGTTTACCTATAAAACCATAGTATCCAATGAATGTATAAAAATCACCCCAATTCCACATTAATTATCCAGGCACTGTTACTATGTGGGGCTAGCTTTAAATACAAATATAGATACAGTGAGAGATTGTTCCAACTGTTTCTTTGGATTTTTGTATTTGTCTATTTGGCATTCATTCATCACAGGGCCAATTCTATTAAATGTATTTTCTTCTTTTCTGTGTTCTTTGTGATCTGGCATTTGTGGCCTCTCTGACAGGGAACAGACTGCTCGGCCCAGGGCAAGGCATTTCTAAGAGAGGGCAAAGGGCTAAACCCAGAGCATGCCTTTCATAGGCAAACCCACCAATCATCTGATGTTCAGTTCCACTTTCAGCATAGAGCTGCTGCCTCTCTTTGCAAGTTCAAGCCGTGGACTTGGAAATTGTTTCTGAGTCTGAGCACCACAGAACATTTTCTACCAGGCTGCATGTATTTGAATGTGCGCTTTCCCTTGGAGACTTGGGCTGCTTTGGTGCTGTTTACATCTGGATAATTCTGCAGGGAGATGAAAGGCAGGGTAACAAAACTAGGGTTGTTGTAAGAATAGGATTTGAATATAGACACAGGCTTTGGAGGTACACGGTTTCACATAATGTCTCCTGTAACACACTGCTGCGCTGGGTAGGAATTTTATTTGGGAGTTTGACACTTGTCATGTCAGGGTATATGGTCAGTCTGAACACGTGGCAGCTATCTCCTCGGCCGGGTCCTCCCCCCTGAGAAAGCAATCATTGATGCCCAATAAAGGGATGGGTTCCCAGGGAACCATGAAATCATGTCTTTTTTACAAGCACGAATACTTGGGAATGGTAAAGGTGGAGGGTACACACAGTTTGGCTTTTACAACTAGAATTGAAATGTGCTGTAGTCTTTTTTTTTTTTTTTTGAGATAATAAACAAGGTCTTTGTTTTCTTATTTCGAAATTCTTTCCGTGACTTCACACTTCATTTATATCAATCTGGAATAGCAGTAACGATCAACTCATACAATCAGAAAGTGATTTTGCAGCATGTAAATGATTCCTAATTTGTTTCTGTTATCTCTGTTCTTATCATTTACTTCTCCATTCATCATTGGACCTTTGGTTAAAACGTAGATCACAGGTGCCACCAAGACTGAGAGAAAGGAGTAATTCAGAGAGATTGACAGGGATGATCCTCCATGGATTTAGTTTCTTCCCATAGGCAACAAGGGATGTTTTAGAAAAGTACAAAAAGAAAGTTATTTTATGTTATTTATTAATAGCTTCTTTCTTCCACAAAGTATTTGAGGCAGCATACACAAGAACACACACGCTAAAAACATACCAGCCACAAATTTCATATGGCTAGTGCAGTGAACTTCACATTTATTTTTGAAGAAATGGAGACATTTTTATTTAAATAATTCTCATTAGCTTAGAGGAAGGAACTTACCAATCATCGGATGCTACAAATTATTTTAAGGGTACCTCTGAGTCACTGAAAAAATAAACAAACCAACCAAAAAAACATTAAGCCTCTGGCAGAATGTTGGATTCACAAGATAACGGCATGCACAGTACTGGAACATGTGGGAATTAACAACTCGAGGGTTTTGTCATTAGGCTGGTACAAAAGCCAGGGCAAATTTTTCACAAATATCACTGATGCATTTTGGTCTTGGTCTTAATGAACATGGACAATAACACCATCACCACCAATAGGCTCTTTGTAGCAATTAGTATTCTAATACATTTTTCTAAGCACTATATATATATATATATATATATATATATATATTTAATGTTTATTTTGAGAGAGAGAGACAGACTATGAGTGGGGGAGGGGCAGAGAGAGAGAGGGAGACACAGAATCTGAAGCAGGCTCCAGGCTCTGAGCCATTAGCACAGAGCCCGACGTGGGGCTCAGACTCACAAACCATGAGATCATGTCCTGAGCCACAGTCAGACGCTGAACCGACTGAGCCACCCAGGCGCCCTGCACTTTATATTTTTAAAATGCATTAAGTTCTCTAGTAACTCTATGATGTAAGTATTGTTAGAGTTCTCATTTTGTAGAAGAAAATGGAGGCACAGAGAAGTTGAATATCCTGCAGGAGAGATCATGCAGTAAGTGACAGAGCCGAGATCTCAGATAGTATTTATTATGTCCATAATCTACAAAAGATGTTTGACTTTTACAGAATGGAGATGAAAGAGAAGATGAAAATGCATATTATCGTTTACACTATTTCTCACTACTTTGTAAAACAAAGTCTGAGGGAAGAAAGGAAAGTCATTATCTGTTGTTCGGTATCGACACCAGGGGGCACAGCTGGTTAACACCTTGAAAATGAAGGTCGAGGTTGTAGCATTTATATTTGTTTGGACCAGTCAGCTTTGTTTTATTTTCCAAACTGCCCAGGAAGAGGATTGTACAGAGTTAGTAAATACCAGTGTGGATAGAACCATCCCCAGCAAAGGAAAAGTAACTCAACCACACGCCTTTCTGTAAGTACGCGGCATATTCCCCAAGGACAAGGCAGCGCATCCTATCAATGACTGTCCTTAGTGAAGTGGTACCCGGTCGTGCCCAGTCTTTCATCCACAGGTGAGCATCAGATCCATTACAACAGTGCTGAGACAGTGGGCTATATGAAAATTGTAATGGGACAAGAAAGTGTGTTTGTAATAGAATATGGAGGGTCCTTCTGTTAACAAGCTTCCAGGTGGCTCTTTATTTTTTTTTAATTTTTTTTAATATGAAATTTGTTGCCAAATTGGTTTCCATACAACACCTGGTGCTCCTTCCAACAGGTGCCCTCCTCAGTGCCCATCACCTCCCCTCCCCTCCTCCCACTCCCATCAACCCTCAGTTTGTTCTCAGTTTTTAAGAGTCTCTTATGCTTTGGCTCCCTCTCTCTCTAACTTTTTTTTCCCCCTTCCCCTCCCCCATGGTCTTCTGTTAAGTTTCTCAGGATCCACATAGGAGTGAAAACATATGGTATCTGTCTTTCTCTGTGTGACTTATTTCACTTAGCATAACACTCTCCAGTTCCACCCACGTTGCTACAAAAGGCCAGATTTCATTCTTTTTGATTGCCAAGTAGTATTCCATTGTGTATGTAAGCCACAATTTCTTTATCCATTCATCAGTTGATGGCCATTTAGGCTCTTTCCGTAATTTGGCTATTGTTGAGAGTGCTGCTATAAACATTGGGCTACAAATGCCCCTATGTATCAGCACTCCTGTATCCCTTGGATGAATTCCTAGCAGTGCTATTGCTGGGTCATAGGGTAGATCTATTTTTAATTTTTTGAGGAACCTCCACACTGTTTTCCAGAACGGCTACACCAGCTTGCATTCCCACCAACAGTGCAAGAGGGTTCCTGCTTCTCCACATCCTCTCCAGCATCTATAGTCTCTTGATTTGTTCATTTTAGCCACTCTGACCAGGTGGCTCTTTAAAATGAAGTGAGATCTATAATAAAGAGCATTAAGATTTCTGTTTCGGGGCGCCTGGGTGGCGCAGTCGGTTAAGCGTCTGACTTCAGCCAGGTCATGATCTTGCGGTCCGTGAGTTCGAGCCCCGCGTCAGGCTCTGGGCTGATGGCTCAGAGCCTGGAGCCTGTTTCTGATTCTGTGTCTCCCTCTCTCTCTGCCCCTCCCCCGTTCATGCTCTGTCTCTCTCTGTCCCAAAAATAAATAAACGTTGAAAAAAAAAAAAAGAAAAAAAAAAGATTTCTGTTTCATTAAGTCAATAGATTTGCCCTTAGAGAAATGAGGTCGTGGGTCACTTTCCTTACTACTCTGCCACTAAACAGATGATATAAATTATACATAATGCCCCACACTTAGTCAACTTTCTCTTTTTTTGTCTTTGAATACTCTCGTATTTAGAATATGCATGTGTTTATGGAATATAATATCCCTACTAAATACTCCTGATTTTGTCTTTTTCATCCTCTAATTTCAAAACAAGTTTAAAAAATCAAGTAACATCTGATGTGAAATTTTATAAACTGTATTTATTAGTGCAATGCTTTGTCTAATATGATGAATTAAAAAGTATAAAACAGATAAAGTAATATTGGTGTGGGAAGGAAGGAACAAGTATTGCTCTGGTAAATGTTAATGTTATTGCTGTAAACGAGCATACAATTTAGCTCTTATCTCTTGTAGCTAAGGCAAAAAAAATGGAAATGTAATTACTTATAGAACTTATCTTCTTGTTCCCATAGCAACTATATATATTTCTAACATTCAACTTATGCATTGTTTTGAAATTAACTTTCTTAGAGTCTGTCTCCCACTGGACCGTGTTCCTTGAAGTCAGACTCTGCTTCCGTAAAATAGTTTCTCAAAACACCCTAAATTCCCTCCCGCCCGCCACCCTGCGAAACTGGGACTCATTGTCCAGAAAGACAGAAATAATCCAAGTTCTCACAGCAGTACAGATTTTCCATTTACTAAATCTGAAAGGGAATTTCTTGCTTGGGATCTTCTGAAGGGTCCATTGGGTGATACCTCAGCCACTGTCCTCAACGTCTTATAGTGAATCCAAATGTCTGTTTCCTGTGGTGAAATCTGATATAATTTGAAGTCTTAGTATTATAACACCCCTCATAGCAGCGTTCTTACAAGGAGCACTCTAGGAACTGCACACATGTAAGCTTCCAGTAGTTTCCATTAATTCGTAGGTGACAGAGTCGTAACCCAATTGTGGGTTACGAATTGACACTCGTATTCTATGCACCCTGGTTTTCTGCAGGGCCCAAGAACTGACTGAGGAGGAGGGAAGAGGAGGATGTGACTGGCTTGTTTGAATAATTCTACCCCTGGTTGAGAACTGAAACCCGCTACTCCGGGATTCAGCAGGAACTGCCCCATGTCCCTTGGATAAAGAGGGGTGTTAGCCAGGGGACCTCGTTCTCTGGAGCAGAGTGGGGAGGGGAACCTGAGTTTAAGGCCATCTGAGGCCCTCCCAATTTTGCCAAATATTACAAGGCAGCACTTAATATTGAACTTTACACCACATGATGATATAAAATATTATCAAAGAGTGAGCATTTTATATGTAGGACAATTGAAAAAAAATACGAGGATAGAAAAGAGGGACTTTAAAGCAGTTGGATATGCTGGGCATTTATTTTACATGTTTGCAAATGAAGATAAACTGCAAAGTGACCTTCACTTGAATGGGAAACGGTACTTTCTCCTTCAAGCAAAGGTGAGGTGGAGGGAAATAAAATACCCCCCCGAAAGCCTTTCCTTTTGTCACATTGTACCTGATGGACACAGCTGACATGCATGGGACTTGCAGAAGTATGTTAGTGGACCGAACAGGCAAGAAATTTCTCCTAGTGTTGTCCTTGACTGCTATGTCATCCCCTCTGTTCTCATACATAAGCGATCCCCACTGGAAGCGTGGCCGGCAACTCGAGTCCAGCTTTGTTTCGTCTCGAGGTTTAGACGGTATCTGTAGGTCCAATCTCAGCAAAACAGAGAAGGAGGAGGAAGTAATCGTTACCTTTCTTCCATGTTCTGTCTCTGGGCCCCTTTGACCCTTGGCTATCTTCTTGAACAGTTTCCCCCTCACTTTTTATGCTGTCTTTCTGGTTTACTTTGACACTCTAGAAGGGCTAGCTTTCATCAGATGATTGTCCTTCATCCAAATGATCTCTGTGCCCGTCAGAACTTGCATTTTCTCAGGGTTGGTATTTTCGATTTATGTGCCATGGTGCAAGGAGGGTTGGGTTTTGAACAAATGCATCTGGACTCAGGTACTGTCTCTGCTATTGAGTGTGTGGCTGTAAGCAACTTCTTTCTCTAGCTATGAGTGCTGTTATTTGTTGAACTAGTTACACTGACGGTGATCTCTAAGTTACCTTTAGTTCTTTTGATTCGTGCCTCTGCATCTGCCTGTCACAAGTGGACCTTAGGCTTGGTTTAAAGTGAATGAATGAATGAATGAATGAATGAATGAATGAATAGAATAATAAAAGTTGGTTCTCTTCCTATTAGAGTGAGTATCAGAAGCTTTCCTGCCGAGAAGAGGCTTACTCCAGTTTTCAAGTCCATGTGGCTGGGGATAGATGGGCCTCTGCTGACTACCTGGCCCTCATCTTGGGTTTCATTTCTGATGTTCCATTCTGCCTTTGACAGACACCTGGCTTTGGGTTTTCTCCTGCAATTGTTCTTCTCCCCGACTCCTGTCCATTAAAATTTTTTTTTCTTGCCTCTTGGCTCAGATTTCTAATTCTGGAGTTTAATTGGAGCCCACCTTAAGAAGGGTGACTGTATCAACTGGTTTTAGGAAGAAAGGATCTAATTAAACCTTGGCGGGATTAATAGACCGTGAATTGGATAAAATTTGGAGTAACATTACACAGGTGATTGCCTGCTTTGCACGCTAATAAATTCATTTGTACTGGCAATCATTGTGGGGAACCAATTTTCTTTCTTTTTCTGCACAATTACCATTCCTGAATGATTCCACTAAATATCCTTCTTGGACTTAGCGACAATCAACCTTGGTAACCGCTATCATTGGTAGCTGAGCGTTTCTCAGCCTTGGCTTCAGAGTAGATGGCTTTAAAGGGGTTTGTACAAGGAACTGCTCTTGTCTAATATTCCTTTTATCTTTCATTTATTGAAACAGAAGGCCCAACAAGGGAAAAACTTGATGTGACTAAATAAATTCTCATAGGAAGCAATTTTTTAAGCCAACCATTCTTTTTTTTTTTTTTTGAGATGTAATCTTTTTATTTTATTTTTTTTTTAATATGAAATTTATTGACAAATTAGTTTCCATACAACAGCCAGTGCTCATCCCAAAAGGTGCCCTCCTCAATACCCATCACCCACCCTCTCCTCCCTCCCACCCCCCCATCAACCCTCAGTTTGTTCTCAGTTTTTATGAGTCTCTTATGCTTTGACTCTCTCCCACTCTAACCTGTTTTTTTTTTTTTTCTTCCCCTCCCCCATGGGTTCCTGTTAATTTCTCAGGGTCCACATAAGAGTGAAACCATATGGTATCTGTCTTTCTCTGTATGGCTTATTTCACTTAGCATCACACTCTCCAGTTCCATCCACGTTGCTACAAAAGGCCATATTTCATTTTTTCTCATTGCCACGTAATATTCCATTGTGTATATAAACCACAATTTCTTTATCCATTCATCAGTTGGTGGACATTTAGGCTCTTTCCATAGTTTGGCTATTGTTGAGAGTGCTGCTATGAACATTGGGGTACAAGTGGCCCTATGCATCAGTACTCCTGTATCCCTTGGATAAATTCCTAGCAGTGCTATTGCTGGGTCATAGGGTAGGTCTATTTTTAATTTTCTGAGGAACCTCCACACTGCTTTCCAGAGCGGCTGCACCAATTTGCATTCCCACCAACAGTGCAAGAGGGTTCCCGTTTCTCCACATCCTCTCCAGCATCTATACTCTCCTGATTTGTTCATTTTGGCCACTCTGACTGGCGTGAGGTGATACCTGAGTGTGGTTTTGATTTGTATTTCCCTGATAAGGAGCGACGCTGAACATCTTTTCATGTGCCTGTTGGCCATCCGGATGTCTTCTTTAGAGAAGTGTCTATTCATGTTTTCTGCCCATTTCTTCACTGGGTTATTTGTTTTTCGGGTGTGGAGTTTGGTGAGCTCTTTATAGATTTTGGATACTAGCCCTTTGTCCGATACGTCATTTGCGAATATCTTTTCCCATTCCGTTGGTTGCCTTTTAGTTTTGTTGGTTGTTTCCTTTGCTGTGCAGAAGCTTTTTATCTTCATAAGGTCCCAGTAATTCACTTTTTAAGCCAACCATTCTTGATAAACTATTGAGATATAATGGATGTTTATTTTAATATTAGTCCATTTTTAATGGTACATTGGGATTGTCAATGGAGTGTAAGTTATTTACTTTAAGATTTATCTCCATTATTTTTCATCATTATTGAGTAATTTAATAACATTTTCATAAAGTTAATGAAATAACATAATGATTTCATAATTACTTTCATAATTATTTAAGCCCCCAATAGAAAAATTAATCCTTTACCTTAAATTTTTGGTAAGGGCTTTCTGTAAAATTTACAGCTAAGGAAAAGAGCTAAGTTTTGGCTTTGCAAGGGCAGTGAACAGCTTAGGAAATACAGATTATTATCCTGATCCAGTGTAACTCACAATTTCCTGTTCTGGGAGGAATCCCAAAGCAGCATGACTTGCGTAGTTTGAGGATTTGTTAGGACTTTCCAGCAGGTGGCATTACAGGTATTAAAGTCATTCAGGGGTTTCCCATTAGACTCTAGTTTGCCTATCTGACTTTGGACTGGATTGTGGAAAATGTACATATTCTAATTTCAGAATAGTTGGGAATAATAAAACATGCTTTTCAAGGGAAGGGCTTGACTCTGCGCATACTTCAGAGTTCCATTGTGGGTCTGCATCCCTGCTGAGCTTGTCTCAGAAGCTTGGAGCCTTCCTGTGTGCTGTTTTTCCCAGGCTCCTGACTCTGAATATCAACACCTCCATTCCAAGGCACCAGCACAATAACATAATGTATGGGCTTAGCAGTTGAACACATCGGTGGGAATTCTGCCTTCTCTATCTCCCACATGCCTTTGGGAACACCACTTGACCTCTTTGAGTTCTAGCTATCTCGAGAAAAAAAAACAGGGATAATAACACATCACTGTACCATAAGACCTGCCATGTGTGATAAAAAGATAAAATGCAGTGTCTAGAATCTTTTTGGGCTGATACAAATGGTACTTTATATTATTTTATTCGTAGACATTCTGACTATGGTACTCTTCTACATGGAAAACTCAGTCTAATTATCTTATATTATGAGGATGATCCTGGCCTGCTGTGCAACAGTAATCTGAGCATGAAACCCAGCAGAGTTAATCATCACTGCTACTCTGTTTTCTCCCTTATTAGAAATTCAATCCCCAGGATCGCCTGGGAGACATCTGAAATAAAACCTGGAGTTAGAGACTTAAAAGTTAGTTTGATTTTGAAAATGGTCAGGTTAGGGCCACCTGGGTGGCTCAGTCGGTTGAGCGTCCGGCTTCGGCTCAGGTCACGATCTCACGGTTCGTGAGTTCGAGCCCCGCGTCGGGCTCTGTGCTGATGGCTCAGAGCCTGGAGCCTGCTTCCGATTCTGTGTCTCCCTCTCTCTCTGCCCCTCCCCCGTTCATGCTCTGTCTCTCTCTGTCTCAAAAATAAATAAACATTAAAAAAAATTAAAAAAAAAAAAAGAAAATGGTCAGGTTATAAATTATAACTTTACAAATTTGTAAAGACCAGGAAACTAAACAAATTTTCCAGCACAACTATGTTTACTCCCTTGGCCTTTAAACATTTTTTTATTATAATTCAACAAACCATGCCATTAACAACAAAACAAACACTGCTTTCATGTAGGGTGCTTGTTAAATTACTTTTATTTTTTTTAAGTAGTACTATGATTAGTGTAATATTAGGAGGTGGAGAAAGCCATAAGAAAAAATAAATATTCATATCAATTTAAGCACACCATGATAAGAGCCATTGCCTTGTTAGGCCACTTCTTAAGTTAGTATTTTATAGAATAAAATCGTTTCTGAAAAGTTGGAAACCTCTTTAAATTAAATGATATCCATAGGTTAAAGTATCTACAATTGACTTCCCATAAAAATATTAAGGTAATGACCCAGGTTGTTCACTCCAGTATCCCATTCACCAGAATTTAGAAAAGACACAAACATACTGGAATGCTAAATAAAGTATAACAGAATAATTCAAAGAAGCACTATTGGTCATTTGAAGTATGAAGTAGCTGTACATTATTGACATAAAAATGCTCACTGTGTATTTTCATGTTAAAAAATAGGTTGTAAGATAGTGCGTAACACGATCCCATTAAAAATGTTATCATACTACTGTGGTGATACATGGAGTGACAACATATCTCTTTGTGGTGAGGTTGGCCATGGAAGATGGTAAGAGTTATGTACAATGAGAAACACTCTAATCCCTATATTGGATGACATACGTCTCTGTCACTCATGACTGATCTCACTTAACATTCATAACCTCCCCTAAATATGCTCTGCAATCCTACTTGAGTTTCTCAGTCAATTCACTCTCCAACTTTCCTATGGACTATTCATACTGCCTCTTTCCCACTGAACCTTCAATAGCCCCTCTTTCCTTTCCACCATTGTCTGCGGATAGCCTTTCTTAGTTTGCTGGAAAGTGTAAGCAGTTGGATAAGAACTCTTACTCCCTCCTCCAAGTCCACCATCCTTTCTACATCTGTACCTGCACACTCTGCCTTGCCTCCTATTTCAGTGGCTAAGCGGTGTGTGTTGCTGTCCAAAGCAACTTTTTGAGGGTCTGTTTTGTAGTCGTGAGAAAGTCTTCTCTCGTTCTCTCCAACATCGAATTTTCCATTGGGATTTCAACATGCTGTAATAGTTCATTGATCACACATCACTTTGTAGCCACCATTCACTTCTCTCATCACTCTTTACATGAAAGTTTTCAAACATCGTCTCTACTCACTGTCCCCTCTTCTCCTCCTCCTCTACTCTCTGGAGCCCTCTTTAATCAGGTTTTTATCTCCATAGCCATTCTCACCAAGGTCACCAATGGCTGTTCTGGCCCCATTTCTCAGGCTTCATCTTACTTTTTCTCTTAGCAGTATTTGATATATAGATCATTACCTTTATCTTGAAACACTTTCTTCATTTGACGTCCTGTATACGGCTCTCTTTTTGGGTTCCGTCCTATTCCATGGACTGCCCTTTCTTTGTCACTTACTATTGGATCCTTCTCATCTTCTTACCCTTGACATTTTGTAATTCTCCGAGGGTCAGCACTCATTTTTTTCTTCTTGTCTCTGGCCACACTTATTCTTAGGTGATCTCACTCCCATGAAATTTAGTTCCAGGTATAAATTTCATTTTGTGTGAATATGTGTATACTCAAAGTAGCTCCCTCCTCCTCAATTTCTCACTTAATGCCAGACTAATAAGTCTTACTTTCCATTGGAATATCTGTAGACGTGTCAAATATGACATGTCTCACACTGAACCCTTGTTTGAATTTTCGTCACCTCATTCCACACCTTGTCCTCATGCAATCTGATAAGTGGAAATTCCAACTCATCTGTGGTCCTAGCTAAAAACCAGACAAACAAAAGCAATCGTATCTGACTCTTCACTTTCTCTTATATCTCACATCAACTCCTGGAGGAATTTCTGCTGGCTGTACGCTAAAAATGCTTCCCTGATCTGACGTCTTCCTACTACTACCGCTGTTGAGTCTAAGTGCCACCATGTCCGCTGAATCACTGCAAAAGAAGCCTACCTGGCATTTTGCTTCTGCCTTTGCCTATAATCTTCTCTTAACACAGCAATCAGTTGATCCTTTTAAAGCATCAGCCATTCATCTCACTTCTCCGCCTGGATGCCTCCCATGGCTCCATCTATCTTACTCAAGGTAAAAGCCAAAATCCTTCAAGTGGCCCACAGGGTTCTATACTGTCTAGCTTCCTGTTAACCTCATTGGCTCATCAACCCCAACCTCATCTCCTACTCTCCCCCCAGCTCTCTCCGCTCACTTCATGCCGGCCTCCTTGCAGTTCCTTGAGCACATCAAACAATCCTGGACATCAGAGCTTTGGGTGTTTGCTCCCCTAGAGATCTCTCACCCCACTCTTTCCCGACAGCCGCACCACTTACTTCCTCACTTCATTCTGGTCTCAGCTCTAATAACATCTTATTAGAAAAGACGCTCTTGACCATCCTCTGTAAGCTGGCAGTACTCTCCCCCATCACAGTCTTCCTTATCTCACTAAAACGTCACAGCTTCATAGCCTGCCATCACCTGCTATAGTTTGTTTATTTATTTATTTGCTTACTTATTTAATTTGTTTATTTATCTATCTTTTCCAGCTAGCATGAAGGCTACATGATGGCAGGAACTTGGCATATTTGGTCATTGCTCTCTGCCCCATGGCAAAGTTCCAATCTTGCTTCTCCATCCTTGGGGCCAGATCACCTGGAACTTGCTCTGAATCAAGAGCTCTGCACAGACAAGCTCTGCCTGAGCCCACTAGCAGGGCCTCTCAGCCAAAACTGACCCTGAGTCTGGTCCCTGTTAGGCTGGGCCACCAGCCTAAAAGTCCCCTGATTTTTAGGGGCCCACATCTACTCTAGAGGGTATCCTCTCCCCAATCCTCATCCACAGACCTTGGCTGAATTAAAGTTTCTGAGTAATTATTATTTTAAATTGCCCAGAACGTGAGTAGAAATTTGGTAGGTGCTCAGTGATTATTTTTAAGCAAAATTGAATAATGCCTTTAACTAAACATTTGGAAAAAATCATATTAAATTACACTATCAAAGCTAAAGAGCTGTGATCACAAGTGGTCTTGGAACCGTCCAGAAGACAAAATTGGGAAATAACTGTAAAGTCGCATGGTGTATTTTGAGCAGGGATCATGCTTAGAAGACCCTAGATGTGGGTCTTAGAAGACCCTAGATTCTCCATCTTTCTGGGGAGCTGAAGTTTGTAAATTCAATGATTCCTTGGAAGAAGTTTGGATCATAAAGTCATAAATTTATATACTTTAATATGAAAAAACAAAGTTTTTTTTTCATTTTTCTGTGTAACTCACTGTTGTCATTTTGAAACTATTTATGGTAATTTTGGCCACAGAATCAACATAATGCCTTCATCAAAAAGCTTTTAGTAAGTAAATGCTGCCTCACTAAATCATACATTTGTGGACGTGTTTAGCATTGAACTAGGAAGAATGTGAAGGGTTTATGATCCAGGTTGATTGTCTGATGATTGATACTTTTGTTTGGGTGGAAATACAAACTTTTAAGCATAAATAAAAACCACTGTTGCCGCAATACATCAATTTGAAAAGCCAAAAGTACTTGGAGGAATATGTAAACCATGGCAACTTAAGTGTAAAAGTATATTTGTTGAGAAGATACAATTGCGTGGAAAATTATATTCATCATTGTCAGTTAAACTTCAAGTAAGATAGTAAAATAGGGAGAGAGCCTATGTGGTGTCAGCTATATCCCGACTACGCATTTTACATATTCCTCAGGGACTAAGAGACTTCTAAGTTAAAAGCAGTCTGGGAAGGATTTTTTAAATTATTATTAAAAAAAATGTTTTACTATTGAAATATTGTTGGCAACAATGTCGTATTACTTTCCGGTGTGCAACATAGTGATCTGACAATTCTACGCTTTATACGGTTGCTCACCATGATAAATGTAGCCACCATGTGGCACCCTATAAAATTATCATAGAATTATTGATTCCCTATGCTGTATTCCCTATGCTGTACTTTTCATCCCCATGATGTATTTGTTTTGTAACTATAGGTTTGTACTTCTTAGTCCTCTTTCCCCATTCCACCCACCCTCCTCCCCCTTTCGCTCTGGCAACCACCAGTTTGCTCTCTGTATTTATGAGTCTGTCTATGGTTTTGTTTGTTTGCTCATTTGTTTTGTTTTTTTATAGTCCACATATAAGTGAAATCCTATGGTATTTTTTGTCTTTCTCTGCTGGATTTATTTCACTTAGCATTCTACTCTCTGAATCCATCCTGCAAGTGGCAGGATTTCATCTTTTTTATGGCTGAGTAATATCCCTGTGTGTGTGTGTGTGTGTGTGTGTGTGTGTGTGTGTGTGTATACCACATCTTCTTTATCCATTCATCTATGAAAGGACATTTAGGTTGCTTCCCTACCTTGGCTATTATAAATAATGTTGTAATAAATATAGGGGTGCATATATCTTTTTGAATCAGTGGTTTTATTTTCGTTGGGTAAAGGCCTAGCAGTGGAATTATTAGATCCCATGGTATTTCAGGTTTTTGTTTTTGTTTTTTGTTTTTTTTTTTTTTTTTTAGGAATCTCTATACTCTTTTCCACACTGGCTGTACCAATATGCATTCCCATCAACAGTGCATGAGAATTCCTTTTTCTTTACATCCTCACCAACACTTGTTATTTCTTGTGTTTTGTTTGTTTGGTGGAGTGTGTGGCTGTTTTGTTGTGGTGGTGGTGGTTCATTTTGTTTTTTGTTTTTTGTTTTTGTTTTTTATTACTAGTGATTCTGACTGGTATATGGTGATATCTTGTGGTTTTGATCTGTATTTCCCTAATGATGAATGATGTTGAACATCTTTCCATGTATCTGTTGGCCATCTGTATGTCTTTGGCAAAATGTCTATTCAGATCCTCTGTCCATTTTTTGGCTCTATCATTTGTTTTGTTGGTGTTTAGTTGTATGAGTTCTTTATATATTTTGGATACTAATCCTTTATTGGTATCTTCTCCCATTCAGTAGATTGCGTTTTTGTTTTGTTGATGGTTTCCTTCACTGTAGAAAAGGTTTTTATCTTAATGTGGTCTCAATTGTTCATTTTTGCTTTTGTTTCCCTTGCCTGGGAAGACATCCAGAAAAATCTTGCTAAGGCCGATTACTGCTTATGCTTTCTTTTAGGAGTTTTATGGTTTCAGGTCTTATATTTAGGTCTTGAATCAGTTTTGAGGTTTTTTGTTTTTGTTTTTGTTTTTGTATGGTGTGAAAAAGTGGTCCAGTTTTGTTCTTTCGCACATAGCTGTTCAGTTTTCCCAGCACCATTTACTGAAGACACCGTCTTTTGCCCATTGTATAATATTGATTCTTTTGTCATAGATTAGTTGATCATATAATTGTGGGTTTATTTCTGGGCTCTTTATTGTGTTCCATTGACCTACGTGTCTATTTTTGTGCCCATACCATACCATTTAAAATTTTTTAATTTAATTTTAATTAAAGTATAGTTTACATACAGTTTATATTAGTTTTACATGTACAATATAGTGATTCAACTATTCTATACATCACTTAGTGCTCATCATGACAAATGCCCCCTCTTAATTCCCATCACCTACATCACCCATCCCCCCTTACCCACTGCCCTGGTACCATACTGTTTTGATCACTAGAGCTTCATATACACTTCAAATCTGGATCGTGACACCTCCAGCTTTGTTCTTCTTTCTCAAGATCGCTCTGACTATTCAGGTTCTTTTGTGGTGGTTCTATACAAATTTTAGAATTATTTGTTCTGGTTCCATGAAAAATACTATTGGTGTTTTGATAGGAATTACATTAAATCCGTAGATTGCTTTGGTGAGCATGGACATTTTAACAATATTAAATGCTCAGCTTTACCTTCTAATAGCAACAGATGAAACTCGTAGGAACATAAAACTCATATGAACAAAAACTTTCGGGGATCCTCAAGATTTTTAAGATTATAAAAGTTGTAGATACCAAAACTTTTGAGAACTGTTGGTAGATGGGTTTTCTGAATTGACCCCATTTACTGTTAGGAATGACAAGCCCAAAGTTTATATCCAAGCTCAAAACTATCTATGGAAATCATGTAAATATTTTTGTGACACATAAAATGAAGCATATCCAAAGTTCTTAGAGAAGATAAAAATCTACAATAAGAGGGCTTAAGAGATCAAAAAAAATGCAGCACATTGTATCAAGAAAAGAGATTAAAACAACCCATCACCTCTATTTAAATCAGATGAATGAACACACATAAAATGATAATATATCCTAGTTTTATACTTTGCTGCTAAAGAGAGTTCACTGTAGTTCACTGCAAACTTCAGCAAATGAGAAGATTCAATCAAGTATAAATTTTATTTTGTTTTCCTTTTATAAATGGAAGTGTTCAGAACTGAACTTTCAGTTCCTCACATCCTATACTAACACTCTTCAGTGCTTCCTCTGTGCGCTTTATTTAACTAATGGGCAACCCTAATATTTATTAGCACCCATATAAATTTCATATAAAAAAAATTTTAGGGGCGCCTTGGTGGCTCAGTCGGTTTAAGCGTCTGACTTCAGCTCGGGTCATGATCTCCTGGTTTGTGAGTTCGAGCCCCGCGTCGGACTCTGTGCTGACAGCTTGGAGCCTGGAGCCTGCTTTGGATTCTGTGTCTCCCTCTCTCTCTGCCCCTCCCCCATTCATGCTCTCTCTCTGTCTGAAAAATAAATAAGCATTAAAATTTTTTTTTTTAATTTTAGCCTTCTAGGCTAACATTGAATAAATTTCTACATTTTTAAATGAAAGGCTTAAAGTAAATTTTGATAGAGTGAAAGATTCCAAAGGGAAAAAAGTGCAAAGAAATGCATTGACTAAGATTTTCTTGGTTTTCTTAGGTTTTTTTTTCTTTTTCTTCTCTCTTTTGTTTTATATGTTTCCAATGATTCAGTTTAACAGTGAAAATACCAATGACGATGGACAGCATGGCTCAGTATTGCCCTCCTTTAAGTTATTACAATTTCTTAGGATCCTCTGAGAGAGAGAATCTATCCATATATGACCATGGACTTTGGCCAGGAGGACCCTCGGTGCCGTGGCATCACAGAGAACCCATTGGTTATGAAACAGTTGCTCTTACTATATAGGTCACTCACTGTCCTTCTGGATCAAGAACAATATGGCACCTTTAACACCTTATGGGGACTTTTTCATGGCATGGCTGTCAAATGGACTTGTCATTGATTCTCACTTGTGGTATCTTAGCCGTAACAGCCACAGTCAAAACAACCAAAGTATTTCCCCTGCCAGGTGTGGTCTTGTGCCTGCATATCGTCACTGCCAGTACTTTGAAGTTCCTCACCGTCTCAGTATAGACTACCCCACCATTCACTTCTATTATTTCAGAACTGAATCATGGCAGTGTAGAGTTCTCAGCAGGCGGTACAGATGAAACAAGATCAGTGACAGTTTGTCATACCCAGTCGCCTCAGCATAGACGGTGAGATCAGCTCTCCTTATGCCCACTTTATTGCAAAGCAGGAGCGCTGACTTGTTCTGAGATTTGCAGATTTATCCGCTCTGCTCTCAGCAGCTCCCATGCTCCTCTCCTCACCAGCAAGATGGATTCCATTAGTGGCTTGTTCATCCACTTCACTGGGAGATTTCACATTTTCTTCCAGAGTCCCCTTTTGTGTTTTACACGTTAAGCTCCCTCTGTTTTACCTCAGGGGAGGGCAGACACGAGCACAGCTTCTTGTAGGGTCTTGATCACGAGCAGCGAGCTGCCTTCCGAGCCGCTCCCCACAAGGCTAGGCCCTTCTGAGGTAGCCGCGGCAGCTTCTCAGAAAGGCCTGGAACATATTGCCCAGTTTGTGCAGATGACCGCCCTGTAAAAACCAACCCTTTGACAACAAAAACAGCAAATGACACAGAAGCAAAAATTCTAAAATGAATACATTTGCCTGTATGGAAGAGTCAAAGGCCTACTCGTAGATGTATCTGGGAGGTTGGTTGTTTTTTTTTTTTGTTTGTTTTGGGCATAAAAAGAAACTGCCAGAAGGAAAACAGATAGAAACACCTAATTACACACGAACACAGACCGGTTGCAAAGGAAGAAATGCCAGACTGTTAAATTACAAAACTAGTCGGTAAATACGAAGATGCAATCGACAGTTTGTATAGGACATAATGTGACTCAAAACATCTCTAGCTCATCAAGTTGGGATTATGGTGCGATGTAACATAAAGACGTTTTCAGTTATTAAAAGATTTAGATAATGTATTACTCTTATTAACTTCACGAAAACAGCAGCAGCCACAACAGTACACACAACACTCACAGACTGGGTAAAGAGAGACACATAGAAAATGCAGACACAGGGGCGCCTGGGTGGCGCAGTCGGTTAAGCGTCCGACTTCAGCTCAGGTCACGATCTTGTGGTCTGTGAGTTCGAGCCCCGCGTCGGGCTCTGGGCTGATGGCTCGGAGCCTGGAGCCTGTTTCCGATTCTCTGTCTCCCTCTCTCTCTGCCCCTCCCCCGTTCATGCTCTGTCTCTCTCTGTCCCCCCAAAAATAAATAAAACGTTGAAAAAAAAAAAAGAAAATGCAGACGCAGACAGAGACCTAGAGGTCGGCAAGATGGAGGCATAGACATTGGCACAGGCCCACAGTCCAGGACTATGTAAAGGTCAAGGTACGTACAATAGCTGTCTGTGACATGAAGAGCTTAATGCTGTCCAAGAGTTAACACATACATGTGCACACACATGCATACAGTTCACACAGTAAAGGCAGGAAGAATAGAAAATAAGGAAGCATGAAATACCAAAACATAGAACAAAGCCTAAGACAATGAAATGAGATGAGAAAGACCAAATGTATCACTTTCAAACTTAAAAAAAAAAAAAAAAAAAAACTTAAATGTAAAAAAGATAAAAATTTCCTGCTAAAAGATAAATGTTATTAGTGTCAAATAACAAAACCCAGATATTTGAATGTTTGCCATTTCCTTAAATGAAACACTACAGAAAGTTAACATGAAACAGGTCTTTGGAATGTAAGATGTTAATCATAGAAGAAGCTGGCGTTTGGTGGAGAGGAGCTCCTTGTATTATGCTTGTAATTTTTCTGTACATCCAAAATTGGTCTAAAATTACAAGTTTGTTAAAAAAATAGAATTCTATGTACTCCATTGCAATTTGCTATTGTTTTGTATATCAACATGCCGTAGAATGTTTTCCGGTATTAACACTTACAGAGTTATACGATCATTTGTAACACTTGCCGTAATTCCTTATGTGATGTTAGCTACACTTATTAAAAACCCTTTCTTGAATCTTGCGCCTCTGAAACAGCGTTGGGAGGAAATATCTAGCACAAGCATTTTCTGCTCTGGTAGTTTGAAACGACACACATCAAAATGTCATAAGCGGCTACCAAAGGATGGAAAAGTGAAAGTAATGCTTATTTTCATGTTTGTAATTTCGTGTAGTTTCTCAATTTTTGCGTATTATTTTTTTTTTTACCATCAAAAGAGTACATGATAAATTCTTTTTTACAAACATATACATGTGAGTTGTTTTGCTTATGAGGTGAAATATATAATAAAAGTGGTTATATTTATGTTGAAAGAGTAAAATAGGCAAGTGCTTGAGTCTCATAGAACATTGCACCAAATGTATTAAATAAACACTATGAGGAAGGTGACCTATACCTGTCAATCATTACGTGTCAGTTAACTCTGTGGGCCTCCAGGTAGTGGGCTTGGCAAACCATAACTACCTGAAAAGGCTGAAAAATGTATTTCCTATCATTGATTTAATAAATACACACTGACATCGTTCTTTCAAGTGCTAAGAACATTCGTTACATTTGATGACATATGAAACCCTATATATAAACCACTTATAAAAACTCGAAAAGCTGAAATCATAAAGGCCAAACTTAGACACGTCAATAATAGCACTTTAACTGTTTTCCTATCCTATATGTAATTCATATTGTTTATTTATAAGTGGGTTCAGAAGGTTTTTAAAATTTTTTTTAACATTTATTCATTTTCGAGAGACCGAGTGCACGTGGGGGAGGGGCAGAGAGAGAGGGAGACAGAGAATCTGAAGCAGGTTCCAGACTCTGAGCTGTCAGCACAGAGCCCAACTTGGGGCTTGAGCCCACGAACTGTGACAGCATGACCTGAGCCGAAGTCGGATGCTTAACCCAACTGAGCCACTCAGGTGCCCCTGCAATACAGTATTGTCAACCATCGCCCCCATGCTGTGCATCAGATCTCAAGAACTTATCTTCCATGATAGAAACTTTGTACCCTTTGACCGACATCACCCTATTTCTCCTTCCTCCAGGTTTTTGGCAACCACTGTTCCATTCTCTGCCTCTGTAAGTTTGACTATTTTAGATTTCATATCTAAGTGAGATCATGCAGTATCTATTGGTCTTTTTGAAGTTAAATATAGATATGACCACAGTAGAACATAAATTGTCACAAGGGAAATTTTGAATGATTAACGAAGTTTATTTTCTTCTACCCCTCAAATTTCAATCAGCTCCGATTCCACACCTTCTCAGGTGACAGGAATGTCAATCTCAACATCCCAATATTTCCAACCCCAAATATTGTATTGCGGGTCCCTAGGAGATGGATGGAGCTGTGTAGTGAGGGATCTTATGGGAGTAGGGCTTCTACTATTTTCTAGTAGTGTATTATTTCAATATTTTCATAACCTGTATAATATTTCAGAACTAGTTGAATATAAGCCCTGATTATTACCTGTCCTGTCCCTTAGGGAACTATATGAATTTGGAATAAACAGCAGGAAAGACAGTGAGGTTAAAATTTGCTCAAAAAAACCCTCAAATACATGGTAAAATAATATACAAGAAAGCTAAATGAGCAGCAAATGAGGGAAAATAAAATATCTATCCTGATGAACAACATCTCCTCTGACTGCCATTTGGAAACTACAAGGCATATTTATATTTTCTAAAGTTTGGTTTTTATAAACTTTCTGAGAAGCCAACACATGTTTTCCAGTAGAAGGTTTTGATTTATTGCACAAGAACACAGAAAACCCTGACCTATGCAATCATGCTCTTTATCTGTCTGGAACCCAAACTGACCAAGTGCTTAGCATACAGAACTCAGGCAACTAAAGGAAGGCAAAGCTGGGGAGTCCAGTAAAAAAAAGTGCTCATAAGAGAAGTTACTGTTGATTTGCCATCATTAATTCAGACATTTTTCTTTTGAAAGTTAGAAGCAACTTTAAGAAGTCAGAAAGTAGAAGAGTAGAAAAAGTCATGAAGTGGAAAATAATGGATGGCATTATCAAGAATAAGATTTACAATTGCCCATTTTTATACCTTCGGATCAGATTACTGAGACTCAGAAAGCTGATTCATACGAAAGTAACCCATAAATGACACCTCTCTAACAGTGAAAACCATCAGTCTCCCTGCTTTTTTTTTTAATGTTTATTTATTTTGGGGAGAGAGAGAGAGAGAGAGAGAGACAGTGTGAGCAGGAGAGGGGCAGAGAAAAAGGGAGACACAGAATCTGAAGCAGACTCCAGGCTCTGAGCTAGCAGCACAGAGCCCCAGGCGGGGCTCGAACCCACGAACTGTGGGGCCTGAACCCACCAACCGTGAGATCATGACCTGAGCGGAAGTCAGACACTTAACCGACTGAGCTACCCAGGTGCCCCTCCCTGCTTCTAATATTCAGATACTGCCCTTTGACACAACCGAAGATTCTTGTAAGTCAATAAAAAATAAGCAACTTATCTATGAGGTCTCCACTATATACTTCAGTGGGGGTGAACTAAAGTCCATTTTGTCACTGACATAAAGCCACCAATAAATCATGTACCCAGAAATACAGGGGACATTTCAAATAATGCTATCACATACATCGTGTCGGAAGTCAGGATTCATAGCAGCGGATAAATGTCAGCAGGCAGTCAGCAAAAGGGGATGGGTTCAGAATGAATATTACCCTCATGCGCTGCACTATTCACTCAGACACACTATTTCTCAGAACGGTGTAAATGCTGTATATTTGCTGCTTTGTGGATGTGGCTTTGTGAGGTGTCATCTCATGGTGTACCCTGAAAGTCAGTCTTAGAGCCGGCCATCAGTTTCACCACATTAGAGTGATGAAATAGTTCCTGTGACTTCTCCTACTGCTTTATCCAAGCACATCACCAAAGGGTGATGTGCCCCATTTACGAATATACCCACTCACACAAACCATTAGCCGTGGAGAAAAAATGGTTAGAATCTGAGTGTAGCCCCATTCGTTCGCTTTATGGATTTTTAGGTCCCTGCAAACATCAAAATGTTTTCCTTATAAAAATAATTGTAAAGTTTATAGAGGCAAGCCTTTTTGTTATCACGGACACTTTCACGGAGTTGTCAATTTCTTTAAACTTCCAGGGTGCTCCTACCTTAAGGGTAAACAACTGAGGCATTCAGAGTGTCTTAAAAGAGTGAATGGCTGACTTCACGAGTCCCAGCTCTGACCCCTCAGGTGCCTGTGTGGCTCAGTAGGTTAACTGTCCGACTTCAGCTCTGGTGGTTTGTGAGTTCGAGCCCCATATAGGGCTCTGTGCTGACAGTTGGGAGCCTGGAGCCTGCTTTGGATTCTGCTCTCTGCCCCTCCCCTGGTCTCTCTCTCTCTCAAAAATGAATAAACATAGATCCTTTTTTAAGGGAAAAAAAAAGAACTCTGACCACTCATTCCTATGTACGTAAACTTTTCTCTCTCACGACACTTCCATGGGACAAGAATATTGATAGATGTTCCCCCTTAAAAATGCGGACATTATAATGCTTTGGAATGAAGCACTGGGACTTTAATCCAAGCTCCATCACTTATTTACATAAATAGCTACATCCTGGGACCTCATCTTTAAAGTGGAGAAAATAGGGGCCTCTGGGTGGCTATTGGTTGAGTGGCCGACTCTTGGTTTTGGCTCAGGTCATGATCTTGCGGTTCATGGGTTTGAGCCCCATGTCAGGCTCTGTGCTGACAGTGCAGATCCTGTTTGGAATTCTCTTTCTCCTTCTCTCTCTGCCCCTCCCCTGCTCGTGATCTCTCTCTCTCCCTCCCTCTCTCTAAAATTAAACAAGTTAATTTAAAAAAAGTTTAAAGTGGAGAATAAACATGTAATTGGAAGAAGGGTGGTGGGTTTTGTTTTGTTTTGTTTTGTTTTTGCAGCTCTGAGGAATCAGTTTAAAATCTAAATGAATTGACTAAAATAAGTTCTTATTGTCTTAAAATTCACCTAAAATACTGAAAAACAAAATGTCTTTAAAATAGCAATGCCTAGGGGCGCCTGGGTGGCTCAATTGGTTAAGCGTCTGACTTCAGCTCAGGTCATGATCTTGCAGTTTGTGGGTTCAAGCCCCACATCGGGCTCTGTGCTAACAGCTCAGAGCCTGGAGCCTGTTTCAGATTCTGTGTCTCCTTCTCTCTCTGCCCCTCCCTCACGTGTGCTCACTCTCTCTCAAAAATAAATAAACATTAAAATAGCAATGCCTAGGGGATGCCTGGCCGGCTCTGTCAGTAGAACATGGCATTCTCAGTCTCAGGGTTGTAAGTTTGAACCCCACTTTGGGCAAGGAGCTTACTTAAAAAAATTAAATAGCAATGTGTAAAATAATATTTATCTCTTATTAATGTATGTATGGTTTAATTACAAATTTACCCCTTTTCTACATCTGTGGCTTTCAATTTATGAAGTCAAGATCATCATTTTATACTTTGTATCTACTAGAAGATGTGTATGTTTTTAGGATGCATGGATAAGCATTATAGGGAAATAAACTGGCAATTATAAATAGTTTCGTGATTAGCATTGCTATTTATAGAATGAGTACTATTTATTAGTAATTCAATAGCTGATAAACTAACGCTAAGGAATTTTTTTAAGCAACAATACCCACAGCAATTAGAATAGTGAATAGCGCAAAATAATTATTCACTAATTTTGTATCAAATGAATGAGTGAATGTGGGCATATTATTTCATTAGATCTCCAGAATGATGGTTTTTTTTTTTTAATTTTTTTTCCAACATTTTTATTTATTTTTGGGACAGAGAGAGACAGAGCATGAACGGGGGAGGGGCAGAGAGAGAGGGAGACACAGAATCGGAAACAGGTTCCAGGCTCTGAGCCGTCAGCCCAGAGCCCGACGCGGGGCTCGAACTCACGGACCGTGAGATCGTGACCTGGCTGAAGTCGGACGCTTAACCGACTGCGCCACCCAGGCGCCCCAGGAACCAGAATGGTGTTTAAGGAGTACATTAATCTGCGATGTTAATGAAGTTTTCTAAGTGACCCAAATTCACACTGTAAGTCACCAGGATTTTTTTGTTTGTTTGTTTTTTGTTTGTTTGTTTTTTTTTTTTGCAGTTGCCTGTTGAACCATTCTCAAACTAGGGTTCCTTTCCACGAGGAAGAGGGTTGCTGTCGATGGGTCCGCAGTAAAATCCCTGATTTGGGGCTGTTTCTCTAAGGTAGAGACGTGTACTCTACAGGGTACTGGAAGTAGGTTCTCCCACATCCCTGTGAATTATTGGCGGTCTTTAAAGCCTTTGTCTTTGAACACAGTCTGTACTCATTTCTGGTTTTCTTCTCAGTTAACAGAGAACACAACACAAAGTTACTTTGCTTCTATTTGCTATTGTTTCACAGGAATATACATCCCTCAGGAACTCACATGGGGGGGGGGCAAGTGAGGCCCTGTAATTTGAGCCAAGGACCTCTCTCAAGCTCACTTATGAATGTCAGGTTAACTGATTCTGTTAAATGAGATTCAGTTTCTTAATGCAACTTTCAAGCATGTTTATTCAGTTAGGTTGGGCAATCGTTCTTCCTGTCCGTATTTCCTGTCATTGTATAAAGTAAAAGTATCAGTCATAGATTTTACTTTTTTCATTTGTGGTTCATCTAAAGGGGAAAGAACAAATGTGTGAAGCCATTTAATCTCATTATACAAAGTTGTTTTAAATTTGCAAATGGAAGATGATTTCATGCTATGCCAAGAGACATAAATTGGAATTCTTGTAAAGAGAAGATAAGAATTTCTACAAGCTCATGAAAATAGCTTTGCCATATTCCATCATTTTAACCAAGCTAAGGATGGGCTGAGCAGTAATGTAAGGCTTTGTCTCATGCACCATTCATGAGAGAGCTCTAGATGATTTATACGCATCATTATTGTTTGTGCTTGGCAGAGGAAGAAACATATATTCAGCAAGTCCAAATAGGTATCCGAAGAATTTAAGGGAGAAATCTAAACTAAAATTTTGTACTCTTTTATTCCAATTGGGATTCTCATCAAATTATTTCACTTTTAAACTTTCTGTTATCTCTGACTCTGACACGTTTATCCTAAAATGCAAATTTTATTATCTCTCCTGCTGAACAACATCCGATGCTCGACTTTGTTGTTGTTGTTGTTGTTGTTGTTGTTGTTGTTGTTGTTTTAAGCGCTCACACCAAGGCTGTCTACAGTCTGACCACGACTTTTGTGATAAAACTAATGTCCCCCTAAGCAATTTCTGGCTTGTTTGTTTCCCCCACACTTTGCATAGCTTTGCCTTCCTAAATGCTATTCTCCTTGATTCTTTCACTTTTGTTCCCCTCCTACTACATCATTAAAAATAACATTGGGCTCGAAGCCTTGATGCCTTTCAATTTTAGTTTCACAATTTGCAAAATGAAGTTGAAATTAACCTTTCCAAGTTGTTAATAAGATCCAATGAGGCAGCGTGGAGGCAAGCACTTTATAAGTAATAAAGCCCTCTTGAACTGTAAGTTACATTTACTGGCTGTTACTCACATCACAGCACAAACCTTCCTTGTGGGTGGTTTCTCTGTTTGCTTTAGGTCGCACTGATGACAGTAATAATGAACGCTTCTGAATCACTTACTACATCCCTGACTAATGCTATGCCGGGCACCATTCTAACTGCTTCAGATATTTTAACTTGTTTATTCCTCACAACAGTCCTAAGAGGCAGGTTGTATTATCATCCTGTAACTTATAAGCGAAGAATCTGAGCCACAAAGAAGTCAATAGTTTTGTACATCTACTAAGTGGTGGACTTGAAATTTGAATTCAAGCCACCTAACGAGAATGCCTTATTCAGGACTGTAATGTTAGTATGATCTGTGCGCCTCCCCCTCCGCCCGCTCCACTTTGCACATAAACACATGAGATTATTAATAGGATGCTGCAATTATACTGTTTGCCTACCCAGAAAGTTTATGCATCCTTGAGAAGAAAAAACACATATTTCTTGTATATTACCCATATGGCAGAGTGTGTAATATATGCACATCAGTTACTTCATAAAATTAACTAATCAGAGGAAGACACTGTCTGAGGATGAGTTCCCTGGGAAACTGGTTATGAGACAGAAATCTGAGTGTGGGAGGTTTATTGGGGAGCACAGTGGGGAACCTCTGTGGAGCGAAGGAAGAGAACTGGGTGGACGGAGAAGATTAATTGTAGTGCAATAACAACAAAGACTTTAGCAAATGCCAAAGAGGACTCCGGGTTGCTCCAATTGAGGCAACGGGGCTAGGACTTCGTAACCCTGCACCCATCAGTCATTAGAGATGGGCTTCCTGTGCCCGTTTTCTTGGGAAGTCTGTAACATGAAGCGAGGAAGTTTTCTCTGGCCAAAGGCAAGTGACTCAGCTCTAAGCCATCAGCTGCCAAGGCTCCCGGAAGCTGGGGTAATTAGTGTTTCCGACGGGGGCGGTGTGCCACAGTGTCCATTCGAGTTCATCTCTTGCACTCAGGGTGTTTTGTAAAATAAGTTTGCACCATCCAGAAATAGCTTCTTTAGAATTCTGGTTGGTCTCGTGGCTGGGAATCTCTCAAGAGTGATGGTAGAATGTTCTGCTACTCTAAGCACTGAAACTGGCCTGGGGACTACAACTGCCACTTACTCCCTTCTCCCATTCTACGTGCCTTTCACCCACAGTGGGCACGTCTTCCTCCCTGATACGGTGGCCCAAGTGCTCACAGCTGAAGGCTCTGACACTGACCACAATGCTCTTAGCAGACTCCAGATGCTGTGTTTGTTCTCTTAACCCTCAAAATCGAGCCCGGTTAGAGAGGACAGTGGATTACCTAGGCGTTAAACCTATTCCCTCCCCTGACTGTGTGACAACAGACTTAGCTGAACCTGATGATCAAGGTCAATTACCACGGCCAGGGCAGTGACTCCTTTCTTTGCCTGCAGGTTTCATGGCACAAGAAGCCTGAAGGAACCAGGGGGCAGCTGTAGTTGAATGGCATCTTGCTGTGTTGTTCCTTGGTTGAAGCATTCTCGGTCTGGGAGGTAGAACTTCTGAACCTACAAAGAGTTGCAAGGTAGGAAGTATGACATCTCCAAATGGCTCACTGGAAGCAATGATAATCTGGCCCTTCTGCTTCTACCTGTGTTTCAGAACTTGTGTATTCTAATTATTGGTGACACAATATCATAAGAGGGGTGTTGATTTATGTTGGACACGTTTTCCCAAAGGAGGACACCTTATCCTCACAGGGTATAATCTCCTAGCTACCCATCAGGTGGACCTTCAGCAAGCTGTTGCATTGCTTTCAGAGGCTAGAAGCTGATGGCTGATGTAGTGTGTGGTAAGAATGGTGGACCTCCTGGTTGTATGCTCCTGCTGCCCCTCCTTTGCTACATAAAGTGGGTTCTTTGGTCTGCTGAGATGTTTTATGGAATCCCATGGCGATAGAGAAGACACCTGGACCAGTAGTGCTGATTGAATCCCTGTGATCAGGAAAGGAAAACGCTGTATCTCTCCCAAACAAAATAAGTCACTGCCCCTTTGAGGTTGGAAGGAGGTCCAAACTGATCTACTTACCATAAAGAGACTTTTTTTTTTAATTTTTTTAAATGTTTATTTGGTTTTGAGAGAGAGAGAGAGAGAGAGAGAGAGAGAGAGAGAGAGCATGAGTGGGGGAGGGGAAGAGAGACAGAGATACAGAATCTGAAGCAGGCTCCAGGCTCTGAGCTGTCAGCACAGAGCCCGATGCGAGGCTTGAACTCAAGAGCTGTGTGATCATGACCTGAGCCGAAGTCGGACGCTCAGCCGACTGAGCCACCCAGGCCCCCCATGAAGAGGTTTTTTTAAATCTCTAAAAGTTCTGGGAATATAATAAAGGAGGTAGTCATGAAAATGAAAAATTGTAAGACATTGTGACTGGTGAACGAAGTTCACGTAAGGAAGAATTTATCACTTGGGTTTGAAGATTGAGAAAAGTAGAGGTTTATGAGATGGGAAATTTAATTGGTCAGTACTCTTGATGGAATGAACATTTATGCTGGGAAAATTAAGTCTCTTACATTTTCATACCTGACTTTGGGACTCCATCAGTACTAAAGGTTCTAGAATGTAAACATACTTAAATTAGTGCCAGGCACGTAGCTGAAGCCAATACAAACAGCCTCCATTTTCTTGGCTATTTCTGCGATACATTCCACTAACAAATTCCTAGTATTAACTAGATTCATTAACAAAACTGATATCAAATTATTGTTCCCCAAATTGAAAATAATGCATTCTTAAGGTTGGAAATATGATTTGAGGGAAGCTGGTAATGAGAAGGGGCCAAGAAAGTCAACCTATTGAAGTAGAAATTTACTTTTGGCCCAGGATCATATTCTGTGTTGAGAAAATAATTTTTTTAATTTAATTTTGAACTTAAGATTTTGTTTTCTAATGTTTTGGTCTGAACTGGAATTTTTAAGATTCTATAGTAGTTGTAGGTGCTGAGTGCAATATGTTATCATGAGTATCCACCTCAGAAAAGTATAATTATGTATCCAGAAAATTTAAGAAATACATAAAGCAAATTTAACAAACAAGAAAGAGACAGACCAAGAACAAAACAAAAAAAATAGAAATCATCTTTTTTTTTTTTCAGTTTCTTATGTTCAATGAGATGTGTACATTTTTGTGTTCTTAAAAAATTGATCTATCCATTCGTCAGTCGATCGATGCTTGGGCTGTTTTCATAATATGTCCATTGTAGAAAAGGCTACCACCAACATCAGGGTGCATGTATCCCTTTGAACTAGTATTTTTGTATCGTTTCTGTAAATAACCTAGTAGTGCAACTGTTAGATCATAAGGTAGTTCTAGTGATGAGCAGGGGTGTTGCATGGATGTGTTGAATCGCTATATTGTGTACCTGGAGCTAACATTACACTGAATGTTAACCAACTGGAATTTAAATAAAAACTTAAAAATACATATAAAAAATTGATTTATAATTTCTGTTAGAATAAGGTGTTAAAAATGCTTAATTAAATAATATATTGAAGCAGAAAGTATTGAGGAAAAATGAAACATAGGATTTCAAATAATACCAAATAGATGCGTTAAGGTTACGTATATTATAATTTTTAGAATACATAAATTTAATTTTCAATGGCAAATTTTGAATAGGCAAGCTAAATTGCCATATTTTTAATTTATTGTTTAATTCAACATGGATGAAATTAAATACACATACTTGAAAATGGGTGCCTGGGTGGCTCAGTCAGTTAAGCGTCAGACTTTGGCTCAGGGCATGATGCCATGGTTCGTGGGTTCAAGGCCCACATCGGGCTCTGTGCTGAGCTAACAGCATTAGCCTGCTTCAGATTCTCTGTTTCCCTCTCTCTCTGCCTCTCCCCCCACTCACACACACTCTCTCTCTCAAAAACAAGTAAATAAACATTTAAAAAAGTACTTGAAAATGTAAAAATCAGATAATAGTGCATTTATAAGATTTTATATTGCAAATTAAACTTTATAAATAAAATACAGTTTTTGCATATGGACTTTTTCTTCATTTAATTTTTAAAATTATACCAGTAACACATGCTTGCTTCTGTAACTTGAAATTCCATATTCAGCAAATATGGAAATATTCAAAAATAGTAATCTCTAATTCTATCTCATTGGAGTTAACTGTTTAATTAATATCTACAAGATTTTCTCTATTTTCATGAACATGTACTTATTTTCTTTTGTTTTTCTTTCTGTTTAACTTTTCTGTTAAACTTTTCTGTTTAACTGTTTCTGTGAACTTTATTTTGTCCTTTCAGACATGTATATGTAATAATCCGAGTGCTGCACATGATGTATTTTTTAAGTCATGCCTTTTTAAAAACTATATAATATTCAGTAATATGAAACTACTGCTAATTATTTAACCAATTCCAAACTGATGGAAAATTGGGCTGTGTCTCATTTCATGCCACTAGAAAAATTCATAATAAACACCTTTATAGATTGTGTAAAGTGAAAAGGCATTGAGTCTGTAGACATTCTTACCTACAAATACTCCTTAGTACAAAGAGTGAAAGAACAGAGAAGCTTCGTTTTGACTATTAATACCAGAATAGACATGAACAAGAACAACCTCTCCTTTGACAATCTAAAAATATCTGCAGAATAGAAATATAACCATAGTAATTAATATACATTTGAGTGCATAGGGTCAGGCACTAGCCTGTTTTCCTAAAATCGTAAATATGGATAACACTGAGAAAGAAAAATCTGTTTAATTGGAGGTAAAAATTGTGGCAGGAAAAGGGAAACAGGAAAGGGCACAAAATCTTATTTTATGTCTGCTATTTATGCACCAGACACATTCCCATGTGAAGTTAGACTTCACAGCGACCTAGACAGGGTGGCCTCATCCATATTTGGGAGATGGGAACCTCCCCCAACCCAGCACAGTTTCCAGTTATCACACGGGCTGTGAGTAGTAGAGGTAAGGTAGGAACCCAGTTCTGTCTGCCTCCTGAGCCTTTCTCTTCCACCGATTCTAAGACATCATTTGTGAAGGCCGATAAGGTTGTATTTAAGATTTATAGTTTCACATTAAGATGGGATGAACTTACATCCCATTGCCAGGGCAGTTCTGATTTATCCCTATGGTAATGTTTAATAATATCCTTTCCATTCTCAGAGTGTTGAAATGAAAAATGATCTATTTGCTTTATGTAAGGAGGACCACCCCAGGTAAAATCCCAAAGTGAGAGCACTCACCTAAGGGGAGAGAAAAGAGAAGCCTCTGGCTGCGATCACAAGGGGAGAGTCAGGGGTGCTGAAAATGGAAGATGGTCAAATTCTGTTCCCCTTCAAACATGGGCCCTGCCTGGGCCTTTGGTTGAGAAGGGCTCTTACCTAAGCCCAAGAAGGACAAATTGCAGATTTAGGTTCTGGAGTCTCTAGACTGAGGCCGCGCGAGGGTGGCTCTCAGGAGTCTAGTGAGAGGGTGATACGTTCACAAGTAACTGTAAACCACAATAGACATGCTTTGTGAGAGAGAAATAAATAGAATGTGTGCAAAAAGAGAATTTGTACACCACAGGTACCAAAAGACTTGGGAATTAAGACGAAATATTTGGTGAATATTAATGGTTTGGCAGGATTTTGAAGTAAGGAAAGGGAATGGGGGGCGCCTGGGGGGCTCAGTCAGTTGAGCATCCGACTTCGACTCAGGTCATGACCTCCCAGTTTGTGAGTTCGAGCCCCGCATCGGGCTCTGTGTGACAGCTCAGAGCCTGGAGCCTGCTTCGGATTCTGTGTCTGCTCCTCTCTGCCCCTCCCATGCTCATGCTCTGTCTCTCTCTGTCTCTGTCTCTCAATAATAAATAAATGTTAAAAAAAAATTTTAAAAAAAAGGGGGAATGGGATAAAGCACATTCATCTCCATCAAAGCGGGGTTGGGGGGAGATTACATTTCCAGCACCTACATCACAAAATGAATGTTATGGACAAACTGAAGATTTTACTGGGTATGGATAAGAAAAGGATTTACCTCCCTGTGGGAATCCTGGACCAATCATATTTGCTTCTCCCTCAATTTGACTTCTCTGAGCCAGTACGTCTCTTCCCCAGAATGGAAATCCGGTACCAACTGCCTCAGGATAAATCTCACCACCTCATTTAATTAATAACGTCGCCAACGATTTCGCTGTGTTGTAAGGAAATTCCTGGGGGCGCCTGGGTGGCGCCGTCGGTTAAGCGTCCGGCTTCAGCCAGGTCACGATCTCGCGGTCCGCGAGTTCGAGCCCCACGTCGGGCTCTGGGCTGATGGCTCAGAGCCTGGAGCCTGTTTCCGATTCTGTGTCTCCCTCTCTCTCTGCCCCTCCCCCGTTCATGCTCTGTCTCTCTCTGTCTCGAAAATAAATAAACGTTGGGGCGCCTGGGTGGCGCCATCGGTTAAGCGTCCGGCTTCAGCTCAGGTCACGATCTCGCGGTCCGCGAGTTCGAGCCCCACGTCGGGCTCTGGGCTGATGGCTCGGAGCCTGGAGCCTGTTTCCGATTCTGTGTCTCCCTCTCTCTCTGCCCCTCCCCCGTTCATGCTCTGTGTCTCTCTCTGTCCCAAAAATAAATAAAAACGTTGAAAAAAAAATTTAAAAAAAGGAAATTCCTGTATAAGTACTACAGCAATCTGGTTTTCTGAATACACTGGAAGAAGTAAAAGCATAATTTGACTACCAAGTAGTTAAAAATACTTTTGTTTTTTTGTTCTGGTAAACAAAGTGAAAGGAGCCGCTCCTGCTCCATTAATTCCTTGAATTTCATCCTGCATGGGCTTCCCAGGTCTGATTGTAAGTACAACAGTGCCCTCTATGCCCCGTTCTCTGTACAGAATTCTAGAGTTCGAAAACAACACCTAAATGATCAAGGGAACAAAACTCTAGTCTTGGATTTATGATTTCTGTCCTCTATACGAAGAATAATAAGAAAATTTCAGTTATGTAGGCTTTAATCCAAAATACGTATTCTCAATATTTTCTTTTAAAATAGCAGCATCTTCAGCGGTTTTCTAAGAAAGGACAGATGTCTGTCTGGCATAGCCGGACATATTTGCATATTACTTAAGGTTTTTCCAAAGGCGTATCTGAACTATGAGAGATCTTGGAATTTCTTTCTTTAACGATATGATCTCTAAAATATGTCACTGCTGTGGAATGAATGTCTCGGGAATAAAAGGCCCAGCGTAAGGAATGCAGTCAATGATATCGCAGTAACATTGTATGATGACAGATGTTAGCAACACTTGTGAGCACAGCACAGGATAGAGAAGTTGCATCACTACTTGTACTAATGTTACCTGAAACTAATGTCACATACTGTGTCAACTGTACCCAAATAAAAAAGATTATTGGGGCGCCTGGGTGGCGCAGTCGGTTAAGCGTCCGACTTCAGCCAGGTCACGATCTCGCGGTCCAGGAGTTCGAGCCCCGCGTCGGGCTCTGGGCTGATGGCTCAGAGCCTGGAGCCTGTTTCGATTCTGTGTCTCCCTCTCTCTCTGCCCCTCCCCCATTCATGCTCTGTCTCTCTCTGTCCCAAAAAATAAATAAACGTTAAAAAAAAAAGATTATTAAGTTTGTCACTACTAAGTACTAACGGAGCTGGATTTTCAGAAGTTTGTAAATTTGAAACGAGGATGTAAACAAACAAACAATAACAACTCAGACTCTTTTTTTGGATGTGGTATTTCAATTTACTATTTAGTTCTAATCTCTGGTAGATTGGGGGAAAGTGATTTTAATTTTCGATCTGAGAGTTCACTCATTAAAAAAAAAACCCACAACAACCTGTTTTTAGCTTTTCAGTTGATAAGTATCCATGTTGTCGGGTGGAAGGAGATGAAAGGCGATGTAGAAGGTGCAGTTTGTAAAACTATCTTCCAGTTGTAACAACTTGATTTTGACTGATAGTAGCAAGGACACTGGCTTATTTCAGCAAGATATTTTGTGTGAGGCTTAATGCATGATCATCAAAGCAATTGGATCTATACAGTGAAGGTTCTGAACTGCTAAAATACCATTTGGTCAAGTTTTATTTGCATAGCGACTGGTTTCGAGATAAAATTTCTAATTGTGATTTATCTGAAAGGCCCAAGTGGGGGTAGGAGGAGATAATGCATAAAGAATTTGATATCTCCCATGGATTTTATAAAAGTTTGGAATTCAAATGTTTTAGCAATCTTTCAATGATCCTTTTTGGGGGTGTGAAATAATTCTTAACTAGATTATTAGAACCACATATAAATGGTTTACCTCAGGTCTTTGATTTGTATTAAATTAGTGTGTCTTTTTAAAATTTTTAATGTTTATTTATTTTTGAGAGAGAGAGAGAGATAGAGTACTAGTAGGGCAGGGGCAGAGAAAGAGGGAGACACAGAATCTGAAGCAGGCTCCAGGCTCTGAGCTGTCAGCACGGAGCCAGATGTGGGGCTTGAATTCACAAACCATGAGATCGTGACCTGAGCTGGAGTCGGACGCCTAACTGACTGAGCCACCCAGGCACCCCAAAATTAGTGTGTTTTAACTAAAGTCTGATAACATACCATAGGTAAAGTTGGTAAATTTAGATAATCTAAGTAATCAAATATCTAATATTCATTCTTGCTTTAATTATCTCATATTTAGCTTCAAAACAGTCTGTTATTTTTTAAAAGAATGTTTGGGTGTAAAAACCAAATTGACATTATTTGATGTTAACCACACCTGCCCACTGATAAGGTTGTAAGGAAGGTTCTACTGCTCACCTGTAGACATTGTGCTTGATGTCAGCAAAGTTTCTAAGTAAAACAAATGGCAATTTACAAGTGCAAATTTGCACGATCCAAGGTTTACCTCATAAAGCCAAAGGCACTTACATTTAGCCCCAGCATTTTTATTTATTTTTTATTTATTTTTTTAATATATGAAATTTATTGTCAAATTGGTTTCCATACAACACCCAGTGCTCATCCCAAAAGGTGCCCTCCTCAATACCCATCACCCACCCTCTCCTCCCTCCCACCCCCCATCAACCCTCAGTTTGTTCTCAGTTTTTAACAGTCTCTTATGCTTTGGCTCTCTCCCACTCTAACCTCTTTTTTTTTCCCCTTCCCCTCCCCCATGGGTTTCTGTTAAATTTCTCAGGATCCACATAAGAGTGAAACCATATGGTATCTGTCTTTCTCTGTATGGCTTATTTCACTTAGCATCACACTCTCCAGTTCCATCCACGTTGCTACAAAAGGCCATATTTCATTTTTTCTCATTGCCACGTAGTATTCCATTGTGTATATAAACCACGATTTCTTTATCCATTCATCAGTTGATGGACATTTAGGCTCTTTCCATAATTTTAGCCCCAGCATTTTTAATACATGTTGAAACTGAAGGTTTATAAAAATCAAACTACAATCCCTCATGAAAACCAATAATTTAGTCTATATTTTTCTAGGCTGATAAAAAACATTGTAGCTGTTCTCCAAAATAGCTGTAATCCATCATGTGGAAACTGAAAGTTTCCAAGGGAAGATTGATTCAGCATTTTCACTTCTGCACAGAGGATGAAGTTATTTGGATACTAGAGAAACTAACAAGAAGGCAGCTTCTGGTGTAAGAGAAAATCATGCATTATTTGACATCAGTATTTTCGAAGAGATACTCTAACTTTGACAGAATAATTCAATGAGACTTGATCTCATGACCAAATGTATTTCTAACATATTTATACTAAAGATATTTGCTATAAAATTTTAAGCTGAAAAACTTGATGAAGTTGATGTAGATGATCTCGTCAAAGTGTTTCAAGTTTATTCTGTTCTATTATTCTCTCTCTCTCTTTTTTTTTCTGAGATTGGGCTTCAGAAAGTAATGGAATATAAGGCTAATTATAATAGCAGGATAATAATGTCAATTATATCTCTCAACTGGAAGACACTTTATTTCCTTTCCATTTGTTAAATTTTACAAAAGAACAAACGTGTATAGTTCAAACAATACTTGAATGAACAATAATTGAATTTCATGCCCCATCAGCCAGTCAAATTTAAGAATATTCCCAATTATTGTCCCAGAGCACAAAGCATGGATCTCATTATATTCAACATAGAACAATGTCCTTTAGGGCTGCTAACCTTCTGAGTTCTGAGAGACTGCCTAAGGACAATTGCCTTTTAGAATAAAGCAAGTCTTCTGACCTTTCATCTAACAGTAGCCACTCTGAGAATTAAACTCCACCTCAACATTCATCCTTTTGATTAGGAAAAACTTAAGATAAATACCTGTGTATTTTTAGCGTTGGCCGTAATTTGAAGATAAAATAGTTAAGTTCTAACTCTCTGGCCTTCCAGGCACTCACTGGCTTTCTCTCTGCTGTGTGTGTGTGTGTGTGTGTGTGTGTGTGTGTGTGTGTGTGTGTTAGAGGTCCTTTCAGCTTTGGTCTTCTCTGTTCTCATGGTAAGAAAAATGATTACTTTGGCTCTAACAAACAGCCTGCTGGACATCCCACTGTGCAGCAGGGAGGGAGCGAGTCAAAGTCAAAGGGAAATGAAGGCTCTTGAATCAGAGGAATTAGAGACCACTAACTGAAATTTGCAGGCTGGGTCCTGTAGATAGAACAATTTAAATGACAAGGGGGGTATTACATGTGCCCGCTCCCCATGCAGACAAGCTTCTGTAACTGAATACACAGGGCAAGGTATGTCTTAGAGCCAAAAGCATGCAAATAGCTCAATCCACATTCCCATCTCCAAACAAGTGCACTTATCACACTGGTGTCTCCATGATTTCTTCGTAACTAGGGCCTTCAAACCTCCGTATGTTTTGATCCAGTCTCTTTTGCTTGAAATACTCTTCTGTTCTCTTTACAAGTTAACTTCAGAATCTAGTTGTTACCCATCCCTGTGAAAGCTTTTCCAGCTCTCGCAAGCAGGGTAGGCCATTCTCTCTCCCCGTTCCCATACTACTTAATATTTATTGCTTTTCGAACTACAGGCTTCCCTGAGAGAGATTGTGGGTTTTGTTTGGACCATCACAATAAAGCACACGCAACTAGAAAGTGTGTCACGTGAATTTGTGGGTTTCCCAATGCAGATAGAAAATCTGTTTACACTATACTACAGTCAATTACACGAGCAGTAGTATTATGCCTAAAAAACAATGTGCATACCTTAATTACAAAATACTTTGTTGCTAAAAAATGCTAAGCATCATCCGAGATTTCAGCAAGTCATAATGTTCCTGCAGGTGGTGGCGGAGGGCTGCTGACTGGTCGGGGTGGTAGTCGCTGAAGGTTGGAGTGACCGTGGCAATTTCTTAAAATAAGGCAGCAGTGAAGTTTGCTACATTGATTGACTCTTCCTTTCATGAATGATTTCTCTATTGCATGTGATGCTGTTGATAGCATTTGACTCACAGCTGCCTTCTTTCAAAATCGGAGTCAGTCTCAACCCCTGCGGCTGCTTTAGCAACTAAGATTATGTAAAATTCTAAATCTTTGTTGTCGTTTCAACAGTCTTCACCAGGAGTAGGTGCCATTTCAAGAAACCACTTTTTTGCCTCATCCATAAGAAGCAACTCCTCCTCGTCCAAGTTTTATCATGAGATGGCAACAGTTCAGTCCCATCTTCAGGCTCTTGTTCCAATTCCAGTTCTCTTGCTATTCCCACCACATCTGTGGTGCTACCTGCACTGAAGTCTTGAACCCTCAATTTGTAAAAAAAAAAAGAATAATGCATTATCTGCAAAGTGCAGTAAAGCTAAATGCAAAATAATGAGGTATGCCTATATTCCACTTTGAATATTGGATTCTGGGGCGCCTGGGTGGCGCAGTCGGTTAAGCGTCCGACTTCAGCCAGGTCATGATCTCGCGGTCCGTGAGTTCGAGCCCCGCGTCGGGCTCTGGGCTGATGGCTCAGAGCCTGGAGCCTGTTTCCGATTCTGTGTCTCCCTCTCTCTCTGCCCCTCCCCCGTGCATGCTCTGTCTCTCTCTGTCCCAAAAATAAATAAACGTTGAATATTGGATTCAAATTATTTGAAAATATAAGTAGAGTGATCTACAAGTCAAGGAGAATCACTTTTTTTTTTAATTTTTTTTTCAACATTTATTTATTTTGGGGACAGAGAGAGACAGAGCATGCACGGGGGAGGGGCAGAGAGAGAGGGAGACACAGAATCGGAAACAGGCTCCAGGCTCTGAGCCATCAGCCCAGAGCCCGACGCGGGGCTCGAACTCATGGACCGCGAGATCGTGACCTGGCTGAAGTCGGACGCTTAACCGACTGTGCCACCCAGGCGCCCCTCAAGGAGAATCACTCTTAAGGAGAAGAAAGACATTGTGTGATAAAAGTGGTTCAAAATAGAGGAGTTTTTGAAGTTGGAAAACCTTTGCGTTTCTATAAAGCCCAATGAAATCTATATTAGTCTATTATCATAGACTGAGTAGCCTAAAGAGTAGAAATTTATTTTCTATCAGTTCTAGGCGCTAGAAGTCTGAGATCAAGATATGGATAAAATTTGTTTCTTCTGAGACCCCTCTCCTTGACTTATAAATGACAGTGTTTCTCTGGGTCTTTGCTGTTTCTCTATGTGTTTTTGTGTCCTAATCTTCTTATAAGGACACCAATCATACTGGATTAAGATCCACCCTAGTGATCCTATTTTAACTTAACCACCTCTTTAAAGACCTACTTCCAAATTCAATTCTAACAGGGGTTAGAACTTCAACATGAGTTTTACGGGGACACAATTCAACCCACAACACTTTCCGTGGGAACTCTGTTTCCAGTAAAGGGGAAGAAGTTGAAGTCATAAGAGAAAGAGGGGACTCATGAGGGAATGAGGTCCCTAAAGAACATCGGCTGGAACATGATGCAGAGGACGATGAGCCATAGAGGAGAGATATTGCTTTAGATAATAATGATGGAAAAGTAGATAAATGAAGATGAATTTATGCTTCTAGAGAAATTGGAGCCTGACGGCTTGTATCTTTTTTGGGAGAGGAAGTATGGTAGCGGTTGAGGGAAACTTTTGAGGAAGATTTGCTGAGTGGGAGAGGCTAGAAAACAGTAACAAGAAGTTGAGACCATAGGCAAGAAATGAAGTCATGAGCCCCTGGGGCCTATGCTGACTGGGGAAGGGACAGAAGATGGAAAGAAGTTAATGAAAGGTAGTGACAAAAGTGTTGAGGGCCGAGAGATCTCAGGATTTAGGATTAATTTGAAAAATAAAAACTGAAGGATGATATTTCTTCTAACTTTTATTGTTAGCTAAATATATCGGTTTTTTGTCTTCTCCAGACATCACTAAACTTTCTATATTAAAAAGTTGCTTTTTTCTATCATAGAGGTCAGTACAATCACCCAGGACACCCTTTTATACCAGGTATGGTTCATTTATGATATGAAGCGTGTTTTCTCAGTATGTTGGGATGCTTTGAAAGATGTTGCCCTTGGGTAAAAGAATATAAGACTTATTTTGAAGGAATAGAACTAAGGGTTAAAATGTCCATAATAAAACAAAATTGTTGCTAAAAATAGATTGCAGCTAGAAGTGGAGGGCAGAAAAATAATTTGGGGAGAAATGTCTGGGAAAGAAAAGAATGGTGTGTGGGGGTGAACCTCACCGACAAGGGCTCCAAAGTATATCCAATGAGAACTGAAGAGTGATCACAATTATGTCTGGGTTATAAAGGTCTGCTTTAAGTTCATGCGGTTTAAAATGTTTATCAGTTCCCTCTGCCATAAATTAGCACTGCACTATTAAAGTCTGCTAAAGTTCATATCCTTTAAAGCAAGAGAAGTAACAGGTGAATTTATTAAATATTCAAATGTCAAATGATGCATTCGGTAAAAAAAGAAAAGCCTTTATTTTCCAAAAGTATAGCTAAAGTGTCCTGAGATTAAAAAAAATAACAACTCACCCTGATTATTCATCACTCCTACTGTCTTCACCTATTACTCACCACTGCTTTCCATGTGATAGAAATCCACAAAACTCTGTAATGAATTATGGATCCTTCCTCAATCTATTGCTTCAGCAGCTCCCCTCCTGCTTCAGCTGCTCGACAGTGAAAAAGAGGAAATAAATTATTTTGATGATTTGAAATGGAATAAATAAATTGTACACGTTCATGCTCATTCCAGTCTATCTCAAAGAGCGTCATTCTTTTTTTTTTTTTTAATAGAAAGTGAGCTACACTGTATTGAATTTACACAGTAAAAACCAAGCAGCTTGTAACTCTGATCATTCTCAAAGAGCATCAGATTTTCCACCTTCTTTCAAATCCCTTCCTCTTTGTCTTTTCTTTTAATGTTTGTTAATTTATTTATTTTTTTTGAGAGCTGGAGAGAGACAGAGCATGAGTGGGGGAGGGGCAGAGAGAGAGGGAGACCCAGAATCCGAAGCAGGCTCCAGGCTCTGAGCTGTCAGCACAGAGCCCGATGCGGGGCTCAGACTCATGAACCATGAGATCATGACCTGAGGCTAAGTCGATGCTTAACCAACTGAGCCACCCAGGCACTCCTCCTTGCCTTTTCTTGGACACCTTTCTTCTGCCTTCCTTAGGTACAAGGGTACTGCAGATCTGACTGTGGAGATAGACACAGATGGAATCTGAGCCTCAGAGTTAAGTAACTTTTGAGGGCCAATGTCAGTTTTAAAACATGGGTTTAGGAGTTAGGGCCAGATCTGTCTGGACACATCCACATTTGCATTATGGTGGCCAGTTTGAGCAGAGGGGAAGTTTGCCTTGGGATAGATGGAGAAAGCCAGGTAAGACTCATCTCAATAAAAATAGGATGACATGGGGATCCTCCTAACAGCTTCTTTGAAGGGACGAGATTCTCACTGTCAGAGATTCAGTTCTGAGGCTAAGATCATTTTTTTATTCATTTCGAAAGACTCTTAGTTGAACACTTACTATGTGCAAGGCATACACTAGAGGCCAGAAATACAGAATAAAATAAGCACCATTCCTAACCCTGGAAAGACCATAGTCTGGTTAGAGATATTACTTGGTGTGTGCTTTTTGTTTGGCTTGACTCAATCAGTTATGCGATTGTAATGGTTCAAAAGTCTCTTGGGAGAAGTGGGGAAGATACAAGTTAACTGTGAGAGAGGTCGGGAATCTTCACAAACATGACACGATTATGCTTTTGGAGTATGAGTAAGTTGGCTCAATATGTAAAAGGGAGAGTGTTCCAGGCCAATGGAATAATATGAATAAAAACACAGGGAAATGTTTAACTGCTTAGACATAATTCACATCTGCTCTAAATAGAGAAGATTTTCCCCCCATGGTTTTTCTCCAGAGAGAAACCACTAATCCTTATGTGACTGTTTAAATACATTAAAAAAAAAACTTCAAGATGATTCAGTTTTAAACATAGCAGGGAGGGCAAACTGATGGGGACACTATGCCAGACTGGTGAAAACTAAGCTAGAATAAACTCATGCTGATGAGTGCTCTTGTAGAATAAATTACAACTTTATCCCATGTGTACGTAAAATACTGTCCATATATAGAAGTTTATCTCTCCAAAATATAAGGGAAAAAGTACAGCACAATCACTTAAATCATATTTATTACAATTATTTTGTATGTTTTATAATAAAACTTGGCTGTCAATAAAAGCCACAACTAATCTAAAAGTAATATGGGTGGGAAAGTCCAGATTCCATGATTGCGTGAGAGAGGTAATCAAAGAAAATCAGTGTAAATGTAAATTTCACCATTTCACTGATTACAGTGCCTCTGGTTTACAGTAGCAGCAAAGAATTCTATATATTTTATGTTATTTAGTTGAAGATTTGGGGAAATCAAAAAGCAAATCACTGTTTTTTGCAAATCTATAGCTTGTTAGGAGGAAAATAACTGCTCCACTTTGCATAAACTCCAGGTCAGTTTCTCATCTGAAGTGCTGATCACTGCTTTCTGTCAAAGTGAGAAATTCGCTCAGGAAGTTTGTCAACAGGATAGTACCAGAGTAGGAAAGCTTTCCAGTGGGAGGATGTGGACGATGAGACAGAACAATAATTGCAGGATGACAAAAGTAAAAACAAACAAAAATTCCATATTTTTTGGTTGCAAAAGAATAGTCGTAATAGTAGATTGGAAGCAATTTTACAATCAGTGCTCTCAGGTCCCAAGAGTTCCAATGTGAAATTAAACAGGAAGACAAGTTCACCTTAATTAAAAAAAAAAGTTTTTACTGTTTATTTTTGAGAGAGAGAGAGAGAGAGAGAGAGAGAGAGAGAGAGAGAGAGAGACTAGGGGAGGGGCAGAGAGAGAGGGAGACACAGAATCCAAAGCAGGCTCCAGGCTCTGAACTGTCAGCACGGAGCCCGACTTGGGGCTTGAACTCATGAACATGAGATCATGACCTGAGCTGAAGTCAGACACTTAACTGACTGAGCCACCCAGGTGCCCCCACCTTTATTTTTTTTTAAAGATAATGACAAAAGGTAAAGAGAAAGAGAATTCATTGATTTCGCATTGTAATAACAGACTATTTCCTCTAACCTTTTTTGAGAACAGAGTGTTTTCCCTATCAATTTCTTTTCATCTTGTTCTGTAATACATCTGATGAATTGAAGACATGTTTCCATTTAATGATCTCATTGCAGATTCCAGCTCAGTTTCATTTGGTGCCATTCACAGTAATCAAGAGAATGTTCCATCACAACTTTTAAAATCCTATCTATAAATTTAATCCTGACTCTCATGAATCAATTTGTTTAGGATTAGCATCTTCAGAACTTGGGAGAATCTAGAATAAGAATTCTAGAACTGAATATGGAATTGGTTCATAATTTTCCATCCTTCCACAGTGTCCTCAGTTTGTTTCCTTCTGACTCACATGTCTGACAAGATCAGTCTCCAGAAGCTTTAATATTCTTGGTTTGCAGGGAACTTTGGAAGGTTGATTGTTCCCCTCCTAAACCAAACTGACCATGATCCACTTTATGGTTAATAGTAATATGGAGGCTATTTTGAATTAAAACCTCCTACAAGTGTCTGCAGAAATATAGTATGACCTGGAAAGTCAACATCCAAAGACTGTTGAGGAAATGGAGGGATTGTTCTGAATATTTAATTCTCTTCTTACCATAAACTTGTATTGAGTACACTATGTATATTTACATAGTGGTTCCAATAACTGAGTGGTATATACTTTTGGTTTGTTGGTTTGTTTTTTCCTTCTTTTTCTTTGCAGTATAACTTAAAATTATAAGGGCATACGGAATTGACATTTTCACCATAAAACCACAGGATTTCCACCATTAGTATTTAAATTCTGGGAAAGAGGCTCTGTCTAAATTTTGTGGCCTCATATTCATGTATATTCACTTGAGGAAAGTAATTTTAAAATTATAGACTGCTTCAAATGTATGGAAAAATACAGACGATAAGAAATATCCATGTATCCACTGCTAGTCTTAACACTGATCCTGTTTGTTTAAGGTCTTTTCACAAGTTTGACATACAATATCTGATACACTAAGGGGATATGTGTAACACAAATGTAAGTTAAGAAACAAAATGATTAAACACACACCTGTTAACACCTGTTAACCTGTTTTCTCCTACACTGGCTCCTTTCCCTGCCTCCGCTCTTTCATCCTGAAAACTAAAGTGTTTCCAAGTTTGTTGCCACCCCCCATATGTTTCTCTCCATTCTCAATCTGTCATTCTGCACTGTCTTGAATCTGTTGTGTATAATTCTCATGCCGACTCTTTTTTTAACCCTTTTATAACAAATGTATGAAAACTCAGCAATGTGTACTTATTTTGCGAAAGATTTATTAATTTGATACTTGGAACTCCAGTTAATTTTATCTATATATTAAATTAAGATACCGATATTATCTATCCCCTTTTCCATGGATAGTGTTTGGATAGTGATATATAGATATAGATATATTTTTTTTCCTGTATGTGTCAATGCTTTGGTGAACATTCTTATGCAAGTTGTACACAAATGTTGGCATTCTTCTAAGGTGGAGGGTCTTAACTTTGATGCACGTTGAAATCAGCTGGGGAGTAGTCAAAAACTCTGATGCCTAAATCCCACCCCAGAAATTGTAGCTTAATAGATCTGCAGAGTGTTTTGGGTATCACGATTATATTCAAGTTCCTCATGGTGAACCGATTTGACACAGATTTACCTATCTAGAAGAATGACGAGGTTGTAGGAAATGTGTATAAATATCTTCAACTTCACCATATATTAATACACTGTGCCTCTGGGTGGGGGGTACCATTTTACACTTCCAGCAAAAGTGTGTGAATATTCTGATGAGTGGATAAAGAAGTTGTGGTTTATATATACCATGGAATACTACTTGCAACAAGAAAGAATGAAATATGGCCCTTTGTAGCAACGTGGATGGAACTGGAGAGTGTTATGCTAAGTGAAATAAGTCAGGCAGAGAAAGACAGATGCCATATGGTTTCACTCATATGTGGATTCTGAGAAACTCAACAGAAGACCAAAGGGGAGCAGAAGGGGGGAAAAAGTTACAGAGAGGGAAGGAGGCAAACCATAAGAGACTCTTAAATACTGAGAACAAACTGAGGGTTGAGGGGGGTGGGGGGGGGAGGGGAGGGTGGGTGATGGGTATTGAGGAGGGCACCTGTTGGGATGAGCACTGGGTGTTGTATGGAAACCAATTTGACAATAAATTTCATAAAAAAAGAATATATAACAATAATAAATATCTATGCACACCCACAAAAAATACTCCCTTTTTAAAAAAAATTCGTGCCACCACTTGATATTGCCAGACTTTTACATTTCTGCCAGCTTAATTTGAGTGCAGCATTTTACCTTCTATGGGTTTTAACTTGCCTTTTGGCTGATCATTAATAAGAATGAGTAATTTTTCAATGTTATTGGTATTAAGGTTTTTGTTCTATGGATTCTCTTTCCATATTTTCATACATTTTAATTAAACTTTTTTTTTGCTTAAGTCCTCAGTCAGTTCCATATTGTTATTTGTGTATTGTGTAAAAGATCTAACTTACACAAATTTTCGATTTGAATGACTGTCTCAGCATCATAGGATAAATGGTCCATTCTTTCTCCACTGGCATGAAGTGTCGCCTCAATGGTTTATCAAGTGTCCACCTGTGTGTGGATCAGTTTCTTGTCTCCTTATTCTGCTCCAACAGTTTGTGTATCCCTGCATGAGTAAGATGCTTCCACAGTACTAGCTTTAGAATAACCATTTCTATCTGTTAGGATAAATCCTCTTGTCTTTTTCTTCTTTAACATTGCCTTGTCCATGTTTGATTTTTTTTTTCTTCCTTACTAATTTTAGAATTAGCTGGCCAAGTTAAGCTTTTGATGGTGATTCCCATGAATGTGTAGATAAATTTGAGAAGACTTGCCATCATCACGGGACCGGGTCATCTTACGATGGGCAAATAATTCTATAAATTTAGATCTTTTCTTATGGCTTCCACTAAATTTTTATTGTACTCTCTCTAGACTAATTGCATCATTTCATTGGATTTCTTCTTTTGTTCTTAAATTTTTTTAAATGTTTTTACTTATTTTTGAGAGAGAGAGAGTGGGGGAGGGGCAGAGAGAGAGGGAGACATAATCAGAAGCAGACTCCAGGCTCTGAGCTGTCAGCACAGAGCCCGATGCAGGGCTCGAACCCATGAACTATGAGATCATGACCTGAGCCGAAATCAAGAGTCAGACGCTCAACCTACTGAGCAAACCTGGCGCCCCCATTGGATTTCTTCTTAGGTAGCATTTAATTTTGTTGCTATTATAAATGTTTTCTTAAAAAATATAATTTTTAGTAGTCATTTATAGTCTACAGGAACATAACTGATTCCTGTAGATTGATTTCAAATCCAATAAACTTGAACTCTCTTATTAGCTCTAACAGTTTATCTATATATATTTGATTGGATTTTCTGTATTGACAATGATGTTGTTTGTAACCAGTGGAAGTTTTAATCTTTATAACTTATTTATTCTGTTTGACTATGTGATCTAGGACTTGAAGAAAATTTTGAACACAAGAGTGATAAAATTCATCCTAGAAACATCCTTGATTACATTTACCTTACTCTACAGCTTATTTTGTGTGATATTAATTTAACTACACAGCTTACTTTTAAATGTTCTGCCCTAGTTTTGTTTTGTTCTTTTACTTTTAATCTTTGGTGTCCTTGTATCCTTACATGTGTCTTTTGTTAATAATACATATCTGGATTATGTTTATTATCCAGTTTGATTAACCACTGTCTTTTGAAAAAAGAGTTTCATTGAGATATAATTTATAGAACCACAAAATGCACCTATTTAGGTGTGCCCTTCATTTCTTGTAGTGAAATTATAGAATTGTGTAGCCATCACCAAAATCTAGTTCTTTTCCCCTAAAAGATCACTTTCGGCTACTATGGGTAGTGCTGCAATGCACATTCACAGACAGATCTTGTATGGACATAGCTTTTATTCCTTTAGGAAAATGCCAAGCAGTACGGTTGCTGGGGCTGATGGCAAGTGGATGTTTAACTTTTCGAGAAACTTCAAGTTGTTTTGCAAGGTGACTGCACTGTGTTACATTCCCACCAGCGATGTGGCAGGCGCCTTGTTTCTTCACACCCTCCATTTGTCTTTTTGTCTCCATCTGTCTTTTGGAATACAGCCAGTCAAGTACTTGGGGAATAACATGTCATTGTGGTTTTAACTGGAATTTCTCAAATGACTCATGATACCAAACATCTTTTCATGTGTTTATTCACCATTCATATACCTCTGGTGAAATGTCTATTCAAATATGTTCCCCATTTACAAAACTGGGTTGTTGTCTTCTTACTGAATTGTTAGTGTTCATTCTATGCTTTTAAATAAGTCCTTTGCAAATTATATGATTTGTAAGTCTTTTCTCAGAGAAGGTGGATTTTGTTTTTCATCTTAATGGTACCTTTTGAAGACTATTATACTTTTCATGTTATATATTCAAGAGCCCTTTGCTTAACTGAAGTTTACACAGCAGATCCCGGAAGGTCCTATGTTTTCTCATCTCTCTCTTTGGCTGATGACTTCAGTCCATCTGTTTTTGTTTTTTTCCTGTCAGAGTAGTTTTTAGGTCTATCTTTTATTTTTTTTTTTCATTCTTTAGTGTCACTGGTCAGCAGTGAGAGGATTCATGAGTTGAAAGGATATTTGTAATAATATAAGAGATGCCTTTCATTGTGTCACAGTGGGTGCTTGGGTTTTTCAGAGGCCACATGACGGATATTGAGACAGGTAGAAGGCAGAAGTTATCTTCTCTTAAGTTGTAATTAAGGAGACTTGCAAAAATGTGAAACAATGGCACTCTTCTTAGTAGTTTTGGAAAACGTAGTTATTTTTCATGTAAATATTTATGTTGATATGTTTTATTTTTTCCAGCGAATTATCACACTGGAGGGGGTACTGAGACCAAAGTGTTTGAGAATTGCCACACTGCATCATGTTCAGTGCACTGTGGGCTTTGTTTGTGTGTTTATTTGTTTGAGTCCTGCTCAGGACTGCATGTTCTTTGCTTGTGAGGGCCCAGAGCTTTCATTTCTGAAACATCAGCCATGATCTCTTGTAACAGAATCTTTGCCTTTCTCTTTATTCTAGTCTTCTGGCTTATTTACTGGACTTAACTTGTTTTTAAGTTTATTTATTTATTTATCTTGAGAGAGAGAGAGAGACAAAGACAGAGACGGAGAGAGAGAGAGAGAGTCCACACATGCATGTGTGCAGGGGAGGAGCAGAGAGAGAGGGAGAGAGACAATCCCAGCCAGGCTCCACGCTGTCAGCACAGAGCTGGACACAGGGCTCAATCTCACCAATGGTGAGATCATGACCTGAGCCAAAACCAAGAGTTGGATGCTTAACTGACTGAGCCACCCAGGTGCCCCTTTACTAGACATACTTAAACCCTCAGTGTGCTGTCTTCTCTACCTCTTTATCTCTATTGTAGTTTCATTTCTGTGTCTCTGTAATGTATCCACACATTATTAATGTAATAATGTAATGTGATTCTTCACACTGTTTTGAAGTTTGTTAGTTCATCATTTGTTTTATTTTAATTTTTTCTATCTTTGTTGAGATGTAATTGACAAATTTAAAACGTGTACATTTACGGTGTATGCAGGATGGTTTGATATACACATACATTGTGAAATAATGACCACAATCTAGCTAATTCATCCATTACCCCGCATAGTTACCTTTTTTGTGTGTGGGGGGAGAAGAATTCATCATTAGCTGAGCTTTATCAAATATACTCTTTAATTTTTCCACTTGATATTTAATGACTGGGATTCATGTTTAGAAATAATATTTGGTTCTTATGAAAAACTGGTTGTTTTGGTAGTTCTTTTTTGCCCATCAAAAAAATCTTCTATTTAGTGAATGTGATCCCTTTAAAATAAACTTTAATAACTTAATTGTTACAATTCTCAGAATATAGTCTTCTCGTATATTGTGTCTATGGGTTTCCACTCATGGTGGGCTATTCCCTCATATTTGTTGCAGGTTGAGACTGGGGCTCATCATCTCTGGGATTTAACTTGGGAGTGCTGCGTGGCTGGAGTGAGGAGACTGTGTGGCTCTAAGTGAGCCCATCTCCAATTTCCATCTTGAGGAGTTTTGCACTGGCTTCAGCCAAATCCTCTCTAGTTACATCCGTGTCCAGGGTTTACTATTGCATAAAGCTTTTTCATTGTTATTGCTGTCAAGTGAATTCAAATCCTAAACTAAAACGTAGTCAGGCCTGTGGTTCTGAATTCTCAAAGGAGACTCCCCCCCACCCCCCCCAAAAAATAGCCCAGGATGAAAAAAAAACATTTCTTCTTCTGAAGCTGGTGGACAAATAGTCTCTAGTTCGTCTTTTACTGAGGGTGAAAGCTTCCCGGGGTCTCAGTTTTAACTTGCAGCCTTAAGAAGATTCTATCCCTCCCAGTGTATTGACATCCAAACTCTTGGTTCCCGAGATGAGCAAAGGCCACTTCCTTTAAACTTCCTTCCTAATGATACAACAGTGTCCACTCATGTGCTTGTCACAATTCTTCCCAGACCTGCAAAGATTTCCCCAGTTCTTTGAAAGGGCTCATGAGACTCCAAAGAGCATACTTGTGCAAGGCCTTTACTTAAAGGCAGAGAATGGGGTAGGATAAAAGAAAGAGAACGTAGCAAACATTTTGAAGTGATAGACATCTCAAGGGCAAGATGTCCAAGGGTCCTGTTCACTCCAACATGGACTGCACTGTGTCTCCAAGCTGAACCTCAGGGTCAGTGGGAGAAATCATGACTTTGTGAAAGCTCAAAGAGAAGCTTCCAAGGAGGCCCTTCAAGTAATCGAGTCAAGCTTATCAAAGCAGGTAGGCCGATTGCAAAACTTAGATAAAAAGCTGACCCTGGGAGCCACCAGCGAACTTAAAACAGGGTATCCTAAGCAGTGAATCTTAAATTCTGCTGCCCTGATCTTTGCTCAGAGTAAAAGCCAGACGTGCACACTTCTCTCGAGGTAAGGGACAAAGCGTTTCCATTCCATCTGGAAATCAACTTTATCTCTCTTTTGTTGGTTCCTGGAAGTTTCTCTTACTTTCATGTGAGCTCAGTCATACAATTAAATGTATGATTGTTGTATTTTATTGAGAATTTAGGTGATTTTTCATAGGGGACTTTCCAAGTTGTCTCAACGTTACTTAAATCAGTAGTCCTTCATTATTTTTAACAATGGGAGTGACACAATTCATTGGGTTTACTATGTCCCAGTGGGCTAGAACCCTTTCCTGGGTCTGCACACTTTTTTGTTTCAAGATTTTATTTTTAAGTAATCTCTACACCCAACGTGGGGCTTGAACTCACAACCCTGAGATCAGGAATCACATGCTTTAACTGACTGAGCCAGCCAGGTGTCCCTAAACTGCACTCTTTATTGTGTGTCTGATCTTCTCTCCAAGGTTATTAGATCCTGTTTCTTATACTTCAGGCCACTGGCTGGATTGCTGTATAGAAGAACCATTTGCCATTTTACTCAACTTCCTGTTATTAGAACTTGGTCTCAATTATGCTTGTTTCCTCTTTTTTTTCTTTTTTTTTTTTTTTTCAGTCCTTGTAACTAGGACAGCTCCCTCATGCTACCTCTTGGCCTCAGAAGCCTCTTGCTTTCATAGATCACCGCTGCTTTGATTGATTTGATTGATGGAGCATACATTATAACGGTGAGTTTAAAAATTAAAGTTTCAACAGAAGCAAAAAGCATACTTTGATCTACATTTTTTCCTGTATGAAACAAATGTTTTTCTTCAGTCATTTATCTTGCTGGGAATTGAAAATTATACTAACAAAGAGAGATCCCTCCACATAAATATGGAACATGCATGTAGGATAAAGACTATAGAGCCAGGATAAAATTCTACACAATTTATATAGCAAAGCAGGTACAAAGTACACTTGCGAATTGAGGGAGCTATTTGTTTACTTAATTGACCTTCTCCCAAAGAGTAATAAAACTTTTTTTTTATCTTCCCAAGAAACTAATGGTTATACACGGCACTGTGCACCTAAAGATCAGAGGAGGGAATGAATGGAAATATTTTTTCATACATTTCATTATTATGCATGAGCCTCACGATTACCGAGTGAAGGAGGAAATAGACCCATTTCACAGACTGCAAAGACCCCAAAAAGTTGAAGTGACTTGTTCAAGAACATGCAGTCAGCTGATGGAGTGTTATGACTCCTCTCACTTCCTTCCTCCCTTCCAACCAAACTTCCTTCCTTCCTACCTTGCTTTTTAAATAGTAAGTTGGAATTTATTTTTTTCTTATCAAAGTAGCACACAGGGATGTAAGATTGTCAAAATACTGCGTTTGGCCACTCTTCCACTCTTTAGTTTTCTTTTATATCTTTTTTCCTCATTTTTATTCTATTTAGTTAAGTTCATTATAACTTTCTCTACATGACTAGGCTTTTAAATTACTGCAGCATTTTCAAGGGTCTTTCTTGTTATTGGGGAAATGGAATTTTCCCTAAGGGGAAATCATTATTAACTTGATTACCTTTTATCTGGAAAATAAAAGAAAATAATAAAGAATTATTTTCTAAGTCAGCTTTTTAAAGAAAGCTTGCCCACAACTGATTGAAGTAAGTAAAATGTTAAGTATGCTTTGAGCTCTATATTATTGTTATAAATATTCAAAATTATTTTCTTTATAGTTTTATCAGGAATTTTTTTTGGTGCTCATTGATTCTTTATCTATATCTTATATTTTATGCATTATATATATATATATATGTATATTATCTGCATTACATATACATATTATCTAGACTATGCCAAGCAAAGATTTTGAGTGATAAGTCTATAGCAATATATAAAGGAAAGTCTCAGCTTTCAAAGAACTTATACTTCTGTGGAGGAGAGAGATACAATTAAATATTTAATATCTTAGGTAAAACGCTCTGCAGTGGTAACAAACAGGAGGGAATTACTGCTGTGCTGCAATTTAAAAATAATAGGAATTTAGATAAATTTTCAAGTTTATGCAACATTGCTGCCAGCATATTGGTTTATCAGTCTTTTTAAAATTTTTTTTTAATGTTTATTTTTGAGAGAGAGAGAGGGAGACACAGAATCCGAAGCAGGCTCCAGGCTCTGTGCTGTCAGCATAGAGCCCAACGTGGGGCTCGAACTCCTGAACTGTGGGATCATGACCTGAGCTGAAGTCGGACACTCAACCGACTGAGCCACCCAGGCGCCCCGGTTTATCACTCTTAAGAGAAGCTGCAATGGAGTCCAGCACCCTCTCTATTAATAGCAATTATCAAGTGCTTTTTCTTATTACTATACACAAGTGCAACTCTGTGAACTCTGAAACACAAATCTGATAATGTCATTTCCATGATAAACTTTGCAATGGCTTCTTGTATCCTATAACACTTTTCTCAAGCTTTTCCACTTGTACCAAAGGAACCAAAGCTTTTGCATAGGTACCAGAGTACCTCAGTGAGAGTAAAGGATACAATAAAGGGTATGATGACCAAAGCTCAAATGACTGTCTCAGATTGTGAAAGTAGTTAAATGTTGTGTTTTGATATAACTATACCAGCAGATTTGCACCCTACACATAATATGCTTACTTTAAAGTAATATTTTATTTATAATTATGTATTATAAGGAGAAAGCCTACTGTCATTTCTTTGATTATCAGCGCAGTCCCGGTGCATTTTGCCTATTAGTTTTAGAAAATTGAATTGAGAATTGACATTTTATTTTCATTTCAGTTTAAATTTTGATTCTCAGATTTCATATTGCAATGTTGCATTAATCTTTATTACCAAAATTGGGTAACATTCATGACACAGGAATGTATATGTGACATAATGCTCCTTCCAAATACCAAGATTTTACTTTATCCTCTTTTTAGCTTTGCAGCTGTTAGAAAAAAGACCTTCAAGATAATTTATAATTCTTTAGCATAGCAGTTGTTTGAACTACCTTTGTAATAAAAATAAAAAGAAGGAAGGGGTGTTGGAAGAATATTGGAATGGTTCACAGAAGGAAGCATTCCAGAAAACAGGGCCACTCTCTTGCTGGGTGAAGTGGGGAGACACCAGGGCCCTGGGGCCTCGACCCAGCCAGATGCAAAGGAGTTGCCAAAGGTTGTTGGTCTTGCCATGAGAAGGAATTCAAGGACAGACATGCAGTTGAATAACAGGAGCAGGGGAAGTTTATTAAAGCAAAAAGAATACTCTCGAAGTTTGACAGTAAGTAAACCCGAGAGAGAGAGAGAGAGAGAGAGAGAGAGAGAGAGAGATGCACACCCTGGGAGTTGGATTTCTTTTATTGACAGTTGTTAACTAGGCAATGGAATATTCATTACTTGGGGTGACATAATGACAGAGTTTCATGCTATTTCTTCCCAATTTGGTCAGGGATTTCCTGACATGGCACCTGCCATCCTGGACCTGTCAGGTTTGATCTGGCTTATTATGGAGCGTAGCCAAGATAGGCCTTGGATTTTCCCCAAGAGCTGGCCATGATTTCCTCATTGCTGACCTCCAGGTCTTATCAGCACCTAACTACCTGCCTCCTCTAACAGCTCTAGATTCCTTCAAGAAACAGAACCAGAGGTTGGTTGGATACAGAATTTGCTTTCTCTGCCTCTTTTTTTTTTTTTTTTTTTTAACGTTGTTCTCTGATAATCAGCTTCATTCACTCTGGCTGATTCATGTGGCAGAGAACACAATTACCAGCCGTCTGGGGTCAGACACTGATATGTTAGTGAAGTAAAGAGGTCTTTAGCACCTACTTCAATTAAACAATTCTTGGGGAAGGGCTCTGACTGTTCCAGCTCGGGTTATATGCTCAACCCTGGATGAAGGACAATAGTCATAGGGTATGTGATTGATCAGGTCTTGGGAGGTGTGTTCGGTCCTCCAGGACCTGTGTGTTTGACATGAAGTGGAACAAAATATACCACCCCAAAATATGCCTCTCTAGTATACTGACCTTTTGAGGATGAGTATTTTTAAGAAAGAACAGATCCAAGAGAAGCTCTGAAAAACGTGTGGAAATTATTTGTCTATGAGACATTTACACATATATTGGATATCTCCATTTATGAAGGTGTCTCCATCTCTCTACCAGAAAGAGGAAGGTGACTAAATCTTTTGAAACCCTTATCGATAGAGAAGGCAATGGCTTACTCTACATAACCACCATACCTTTGTGTGTTGTGCCTTCCTGACGACTTCCCATAACTGGTCTCTGCTCCCTGCACCCCCAACATTTTCTTTTGTCTTTAGCTGGGTTGGGCCATCTGGATATCTCCCATTGTATATAGGAGGTGTGCATGCTATATAGGAGGCGCATATATATAGGAGGTGATCATTTTTCTCCTACTAATCTGTCTTTTGGTACGGGGGGTCTCAGCCAAGAATCTAGAAGAGTGGAGGGGAAATTATTTTCCCTCCTCGACAGACACATCAATAAATGTCCTTTGACTAAACCAATGTAGAAATGTAAGAAACACTCACTCAGCTATGGTTTGTAGGATTAGAAGAAAACATGAGTACAGAGAAGAAATTCAGTTAGGAAGCTATTGAGATATTGTTGGCAGCTTAGAAGACGAATGAGGCAAAGATGTGATTAAAAGTTGACTCTTTAAAGTGGAACTTTGGGGCGCCTGGGTGGCGCAGTCGGTTAAGCGTCCGACTTCAGCCAGGTCACGATCTCGTGGTCCGTGAGTTCGAGCCCCGCGTCAGGCTCTGGGCTGATGGCTCAGAGCCTGGAGCCTGTTTCCGATTCTGTGTCTCCCTCTCTCTCTGCCCCTCCCCTGTTCATGCTCTGTCTCTCTCTGTCCCAAAAATAAATAAAAAACGTTGAAAAAAAAATTAAAGTGGAACCTTGATGTGGCAGCTGCTGTAGATATCTCACCTCTCTAATAGTTCATGTCTCTGTATAACCTAATATTTAGTAATTACGGCTTAAATATAATTCAGAGGGAAAAAACAAAAGGCTATATATTTAGCATTTATCTCAAGATTTAAGAACATAGATTTTATATTTTTTCTTTTACAGCAGGAAATATTCTTTAATTCTTATTCATAATAATACAAAATATGAAGATGGGACTCTTGATACTTGACTTTCCCAGGGTAAAGTTTATTTCTTTGGTCCTCACACCAGGACATTTGAACTGAGCTGATAGAACTTGCTGAAGTTTAATTCACTGTAGTTAATACAAAATAACCATCTACTACATTCTCAGCTGTGCACCAGACAAAGCCCAGTCAGACACAAAGCTGAAGAAGACACAGTGCTAGGGTGGGACCCCTGGGTGCCTCAACTGGTTGAGTGTACGACTCTTGATTTCTGCTCAGGTCATGATCCCGGGTGGTGGGATTGAGCCCTGCTTCGGGCTCCACACTGAGTGTGGAGCCTGCTTAAGATTCTTTCTCCCTCTGTCCCTCTTCCCCACTCTCTCTGTCTCTCTAAAATTAAAAAAAGTAAATAAATAAAGACACAATGCTAGTTTACCTCAAGGAACTGATAATGTAGTCAGTGATGTAAAATGCATATCAATAATTATAGTGCAAGATATTTTATAAGCACTCTAAGGTAAAAACACAGAATAAAACTTAAAATACTCTGTGTTAATACTGAGGAAGCAAAAGATTATTTCATCTCAAGATAGTAAGAAGGACTTAAGGGAGTCCTGTAGGAATAAGTTGGACTCAAATAATAAAGGACATTTTGGGAAGACGTGCAAAGCTGAGTTAACAATTTAACAAAGCTTAATCTCTAATTCATGCGAGGATACTTTCACAAGGAAATAAATATACTTTGGACATGGGCACAAGACCCTATCATCTTGGATATATAGATCACACAGGCGACTAAGTGAATGAGTGTTAATGGGTGGATAGATCTACCTCGCACCCTAAAAACTAGAGAGATGAGAGATAAATGTACTATCCTCTGCTCTTTCCTAGTTAATCATCATCTCTGACAGTTTTCAAGTTTTCTAATGTATAAATAAGACTCCAACTAATACCTCATTTTCAAATGGTGTTCAATTATGTAAATCTCTACCTTCCATCTTTGCTTTCATTAGCATAGCAGGGCCCAGTGATTATAATGAGAGAGCAATTTTTTTCAACTATTCAAATGTCATTTATTTAAAGAGCAAAAATTTTGCATAATGAACCTTCTACAAAGGATCAAATAGATCAATAATTCAGGTAATGTTTATGAGTTTATTCCTTTGTTTTGCAAGCCTTGCTTCTCAGTAGGTGAATTAATATGCAAATTAAATATTCATGAGCCAATCTGTGTTATTGGTTTATTTTGTGATATCCAGATGTTATTTTTTCCTTCTCTGTATTCAGTAATGATCACTTGAGATTCAAATGCAAACCCTAGGTGCAGTCGTCACACCTATACATCATTAAAAATGAATAATAAGGTGCCATATGTGAAAGCATTAAACTTATTGCTTCCTTTTAAATAAGACCAAACCATTAGGAATCTTCTTTTCTACTTCAGAATAATTTTGTCTCCACAACATTAAAGCTCATGAGGTCAGCATTTTATAATGCGGTAGCTCTAAAACTTTTTGGTCTGAGAATCTCTTTATATGCCTAAGAATTATTGAAAACCTCAAAGAAACCTCAAAGAATTTGTGTTATCTGGGGTCTAACCAATAATTTTAGCTGTATTATAAATATTATAAATTAAAATGGGTAAATGTTTAAATATTTATCAATTTATTTTAAAATAACAGTTATATTGGGATGTCTGGGTGGCTCAGTTGGTTAAGTGTCTGACTCCTGGTTTTGGCTCAAGATCTCACAGTTCTGTGAGTCGAGTCCTGCATTGAGCTCCACACTCATGGTGCGGAGCCTGCTTGGATTCGCTCTCTCTCCCTCTCTCTGCCCACCTTCCTCAAATAAATAAATAAACTTCAAAAATAAAATAAAATTTTATAATATATAGTCATATATTAACAATCACATATATTAACATTAATAACATCATTTTATAAAAACAATCCTGTTTTCCAAAACCAAAATAAAAATAGTGCCACCATTCACTTGTCAACCCACCAGACTGGCTTCTGGTCTCATATTTCTTTTTTTCTTCTTTAATTTTTTTAGTGTTTATTTATTTTTGAGCGGGGGGAGGGGCAGAGAGAGAGGGAGACACAGAAAGCAGGCTTCAGGCTCCGAGCTGTCAGCACAGAGCCCGACACGGGGCTCGAACTCATGGATGGTGAGATCATGACCTGAGCTGAACCAACTAAGCCACCCAGGTGCCCCTCTGGTCTTATATTTCATTGCAACTTGTTTTGGCAAGGACAACCAATATTCTCTCTACTGCCAAATCCAACAGGCATTCCTTGCCCTTACAGTCTTATATGATTGGTTTTGGTTTTCTCTATATTTGCTTTAAACAATGAATTTTTTTTTAGAAAAAAAAACTTGAAGAAAACTACTCACATGTTTATCATTTCTAACACTCTTCATTCTTTTGCATAGAGCCAAGTTTTTTTAAAAAATCTTTTTATCATGTATATATAACCTGAAGAACATCCTTAATGTATCTTGCAGGACTATCAACAAATTCCCCTTTGTTTGTGATGGAGAAAGTGACATACAATTCTAGGTTTTAGTGCCTGCTTGTTTTCTTTCCGTACTTTAAAGAAACCTTGTCAAAAAAAATAAATAAATAAAATTAAATAAATAAATACATAAGTAAGAAGTCTTTTCATTGCTTTCTGACTTACACGATTTTCTGATGAGAAGTCTAGTCGTTATTAACATCAGTCCCCTGTACATAACGAATCTTTACTTGGCTGTTGTAAATTTTTTAAATAACTGCTTTTAACAACTTGATATATGTTTTCTGGCATGGTTTTCTTTCTGTTTGTTCACCTTGGGGTTTGTTGAGCATTCTGGGATCTGTGGGTTTATAACGTTCATCGAATTTGGAATTTTTATAGCCATTATCTCTTCAAATATTTTCCTGTATCTCTTCTGTCTGGAACTCCAGTTAAGGATATGTTAAATTGCATTATTTTGCTGCACATATCATTAGAATTTAGGTCATCTTTTCTTCAGCATTTTTTATCCTTTTGATTCAGCTTGGATAGTTTTTATTGCCCTTTCTTCAAATTCATTAGTCTCGTCTTTTTTTTTTTTCCTATAAGCTCTAATATTCTATTAGGCTGAGCTAGTGAACTTTTTATTCCAGATAGTTTAGTTTTTCAGCCCTAGAAGTTCTATTTAACTTAGTTTTATTATTTCCATTTAGTTTTTTGTTATGTGCATGTCTTCTTTAAATTCTTGAATGTATTTGTAGCAGATATGTTTTAAAGTCCTTACCTGCTAATTTCATTATCTCTGTCATTTCTGGTTCTACTTGCTGATTTTTTTTCTAGGTTGCAAGTCACATTTTTTTAATACTTCTTTGTATATTTTGTCATTTTTACTGAATGCTGGACATTGTGAATTTTTTATTTTGAATATAGATGTCATCCTTCAAAGAGTGTCAAGTTTTGGGAAGTAGTTAACCTACCTGTGGGTCAGAGTTACTTTCAAGTCTTGTTTTTAAGCATTGTTAGGTCTCGAGTAGCCTCTTATTCTGGGGCTATTTTTTAAAGTAAGTCAGTCATACTCTGTCCAATCTAATAGGCAACAATTTTATAATTTTAATGATTAAAATACTGATAAAGTATTATCAATTAATTTGTCAATTATTAAAATTTAAAGAATGTATTAAAGGCACATTTATGTGTCCTTCCTTGATTTCTTTTGAGATTGACAATTTTTTTTTTCATCTGCCTAATGTCCATTTTTTATTTTTTCCTTTTGTTTCTTGTTTGCAATCTTCATCACATCTTCATTTCCAACTCTGGTGATTTGACCTGGCTGGGAGGGACGGATTGATTCCAGGTCATATAACCTGATAAATACTGATAACCCTCAGTTCCTAAAAATACCGAAAAATTAATTGCTTTAATTATCAATTGTTCTGTATATTTTTCATTCAGTTACTGGATTAAGTTGTCTCTAAATCACAATTATTTGTAATGAAGTAGATACTATTTAGCTGTTTTTTGGTTTACATCATTGGGATAACTTGAGATTTGCCTTGATTTTCCAAGACTCCTGTGAGTCAATTAGCACAGATGTTATTTATAGATGTGGTTCAAGCTAGGTTGTACTAAAACCTGTGAAATTCAACTTGGAATTATTTGTTCCTATTAAGTCCATATCCTAATGGCATTCTTCATAATGCAGGCTTTGAGAAAATGTGGGAGATTTTGAGGAAAAAAATACAAATTACATGTATCAACAAATAGAATGTAGAGATACAAATGGCAATTCATTCCCTCAATGTAGAGAGACATTTAGAAATGCCTCAACTAAGGCAGATAATTGAAAGAATTAACGTTGAAAGCAAAGAATGAATACTGCTTTACGTATTAATATTTTACGTTCAGGGAAAAACATACATTACCTGAAAACAATTTCAGATTTTGATAACAACACAAGGTCTATTTAGAAAGCCACCAGGTGGAAAGGAATAGTATGTTATGTTGTTTTAGAGAAATGAAGACATTAAGGTTGGAAGATCTAGTTTTTGCCTAGGGCCAAAACTCTGCCGTGATGGTTGCTGGTTGTACTTTGTTGGGCAAACCCTTTTAAGTTTTCCATAGATTTCTATGCTGTGGATATTTTGCTAGAATTATACATCTGTATAAAGCAAATGGTGATTTGCAAAAATGAAACAAAACTCTTTTTTTTCAACTTTAAAGATACGCTAATAAAAGAAAGCTATCCTGTAGTCTAGACACAATAACTACAAAGGAAAATGTATGGTTTCAAGTATGTTCTGTGATTTTGATCGTTTCTCCTTTCAATGTGTACAAACAAGAAGTTTGCAAGTGCTTGTGGGAAAATTAAGCTGAAATGGGAGATCAAAGAATCACATGAATGTAAAGACCAGATAATGCATGAGTGATTTTCTCTCTATACTTTGTGTATTTAGAATATCATCCTTCATGGTATTGCCAGAAACAATTTCCCAAAGATGAAAAGAAATTTTCGCAGAAGAGAGCAGTGACTTATGAAAACACATGAAGTTAAACCTGACAAAGTAAACACATATCAATATGTCTCTGGGTGTTTATCGAGTTATCATGTCTTTGTGTTCCGTGGATTTAGCTATTTACTGTATCTTCAAATTTATCTCTACTTTTGAACCCATATAAGCCAGAAATTGTGTGGAAAGAAAGGCTAATACATATGATCTAGGTGAAAGTAACAAATTAACCCTTCTTTGGATTTTTATAAATGTGTAAAATATTGAATGATATTAAGCACTGTGGAGGCATAGAAGGAATTGAATGCTACTTTTTCTCATCTTCAAAGTTTACACAGTCTAAGAACTAGAGTATCCACATAGGTAAAGTTAAAAAAATAATAAAACACCAGATAACAATTGTCACAGTCTTCTATGTTTTACATGTTGAAATTCCAAACATTTTTTATATCATCATCCAAATATATTTTTTTCAATTTTAGTAGTTAATAAATGCATAAATGTGGGCAAGGCATGTAACTTTTTGTGCTTCCGTTTCCTTATCTGAAAAATAGTGCTACAGTATCTGCACATGACCTAGATTGTTAATTCTCCCCAACATCCATCTCATCTTTGTTTTCGTAATGGTCAACGTCCTATTCTCTGCTCACCTCTTCCCTGCCTTATGTACAAAGTGCTAACAAGGAAGATGTCCATCCAGCAGGAGACTATAATTTCTACCCTAACTTCCATCTTTATGTGGCCATGTCAGCTCTCTGGTCACATGACTAAGTTCTGACCAATAGGACCTATACAAATTCTACATTGCACCTCAAGTGACAGTCTAATTTCTCTTACTTCCCTTCTCCAATCCCTTGGTGTAGAATTCAGATACAGTGCTAGCAAGCTAACTCTGTGGATGAAAAGTGGGCAAAAGCAATAATTTTCCCCTGTGCTGTCCAGTTAAGTGGCAACCAGCCACAGGTGGCTGTTCAGCACTTAAAATGTGATTGAAGAAATGATTTTTAATTTTGTTTGGCCTTAATTAAATTTAAAAATTGATACTCTAGTTATTGAAGAACTTTTAAGTATGTTTGAAAACATACGTAAATTAATCTACCGTTTTCAACTGAAACTTTCATGAAATCTAAGAATAGACCAAGTATTTCCCAATTAACATCTAATTAAAACACCCATTTAACATCTAATTGAGATTCGATGCATGTTTGAATTATAGTTTTGGATATAATAGGTTAAACTGAATGAATTTTTAAAGTTAATTTCACCTGTTTCTTTTTGTTTTTTAAAACTATGATTAACAGAAAATTAAAAATTATACGTGTGCCTCACATATGTTTCTATGAGAGAGCACTGATCTAGGCAATGGAAAAACCGCAAGATAGAAGGAAGTCAGGTCTTTGGACAACTTCATGGACAGAGTAAAACAATAGCTCTGAGCCAGTTACCCATTTGGACTTCTAGCAATAAATCTTCTAATTGGCTTAAGTCACTACTATTTTGGTTTCTATGAAAGCAGCCATATACTGTTTTAATTAATAAACTACTTCATAGAGTTTGGGGAGGATTAAATGATCTAATCCTCATTAAAGGCTTAGAACAGATCATGTCACATGTTAAAGGTTCAATGCCTATAAATTATTACCGTTATTATATCTCTCAATTTCAATGAAATTTTCCACCCCCTTATAACTCTATATCATTTTATGTATTTATACAATATAATGCCATCATCATTCAAGTTCATGCATTTAAATTAGAATTCATATTGAAAAATTTGTCAGAAGGCATATGCTTCTGAATCTGTTCATCTCAAAGATGATAAATAGCTCTTACTCAAAGTTTTACTAATATACTTAATAGTTCAACCACCAACCCGTCACCATTGTTTCTACAACCATAAGGAAGCACAGTCATGTCACAGTACATCTCAAACCATTCTCTGGTTTTCTATTGCTCTAAGGATAAGCACTAAATACATTCATGTGCCCTTCCCACCTCCCCCAGGATTACTTCTCCCTGTTCATTTTTTGGGCCGTCCCATACTCTGGTTTTGCCTTATTTCTTCAGTTGGCATCTCAACATCTTGTGCATTTGTTTGACGCTTCCTTGAGTGTGTTCTCTTCCCTCATCACCTAGTTACATGATACTTACCCTTCATATTTCAGCTCACATATCATCCTCTTTAGAGAGTCTTAGATGGCCTTCTAAGTCTTCTGCTAAATATGCACAGAGCACCTTGGTGGCACCTTCCTGTACCACCCTGTCCCATGCCTCTTCTAGAATCTATGATTATAATCTTTACCATAAATGTAGCACTTTTCCCATTATTAAAATATGATACTGTTTTCTGTCCATTACCCACTTTTCTCTTAAGTTGTAACTTCCTTAAGGGCAATACTGAATGTACATTTTGTACTTCCCCTCCCACATCAAGACGGAACTTTTTAATTATTATTATTATTATTATTATTATTATTATTATTTTAAATATAAGCTCTATGCCCAATGTAGGGCTTGAACGCATGACTCTGAGATCAAGAGTCGCATGCTCCACCCACTGAGCCAGCCAGGTTCCCCAAGATAAAACTCCTAATAAACACATTAAACTGCCAAATAAACTATACAAAGTTGACCAATATTTGGTGTGATGATTCAGATAAAAATAAAGATCACTTCAGCTCAATGGTGGAGATAAGAAAATATATTTTTTTAGTGTTTATTTGTTTATTGAGAGAGAGAGAGAGAGAGAGAGAGGAAGGGAGCATATGCACAAGCAGGGGAGGGGCAGAGAGAAAGGGAGAGAATCCCAAGCAGGCTCTGTGCTGTCCATGGAGTTAGAGGCAGGGTTCGATCCCATGAACCATGAGATCCTGACCTGAGCCAAAATCAAGAGTCAGATGTTTAACCAACTGAGCCACCAGGTGCCCCAAGAAAATATTTATGGAGCTACTAAGATGTGAGTTGGACTTGCTAAGATAGAATTCAGGATAGGGGTTAAGAGAGTGGATTTAGAACAAGAATGGCTGGGATTGAATCCCGGCTCTGCCAGTTAGCTGTGTGATTCTTGGCAAATAATGTGACTTATCGGTGCTTTAGGTTCTTCATCTGTAAAATGGAGAAAGGAAACAGCAGAGGTATCTTATAAGGTTTCAGGGAGAATTAGATGAGTCAATACAAACTTAGCTTAGAAGAGAGCTTAGAAGAGTGTATCAAGTACGTACTAAGTACTTGATAAATATGTGTTAAATGTGACCTTTGGATTAGAAGAAAGGGAGAAGGAAGGCATTTAAAACAGGTGAAATTTCACAAACTATAACGCAGGGGATTAAGAAAAGAGACTGACCTTCCTTTTGAGGTGCAGACAATTTCTGTAAATGAGTAGTAGGAGGTAAGGCAAAGAAAGGGTCAATGAAGGACTTGATAACATAATGGTTGGGAGGTCAGTGCACATTTCTGATCAGAGCAGTGGCATTCTTAAAATTATTTCGTGTTTGTTTTTGCCTGTCAGCATTGCCAGAGAAAAGAGACATAAATAATTGTTGGAAGCACTTAAGAGGCCTTATCTCTTTTGGTATCTTAAAGCCATGGGTAGGTATTAGTACGATGCCCACTTTATTGACGGTGAAATGGAAAAAAGAGAGGCGTGAAACAGAGCAAGACAATAGTAACGTCAAAATCACAGGACTTCTATGAGGATTCAACGTATGAAAAATATTTAGCTCCATACAAAATACGGCAAGGGTCTGGTGAAAGAAATCTATAGACTTTAATATTAGGATTGCTGTCTGTCAGAAGAGGGGAGTATCGCCCTCCTTTTCCTCTTTTTAGTCCTGTATCATGTCGTATAATATAAGAAAGCGTTCACATGCTTTGTCAAGAAAAATTGTGAGTTTTAATTTCAATGTGCCTGTGTTGTACAGACATATAAAATTAGTGGGAGGTGAAACAAACAACAACATGAATTTCCCATGTTGGGGAGGGCCAGTTCTATGCTCCTATGCTCAGCAGATCTATAAACAAAGACCTAATTGCCAACAGCGAGGACATGAAGGGAAAAAAATGAGTGATAGCTAGAGAGCACTTCATGGCTCGAAACCCATTTCCTCAGAACAGGGATTGTTTGAGTCTTTTTGAACAGAGCGTACTGGTGGTTATTATGTGCGAGAGAGGACGGAGAAGGTGGCGAACTTCGGCGGGTGACCTTGGACTATGAGGGCTGTCTCACGGTGCAACCACTGGGGCGAGCGTGGGTGGGTTTATTGACAGAGATGAGTGCGAGTTCAGGAGTCATGAGAAGGGTTCGTCTTTACAAGATGATGCGACAGTCTTCCTTAGTGGATGTCGCAACCCTATTAGAGCCAAGAAACTCTGCAGATGGTTGAAAGAAATGGAAGAGCAGCTCCTTGGGATTTATTTACTTTTTTATTTTCCCACTTCTATGCCACCTCTACAATCATCAGTTGATTCCTCTGGAAAGCAATGAAAGGAGGAAATGGTTTTCAAATCATCACACTTCTATATTCTTGTTTGTTACAGCTTCTAAGTGAACGTCTTAATGAGGGAAAGGTTACAATAACTGGTTCAAGTTGGATTGGAAGTTGTAAATGGCTTTTGATAAGCCACAGTGTTTGTTTCTATTATTAGAATAAATTAAGTGTTACTACTCTTTTTATAAATTGCACCCAAATGCCTAGGATAGAAACCAAGGTATCCCAGGTGATTTTCTTATGTGAATCATCAGTGTTTTCCTGCTTTTTCCTTAACATGCTCAAACTTGCTTAACAATGAAAAATAATGTTGACCAGCACATTATTCAAGAGCTGTAAATCCCACGGGATAATTGAACATTTGATAAATTCTGGAGGAAATGTGTCCTTGGAAATGGGGCTCAGAAGTGATGATCATTATGTATTTTTGGATTGTTTAAAATGTTAAAAGTTTTGGGGGGACCTGGTGGCTCAGTCAGTTAAGTGCCGACTTCAGCTCAGGTCATGATCTCGTGGTTCATGAGTTCAAGCCCCACAACAGGCTCTGTGCTGACAGCTCAGAGCCTGGAGCCTGATTCAGATTCTGTGTCTCCCTCTCTCTCTGCCCCTCCCTTGCTCTCTCTGTCTCTGTCTCTGTCTCTGAAAAATAAACATTAAAAAAGTTTTTTTAATGAAATACAATGTTAACATTTTCAATCCAAAGGCAAAAAGTAATACCTGTGTTAAAAGGGTGTGAATTGTATCATTAATATGACCATGCATATTTTTCATTTTCTACCCTGTAATGTGGAGTACCTAATACTTTACCCTGAAGATAAAAGTTGTAATTGTCAAAAGGGAAGTTGAAACCCATTCCTTTTTTCACATGAAATCATACTTTAAAAAAGCCACAATGTTTAAACACAAATACACAACCATCATCTTTCATTTAATTCTCTAAACAAAAAAGAGCATTGTATCCCTGCCCTTTTTACAAATAATGAAATTGCTTCATATTTCTGTGCCATCAATAAAAAAGACTTTAAAAGAGTCTATATTATAAATTATAGCAGCTACACAACTTTAATGGTCAAGTTCTTTTCCATCACCTTAAAAGCACCCACTGGCTCCACATATTCTTTTAAAGCAGATACTATTTTTTTTCAAACAACATGGAGTGTGGAGATACCCTGGCAAGTAAGTTAAAATTTTGTGAGAAGAAATGGGGATTCAATGGGAATTATTATTAACTGAAAGAGTGGGATTGTGGTGTTACTTACCAAAAAGTGCAGACTGTCAAACAAGTCTTACTTATCTTATATGATTATTAATCATGTATATTAATCATATACACGTATTTTGACAAAAATACATTAGCAATCTTTGTCTTACTTAAATATTTAAAACATTTTGTTTTGTTGAAATTTTGTTATTTTTCTTATTAAATACAAATTTAACCTAGTTTTAGGTTGTAGATTCAATGTGTGTTGAGCTATTAATGGACTCTAATTCTTATGTCAAATCTTTTGGTTTTTACATAGTTTCTTTATAAACATTTGTAATACTATTCCATGTGTAGAATCTTTTTAAGTTCACTTTTTCTTGTGGTTTACGTTTCCTCTAATTCTTTGAAAGGAGTTATGTTTCTAAAACTTTAATTACTTTAGAATTTATTTATATTAATATGTATTATTCACTGTGTATAGCAGTGAACCTTTCGAAAAGCAATTTTCCTCTAGAAAAAATATTTTGCAAACAATTAACCTAATGTATGTCTACCGGGCCAACATGTAATATGAAAATTTGTTTTTAGGTACACTGCATGCTTTGCAAATTGTCTCACGTTTCTGTCATTGCTGTCTTATACAGTTTTTTCATGACCAGGATTTTATTCTTTATGGAAAAAGCTATAATAGAACATTTTTATCTATCACACAAAAACACATAAAAATGTTTAAACATTATATCAATGCTTAAAAACTAAACTGAATTATTTTTGCTGCAGTATTCAAAAATTCAGTCTGAAATATTTGGGGAGAGCTTATTTTATTTTAAGAAAAATCCATTAGAACTGGAAGAAATTAATACTACTAAGCTTATAAAAGCAAAACTATAAAATTTACCTAGAAACCATTTTCTGATTACTTCATGTTTTCTCCACGTCTAGCTACAAGTAAACAGCTTGATATTATGAATTCTAGTCTATACTTTCTTTTTTCTTCCACATTGTCCAGAACATTAAAAGATACCTAAGAATGGCTTGTTTGCTTGATTGGATGTTTGGTTCAATATTTTTATTGAAGAGGACCTCAGGACATACTATTTTTAAATTTAATTTTTAAAGGATAACTTAATGGTCTTTGGATTCAAACATCTGTCTATCAATTCTAGTTCCACCATATAAGCTCTTTTTTTGTTGTTGTTAATCATAATAGCATTTCTATCATAACTATGTTATGAGGATTGAATAGAATAATATATGTGAGATTTCTGGGCCATCATATGAGTTCAAAAAGTATCAATTATTACTATTACTTAACTTCTTTAAATCTGTTTATCTGCGGGGCCCCTGGGTGGCTCAGTGGGTTAAGCATCCAACTTCAGCTCAGGTCATGATCTCATGGTTCGTGGGTTCAAGCCCTGCGTCGGGCTCTGTGCTGACAGCTCAGAGCCTGGAGCCTGCTTCAGTTCTGTGTCTCCCTCTCTCTCTCTGTCCCTCCCCGACCTGTGCTTTGTCTCTTCTCTCTGTCTCTCAAAAATAAGTAAAATTTAAAAAGATTAAATAAATCTGTTTATGCACATGCTGAGAAAAATGTGCTTATATTGTAGGACTATTGTGAAGATTGAAATGTGTGCAAGGCACGTAGGACTCTTAATATATAGTAGACATTGTTACATACAGTTAAAAATGTTAATAGCAGGGGCGCCTGGGTGGCTCAGTCGGTTAAGCCTCCAACTTCGGCTCAGGTCATGATCTCGCGGTCCGTAAGTTCGAGCCCCGCGTCGGGCTCTGTGCTGACAGCCCAGAACCTGGAGCCTGTTTCAGATTCTGTGTCTCCTTCTCTCTGACCCTCCCCTGTTCATGCTCTCTCTCTGTCTCAAAAATAAATAAACGTTAAAAAAAATGTTAATAGCAGGATCTTATTATGAAATAAAAATCATTACTTACAACTAAACCATGAGAGGTCTTAATTACTAAATTCCTAATCCTGTACACTAAATCGATATGAAACTAACAATCACAAATTGTATCATTGGTTCTCTATATGGTTATAAAAGAGCCTTACATGATTTCAGTAGTATTTCTGCTTCTCCCCAGTTTATAGCTACCCACCAGAGATCATGTGTGAATATAAATAAGAATTTCAATCATTAAGCATTTCTTGGAAGCGTCTGTGTGGCTACAGATAAAAGCAGTAAATACATATTTTCAGCATGTTTTAATAATCAAAACCTATTTAATCTTTTAACTTAGATAAAGAACAGCTGAGAAAAAAATCTGGTCATGCTTTTCAATCAACTGAGAAAAATGTGACAGAAGGGGCTCACACTGAGGAAGTAATGATTAATTTATCAAATGCTTATGCTTCAGGTATGGATGTCATTAACAAATGTTATGTTTCATTTTTTAATAAAAATGTTATGTCATTTACATATTTATTGAAGCCATTGTAAGGTCCTTAAGATTTGATGCTTTAACTTACTTTTAAAAGTGCAACTACCTGGGGCACCTGGGTGGCTCAGTCAGTTGAGTGACCGACTTCGGCTCAGGTCATGATCCTGAGGCTCCTAAGTTCAAGCCCCGCGAGGGGCTGCTCCGAGCCTGGAGCCTGCTTCAGATTCTGTGTCCGCATCTCTCTCTGCCCCTCCCCTGCTCTCTCCCTCTCAAAAATAAATTAACATTAAACAAAATTCAAAAAGTGCAATTACCAGTTCATTTGTTTGACAAGGCAACGATAAGGTCCATCTAGGGGATCTTGAAGGTTCAATTACTCCAATGGTGTGGATCTAAAATGGCTTTTTTTTTTTTTTTTTTGGTGAAAATTGTTATCCAGTGAAACTTGGAATGAAGATTCTGAGTAAGATTTGAACACATGCTACTTGTTACTTCACATGGCCTTTTAATATCTTTAATGTCCAATGATCAAAACTCTACGCCCATGGTGATTTTCCTTGGCATTCTAGTTACTGACCTGGCTTTTCATCTCTTTTTTTGCTCGAGATTTGTTGCCATCCAAGGATGGTAAAGATTTAACTAAATGTTTTCTGCTGCAAGTGGTAAATATTCTTCTGCATTACATCAAAAAAATGTTTGATGTTAAGAGTAAAATACTAGACTTTCATCATCCTCACCAACTTCTTGAAGGTTTGGATGGGCTTAACCTAGAGCTGTCTGGCCACCCTGAATCTTTGGAGCAGTTACTTGTTGACTGCACGGATACCTTAAAATATGGTGTTAAAACAGGTAATTTTCAAATCAATGCACCTGAACTGGAGACTGAATGAATGGCCTTGAGTTTTTGTGTGTGTTGGAAAACGGTCCCATTTTACTCATTTTTACTTAAAACATTCGTCTAGTTTGTTTTCAAATTGGTGTTATCACATATAAACTGTTTAGTAGCTAACAAAGAAAAGTAAATACAGCGGTTTGGGCTTGAAGCATTATATTCCAATGGCAATTAAACATACAATTTTAACTTACTTGTTTTAATTTGCCCATATTCATTATTTAAAAAAAATTTTTTTCAACGTTTATTTATTTTTGGGACAGAGAGAGACGGAGCATGAACGGGGGAGGGGCAGAGAGAGAGGGAGACACAGAATCGGAAGCAGGCTCCAGGCTCTGAGCCATCAGCCCAGAGCCTGACGCGGGGCTCGAACTCCCGGACCGCGAGATCGTGACCTGGCTGAAGTCGGACGCTTAACCGACTGCGCCACCCAGGCGCCCTGCCCATATTCATTATTAATGCTCAATTGACTGTCCTTTTACATCAATAAAATATATAGCAATAAAATTATATCTATCTATCTAATCCTATATGTTATATATATATATATATATATATATATATATATATATACATCCTATATGTTAGAAATTATGTTTTCTGATTAATTTATTGTAACTTTATTCTTAACCACTTAAAGCAATGATATGTCCCGGGGCTAACAATGTTTGACTAGGCTCTACGGACCCCTTTCTCTAAAATCTTAAATGTATACTAAATAATGTATTTGAAACAACATAATCTTTGGAAAGAGGCACACACAAAAAAGCATCCAAATACAACCTGTATCCCTGGGTTTATTACTCATTTCTTATTATGTGATCTTTGAAAATACTTCATGTGTTAATAATTGAAAGTTATTTGTGTATGCTGACTTGCCTTGTATTTGATAAACATTAAACAGACACTTAAAATAATGTATTTTTGACATCACAGAAACTTTAAGCATCACACATATTTTTTTTTATTTTTTAAAAATTTTTTTTCAACGTTTTTATTTATTTTTGGGACAGAGAGAGACAGAGCATGAACGGGGGAGGGGCAGAGAGAGAGGGAGACACAGAATCGGAAACAGGCTCCAGGCTCTGAGCCATCAGCCCAGAGCCCGACGTGGGGGTCGAACTCACGCACCGCGAGATCGTGACCTGGCTGAAGTCGGACGCTTAACCGACTGCGCCACCCAGGCGCCCCAGCATCACACATATTTTATCTTCAGACCAAACTGATCAAGCATGCCAAGAAACAAAAATAATTTCTATTTGAGAATGCTCATTTCTGCATTAATTTTAATAACAAAAATAAAAAGGTGCCTCATTTTCACGTTTATCTTGTATAACCTGGATTTTCTTTGACAGAACACTACGCAATATTGCCATTTAAAGTCCTGGGAGGGGCACCTTGGTGTCAGTTAAGTTTCTGGCTCTTGATCTTGGCTCAGGTCATGATCTCATGGTTGTTAGATCAAGCCCTGCATCTGGTTCTGTGCTGGGCATGGAACCTGCCCAGAGAAAGATTCTCTTTCTCTCTCTTCCTCGCCCCTCCCTGACTCGTGCACATACATGTGCTCTCTCTCTCAAAAAAATTAATTAACAATTTTAAAAACTATGCAAAAAAAATCCTAAGAAAGTCATGGATGATTTCTCACAGAATTTTAGTTATTACAAAAAGACATACCAACATGGGGAGCCTTGGTGGCTCAGTCAGTTAAGCGGTTGACTTTGGCTCAGTCCCTGATCTTGTGGTTTACAAGTTCAAGCCCCGCAGGGGCTCTGAGCTGTCAGCACAGAGCCTGGAGCCTGCTTCGGATTCTGTGTCTCCTTCTCTCCCTGCCCTCCCCTGCTTGCGCTCTGTCTCTCTCTTTCTCTCTCTCTCAAAATTAAATAAAAACATTTTTAAAAATGTAAAAACAGTAAAAAGACATAACACAAAATAATATGCTCAATATGATTTCAATTATACTTAATTGTATTTTAAACTGTGTGAAACTGGACATATATACATGCACATGTATAAAACTACCTGTTCATAATAAATACGTTCTTAAATTATATCTTCCAAGTGTTATAAATATTGTAAGTGTTTGGATAGCTAAGTAGATATTTTCTCTGCATATATGCATAAAAATTACTGTCCTGTATGTAATGTTTTCTGTTCTATGCATTTCTGTAATGTGTAGTATATTTACAACTGGAAAAATATTAAATAAGACAAAAAGAAAGCTTCCTAGGATCGTGAAATAAAAGGCATGTGTCAAGACTGAGTTCAACTGTGTAAATGTGAAGTTGAAATAATTTTTAGTTGGAAATAAACATAGCAAAAGGAAGTTCTGAAAAATAGCAGGGCAATTGAAGCACCGTGACAGCTTTAAATCAAGTTCTTCATCCTTCCCTTACCCAGCAAGGCAAAGGCAGAGGAATCTCCAGGGACCCATTCTCCCCGTGTTTGCATTTCCCAGTATCAAGCACAGAGGGAAAAGCAAAGATACTAAAAAGGGAAAAGTCAATAGTAAAAAGAAACCTTTCGTAACACAGCCCCAACTTCCAAACCTTCCATTCCTTCCAATTTAATGAACATTTATTAAGCCCCTACTTTTAAAATTAACTATGCGGGCATAGGGGCTCCGCAAGTAGGGGTAAGTGACTAGAGGGGAAGGAGACTCACAAAGAGTTGTGATGCTGGTCATTGTTAAGACACGTTGTCAAAGAAGTGCAAAGAACAACCTATTTTGGAGCTCAGGAGGAGATTAATTTGTTTTAATGTGTATTTATTTTGCGGGAGAGAAAAAGAGAAAGAGTGAGTCGGGGGAGGTCAGGGAGAGAGGGAGAGAGAGAATCCCAAGCACACTCCACACTGTCAGCACAGAGTCCAACGTGGGGCTCAATCCCACGAACCGTGAGATCATGACCTGAGTCGAAATCTAGAGTCCCATGAGTAACTGACTGAGCCACCCAGGTTCCCCAGGAAGAGATTAAGTTAAACTGAGTTGAATATAGAATGTTCAATTTGGTATCTAATGTTTGATGTTCTTTTTTTTTATATAAGTTTATTTATTTTCGAGAGAGACAGAGACAGCACGAGTGGGGGATTGTGCAGACAGAGAGGGAGAAAGAGAGAACCCCAAGCAGGCTCCCCACTGTCAGCACAGAGCCCAACGTGAGGCTCGAACTCACGAAACTGTAAGACCATGACCTGAGCTGAAAACAAGAGTCAGGTGCTTGCTTAACCGACTCAGCCACCCAGGCGCCCCTTGATGTTCTTTATTAATACAAATCTTCAAAAATTCTTTGTAAAAAGCACCTGATATTTTGTCCAAAAACACTGAAGCAGCTTTTGAGAAAAAAATTATTTAATCTTTCGAGTGGTGCCTTCCCCACTCACTGGGGTAGTTTTTTGCATCCCGCCCTTGGTCTTTCTACTTCAGACACAGGATGGGTTCCTCACCTTCAAGCTTACCAGCTCGTTCTCAATTCAACGACTTGACTTCTCCCAAGCTGCTCTTCATACCCGTATTGGGTCTCATTCACTCTTTGGAAGCAAACTTTTGATCTGACCTGAAAGATCACTTCCTCCAAGAAGCCTTCCCTAGAGATTAGCTCGCCTGCTCTCCTGGTTGTCTTAGGCTCCCTAGGAATGGTCTTAAAACATCCTGATGTTTTCTTCTGTGCTTTCTACAATTGCAGTTAAACACATTTGTGTCATTTATTTGATGAATACCTTTTTCTTCCACTGGTCAGTAAGATCCACACGGTAGTGCCTTGTTTACTACTGTGTCCCCAAAGCTGAGCACTGTCCCTGCATGTGATAGTTCTCAGCAATATTTATTGAATGAAAGAATTAGTTTATGTGTGCTCGATCGATGAATACCTGTTAACTGAGAAACTGCTCTGAAATTGAACCACTCTTTAGCCCTGTGTTTTTATTTTGGCTCATTTGTAATTTTGTCTTTTTTCTAGGACATCCTCGCTTTTTCAACCAGCTGTCCAGTGGGCTAGATGTGGTCGGACTTGCCGGGGCATGGTTGACAGCCACTGCCAATACCAACACGTGAGTATTCTCCAGGGCCTAAGGAATGTGAGAGCCGGAGACGTGCGTAAGGAAGAGTGAAGATCGAGGTTGTACATTTTGCTGGATACGATGCTTGCCGTAACAAATACAAGTAGTTGGTACCCTGAGGGAAACGCAAAGAAGCCGCTGTCTATTCCCCAGGTAACGTGTTTGAGATTTGCTCAGTCCTCTGGACAGCCTCTAGAAACTGTCAGGATCTGAGTTCCCCGGTAAGTAGTACAGGTCAGTTGGTCAGCCTGGGTTACTAGTGTGCAGACCATGAGTGAGTTCAGTTCTGGAGTTGGAATCATTGACACGCTACCCCAAACAGCCCATAGCACATGTAGCCAGATACATACCCAAGTATTTGGGAAGTTGCCTGAATATAAATTAGAACCTGCATCTGATCAAAGCCTGAAGAAAGTAAACTTTTAAAGGAAATCTAAATCCAGCTCCAACGTGATTCGTTAAAAATTCGATCTTTGGGGCGCCTGGGTGACTCAGTCGGTTGGGCGTCCGACTTCAGCTCAGGTCGCGATCTCGCGGTCCGTGAGTTCGAGCCCCGCGTGGGGCTCTGGGCTTATGGCTCAGAGCCTCCAGCCTGTTTCTGATTCTGTGTCTCCCTCTCTCTCCCCTCCCCCGTTCATGCTCTGTCTCTCTCTGTCCCAAAAATAAATAAACGTTAAAAAAAATTAATAAAAAAAAATTCGATCTTTGGGGGACGTGGGTGGCTCAGTTGGTTGGGCGTCCGGCTTCGGTTCAGGTCATGGCCTCACAGTCCATGGGTTCGAGCCCCACATCTGGCTCTGCACTGACAGCTCAGAGCCTGGAGTCTGCATTGGATTTTGTGTCCCCCTCTCTCCCTGTCCCTCCCCCACTGGCACTGTTTCTCTTTCTCTCAAAAATAAGCGTTAAAAAAAATTGGACCTTTGCCACAACAAAACTATTGTCCATACAAAAATTAGATCTACTGCTAATGTGTTCTGAAGGAAAGTTAATTTTAGGGGAATATTTTTCAAGGTTAAAAGGATAGGGAAATGATTGGGTATGAAATTGAAAGGAATAGTCTGTGTCAAATGTTAATATAATTTAACTAGCAATCAAAAGGGAGAGCTGGTAGGAATTTAAACTTTAAAACCAAGAACTAAATGTTTATGAGGAGAGACTGCTTCAGTATGTGGAACAACTAAGGCTTGCTTTAACTGTTATCATTTGGGTTTTAATGGTGCATAGTTCATGGTAGTAGTCAGCATTTTGTAGATATGAAATGCAAACATAAATGGCTTACACAAATGACTGCTATTTTTAATTTTCATTGCTTGATTATGGTCCTTAAAACATGCATAGGGTAATATGCTACTTAAAAAAAATTTATTGCTTGGGGCGCCTGGGTGGCTCAGTTGGTTAAGCGTCTGACTCCTGATTTTGACTCAGGTCATGATTTCACCATTTGTGAGTTCGAGCCCCACATCAGGCTCTGTGCTGACAGCACTGAGCCTGCTTGGGATTCTCTCTCTCTCTCTCTCTCTCTCTCTCTCTGCTCCTCCCCCACTCGTATGTGTGCACACTGTCTCTCAGAATAAATGAACTTTAAAAAGAGCAACTTTATCTTTTGAGAGAATGTTTCTTTGTTATGCAGATTATTACATAAACTCAATTTATACATTTTCCTCCATTGTTTAGAATCCCATTGTTGTGAGACTTAATCACTCTCTAAGTGAAGAAAATAGAGATTCTTGATGGAAGCAGAAAAAGAGTAGAAAGAACACATGAGAGATGGAAGGAGAGAGGTTAATAATAAGGGGAGAGAAAGGATTTCAGACAGCCTTCTTTACCTTCAGGGTGTCTTCATTTTTAATGAATGAAGATCTCTTACCCTAATCTGGGATAGCATAAAGCCTGTGAGGTGGAAATAAGGAGAACCCGATTCCAGTCCTAATTCTACCACCTACGATGCTGGGAGGTTTAGTGCATCTCTGTTGTCTGAAAATAATAATGCCCTACTCCATTGAGCTGACGTAGGATCAGAAAGGCAATGTGTGTGTGTGTGTTGAAATTGGCATAGCAAATGCTGGCAGAAATGAAGCCTTGTTGAAATACCAGTGTGTGAAATTTGCTTCTTGTTTCTCTTAGAACTAGAATCTTAATTCCCATAGGCAATGGGTTTCCTTACTGGGTCTCTGTGCACAGCCCCTGGGCAAGAGCTTGTGTGTTACTACTTTTTTTTAGGCCGGGCCATCTGAGAAGAGGGGTTGAGGGAAGATGAAGGGAGTCAGCATGGGACTGAAGAGCAACGTGAGGGAAATTATAGACCTGGCTACCCAAGTATCAGCAGAAGCAAATGCTTCATCTCCTGGGGGGGGGGGGGGTAGTGCCCTTATAAATGACTGCTTCAAAGGGCAGTCCATCTGTAGGGAGCAGAGGAAAGAAAAGATTGTCAACCAGCTCTCTTATGGCCAAAGGACTGCACTGTGGGATGTTAACTTCCCCATGGTTGGGCATTCTTGGGACTCCCAGAAGATTCCATGACTTGTCATGCATGCCTGGATGCAAAAAGAGACCCCGGGGCTGGAAGTCAGTGCCTGCCTTGCAGGTGGGAGGCGATTCTCTGTTGGGCTGTGGGTGTATCTGAGTGAAAGTGGTCACAGCAATGGCTGGGCCTGAATATTCTCCAAAGGCTTTAGAGACAGAGCAAGCTGAGACCATCTGAAATGGCACATAAATGGAGTCTGAGACTGGTAGCTCTCTATAAGAACACCTCCAAGGGTCTTTAAAAGGTGTTTGAGGACAAAGAAAAGAATTCCTTGAAAATAACTGAAGCTACTCTTTGATTTCAGAACCAACATAAGTACCTCATTGCTTACTGTATATGCTATGTATAGAGAAAAACTTACAGCTTTCTTTTTGATCTTAGCTGCTGCTTTTTGTGGAAGGGACTCTAACATCAGTGTGACTCAGAGGAGAGTCCCCATCGCCATGCTCTCTGACTTCTTGTTCATGGGGCCATATTGTTCTTGCCTTGAACTGTCTACTTGCTTCGAGCTGTTACTGAAAACAGAATAGTTTTTAGCCCCCCCCCCTTTTTTTTTTTTTTGGTGTGCTTGCCCAAAGTACAATTCTTAGGTAGAAAATCTTTTCCCAGAAAAGATTTCCCCAGAAAATCTTTTTGAGAAAAGGCTTTTTTCTATCTATTTCATGTTCTGCAAAACACTGTAGCTCTAGATCTCTTTTTAACTTGCCATAGATATCTATCTATCTATCTATCTATCTATCTATCTATCTATCTACCTATAAGTGGGCATTTTCTGGCTCTAACAGTAATGTGTATATTCAAAATTCGTTTTAGTGGGAGAGAAATTCCCAGCTACTGCACAATACAATGGAATCCATGATCCTTTCTTTGTAGCACCAAGATACTCTTAATCTGGAAGGGGTGATTTGAAGCATACAAATTGTAACTATTTCTTGTACAGTCTGCTATAGAATACAAAAAATTGTACATAACCTTATCTAGCACATGACTTTATTTATCCTTTTCCATTTTATACAATTCACAGTCGAATTTCTATATATGTAATATAGGTTTACATATGAAATAGCTCCGGTATTTACTATCATGGAGACGATTCTTCCTAAGAAAATGTATGGAATTATCGGCTGGGGAGAAACAGAAGCAGATGGAATATTTGCACCTGGTAAGAAAAAGCAAGACATCATTTTTCTGAGCTAAATGAAACATATATTCAGAGACACTCAAAGTATATTTAAACTAATGCTATTATTTTTAAGAGATTCATAAGTCATTGTGTTAGCTACAGTTGCCAGCAAAATTTCCACAAATCTGAAAGTTATGAATTGTGTGATATTTCTCTCAACACTTTCAAGGAAAGATATTTTTGAAATCACGTCAGTGATTTGGCAACACTTTAGTTTCAGAAAGCACTCAAGTTGTCATGATTTTAGTGACCATTTCTGATTTTTGAAATTGGGTTAACAATCACTATTTCTCTTCTAGGAGGAAGTATCTCTAACCTCTATGGTATATTAGTAGCTCGTTATAAGCAATATCCAGAGATAAAAAGACAAGTCATGACCGCACTTCCGTGTTGTGTGTTATTTGTTTCTGAACAAGTAAGTATCAAGTCTAGATTCTTCCATCTTTTAAGAATCTTCTGAGGTAAACTGTAAAGTTATTGAAAGATGGAGAATATTAGCTTCGCTCTAACATTATAGAGATTCAGTAATCTCTGTATCTGTGTCTGCCTATTGATATTGGAAAGACTAAAAAACAACTTTCTGTCAACATAGGCTCTAGCCTATAGCAGTACAGATAATTCAAGATTAAAATTTAATTTCAAAATATGAGAAACTAACAAAAATGTGATTATAAATATAAAGCATTCTGCTATCTTTACCAAAAAAAAATCAAACTATGAAAATTTTAAAGACTTGATTTAGTGATTCCCTTTATCATTGAATGAAGAGAACAAGAATGTGATTGATATCTTATTTTTCCAGTGAGGGTCAAAGGAATTAGTAAAAAAGAAAGGCTCATTTTTGTAGACCAGGACCTCAGCCAAATGTTTCAGATATTGACAATGTATCCACTGATGTCTCCTTTGGTTTTAATGTTCCAATCTTGTGCTCCTTTAAAAACAAATTGATTCATCCCTTTAATAAATCTGGTTGCTTTTTTCTTTTCTGCCTAGCAACAGTTGTGAGATTAAAATGTAATAGTAGTCCCACTTTGAGAATTCTACCTAAAAGTACCTGGAAACACAGGGTTTTCTTTGAAATGTTTCTGTGTTTGCAATATGCTTCTATGACCAAATTCAAACTGGCATTGTATATATGCATATTATCAAGTTGGAGACCACTGATGCATATTTAATGATATTACTGTAAAACTTAATGTAACTTAAGATGCTTGTTTGCAAATGTCTTTTTCATCATTTGACATATAATTTTTACATATAATGAGTAAATATGCCGAAACTCCATAATGTAGATAAAAAAAAAATCATTTCCTATTTAATTGGTGCATTCTCCGTTGAAATGAAGCTGAGTTAGGGTTTTACGTTTGCGCATTTTTTCCTTTCATACATCTAGTCTTTTCCTGGCAGCTAAAAACAACCAGGTCCAAGTTTGTATCTGAGCTGCTGATACCTTACATCAGGCAGAATGATACAGGGAAATAGCAGTTACCTAGAAGGCAAGAAATTATAAAGTTGGTGTCAAAGTCAAAATCAAGAGTTGCAGGCATCAGAAGAATCAAGGCATTTCTCCAAGCCTCACGCCTTACAAAAAGGTCTGTAATGCAACAGTTACAGCTATCTGGAACACATAAGGTTTTTATTACTGGAGAATATTAACACTAGATCTATATCGGACATGATTTTTTATGTATATGGAGAACTAGCATATTCAAACTCCCACTGCATGTAAAGTGTGTTCTGTCCTCGTGCCTTCTCAAAGAGGCGTCACAACCTTCCTCACCTGAAAAACTGTCACGACCAGGGTCTGGAAATACGCCTTGAGACCTGTATGTGTGTATATACATGTATATATGCACAAACTCATTCAAAGCTATGTGTATAAGCCCCCAAATGCTCTAGTGTAAATGATCATTTAATGCAGAGAAGTTAATGCCTTTCCTATTTCCATTTTTGCCCAAGGGTCATTATTCAGTAAAAAAAAAAAGCTGAAGGTATTCTTGGTATTGGAACTGACAACGTAATTGAAGTAAAATGTGATGAAAGATATGTTTCTAACACGTTCTCAAAAATTTTTTATTGTCATTATGCTTCACAGATTAAAGAATAATCTATAGGTTTCCTATTCCAATTTTTAGCAAGAATACTCCCCCAGGTTAGTTTTAATAAATTTTAACTGCAGCAATTATGAAAGAAGCACCAAAGTCATCTTATCCTACTCTTAAAATTTCTTTACTAAATATAGTCTATACAAGTGGGACTGTCACATATCTTCCCTGTTTTAAGTATATTGAATTATGTGTACTATAAATAAACATAAAAATATAATAATGTTTGTAGATAAAAATTCAACTGCCTTAGCAATCTACAAAGCAAAAATACATTTACATTTTCTTTGAATACCACCTTAAAACATAAATAATATTATAAATATTGCATATATTCTGGAAGATCATTTTTATGCATGTCAAACTTATTCATACATCAATTCTATGTTGTGTTCTGTAACTTGCTTTAATTTTTTTTTTTTTTTTTGGTTTGGGAATGTCTTAGAAATCTTAAGGGGCGCCTGGGTGGCGCAGTCGGTTAAGCGTCGGACTTCAGCCAGGTCATGATCTCGCGGTCCATGAGTTCAAGCCCCGCGTCGGGCTCTGGGCTGATGGCTCAGAGCCTGGAGCCTGTTTCCGATTCTGTGTCTCCCTCTCTCTCTGCCCCTCACCCGTTCATGCTCTGTCTCTCTGTCCCAAAAATAAATAAACGTTGAAAAAAAAATTAAAAAAAAAAGAAATCTTAAAAAAAATTTTTAATGTTTACATATTTTTGAGAGAGAGAGAGAGAAAGAGAGAGCAAGCGAGCAAGCACAAGCGGGGAGGGACACAGAGAGAAGGAGACACAGACTCCGAAGCAGGCTTCAGGCTCTCAGCTGTCAGCACAGAGCCCGATGCAGGGCTCGAGCTCACAAACCATGAGACCATGACCTGAACTGAAGTTGGACACTTAAATAACTGAGCCACCCAGGTGCCCCTGTCTTAGAAATCTTATCCCTTTCCTTATTCTCTTTTCAATAACTTTGGAGTTTTCCATTTTATGTATGTAACATAATTTTATAAATCTTATTTTTAAAGAAATTTAAGGGTTTCTCCCTAGATTTTAATATGTAAGAACAATGATTAAATTGATAAGATTATATAAATATATTTGAGAGTCTGTGTTTGAATATCTCACATGAATTCCTAGAAACTAAATTATTGGTTCAAAGAACATCTGCATTTACAATTTCATAAAATTTTTCATTTGCTTTTCAAACATTTTAGAGTCAATTGATACTCTTATCTGCATATTATCAATGTGAATATTATCAATACCTTTATAATTGAAAATTCTGATAGACAAAAATGTTTTGTTGTTTGAAACAATGGCTATTTTTTAAAAAAAATTTAATGTTTATGTATTTTTTGAGAGAGACAGAGACAGAGTGCAAGCAGGGGAGGGGCGGGGGGGGGGGGACAGAGGATACGAATCAGGCCCTGTGCTAACAGCAGAGAGCCTGATGTGGGGCTTGAACCCACAAGCATGAGATCATGACATGAGCTGAAGTCGGATGCCCAACCAACTGAGTCACCCAGGTGCCCCCGCCAAGCATTCTTTAATTCAACGTGATATTTAACATTGGTTTTTTGGAACTGAACATTTACCGAATATCTGTTTACTCACATATAAATACCTCACTAAAAACTAATTATTTTAGCCTTGCATATCATTTATTCTTCTTGTTGGTAGAATGGGTTTATTTTCTCATAATAAATCGACATATATTTGTATTTTTAAGGGGAAAGATGATTCCAGCTGAGTTAGAGAAAAATATATTACAAGCTAAGAAAAAGGTAGGTTCTATCTACAGCTCCATACTTAACGTGCAAATGCATTTTTATTTTCTTTACCTATTTTCATTAGCAGAAAACAACTGGTAAGGTAATCGCTGAAAGAAGTAAATAATCCCTAAATGAAGGAAATTAAAAAAAATTTTTTTTAATGTTTATTTATTTTTGAGAGAGAGAGACAGAGCATGAGTGGTGGAGGGGCAGAGAGAGATTGGGAGACACAGAATCCGAAGCAGGTGCCAGGCTCTGAACTGTCAGCACTGGGCCCGACCAAACCATGAGATCATGAGCTGAGCCAGGGTCAGACGTTTGACTGACTGAGCCACCCAGGTGCCCAGGAAATTCTTTTTTTTTTTTTAATGTTTATTTATTTTGAGAGCGAGAACATGAGCAGAGGAGGAGGCAGAGAGAGAGGATGGGAGAGAATCCAAAGCAGGCTCTGTGCTGTCAGCATAGAGCCCAATGAGGAGCTCAATCCCACAAACAAAGGGACCATGACCTGAGTCAAAATCAAGAGTCAGAGGCTTAACCGACTGAGCCACTCAGACACCCTAGGGGATTCTTTATAAAATTAAAGTGAAACAAGTAACATGGCAATATTTCTCTAATAGTTTTCTGTCAAATATCAAATGAAAAGTTATCAGGACTAAGTAAAGGAATTGGGTCATGTCTATTTTTGTGGTATTATTTCGTGAAAACAAATTTGGAGAGAAATAATAGTAAATGACACTCAGAGGCAGTGATCTGAGTTCATCTCACGGTTTCACTACTTTCCCCAGTACTGGAAGTACCTCGGGGTGTTTGAAATGATTAGATACTTAGTGTTTCGGTCCAAGTCATCCCGTTTCCTGATGCCCCCGATGGTGATGTAATGGTAGGATTTCTGTGGACCTCCTGAGACCAAGGATTCAGCTTCTGTCATCACCAGGGCCACATTCCCTTTTGTGTCACCGCCTCCACTGGCAGCGCAGTGTTCGGGGCCTTGGACCCTCTCCAGGACATCGCGGATATTTGTGAGGCACACAGACTCTGGATGCACGTAGATGTAAGTCCCTTCCTTCCGTCTGGCCCATAATTTCCCCTTGAGAAAATGTATCCTATGAACAATCCTTAAAATTGTTTAATTAGCATTGCAGGTAAGATGAAAACTTCTCTGGAAACTAATTTTTATAATGATTCAAATAGACATAATACCTAAGTATGGAAAGACCACAAATGTATCAAGTGTTTGAAAAGAGTCCAGACCTCTATCAATATTCAACCTACAATTTAAAACATCGTTTTGAAGAAATAGTTAAACCTGATTAAAAATTTGTTTGTAATGTTTATTTATGATTGACAGACAGAGAGACACAGAGCGTGAGCAGGGGAGGGGTAGAGAGAGGGAGAGACACAGAATCTGAGGTCGGCTCTAGGCTCTGAGCTGTCAGCACAGAGCCCGACATGGGGCTCAAACTCACGAACTGTGAGATCATGACCTGAGACAAAGTCAGTTGCTCAACCGAGTGAGCCACCCAGGCACCCCTAAAGCTGATTTTAAATCAAAAAAAGGTTTAGCCCATTACTCTAAACATTTTTAAATTAATACCTACTAAGGAAATCACAATTTTTTAAAAGTTTACTTATTTTTTTTTAAATTTTTTTTTCAACGTTTATTTATTTTTTGGGGGACAGAGAGAGACAGAGCATGAATGGGGGAGGGGCAGAGAGAGAGGGAGACACAGAATCGGAAACAGGCTCCAGGCTCTGAGCCATCAGCCCAGAGCCCGACACGGGGCTCGAACTCACGGACCGTGAGATCGTGACCTGGCTGAAGTCGGACGCTTAACCGACTGCACCACCCAGGCGCCCCTATTTATTTATTTTTGAGAGAACAAGTGGGGGAGGGGCAGAGAGACAGAGAGGGAGACAGAGAATCCCAAGCAGGCTCCCCACTGTCAGCAAAGAACCTGACACAGGGCTCCAACTCAACTGTGAGATCATGACCTGAGCAAAAATCAAGAATTGGATTCTTAAACAACTGACCCACCTAGGCATCCTAAGGAAATCACAATTTTTGATGCTATTAACTTCGTTCAATGATTTGGGGGCAAACCTTTCTTTGGCTTTGATAAGAGATGGACAAATTTAAAGTGACACGGTATGGTAGATTTGTTCATTTTTCTGTGGTCTTGCCAAATTTGATGCCAACTTTTCTTTATCTGTCTCTGGAAATTATACAGAAGGTGTTGGAACTCATTAGAAACCTAAAACTTTACTATGTCACGGATAGACAATGATAATTCATAAGAGGAAATTTTAAAGTGCATTGTTCTTATAAGTAACATAATGATAGCCAAGTTTATAATTATCTAACATAGCAATTAGAGCTTCATCAACCTTTGAAATAAATTTAACATGGGAAAAAGCCACTGATGCTATTTAAAAAGAAATAATTCATATAAGAACACATATCCTTTGTATCTGTAGGCAGCTTGGGGGGGTGGATTGCTGTCGTCCGGAAACCACTCCCATAAACTCAGTGGCATTGAAAGGTGAGACCCGCACCATTTTTTGTGAAAATCAAAATAACATTTGCAGGATTCTGTTCTCTTTCATTAGACTCTCAGCACTAATTGGAGCTGTTTTATCACCTAGGGCCAACTCTGCGACCTGGAATCCACATAAACTCATGGGCGTCCCCCTTCAGTGCTCTGCTATCCTGATCCGGGAAAAAGTAAATGCTTTCTATTTTTAAGTAGAGCTATCATGGATATCTTGGTAATGACTAGCTTGGCTGTGAATGTTTAAAACCAAAATAATTATGGCCTCACCGAATGAACACAGTGCAGCACAATTTGCCCTACTAAAGAAAACGGATCCTTCCCCCTTAATCTTTAAGCAGCAGCCACCGGGTAATGGAGGTGCCACAAAGCCAAAGAGTTGTAAACACAGGTGGTAACCCAGTGTGTGGATAAGATCTGGGCCGACACAATGGACAGTGATGAGGTCTATAGAGGACTTGATCATTCATGCCCCACTTATTAAAAATGCCATGAACAAACAAAATCTCTCTTAGGGATCAAATTTGGCCCACGGGCCCATTTGGCATCTCGGATTATAGGGCCAGAAATATGGCTCATTTTAAATGTAGAGAACGATGAGTAACTGCAATATATTTTCAGCATAGAAAGCACAAATTTATGGGTTGCATGACATGATTTTCTGCTTATATGTTTTTGCATTTTATCTCCATCAATAGTAAATGCAAGGCTACACAAAGAGATAAGCCCATGATCTCCTCCAAGGAGAGATACAATTATAAAATTCAACCTGGGAATCCTTGTCTCCATGTAGTTGTCAGAAATGCAAATGCATTTTATGTAGTTTCATTTATAACTTTGTTTTCTTTTCCCTGACTCACAAGCAATTCAAAGAGTTTGGATTAAAAAACAAAAAAAGTGTCTGTGTTCCTATTACAAACCGCCTTCACTAGCACGCCTCACTTTTTATTTTTTTAATTTATTTTTGTTTTTCTTTTTTTTTAAATTTTTTAAAAAAAATTTTTTTAACGTTTATTTATTTTTGAGACAGAGAGAGACAGAGCATGAACGGGGGCGGGTCAGAGAGAGGGAGACACAGAATCTGAAACAGGCTCCAGGCTCCGAGCCGTCAGCACAGAGCCCGACGCGGGGCTCAAACTCACGGACTGCGAGATCATGACCTGAGCCGAAGTCGGCCGCTCAACCGACTGAGCCACCCAGGCGCCCCTTTATTTGTTTTTCAAAAGTATTTAAATTCCAGTGAGTTAACATACAGTGTAATATTAGTTTCAATTAGTGTGCAATATAGTGATTCAACACTTCATACAACAACACTTCATACAACACTTCATACAACACATTATCACAAATGTGGCCCATCACCTATTTAACCCGTCCCTCCCCCCCACTTCCTCTCTGGTAACCGTCAGTTTTTCTCTATAGTTAAGTCTGTTTCTTGGTTTGCCTCTCTCTCAAGCATAAAAAAGGATGAAATCTTGCCATTTGCAACGACAGAGACGGAACTAGAGAGTATTATGCTAAGCAAAGAAGTTGGTCAGAGAAAGACAAATTTCACTCATATGTGGAATTTAAGAAACTCACTCACCCTTGAGTACTCAGCGCCCACTTCATCTCTTCGGAGAGAATCTTTACTGTCTCCTAGCCTAGAAGGTTCTCAGCAACGCAGACTGGAACTTTTAGCTCTGCTTTAGATTCTGTACAGCTGGCCACATGGCGGCAATATTCCTTCAATATCCCATCAATAAAATGGCAGCTCACCCATGTTTCACTCCTGAGTGTCCAGTACCCGGAAATTCTAGTTTGCCTTGCATATGTCTCCTTTAAGCAGTGTCTGAGTTTGCTCCCCCTTCCTACCGCTAACAGGTATGTTTTCAACGTTCAGATTTCTGATACCTTTATGTTTAGGACTCAAATACCAATATTTTTCACTCTTCCCCGATTTCTCCACCCATAGTGAGTATGTTGAAATAATCCATTTTATTCTATTATTACATGTTGTGTGTTCCTCAGAGAAGTTAAGTTGTTGTTTTCTTGTTTTATACTTCTTTTTTGTCTTTTCCTGAAGATAGATAGATGGTCGCTAGAGGTAGAGCAGAACCCCCAAACTACTCAACTTTTACTGTTTTTAAGGTCATTGCTGGAAAATAAGCCTATTTTAGTGTAGCTTTAAATTAAGAGGGACATTTGATTTTTATCTTTTAAACCATTTGAGTGTCCCAGGTTGTACGTAACGCCATTTTGACTCATGCCTTAGTGAGGAGTGTAAACCAAGTATATTTAATATTAAATTTTTTTTTCAACGTTTATTTATTTATTTGGGGACAGAGAGAGACAGAGCATGAACGGGGGAGGGGCAGAGAGAGAGGGAGACACAGAATTGGAAACAGGCTCCAGGCTCTGAGCCATCAGCCCAGAGCCCGACGCGGGGCTCGAACTCCCGGACCGCGAGATCGTGACCTGGCTGAAGTCCGATGCTTAACCAACTGCGCCACCCAGGCGCCCCCAAGTATATTCAATATTAATGAATACATTTTCTGATGCTGAAAAGGCACCTACAGACACTATAAGTATATATATTTTGCTGTAATTGTACATGAAATACAATTAAAACTAATTTCCAATATCTTTTACTTCATTGTTGAAGGGGAAGGCAATGCCATTTGTTTTGAAATGAAGTGCTAATCATGTGAGTCTCTTTCATTCATAAGGACATTTTCACGGTGCAAAATTGAAACCCATTCAGGGGCTTCTCATTGCTTTTTGGATGGGATTAAAATCCCTGACATGATCCCCAGGGCGTGGGTGGTACATACCCTTCTCTGCTCTCCCATTCACCTTCTGCTTTCCTCTGCTTTTTGCCCTTGAGATCCTTTGACTTGCCCTTTCTTCCAAGAAGGAGTCAGGCAGCCATGCAGCTTCTCACATATGACCTTGGCATGAGTTTTTCCTTCTGTCTATCGGTCTGGCTCTGCTTATGTCTCCCACACCCTCCCCCAACATCTTTCTTGTTTAGCTCTTACTGAACTCAAAAATGACTTTTACCCAGAAGACTTCACTTCCTCGACCTTCAGAATAAGTGAAATCCTTGATCCTTAGAATATTAGAATATTATAATATTCTCTTATAACACCCTGAAACTCCTCCATAGCATTTATCCTGGGTACAACTTCACATTCACATATGCCCCATTGTGTTTAGTACCTAACTCTGCCCTTACCCCACCCAACCTCCTGCAACCCAGATTGTAAAGTCAGCGGGGTAGAGGATTTTCACCCTTGCTTACCTCACACCCACCGACCCGGCAGCACGTGTCAGATTGTAGGTAAATATGACTAACTATAGCTTAATCGTCACATCAGAATAGATAAAACTTAAATATTGATTATACGGTTTTAAAGTTTTTTAATATTTTTTCCCATATTGTTCATATAAATCTATAAAGTATTTTTTTAACTTTTTTTTTTTTTTTGAGACAGAGAGAGACAGAGCATGAATGGGGGAGGGGCAGAGAGAGAGGGAGACACAGAATCGGAAGCAGGCTCCAGGCTCTGAGCCATCAGCCCAGAGCCCGACGCGGGGCTCGAACTCATGGACCGCGAGATCATGACCTGAGCTGAAGTCAGACGCTCAACCGACTGAGCCACCCAGGTGCCCCTAAATCTATAAAGTATTTTAAATAGTTTCCAACTCTTGCCAAACATAACATTGAAAGGGGAGTTTGAAGTAGACTAGAGAGAAAATATTTACATGTGTAAATAGGACACTTAAGATATAAAAACACAATGTACTCTTTTTTAAGGTATCATTTCTATTCCTTTTCCCCCAAATACTTCAATTTTTACCATCACATTGTGCTCCTTTCCCTAGATCCACAAGCCTATTCTAAGGAAAAAAACCCAGAAAACAAAAAAAGTGTGAGATTTCTCCTTTGAAGTTGGGTTTCCACCAACTTCCAGAGAAATTACCCTTTTGTCAGATCCCAGATTCATCACTATTTGGATATATGACCTTAAAAATTGCTTAATATGTTAAAGTATCAGTTTCCTCGATCTATAAAATTGATACAACAATAGGACCCATGCTATGAGTTTTCTGTGAGGCTCAAATGATGTGATATTTGTGAAGTGCCCAGTATGTAACAAACACATAATAAATCTATTGTTATTTGCTTCTTGCACAAAAGTTACGCTTGATGTGCCTTTAAACGGTCCCCTGTCAGTGCACACAGATTTAGCCTCGCTTGTGCTGTTACAACACACACCCTTTGAGAAAAGCCTCTCTTTGCTGGGTGACGGGAAACATTTCTTTGCTCTAGTGATTACTTCTTAACCATCCGAAGCAAATGTTTCTCCATCCTTCAACACTGAAGAGGAACATTTTCAACATCTTTTATGTGAGAAGCACAAAATTAAGTGAGTGGATTACTTTATTCTCTACCTACCGAGACTAACAGGGCAGTGTGCTGACTGGCACCTATCGGCTGATTCATGGGATAGTTTCGTTCAAGTGAACGAGGCCCTCAATTCTCATTAAGACTTAATAGGAAATAATCTCAAAAGAGCAAAACATCGAGGCCTTTGAGAAAAGTTAAAGAAAAATGGATAAATTTTGTGTTAATCCAATTATACCACTTGTTCCGGATAAACCCAAAGAACAACAGGATATACCAAAATCCTAGAACAGTAACATATTTTTTTTTATATAAAATAAACAAAATCCTATTTAAAAGTGCACACACTGAGTAATGTATAGAATTGTTGGGTCACTGTCTTCTACACCTGAAACCAATAGAACACTGTATGTTAAGTATACTGGAGTCAAGACACAAAAACTTAATACAATTTAAAAAAATAAAATTAAAAAACCGAAGGTAACACAAAGTGCATGTAATTGAAATAAATAATGGTGGTTTCTTACTGAGAGGTATATAACCTACATGTAGACATATTATTCCTTTTTTAGGGTCTTCTGGAAGCATGCAACGAGATGCACGCTGCTTATCTTTTCCAGCCAGATAAACTCTACAATGTTGACTTTGACACTGGGGATAAAACTATTCAGTGTGGCCGACACGTTGATGTCTTTAAGCTATGGTTGATGTGGAAAGCAAAGGTATAGGAGTTTGTCATACCTTGTATTAGGTCTTGTTCATTTGGGTGAAGAGTACAGACTATTCCTTTTTTTTTTTTTAGAGTTCTATTTGGGTGTCTTTTCCAAAGTTTTATATTTTTCCACACATCTCTCAAGAAAAGCGCTATATTTCTAACTGCAGATGACAAGCTTGGCTTCTCAGGTATAAATCCTAATGGGGGTGGAAAAAAATTTGGTATGTTCCATCATTATTATATGCTCTACCAAACCGTGGGAATAAAAATCTATCAGGAATATAAACTTGTCCACAACTTAAAAAAAAAAAAACAAACATTTTTTTCCTCCTCTACTAATTGGAAGTGTTAATAGTCAAGTAAACTTGAAGTCAATAAAGAGTCTTAGAGGTGAACCTTTATTTATCACACAGACGTACAATCTACCTTATAGTCAAGGTCAGCAGATAGTCTCTCCAAAGATGATAACAACAGCAGGACGTGTTCTGTGCCTTTCTCCTTCCCTTTGTTTATAAGCTTTAATTTAAATAATTGGCATGCTCTTAGAAGCTATTTCTATCATTCCAGTCCCAGTGCCCCATAGAAAGATGGACACTGGGTTCTGTGTAGGTGAAAGCTTTGACGTGAACTACCATCATCTATAATATCTTACCAACCCCTTCTACTTAATTTGAAGGTTTTGTTTTGGTTTTGGTTTTGGTTTTTGGTCAGAAATATACCACCACAAAACCAGAGACACCACTTTTTGTACAAGTCACCTGGCAATGACCTGATGTCTAGTCAACACTCTGACTCAAGATTACCAGTAACTTGGGGAGACACTCGGTCATTAGTTCGTCTTGGGAGTTTCACCGATAATTTTTATTATTCAAAGATATGCATTCTGTAAGTTCTTTTCCTGAAGATTGTTAAATAGCCAATTTGGAAATTTTGTTAAACTTGTTTTAAAAAATATTCCGAGGTCAAATTTTAACAAACACAAAGCTCCAAATTTTGTGTAGATCTCCCAGGCACCGATAATCCAAATATCCCTCAAACTGATTCGGTAAAGATTTTATTTATATAAATATTTTCCTGAACTTCCTGAACTCTGTAAGAGGTTGCCAGTTCTGCCATAGCTTAGCTGTCAGTCACAGCATATACGGTGGCTCAGCTTAAATGGGCATATACACGTAGATATTTGCTATCAGGTCTATTCTTGAACTCACAAATGCTCAATATGTATCACAACTTTAAAAAAATGATATATTTAAGGGATTATGCAAAGGATCATATAGTTCATCTATTCCTTTATAAAGTAAAGAAGTGGCATTCAAACTTTTTAACACAATCCACCCTAAGAAATACATTTTATGTTGTGGCCGAATAACATGTTCACAGACACATAATTAAAACAAGTTTCGGAAAAACACCTTCTCATATATGAAATCCTCTAACGTTTTCTATTCCACTCTATCTCGTTGAAAGAAAAGCTGGTGTGACCCACTTAACTGGTTCTATTACCCACAAATGCAGTTCAAAAGGCACAGATAAGCTCGTTTGGCCTGGATTGAGCCAGACCATCGGAGAATTGTGTACTTGAACCATCTCCTTTGGCCCTCTATAAAATAGACGTGCCCAATGAATTTTTAATAACTGTATTTATTTACTTCATCCTTCCTGTAAACACAAGGTTTCCCGGTCAGAGGAAGATCAACTGTTTACTTAGAGAATATCTCAGTGTCAGGTTCCCACACCCTGTTTCCACCTCAGGACAACATGGTGAGGCCATGGCACATCACCCTACATGTGCAAAGGAGATTTATTTCCCAGGAGAGGGATCCTGCAATCAGGCAACTGGAATCGTACACATGAGCTGGCATACCCACTCTGAGAGAGAGGAAGGGAGGGAGAGAGAGAAAAGAAAGGAAAGAGAGTTTATGTCTACTCCTGAATGGTTATGGAATCTTCTTTTGGTGTTGAAAAGAGTCTATGCCATTCAGCCCCAGAATGAAAACATTTGACTCCTGGAGAGATAAGAAAGCTTTTATTACCCTTTCAATGGGAGCAGATGATTACATAAAACTCAGTATACACTGGAATGGAAATGCTTTTCCAATAGGAAAACATGTCTCACACTGGAAATCAAGTTCAGGAAATATCCATGGCAGGTTTGAAAGGGACGAGTTGACTTGCAAGTCTGAAAAATTCTATTTTGTCCTCCTTTGCTCTAATTACACAATGGATACTTCATTGATGGTAGAAAGAGGAACCATAGTTAATGAAATTCATATTTTGTATAAGTAAAATTAATTACATAAAACTGTGATAATTTATAAAAATAAGAAGAAAATCATATAATAATATAAGATTCTACAGACGTTGACTATATGTGCAAAAGCAAATATAATGTGAAAGCTTCTTTTTACATGGATTTTCTACATGGGTTGGACTGGTTTTGGATTCATAAAATCAATGTGTTTTGGCCAGGAGAATGCTATCAGGAGATTAATTGTCCAAAAGCCCCATCTGCTTCTCTTAAATTCATAATTACATCTGCCCTGGGGCTGTTTTCCAAAGTTTTCTCCCAGCCAGTGGCTGAGCATGTCAGGGATTCTAAGGCATTCATTCCATTCCTGAGAAGCACAAGACTCTTCCGACAGCTGACTTAGTGCAAGGCCTCCCGGTGGCCTTTCTGAATTTTCCTACTGTCTTCCACACAGGTATTTTCACTAGTCAAATCCTGGCACCTTTAATCTCTTCATGATGTCTGCATTTTGGAGAACATGGGCTAACAGAATCCAATCAAACTTAAACTAGAAGTGCCATTATCTTTTATTATTATTATTATTATTATTATTTTAATGTTTATTCACTTTTTGAGAGACAGAGACATAGTGTGAGCAGGGCAGGGGCAGAGAGAGAGAGAGGGAGACACAGAATCCCAAGCAGGCTCCAGGCTCTGTGCTGACAGCAGAGAGCCCAACATGGGGCTTGAACTCACAAACCGTGAGACCATGACCTGAGCCGAAGTCAGATACTTAACCAACTGAGCCACCCAGGCGCCCCTGCCATTGTCTCTAATATTCAATCTTTGCAGATTTTTTTTTACAGAACTTAAAGATGCACTTGCAATATGGACACATACCATGATATTTTTTAATGCCCATTCAATATGCATGATTGCCACCAAAAGTTCTAAATGGAAAATTCTTGGACATTAGTAAACACTATGGGAACCACTTCAGTGATCCTGGGCCCATTTCTTTAGAATCAAAAGTAGGAGGGGCACCTGGGTGACTCAGTCAGTTGAGCATCTGACTTCGGCTCGGGTCATGATCTCATGGCTCATGGGTTCGCGCCCTGCGTCAGGTTCAGAGCCTGGAGTCTGCTTCCGATTCTGTGTGTGTGTCTCTCTCTGCCCCTCCCCTGCTCATGCTCTCTCTCTCTCTCCAAAATAATAAGCAAACATAAAAAACAATTTTAGGGGCGCCTGGGTGGCTCAGTGATTAAGCATCCGACTTTGGCTCAGGTCATGATCTCATGGTTTGTGAGTTCCTGCCCCGCATCGGGCTCTGTGCTGACAGCTGGAGCCTGGAGCTTGCTTCGGATTCTGTCTCCCTCTCTCTCTGCCCCTCCCCTGCTTGTGCTCTGTCTCTATCTCTCTCAAAAATAAACATTAAAAAAATTTTAATTTTTTTGAAAAGTAGGAACATTCTTCATCAATAATTTCTATTAACTTTTCTGCAAGCTTTTCTTCTCTCCTTTTGAACTGTTTATAGCTTCCCCCTGAACCAAATTGCCCTCCGCGAAAAATCTCTTGCATAATATCGGATGATGAAGTGGTTATCACAAGAAATTAGCCCATTGATACTTAATCATTCCTATTCTTACACGTTTCAAATGCTAACAATGTCCTTTCCAAATGAATGTTTGCTTAAAACTGTGAGAGTTGTTGGTTCTAACTACATATTCATATAATTAAATTTTGTACATATATGTGTATATATAAATATACATATTATACATATGTACATATTACACACAATATACATATATATTTCCTGTAGAGAAAGGCACTGAAGGCATCGAAAAGGACAAGGAGTGAAAGAAACAAATTCTGCGGGAAGCAAGTTTTGGTTTCAACATAAAGTGTGGCCTCTTGGGGCTCTTAGCACCCCCTCTTACTCAGTTGTGTTTACCTTGTACTTGCATCGAGAGTCCCAGAGCTCCCACATACCATAGGACCAGTGGGGTTCTGTGCTCATGGAACATTGCAAATGCTGTGTGTGAAGGGGGATGGCAGACACGGAAGTTCCATGTGTCTCCTTAGCTCACATGCACGACCCATTGTCTCCTTAGGGACCCTTGACTTACTTTACTTACAAATACAAGTCCAAGGTAAAATGTTAAAGAATTTCAGGACAGCAATAGCGGAGAATGAAATTAAGCACCAAACCCTTCTGGAGTGTAGGGCCTGGGTGACTGCACAGGTTGTAGGCCCATGAAGCCAGCTCTGATTCCAAAGGCTTATGTATTGAGAATCCGCTAGAATAACTGTGAATGCATACACTCAACTTGGGCAGTAGGTGTAAGGGCCAAAGCAAAGAGATGAGTGAGGAAGCAATTTGAATAATGTGGGAGAGAATGACCGGGCCAGCAGAGCGGCAGTGGGTAGGTTAAGGTTTATTCGATTCTAATTACATTTTGAAGGTAAACATAATGAAATTTGCCAAAACATTAGATGTGGGGTATGAGAAAAAGGGGATGATCAAAGATATGAGAGTTTTAATGCTTTGGGTCTTAGTAACTGGGAGATCAAATTGACATATTATCGAGAGTGGGAAGACTTTGGGAGAAACAAATTTGCGTAGAAAGATCACGAGTTGACATGTCATTTTGAGATGTTCATTAGTCATCTCAGTGGAGATTTGAATAAGCAGTTGAATATATATGTCTGAGGTTCAGAGATAAGGTCTCAGATGAAAACAAGTGGGAGAGTCACCCCCTGTATAGTGCTTAGTGCCACGAGACAAGCGGAAGTAACCACAGGCAAGCAGGTGGATGGAGACACAGACTGAGCAAGGTTTCTGTGCCTCGACTGCTCACTATATAGGGTTCTTCTAAGAGTAAGTTAAAACAAGTGTATAAAGCACTAAACTACATGCCTGGGATAGAGCAGAAGTTCAACAGCTGTTGACTTTTTTTTGAGTTTGTTTATTCTGAGAGAGAGAAAGAGAGAGAGAGAGACAGAGAGAGAGAGAGAGAATGAGCAGGGAGGAGCAGAGAGAGAAAGAGAGAGAGGATCCCAAGCAGGCTCCATAATATCAGCACAGAGCCAGATGAGGGGCTTTGTCTCACAAACGTGAGATCATGACCTGAGCCGAAGTCAGATGCTTAACCGACTGAGCCACCCAGGTGCCCCTGTTAATTTTTAAATACATTCTGCCTGTAAGTATGCCAAGGGCTTTATTTGTAGTATTTTCCCATTCCTTATTACATTACATATCATTTTTGTAATAAAATTTTTTTTAACGTTTATTTATTTTTGAGACAGAGAGAGACAGAGCATGAACGGGGGAGGGTCAGAGAGAGGGAGACACAGAATCTGAAACAGGCTCCAGGCTCTGAGCTGTCAGCACAGAGCCCGACGCAAGGCTCGAACTCACGGACCGTGAGATCATGACCTGAGCCGAAGTCGGCCGCCTAACCGACTGAGCCACCCAGGCGCCCCTACATATCATTTTTTAAAATTTGCTCTACATAGTAGACAGATGAAAATTACATGTCAAAATATTTAGAGAACACTTGTGGATCTAGGCAACTGAAGTGTAGAAAGCTAAGTAACTGGCCTTAAGTTCATGGACAGTAGGGCATCAAAGTGGGATGATGTTCTGGAAATAAAAAGGAAGTGATAATGGAGGACACCTACTGGTAGTAAGATGATAATCACATTATTTATTTAAATAAGTACATTTCATTAATGTAAATCAATTTCAATGTAACTTAAAGGAATTTACATGAATGGAAACTTTATTTTGATTTTTTTTTAATTACAGGGAACCTGTGGCTTTGAGGCACAGATCAACCGACACATGGAACTTGCAAAATACTTCTGTAAGGTTTTAAAGAAAAAAGATAACTTTAAGCTCGTGTTTGATGCAGAGGTAAAGGTGCCTTTTTTAAAGTTTTTGATAGTTGAATGGATTTATACTTTTCTTGCTGAGTATTCTTACCTGAATCTTACCTGAGATCATTTTAAAAGTATACTTAGCAATTATCATAAGTATGTTGTTTTATCTAAATGGAAATCATTTAGGTTTTAAAACCTTTCTCATATAAGTTCTATGTCTTACAAGCCAAGGGTCCAAAAGACTTATCTGGTGATTATATTCAATATTTTCATTTTTAGGATAATTAAAACTATTTGTTTATAATTGCTTTTCTGATTTCTCTGGGACAGAATAAGAGTAATGTAATTGTTCCTAGCTTTTTTCTTGTATGTTACAATATGCAGTTGGGTTTCCGGACAATAGATGATATGAGAGAAAGTGGACTTTAAATTATGATAATCTTTGGTAGATCATTATTATCAATACACTAAGGGGACGTTAATGAAAAAACAGATTTTTGCCAGCATTATGGCCATTTTCCTCTCTAAGTCCTAGTCAACCATCCATTGGCTTGAAGCCATGCGAGTAAGAGCAAATGTTTAGAAACAAACGTGCTTGGTCTGTCTTCAAAATTGTCTCCCTCTGACAAAACTATGATCTTAATTTCTGTGAGTCTCTTGCAGTCTTACGTGGAAATTGGAAGCAAAGAAGTCTGTTTGTTTTTAATACTACACATCCTCTAATAGTTTATTTCCTCTCCAAAATAAGCTTAAATTTAAGTCAAGTATTCTTATATTTTTAATCTATGTGAAAGGCGTCCAGACATTGAAGCTGGAAAACTTGAATTCATCTTGAAGGGCTAGCAGAGGTTAATCACATCTGTTAAAGATTTTGGAAACGAAAAGCCTCCTATCTGTCCCCACAGCCACTGCTTTAGTGAAGTCTTCTCCATTCTCTCCTGACTTACTATAACAGTCTAGGATTCTAATATCTAATATTCCTCTCTCTTCACTTGTTCTCTCCTCTAATCCACTGTCCACATCGCAACCCAAAGGATCTTTCTCAAATATGAAACTGGAACTATCATTGTTTAGTTAAAATCTTTTGAGGAATGGTCATGGAACAGGTGACTGAAGTTCTCTGAGAGAACTGATAGACTAAGTGAGAATGATCTAACTAGATAGGAAAATCATCTAGAATTGTGGTATGAGGGCTTTTTGAGAAAGAGAGCAAGAATCTGAGAGAGACTGGGCACTCTGTGAGGACAGTGACGATTTCTGTTGTCTCTGTCTAGTGCCTGATGTCTACTGGGCCCTTAAAAACTATTTTTAAATATATTAACAATGAAATTCATTAAAATACCCCTGAAATACTTAAGGAATTAAGGAGAATTTTAAGGATATTTATAAAATCTTTATGTTTGGTTTAGCCTGAGTTCACCAATGTCTGCTTCTGGTATTTCCCACCAAGACTTAAACACATCCCAGAAGGTTTTGAAAGAGATCAAGAACTCCAAAAGGTAAATGCGCGCGCGCGCGTGTGTGTGTTGTTCTTAACTTTAATCATGCCTTTTAAATACTGTGTCTGCATCCTTAGTTTGATTGGTTAGTATAAGTGGTCATGTGGTCCCAAGCCACTGATTTAATACTTGTATAGAGATGAGCTTAATCTCAACCTATCAGCCATTTTGCAAATTAATCCAGTCATAATTTATATAATTGAAAAATATTAATTAAGCTCTCAATATGTAACAGGCCGAGTTTCCTACCCTTTGCTTAATCCATTCATCGGTTAATGTATGTCAGGTGTCCTAATAGGAGTTAGAGGTATAAAACGAAATGGACAGAATCCCCGTCCTAAATTGGCTAGAAAGCTTAGTGGGAGAAAAGACAAGAATAAAAATAATAACAATTCCTAACAGCAACAGAAGAGGTAGTTGGAGAAGTATTACAAAATTTGAGATACTTATCATAAGGTCATCTGAGCAAGAATGTAAGATTTTAGTAGAGAACGATGAACGATAATAGCTGAAAAAACAAATCCAAACGAATATCATAACAAGGGGGATTTTGTTCTTTACTTTAATGATATATGTTAAAATGAAGAAGATCACCATTATATGTAACTTACCACATATATTTGTTGTAAGTTTTCAACCCATCTTAAGCAGACATCACATAAGCATGTTTTATTTTGAGTTGTACTAACATCACAACCACTTCTCCTGGGTTAATGTGAGGTGCCCTAGGATAAACTGAACGCTATCTGATATCAGGGCTTAAGGGCTTCAACTTTAAAAAAAAGATGCTTATTTCTGTTCAGAGAGAAAGCATGTGCAAGTGGGGGAAGGGCAGAGAGAGGGAGAGAGATAATCTTGTAAAGATTTTTCTTTAATGTTTATTTATTTTTGAGAAAGAGACAGAGCACGAGTGGGAGTGGGGCAGAGAGGGAGGGAGACACGGAATCTGAAGCAGGCTCCAGCTCTGAGCTGTCAGCACAGAGCCCGACGTAGGGCTCGAACTCATGAAGCGCGGGATCGTGACCTAAGTTGAAGTTGGACACTTAACCGACTGAGCCCCCCCAGGCATGCAGAGAGAGAGAGAGAGAATCTTAAACAGGCCCCGTGCTCATCTTGGAGCCCAACGTGGGGCTCAATCCCATGACCACGAGATCCTGACCTGAGCTGAAATCAAGTCTGGTGCTCAATAGACTGAGCCACCCAGGCACCCCAAGACCTTCAACTTTTTATATCATCAAAATTCCCTGGGTTTGTGGGTTGTCAGTTAAGCATCTGACTTTGGTTAAGGTCATGATCTCACTGTTCATGGGCTTGAACCCTGCGTCGGGCTCTCTGCTGTCATCAGGGAACCCTATTCAGATCCTCTGTCTCCCTCTCTGTCTGCCCCTCTCCTGCTCCCTCTCTCTCAAAATTAAATATTTAAAAAGAAAACTCACGGGGCTTGTAAGCCCTAAGTGAAAGTAAATTTTTTTTTTGGTTTTGTTTTTTGCCTCTCACATACCCCTTATTTAAATATTTTTAGTTTGAGGCAGGTATCAAGTGAAGCTCTTCATTCTTGCTTTTCTAGATATGTGTGATCTTCCACTCGGGCAATCACTACCGATTGAGAACTAGTGAGGCACGTATTTACACAGACTTGCAAATGGGCTCCTGAGGTACACACAGCCGTTTAGCAGACAGCTGACCCTCCTAGGGCTCTATACATGTTCCTGGATGGAAGGCAAGGAGGAGACCATGAGACGATTCTTTAAATTATTGCAGGCAATCACTAATATCTATTATTTTATGATCATCTTGCTTGGTTAAAATATTAAATAGGGAAGGACATTACATGAACTGTCTGATTATATATATATATATATATATATATATATATATATATATATGTTTGCCTCTGCACTGCCAGTATATTAGACTTATGGGGAAGTTAAGTCACGGATGGCATCTGTAGCATTTCAAAAGTAAACTGTGTGCGGAAGCCGAAGTTACTAGCAGAGGGGCAGGTTAAGTAGTTAGAGAATGCCCTCTTCTGACTTTCCCGACTGTCAGTGCTATTTTGCCCTATAATAACAACGTAAGAGTGTATTAATGTGGTCCACCGCCACACGCGTGCTGTCGTCTGAGGAGCCATACAAGACAATGACACTGACAGAATTTGTTTCTGTGCAATTTACAAAGAAACTGTGCTTTGCTGCAAAACAGTGACCTTGCAGAAAAACTCAAGACGTGGTATAATCCTTCAAATGATGAAAGTCATAATACCAAAATATGCTACTATTTTTCCATTTCCTACTTCATCTCACCTCTTTCTCAGGTACTTCTATTCGAATTGCCATATAAATGTAAGCAAAAATGTCACACCACCTTTTTTAATGCATTCTAGCACACATCATTTTATGAGTTTGGTCATTGTGAATCACGGAGTAATGAGAGCCACAATATGAATATAGAACATGTTAGAGTTTTGTTTTTTTTTTTCTGTGCTAAGCCTCTTCTTAAAAATTATCCCTGATAGTTTAAATTGCCTGCAGTTTACTTGGAACTGATGATAGTCATGTAGCCATCCATATACTTATAAAACCACCTTTTAATAACATTTACATTTACACACAGATTGCTCCAAAGACGGTTGATAGAGAAAGGCACAGCCATGATAAGCTACCAGCCATGTGGAGACAAAGTAAATTTTTTTCGAATGGTCTTTTCCAACCCTGCCACCAGACGAGCAGATGTTGACTATCTTATTGATGCCATTGAAAGGCTTGGAAAGGATTTATGAGACTTCAGTGTGAGCTTGAATACAAGTGTGAACAGCAACTTTAAAAAAATCTTTTGCTGAAGATAACAAGAAAGGAATACCACAAATGTATCCTCTCTTTTTGAACTTTTGATTCTCTTTTATCCTTTGCTACTAAGATGATGAAAGGGAAGCCAGTTCACTGAAGATCACAGATGATAGATAGATAGATAGATAGATAGATAGATAGATAGATGATAGATAGATAGATAGATTCAAGTTTGTTGATATATTTGTTATTTTCATTAGTTCAATCAAAACTATTGAAAATCTGTCAAATATCAGCTACTTCTCTTGGAGTGTTTACAGCACACTAGTAAGTAAGAAAGACAAAAGAAATCCCTCCTTTTGTAAAGAAAGACATTCCATTGTGGACATTCCATACCTTAGCATATATTTACATGCTTGAAGTAATTGGATAAAGACTTCCTGAATGGAAGTCATTTTCAATATCATGTGGTAGTATTCTGTCTCTGTAAAAAATAAAATGAAACATACCATGTTTCTTTCCCCTTTTCAAACAAATCAGGTGAATAAAATGGTCTCTATTTTGGAGCCAAGAGTCAGGAATGACAGAGGCTGAGATATCTCCCTTTTGATCCTTGCCTTTTTATTTAGAAGGGACTGTGGGTCTACCATGTTTCTGTGCAATAATTTAATTCATTTTTTTTTACACAACACCATTTTTTAAATTTTTTTATCTTTAAAAAAATTTTTTTAATGTTTTTATTTACTTATTTTTTTCAATATATGAAATTTATTGTCAAATTGTGTTCCATACAACACCCAGTGCTCATCCCAAAAGGTGCCCTCCTCAATACCCATCACCCACCCTCTCCTCCCTCCCACCCCCCATCAACCCTCAGTTTGTTCTCAGTTTTTAACAGTCTCTTATGCTTTGGCTCTCTCCCACTCTAACCTCTTTTTTTTTTTTCCTTCCCCTCCCCCATGGGTTTCTGTTAAGTTTCTCAAGATCCACATAAGAGTGAAACCATATGGTATCTGTCTTTCTCTGTATGGCTTATTTCACTTAGCATCACACTCTCCAGTTCCATCCACGTTGCTACAAAGGGCCATACTTCATTCTTTCTCATTGCCACGTAGTATTCCATTGTGTATATAAACCACAATTTCTTTATCCATTCATCAGTTGATGGACATTTAGGCTCTTTCCACAATTTGGCTATTGTTGAGAGAGTGCTGCTATAAACATTGGGGTACAAGTGCCCCTATGCATCAGTACTCCTGTATCCCTTGGGTAAATTCCTAGCGGTGCTATTGCTGGGTCATAGGGTAGGTCTATTTTTAATTTTCTGAGGAACCTCCACACTGCTTTCCAGAGCGGCTGCACCAATTTGCATTCCCACCAACAGTGCAAGAGGGTTCCCGTTTCTCCACATCCTCTCCAGCATCTATACTCTCCTGATTTGTTCATTTTGGCCACTCTGGCTGGCATGAGGTGATATCTGTATTTCCCTGATAAGGAGCGACGTTGAACATCTTTTCATGTTCCTGTTGGCCATCCGGATGTCTTCTTTAGAGAAGTGTCTATTCATGTTTTCTGCCCATTTCTTCACTGGGTTATTTTTTTTTTCGGGTGTGGAGTTTGGTGAGCTCTTTATAGATTTTGGATACTAGCCCTTTGTCTGATATGTCATTTGCAAATATCTTTTCCCATTCCGTTGGTTGCCTTTTAGTTTTGTTGGTTGTTTCCTTTGCTGTGCAGAAGCTTTTTATCTTCATAAGGTCCCAGTATTTCATTTTTGCTTTTAATTCCCTTGCCTTTGGGGATGTGTCGAGTAAGAGATTGCTACGGCTGAGGTCAGAAAGGTCTTTTTCTGCTTTCTCCTCTAGGGTTTTGATGGTTTCCTGTCTCACATTCAGGTCCTTTATGCATTTTGAATTTTTGTGAATGGTGTGAGAAAGTGGTCTAGTTTCAACCATCTGCATGTTGCTGTCCAGTTCTCCCAGCACCATTTGTTAAAGAGACTGTCTTTTTTCCATTGGATGTTCTTTCCTGCTTTGTCAAAGATTAGTTGGCCATACGTTTGTGGGTCTAGTTCTGGGGTTTCTATTCTATTCCATTGGTCTATGTGTCTGTTTTTGTGCCAATAACATAGTGCTGGAAGTTCTAGCATCAGCAATCAGACAACAAAAGGAAATCAAAGGCATCAAAATTGGCAAAGATGAAGTCAAGCTTTTGCTTTTTGCAGATGACATGATATTATACATGGAAAATCTGACAGACTCCACCAAAAGTCTGCTAGAACTGATACATGAATTCAGCAAAGTTGCAGGATACAAAATCAATGTACAGAAATCAGTTGCATTCTTACACACTAACAATGAAGCAACAGAAAGACAAAGAAACTGATCCCATTCACAATTGCACCAAGAAGCATAAAATACCTGGGAATAAATCTAACCAAAGATATAAAAGATCTGTATGCTGAAAACTATAGAAAGCTTATGAAGGTAGTTGAAGAAGATATAAAGAAATGGAAAGACATTCCCTGCTCATGGATTGGAAGAATAAATATTGTCAAAATGTCAATACTACCCAAAGCTATCTACACATTCAATGCAATCCCAATCAAAATTGCACCAGCATTCTTCTCGAAACTAGAACAAGCAATCCTAAAATTCATATGGAACCACAAAAGGCCCCGAATAGCCAAAGTAATTTTGAAGAAGAAGACCAAAGCAGGTGGCATCGCAATCCCAGACTTTAGCCTCTACTACAAAGCTGTAATCATCTACGCAACACCATTTTAAAAAAATATTTATTTTTGAGAGAGCGCAAACAGGGAGGGGCAGAGAGAGGGGGGCAGAGGATCTGAAGAGGGCTCTGCGCTGACAAGCTGAGAGCAGCAAGCTAATGTGGGGCTTGAACTCACGAACTGAGAGATCATGACCTGAGCTGAAGTCAGACGCTCAACCAACTGAGCCACCCAGGTGTCCCTCTGCAACACCATTTTTATTTTTAATTTTTATTTTTTTAAATTTTTTTTAACGTTTATTTATTTTTGAGACAGAGAGAGACAGAGCATGAACGGGGGAGGGTCAGAGAGAGGGAGACACAGAATCCGAAACAGGCTCCAGGCTCCGAGCTGTCAGCACAGAGCCCGCCGCGGGGCTCGAACTCACGGACTGCGAGATCGTGACCTGAGCTGAAGTCGGCCGCTCAACCAACTGAGCCACCCAGGCGCCCCAGTGCAACACCATTTTTAATGTCTTTAAAGATCAATTGCAGCTCCACCTTTTATGGTTCTCCAAAAGTGTGTCAGCCATATTTCACAAAATGGAGTCAGGCAGCTCCATATTGATGATATCATTAGCGTTTTTCAGCTCCATTTTTGAGATAATAATAGCTAACATTAATTGAGCACTTACTGTATATCAGATGGTATGCTACGCATTTCAACTTGCCCAGTCTCATTTAGTTCTCCATTAATGCTATGGTTTAAGTGATTTATTATCTCCAATTCGCAAATGAGAAGACAGAGATTTAAAGAGTTTAAATAATGTGTTTAACATCATGCTGCTGCTAAGTAATGAAACCAAAATTTGAAGCTAGGTAGTAGGTCTCTTCTCAAGTGTGCGTGACGAAGAATCTGGCAAATGCCTTGCTGCAATTAACATTCACTACCGACCAGTCGAACGCTTTGTCAAATCACTTGACTTAAGCAGTTCTCTTTGCTCTTCTCTGAAGGAATAATAATGATGCCCGTGCTACAGGTTTTCATCAGAATAAAATGGTTATGTTAAATATTTTTTAAAATCATGTTAGATTTTTTCTTTTACAAAGTGTACATGTATCAAACCACCGTGATGTACACTTTAAATATCTTATGATTTTGTCAATCATACCACAATAAAGCTGAAAAAATAAAAAGATTTTCTCAATATAGAAAGAAAAATCAAAAGATTCTGTAACTTCAAAGGAAGCTGAAAACTTAAAACTTAATATCACGTACTGGGAAAAGTGGAGGGAAATACAGGGTTGAATCTGGAGAAAAATATAAAGAGGGAAAAAGCTTAATGTTGTATATATGTAACTCCTTCTTTATAGCCTGTTGACAGTTTGCTTTCCTCCAATAGGCAAAGAAGAAGCTGGACCCAGTAAGAGACCCATAGCCTTGGCTGCATATAGTCTCGGTGCATAATTAATGTTTGCATGGCATATCTGATTTTTTACTATGTCAAATAGAACCAGAGATTTAAAAATATATACTAAGTAAAAATAAAGTTCCATAACATTGTTTGTATCTTCATTAATCATTCAGGGTTTCAATCAAATACTGTCACGTTTCTTTATTACAGAGGACATTGTCCCCTTCTGGTTGCCAAGCTGTGTAGTGTTCATGCAAGTGAAATGTGTAAGAACTTCTATATTTTAGAAACAAAAACACATGAATTGAGATAGATATTCTTTTCAATTGTTTTTCTACCAAATAAGTAAGACATTTCAGTCCAAAGTTTTTCTCAGAGGAAACATAAAATTGATTATGCTACAGACTTTGATAGGCTGTGTCTTTGTGACGTATAGGGGATGGCAGTTTAATTATCTAAGTGCAGTGTATCCCTTGATAAGAATTACTGCTCTAGACAGGAGGGTTTGTTCCAAATGTGATCTGGTTTGTCAGGCTTGGAAACATAAATCTGCTTCTTCCTTATGCATTATGCATGATTGCCTATCATTACATAAAGGTTATCAAAGAGAGATTCAGCTTTTCCTGATCAAAAGCGTACCTCAACTTTCTTTGTCCCTGAATTCACGATTGTAGACACTGGTTTTGTTTCTTTTTAATTTTTTTAAATGTTTATTATTTATTTTTGAGAGAGAGAGAGAGAGAGAGAGAGAGAGAGAGTAAGCTGAGGAGCTGTCAGTACAGAGCCTGACATGGGGCTGGAACTCACAAACTGTGAGATCTTGACCTGAGCCGAAGTCGGATGCTTAACTGACTAAGCCACCCAGGTGCCCCTGGTTTTATTTCTTAATAAACACTTGAAAATACGAACACAGTAAATCATAATACTATTTCAATATAATATGCACATCGTGTGGGTTATATGAAAAGTTAGAACAGTGCTTTCTTCTAATATCAATTCTATGAACTAAGCAAATATCTTTTGTAGAGTTTCTAGAAATCTACAGTCTGATTTATTCAGTAGTGCCCTGTTAATAACAACTAACCTAGTAAGAATTGTTCTATCTATTATTTTGAGGTATGCAGCATTTTTGATGATTTGGATATCTATTTTACACCGTGTTGAAAACTTGTGACATTTAAATTAAAGAAAGGATGACATTCATTAACCTATGTCACCCCCAACCTCCTTGACCTCGGATTATTTTTTATTTTATGGCCTATCAAAATTATTTCAGTCACAGAACACTTAACCATTTTTCCCACAGCTATGTTCCCTCAAACAAGCATCTGGCATTAGCTTTGAATTACATGAAATAATGTGTGACTTTGCCTTCCATAACTTACAGAAATTTTATAGAAAGAGCCCCTTTCTTGCTGCTAAGAGATTTAGTTTAACATGAAATTTGTTTTTTTATTTATTATTTATTTATTGTTTTTTTAAGGTTTATTTTTGAGAGAGAGAGAGATAGAGAGACAGAGAGAGAGAGAGATAGAGAGACAGAGAGAAGCAGAGACAGAGACAGAGTGCGAGCAGGGGAGGTACAGAGACAGAGGGAGACACAGAATCCAAAGCAGGCTCCAGGCTCTAAGCTGTCAGCGTAGAGCTGGACACAGGGCTTGAACTCAGGGACTATGAAATTATGACCTGAGCCAAAGTCTGACACTCAACCGACTGAGCCACCCAGGAAACCCTAACATGAAATCCTTAAAGGAATATTACCAAGTTGAATTTTTGAACTTTTACCAAACATAATATATTTTCAACACAATGAATGACATTCATTTAACCAACAGAGATGCGTACCAGAGAGACTGTTTCTCTAGAATTTAGGGTACAGTGGGGTAGACCAAAAAAAGAAGTTAATGCATTTCTTACAATTGCATTTTCAGTTCAAAGTGCTGCTATAGAATTGTGCATAACATATAGGCATTTATTCTGATGACAGTTTCAAGGATGTGTTAGAGGAGGCACAAGCCTTGAGCTCAGAACCCTAAAGACTATTGCAATAATCTAAGGAAGGGTAAGGGCCTATCAGTGCCAACCAATAGGGAATTAAGAGCTATTTAGGAAGTAAAATGGCCAAAATGCGTTGGGAAGAGAAGAGTTCAAAGAGCCTGAAAGGTTCAAACGTCCAAAGAAAAGCTCAAAGTTCAAAAGTTTAATTTCTAGCTTGAGAGACAGCTTAGATCTTAGTAGCACAGAAATCCAAAAGGGAGAGCCTTATTAGCGTGATGTCAGTGGTCTATTTATCTTGCATACCGTAAACAAACCAGAACTTACCGATTTAGAGAGCTTAGCTCTCTAGAAAATACCACATAAACTGTGTACCTGAGTATAAAGTGGAGATGGTTCATGACTGAACAAGCTCCCTTCTGTGTAATTAATGTAGAAGCATACATTACTTAGAGACTTCGTATGTTAGTGTAGGTCACAAAGCATCCTGAACCAGCATGAAGGGATCTAGGGAACCATCTGACGATTCCATACCTCTTCCTACTCTGTGCTTCACAATTAGTTCCGTCCTCAAGATTCTTAGCACAGCTTCACACTGGACAAGATCTCGGGTTCCTTTGAGTCTCATTTGACAGTCGGATCCCTTGATTTATTTCGGTGATGATCTGGACCAGGAAACTGAGAAGGAATATTTGAAGACTCCGGTCTAGTTAACTCTTACCTATTTCCAGGGAAGGCCCGCAGGTGTGGGCCTGGAACAGGGAAAAAGCACGGAAGCCCTAGGTTAAGTATGAACAATCTCTGTTGCTGAATCAGGTTGCTCGATACCCTTGCCTTCTTCCGCTTTCTGTCCACCCTTTGTTTCAGCCCAGTTGGTCCTTTAATGACCTTTGATGAAGGGCCAAGGCTTCGGAATGTTTTCCCCCTCTCCCCCTCAAATGTTTGAGTTTGACATTAGTCCTCCATCTAGGTCACAGCTTTTAGTGTTCATTCTGATCAACCAGTCCCTTGCTTTTTTCCTCATGGGCTGTTGTCAGACCCTTACCCCCCAGCCCATGATGTAGAGTGAGGAGTGTGGAGGACCAACCCCAGTCAGTATCTGTGCCTCATCTGTCGCCTTCATCGTTTGCTTTCATTTGGATGGTGCCTGACGCTTTCCTTCAAAAGTGCACTTATCCTGCAAGATTCAACCCAAGGTACTTCCTCCTGAGTTTTTTCCCTAGTCCAAAGCCCAGTATGGAATGTGACTACAAACTCAACCAATATTTTACAAGAATATCGGAACTTATTCCTCCAATCCTATGTGAGAGGTCTTATCTCTAGCTCCCCATTATAGTTTTCCTTTCACAAATAAAGTAGTTAATGGACATTAAATCTTTTTGATCTTCACTCCCATGTGGGATGTCTTCTCACCTAGAAAACAATTTTGCAAGAAGCTTCCTTGATATGGTGATGATAGCAGCTATGCCAATGTTTAAATTACAAATAGGAATAATGGATATCCCATTAAGACATACCTATATATTCTCAAATCAGTGAACCATTTCTAAAGAACACAGATATGCCTTAAATTCTGCACCTCATTGGGTATCACAGTCATGATCTCTTGACTTCCACCCAGCATTCTAAAATTTCTTGTTAACAGTACCTTTTAATTTTCTTTAAAATTAAGTTTGGTACAACTAACTGCAAACCTTGCCATGTTTTTAATTATAAAATAATGAAATTAGCTTTGGTAAATAAAGTATAACAGAACTGTAGGCTACAGTTCCTTGAGAAGCTGTGTATATTTTTGCTATTTTTACTTTTATTTTATTTTTTAATCTAATTGAGTTCTACAACTGCCTGTTTAAATCACTGGTAAATTACATTATGCAAATCCTATGAGACTACATTGAAATAAAAAGGTTTTGTATAGCAAAGGAAAACAGCAAAATATAAAGGCAACCTACTGAATGGGAAAAGATACCTGCAAATGATGTATCTGATAAGAAGTTACTATTCAAAACATATAAAGAACTTGTGCAACTCAACACCAAAAAAACCTAAACAATCTGATTAAAAAATAGGCAGAGGACCTGGATAGACATTTTTCCAAAGAAGACACACAGATGGCCAGCAGACACATGAAAAGATGCTCAACATCACTCATGATCAGGGAAGTGCAAATCAAAACCACAATGAAATATCACCTTACACCTGTAAGAACAGCTAAAATAAAAAATACAAGCAACAACAAGTGTTGGCAAGGATGTGGAGAAAAAGGAACCTTTGTGCATTGTTGGTGGGAATGTAAATTGGTATAACCACTGTTGAAAACAGTATGGAGGGGCACCTGGGTGGCGCAGTCGGTTAAGCGTCCGACTTCAGCCAGGTCACGATCTCGCGGTACGTGAGTTCGAGCCCCACGTCAGGCTCTGGGCTGATGGCTCAGAGCCTGGAGCCTGTTTCCAATTCTGTGTCTCCCTCTCTCTCTGCCCCTCCCCTGTTCGTGCTCTGTCTCTCTCTGTCCCAAAAATAAATAAACGTTGAAAAAAAAAAAAGAAAGAAAGAAAACAGTATGGAGGTTACTTAAAAAAATTAAAAATAGAAATACCATATGATCCTGTCAATCCACTATTGGGTATTTACCTAAATAAAATGGAAACACTAATTCAAAAAGATACATGCACCCCTATATTTACTGTAGCATTATTGGTAATAGCCAAGATATGGAAGCAACCCAAGGGTCTGTCGATAGATGAATGGATAAGGAAGATGTGGTGTGTATAATCGCAGTGGAATATTATGCAGCCATAACAAAGATGAGATTGTGGGGCGCCCGGGGGGCTCAGCTGGTTAAGCGTCTGACTCTTGATCCCAACTTGGGTCTTGATCTCAGGGTTGTGAGTTCAAGCCCCACATCAGGCTTCACATCCATCTTAAGTGGGCCTGAAGCCTACTTGAAAAAACAAAAAACAAAGATGAGATCATGCCATTTGAAACAGCATCGATTGACCTGGAGGGTATTACGCTAAGTGAAGTAAGTCAGACTGAGAAAGTCAAATACCATGTGATTTCACTAATATGTGGAGTCTACAAAAACAGAACACCAAATGAATAAAACAAAAAGCAGAATCAGACCCATAAATACAAAGAACAAACTGGTAGTTGCTCCAAAGAAGGAGGCTGAGGGTTGGGCAAAATTGGTGAAGGAGAGTGAGAGATACAGGCTTCCGGTTAGGGAATGAATAAGTCATGGGGATAAAAGGCACAGCAAAAGGAATATAGTCAAGGATATTGAAATAGCAATGTATGATGTATGGGGACAGACGGTAGCAACACTTGCGGAGAACAGAGCATAACGTGAACTTACGGAATCACTGAGTTTTACACCAGGAACTAATGTAACATTGTGTGTCAACTATATGCAAATTTAAAAAAATCCTTTGTAACCATTTGATGAAAATGTGATAAGGGCTAACAGTAACACCTAATCTTTGATAGCTGTTTTCCAGTTTAAAATCACCTTGGCATAATTTATTGTATTGTAGCTGATCCTGTTTTCTAAAGAAGGCACGGTCGCAAACTCTAAAGAGGTTAAGAGCATGGATGCCGACACCAGATTTCCTGGGACCAAATCCTAGCTCTGCCCCTTATGAGCAAGACAAATCAGGCAAGTTCCCTGCTGTTCACTTTCCCCATCTCTATACTAAGTACTAACGGTACTTCCTCACAGGTTGTATGAGAATTAAATTAATTAGTTTGCATATGTTGCATTCTTTAAATACTTCCTGGAATGTCATAAGCCCTCAAAACATGTTAATATTATTGATACCACAAACACAGGCTTTACAGGTGTTTTTTTTTTTGTTTGTTCTTTTAGGTAGGTTTCACACTCACTATTTTCCTTCAAATCTCATAGTCTTTCTAGTTCGCCATTCTGCCTTTCCATGTGCAAAGATTTGGGTTAAAGGCATGATGTGGAACAAATAGTCTATAGCTGGGCTTGGAAGCCTAGTGGAAACTTGACAGATGGCAATGTCAGGAAACGTATGACCTGGAACAGTCTAAAGAAGAAAGATGTAAAGATTATAAATCTGTTACTTAAGTGAAAGGTAGTTCAAATAATTCAACAACACCCCTAAAATTGAAACACTTCTCATCGTACTCTGGTGCAAAGAACACCACCTTTCTGATAAAACGACCTGACTTTATCAGAAAATGTAACATTAATCTAGAAGGAAGACCTATATCCTTATCTGGGGAAGAAATTTTACATGGATTTCAGCCTGAACTATCCTTGATCCATGGTCAGTTTGCCTGTCTGTCTCTTACGTTAGCATGCATCATGAGCTTAGTGTCTAACAGTCTGAGATAACAGCAAGAAGAAAGGCTAGTTTTGAGGATTCTACACCCGACGTGTACCAATATAAAGAGATGTATGAGATATTTATGAGAGATTCAGGGATTTTTGAGACAGCAGGCAAAACACTTGGATCAAAACAATCAATGCTACATTGGCTGAGGTTGGTCCTCTATTCCCAGGTAGGCTATATAATCTCAGCTACAGAGACTTCGTATGCATTTGGAGCTTGTACTTGGAACCGACCCGTGATTTCAAATTTTCTCTTGGCAACCCTGTAGTCCTGTCTGAGAGCATTTTGCCACCGCGGTCCCTTGGGAGTATTTCATGCCAGAGTTAATCTTTCACAGATAGTAAACACAGTATTTCCAAGTCTCAGCTCCCTTATTGACATTCCTCAAGCCATTTAAAGGTAAATAGGAATAGAAGTGAAGTCATCTCCAAATTATCCTTGGCTTAGTCAAGAGCTAGAGGTATGACACAATTCATAGTTTATGTTAATTCCCTTTGCCCAGATCACATATCTCAGGAAATAATTGGCATAATTAGAAGTGCAACAACCTCATTCAACACAGTTAACTTTAGCATATGCACTCTATTTCAGTGATTTATGGGTAACTTTGAAAATCAACATTACTCAGCCCCTCTCAAATCCTCTGGATTGATTTTTGTATAATTATAGCAAATGCATTCAGTAACTGCGTGATAAATTAAAATTTCCTCGGAACAGATGACTTATGATAATTCAACAGTTCTGGATTTTTGTTACAAGGACTGTATTGAAAATGTAAATGCCCCCAGGAAATAAGATGACAAAACTGTGAAAATGCTATATAGAGTTGTTTTATAGCTTTGTTAAATGTGGTCTCTACTTTTTCCCTCGATTTCCAAAATGAAGAACATTTCTGTGGTTTGGTTTTTCTCTTATGTGAGAGGAATAGTTTTGTATCCTTTTTCTTTTCATTTTGTGCTCACCTTTCACCTCCTAACTCCAAGACCATTAAAGATAGAGACTTCCTGGTTGAGTATTGTGAGACAGGGTTCAGGCTAGAGCAAGTTTTCCTTCTGCTTTGATTTGTTCTGGGGTGGTCTTAGTTAGGCGTAAGAAATATTATAACAGGCTGCTATGGGGGAATAGTTGACTCCAGGCTCCCCTCATTCATTCGAGCTGGCTTCCTCCGTCTTGCATTGTCAGTGAGGTAAGGTTAATGCCCTCACCTTGACATGACTTCATTTATTGGTAAATCCATAATTCTGTATTCTTGCATTCATTCAGCCCTTACACACATCTCTTGGAACTTCAGAAATTTCAGGGGCTTTCCCCACACCATGTTAGTGATGCTGGACTCTCTAAGAGAATTGAAACATAATAAGATATGCCACAACTTTTGTGTGTGTGTGTGTGTGTGTGTGTGTGTGTGTGTGTGTTTGGCCTTTCCCTACACCGGTTTGGGATTTTTCTGCTCTCTGCATTCACCATCCTACTTTTGCAAGAGAAGAATGTAGACATTGTTCTGGGAATGCAAAATAGTGCAGGCATGTTGGAAAACACTTTGGCATTTTTGTAGAAAGTGAAGCATGGACTTACCGTAAGACCTAGCAAATTCCACTCCTAGGTATTTATCGCACAGGCATAAAAACTTATATTCTTATAAATCCCGCATGCAAATATTTCTTTATAACAGCTTTATTTCTTTAGTTCGCCAAAAATTAGAAACAACCCAAACTCCCTTCAACCAGTAGATGGGCAAACATACTCCGTTGTCCATTCTCAGCAAGAAAGAGGAACCAACTATTGACTCCATTCATAACACAGTTGACTCTCAAATCCATTTTGCTAAGTGAAAGGAGTTATATACGAATTGTAGAAAAAGGCAGAATTACAGAGACAGAGGTCAGATGTACGGTTCCCAGAGCAGAAGGTTGGGGGAGGGCTTGTCGCTAAAGAGGCAGCAGCATGAAGGAATTTGGGGGTGATGGCACTATTCTGTATCAGGACTATAGTGGTGGATACATTACTCCATGCCTTTGTCAAAACCCATAGAACTGTATACCACAAAAAGTAAAATTTAAAAGAGCCTATATTTTACAACCAGAACCACATGAATAATTTCTACTTTGGCAGAAGATCTGAACATCTACTTTGACAGATGATCTGAATACGAAAATAACAGTGAGCCACAAGAACTTAGGAGAAATCGGTGTTGAAAAGGATCCCATTTAATGGGCTTCTGAGTGATTCTACTCAGGCGAAGGAAAATGGAGAAGTTTATATCAAGTTTCTCTCCTTAATTTCAAATGACTGATCCCTCACTGGGTCTTTTACATTTGTTGCCATGACAACAGAGATGTGGAAAAAGAGAAAGTACTAACCATGGTCCTTTAGAAATTACATGTTTGATAGGATGATGTAACTAATAAAACATGATAGTGCAACATATTGCTTCATCGGCTCAGCCTGGGTTTTCTTTTGATGCAGGCTGTCTTCCTAACCATCCCATCAATTTTTATGATCTCAAACCCTGGTGAATCACTTGCCCTTGATCCAGTGATCCTCACAGGCTATGGTTTCTTTAGACCACATAAGTCCCTGCAGTCTCTTCCACTAAAGAAGCTACCCTGGTCCCCTGGTACACAATTTTTACTAGTTTGATAGTTTTTCTGAAGCTTCTTCATCTGCAGCAGAAGAGAAAGTCATTGCCCGACGGGCCTGTGGAGACAGACCAATCCACAGAGTTATGACTTCTAACTCTGTCTTCATAGATCTATCCCCACTTTGGGTGTTGATAACACATAGGAAATCTTTTCCTAATAATGTCTCATTTAATAATAGAGATTTCTTATGTTTAGCCAGATTATTAGCTCCACAAGGACAGGGACTATCTCTCGAAGACCACTTTGTAACCAGCGCTGATGACATGAATGCCAAGAACACAATTGATACATGTTTTACTGACTGCTAACACTGAATACATTACATTGAAATGGTATGTTTGGCAAACTGGCTCTCTCACTGGACAGCAAGCTCTTCTGGGTCAGGGATGATATCCTATCCTAGTCCTGGCAAATAATGAGACTACATTGACGCCTAGTATATCAATGAGTGTCAGGCACTCAGATGGGCACAGGTAATACTTCAAGATTTTGAGAGCACTACAGGGCGGTGGAATTTGGGATTGTTTTCCATATTTGTTTATACCACATGTGTCATGTCTCATCCCCTGTTCACAGTAGAGAAGTGATAGAGGAGTGTAGAATAATTTAACACAAAGAGCATATAAACCACAGACGTATAAAAACTGCATTATGGGGCGCCTGGGTGGCGCAGTCGGTTAAGCGTCCGACTTCAGCTCAGGTCGCGATCTCGCGGTCCGTGAGTTCGAGCCCCGCGTCGGGCTCTGGGCTGATGGCTCGGAGCCTGGAGCCTGTTTCCGATTCTGTGTCTCCCTCTCTCTCTGCCCCTCCCCCATTCATGCTCTGTCTCTCTCTGTCCCAAAAAGAAATAAACGTTGAAAAAAAAATTTTAAAAACTGCATTATAACCAGGAGTTATTTCTTTCATTTACCATCAGATATGGCCCTAAACAAATCATGGCATGTCCTGAACTCCAAGGTCTTGGGTGGGTGTATCATAGGGAAGCAAAATCAGAATTTGTAAATATAATGACTTTATCTGATTATTTGCTACACATTATCTTGCCAAGGTTGATGTGGCATTCTCCTCGATCATAAAGCGGTGTTCTTCAGTGCGCTGTTAGAGAAAGATTACTTGCCTGAAATGTAGTGCTTTGGGTGTTTGAACCTTGTTTTATTTCTGGGAGTTCTTTTACTCTGGGTCATGACCCCTACATGTTGGCCCCATCCAGGGATTCTCCAGGGGAGCTTTTTAAAATAATAAAAAAAAATGCATGAATCTACCCGAGACAAAATAAATCAGAATTTCTGAGGTTGTGATCAGAATATTGGTCATCGTCGTCGTTTTTTAAGCATTTCTAGTGATTCTAAAAGTTAAAGTGGAATCATTGGTTTATAAGCCAATAAAGTTAAATAGAAAAGTCTGACCTCCCTGAGTTCTATCTCCAGAACAGCCACCAAGAAATTGGCTAGGTGCTTGAGAGAATGAATGTACACATTTATCAGATGCGGTATCTTACTCTACCATATTTGATGAGAGATCAAATATTTACTCTGAGCCTAAATAAAGTACCCAAGTGCCCAAAAGAGCTCATTATCTGAGCACTGAATATGTTAACACTATGATCTGTGATGTTTGGATACAGGTTTTAAGCAGAAAAATATATGTTTGTTCAAGAAAGTCTTATGAGATTGAGAGAAATAGTTATTCATCCTGGAATGCAAATTGTGAAATCTTATTTCACCCATCTCTTTTCTCTAAATTAAACAGAAGCATGTCTTTTGTAAAACTATAGAATTCAAGCAAAAATTTTTTTAACGATACCTAAAGTTCTCAAAAAAATGACTTCTAGGTCAAAGGGATGGCAGATGGCCTATTTTGTTTCTCCCTCATCTACTCATGTGTATCAAGTAAACTGAGAAAACTTAGAACCAGCTGCTTAATAAGAAATAAAAAAAAGACTGATTTAATTAAGTGCAGGAAAAGAGTAAGAATGCGACAACACTCCTCATCCTCTCTGTAAGGCCATTCGCCAGGAAACAGAAGATCATGGGGGCGGGGAAGGGGAAAAAAAAAGTTAGAGAGGGAGGGAGGCAAACCATAAGAAACTCTTAAAAACTGATAATAAACTGAGGGTTGATGGGGGGTGGGAGGGAGGGGAAAGTGGGTGATGGGCATTGAGGAGGGCACCAAAAAAACCATATCCTAAAGTTAAAAAAAAAAAAAAAAAGGTGCCTCAGGGTTGTTTTTCTCTCCTGCCAGAGGGAGAGCAAACAATAAAAGAAAATGATGCCTCCTAGACTACAGCTCAGCTTTAAATCTGGGAAGAGCTGAAGGAATGGTGTGCGCTCTCCTGGGATTATCCAACAGAAAACATGGCATCGCTACCTACAGCACTTGGTGTTCTGGCTAAGGCTGAAAACATTATTTATTTATTTGTGTTTTTTTAATGTTTATTCTTTTTATTTATTTTTTTTAAGAGAGAGAAAGAGACAGAGTGTGAGCAGGGGAGGGGCAGAGAGAGAGGGAGACACAGAATCCGAAGCAGGTTCCAGGCTCTGAGCTGTCAGCACAGAGCCCGACGCTGGGCTCGAACTCACGGACCGCGAGATCGTGACCTGAGCTGAAGTCGGCCGCTTAACCAACTGAGCCACCCAGGCGCCCCTAAAAGTTATTTCTTTTGTGAGAGATAAAGAGAGAGGGCACAAGCAAAGGAAGGGTCAGAGAGAGAGAGGGAGAGAGAGAGAATCCCAAGCAGGCTTCGCACCGTCAGCACGGAGCCCCATGTGGGGCTCAACTCACGAACTGGGAGATCGTGACCTGAGCTGAAACCAAGAGTTGGATGCTTAACCGACTGAGCCACCGAGGAGCCCAAAAATAACAGTATAATTTAAAAGAACACATTTTTTGTGGATTTTTTATTCTGACCCATATAAATTAATATGAGTTTCTAAATAGCTTGAATAAAAACATACTTAATATCTTACTGTAAATATTTTCATTTTATTAGTTTTGGACTATTTGCCTTTACCGTTCATCTGGAAATTTCCTTCATATAGGCTAAAAGCTGTTCTTCTCATCTTTCATGGCAGGAGGCTTTGCAGTGTCTCCATAAGTATGTTAGTAAGCAAGTAATTTAATTTTCATAAACTCAGGTTTTGGATGTACACTAAAGAACAGGTAACATTTTAAGAGTTTAAGAATTTGAGTTTCAATTTGTCCTTTTCTGAACTTACTTCTCACAAAGTGCTGATTCTTGGAGTTTTATGTCTTCAATCCTTAAAGCTTTATATTTTGCCAAATTCTCCCCTGCATCCATTGGGATCGGTAACAAACAATCTCAAAGCCTTAGTGGCTTATTATAACAAAGTTTTATTTCTTGTTTATACCACATGTCCATTGCAGATCATCAGGGTGCTTGGTCTCCAATGTCTTATTCTAGGCCCTGGGCTGACAGAATAACCATCGTCTCTAATGTTGTTGGTCACCATGGTAGCAGAAAAGAGACAAATCATGCATGGGCTCTTAAACTTCCCTGGCAGAGTTGTCCATCACTTCTGTTCAGATTTGTGGGCCAAAACAAGTTACGTAGCTATGCCTCATCTCAAAAAGGGCAGATCAACACAAAATTAACATCTGTCTGGAAAGCAAAGACCTGGAAATATTTGGTCAATAGCACTAATTGCTGTCCCATCTTACTTTCTCATTACCTAATTGGACTCTATTTCCTTTCTATGGACAAAATATGCTCACCCTATCTCCAGGAAGTTAAGTCAAACAACAACAACAACAACAACAACAGCAGCAGAAGCAGCAACAACAACCTCCAGTTTCATTACGGGATCAAGATCAAAGTTCAGGATTTGTTGGGTAAAGTGTGATAATTTCTACTTGAAGAAGTGATAAGCCCAAGCCTGTAAACAAGAACCAGATGTGGCATGTCTTAATTCAAAGACTAATAAAATCCAAAGACCCGTCATCTGTCCTGAACAAACCCAATCCACATTGGCTGGAATAAAGATAGGATTACCACTGTGACACTCCCTTTCTGAAACAGGAAAAGGACACACTTAGCTGTATTAGTATGTAGCAATTCTAAAACTTCACTGTGAAAATGTCTCGAGCACCTTCTATCATGAGGGCAGGGAATATCCCTAAGTTAGTCTCCATTGGATTCATTGCCCTGACTCCTCTCCCTACTGTTCTCAAGACTCCTTGGCTCTGCCATTTAGTGGCTTTTATTTTTCCATTCCCTACCTTACTGCACCTGAACCGCAAATTGCAGAATATGACCTCCTTGCAGATGAGTGGTTTTCTCAGCCCACTTCCTGTCTGTAGATGCTTGACAACCCAGGGCTAATGTAATTGCCAGGTAATCACATTTCATCTATAATGCAAGTAGTGTATCTCTCTCGAAAACGTACTAGGCTTCTTGAATGTTCGATTCCCACAGTTCACAGTGTGAGCAGCTTCATCCACTTATCTTCTCCAGACCTCCAGAGATGTGATCTATTCCTCTGTATTCTCGCCTGAGTACTTCCTCTAGATCTATGTGTCTCTATCTCTCTTTTGACTTAGTTGTAAGTACCTGAGAGCTGTCCGTCCTCCATGGGAAAGCTGTCCCATTAGTCTCTTTCTCCTGAGCTATTTTGACCAGTTTAAAGAATTTACCAGAAACTACTTTATTCCATTCTTTGATTTCAATTAAATACTATTAGAGGAAACTTGCTAGAAAAACGTCCTTCTGTTTTCAAAGCATAAAGAATGAGTCTGAATTTCCAGAGAAACCTGGAATGTGCATAACCCGTCTCCATTGAAAGGCCAAAACTCTAAAATCAGAGTTTGATAAAAGAAATATTTATATGAAAACTCCAATCTCCAAAACAACTCAATTTCTATGTTGCTGACATGTTCAATATTTATTTTAAAAAATGAAATTCTCTCGTCAAATGAAGTATCCTCCAGACATAAATAAGTAAAACAAACCTCTAGCAAAATGATCAATAAAACCATAGAAGTACAAGTCAACACCGGACACGAAACAGGGCCTCAAACACAGATTCTACAGAGATTTTCAAAATCATAAAGAACAAGAAAAGCGATGCTAGTAATTTTGGAAGTTATATTACCACAATTTCCTTAAGAAGAAATGGAATAATAGAAGAAAGTGAAAACATTAAGGACTTGATTTAGTAGCTCTGTTGCACTGTGAATAGAGATACATCAGGCCCTGGTGGCTTTATGGATGGGTTTCACATCCTTCAAGGAACAGATAATCCCAACTTTATACAAACTACTTTATCATAGAATGAGAAAAGTAGGGCAGTTCTCAGTTCACTTTACACGTGTATTCTAATTATTTTAATAAAACCAGGCAGGAGTAGTATAATAAAATCACATCTTCTACCAAACATCTATGTGAACACCGACATGTATGTCCTAAACGAAATGCCATCAAATCATATTTGGCAGTGTATGCACATTTATTTATTTATTTATTTATTTATTTATTTATTTGGCATTTTTATTTCATTTTTTTGAGAGACAAAGAGCACTAGTTGGGGAGGGGCAGAGAGAGAGGGAGACACAGAATCTGAAGCAGGCTCCAGGCTCTGAGCTGTCAGCACAGAGCCCGACGCGGGGCTCGAACCCACTAACTGTGAGATTGTGACCTGAGCTGAAGTCAGCCGCTTAACTGACTGAGCCACCCAGGTGCCCTCGCAGTGTATGTACATCTAAAAAAGAAGACTCGGTATCTTAAAACAGAATGCTCTGTTAATCTTTAAATTCAAAGCAATTTTGATCAATGCCTTACAGGTGTTTTTTGTGTGTTTTTCAAAACGTCACAGCCTGATCTCAAACTTCTTATAGGAATAAAGAGCCAAGAATAATTGAAGTCAGTTTGAAGTACAAAGAAGAACTTGCCCTACAAAACTTGCTGCAAAACTGTAGTAATTCAGACACTGGAGTAATGGATCAGGGGTAGATCAATAAATCGCCAGGTGAGTAGAACTGAAATTGAGAATTCATACAGGATGGGCAAGAGGATGCACACCAATTCAGGGCAAGCAGGATGGGCAAGCAGGATGCACACCAACTCAGCATTGATACTTTCCTTCTTGAGAGGGAGAGTGAGTAGTGAGATGGGAAATAGTTCAAACGGCAGTTCAACAAGATACGGGCAGTTATGTTTCTTTAAGTATTCTTAAGCAAATATGAACAAAATAGTAAGTTTGCTTATCTACAGGATGGGTGAGTGGATATTTGTTAAATCATCTTTTATGGGATTGAAATATTTCATAACTGGGGTGCTGGGTGACTCAGTCAGTTAAGCATCCGACTCTTGGTTTGGGCTCAGGTCATGATCTCGCCGTTTCGTGGGTTCGAACCCCGGGTCAGGCTCCACATTGACAGTGTGTGGAGCCTGCTTGGGATTCTCTCTTTTCTTCTCTCTCTGTGCCTCCCCAACTCATGCTGTCTCTGTCTCTCTCAAAATAAATAAATAAATAAACCTTTTAAAACGTGGAAAAAAGTATTTCGTAACTTAAAAATTCATTTTGATATAGTTGACAGCATTAAGTTGACAGAAAACTTGACTTCCAGTCCCTCCTCAGCCTTTAACTGTCTCTACAACTTACCTGTCTAAATATTAGGTTTCTCATTTATAAAGCCACCAGGATACATACGTGGTTTAAGGTCAGGCACACAGTCCGTGCCCTTGACTGCCAAATGGTAACATCCCTGGCTGCTCGAACCCATGTAACTCCCAGGAATTTCAACGTGCTTTAAATTTTAGTGGGATTTATCAGTCAGTCTGCATTTGTCAAGGAGGTGACAGCAGTGGTGAACCCCTCCTTAGCCTCCTCCCCCCGCCCCCCCCAAGGCGATTATGATGATATCACCAGTGTCATGTGCTAACTGGCTCCCAATGTTTATCATTTCCAATCCAACCTCACTTGCTTATGGCAAATGCCCATAAATTCAAATATCCCTGTGGGAAAACAGTACATGTGTCCTGGGTTCCATCCAACAGAAGGTAAACAGAGCCTGGAAAGACTCCAGTTTTGAACTGAAAAGGCGTCGGTGAGTTTTTCAGGGCACACGCGTCCCTGCGATCTCTCCTACTTCCGGGACGCAAGCCTTCCTTGTCTGATACAGAAGATGCGGACACAGACACAGACAACCTTACTTAATCCCCTCTGCTCTTCACCTCCAGCGTTCGCTTGACTGACTCACCTGCAGGACTGCTAAGCGGGACTTGAAGGTAAGAAACAAAACTCCTTCAGTGATTTCCTTGGTAAGAGTAGTGATCGCTTGCTTAGAACCCGCAGGCGGTTCTAAAAGCTGTCAATTAGCATTACCTGGAAAAAGGGGGCGCAAAGCAGACTGAGACGGTATCTCCATGGAAAGGGTGAGGACAACACGACCATTCTCTTCTTACATCCTTCCCACTAATGCATTCCGGCAACGGGACTTCAGAATAATCTTTCCAGTTACACTTTCCAGTTTGTACCCCGACCCACGCCTTGATAGCCTCTGGCCTGCACAGGACCCCTCCACCTTGAGCCCCCACACCCCACAGAAGTCAGGGGTCCTGCACAAACCACTCCCGGTCGGCTTCGCTCACAGTGTTACCTGAGGCCTAAATCGGCCTCACCGGGGCTGGCGCTCAGGTGAGCCCATTCTATGCGCTCACTGCGATGGTAAACTCAGCCCTGATTCAAATGTTGCATTCAAACCGCGGTCCTCATACGTGAATTTGAATTCCTCAAGGCCTTGCAGGTATGAGAAAAATGGATTAAGTCATCCTCATTTAAAGAGGGCTGAGTTTTGTTTGGACAGGCACTGAGTTACTGGAGTTGCCTTTGTTTGATCCTGTCAGGCTTGGTTTTACTCAGCATCGTGGAAGATGCATTTCAGTTTTTAGCTTACTCTGGCCTTTCTAACGCCCGCGGGCCTCGGCAAGGCCCTTCCTGCGCCTGGAGCTCCAGTCCTGGTTAGTCCCAGGGCAGTTCCTCTGCCGAGACTCTGGGCGCCTTCCCAGCTCCTGCAGAACAGGTGGGAGCCCAGGCGCACCCACACTCAGGCTTCTAGACCTTTCTGCAGGGCGGCCTCTTCCCCGATACACTGCCCGATGCCTCCCAGCAACTCCAGAACTTCAGCTGACTCTCTCAGTTCACAGAGACCTTGTCCATTTGGGCTCTGCCTCGGGCCCCATTGCGGCCACCGGCTCCTTGCAGCAAGGGTCACGGCTGTTCCTGGTTCTCGTCTCTCAAGGATCAGGTCTGTCACTGCCTTTGTTCCGTGCCAGGGAACCGCTGCCCCAGACTGTTGCTGTCCCGTTTGATAGTTAACTTGTGACCGGAGGACGAGCTCAGTACTAGTTACTCCGTCAGGCCTGAGAGTAGAGACGCCTGTCTTTTTTTTTTTTCTGGGATGATCTTTAAAAATGACCAAATCAGTATATTTTCATGAAAGTGCCAGCAGATGTCAGCAAAAGGCAAGGCAGTGATATATGAATTTTGTATTGGGATGTCAAATATTTCAGTATCAAAAGTCAGGGTTTAGTCCGACATCTCAATTTTCTAAACGTAGTGATGCCACCTATAATTTCCTCTCGTTGGGCAGGGGCGTGGGATGGAGAGGTGTGGAGAGAGGAGGAATCTGAGCTCCCAGGGTAGCTGTGGTTCTGCCAGTCATTCAGGTTCTGAACTATCCCACGGCCGGCCCCGGGAAGCCAAACACAGAAGGTCTTCCCCAAGAAACCTTACACCTTGAAGGAGCCACTCTGACCAGAGTTTCCCTCAGCTTGACTAAACTTTGCACACGTTTCTTCCTGACTTGTGGCCCTGACCTTCCTTTCTTAGACCACTTACTTTGGAAAACTTGTAAATGTAAATTCCTTCTCTGGTCCCTTTGAGATGTAAATCTTGCCAGTTTTAGAGCCCACGAATGTCTTTCTCAAGGGCTTGGAAGCCATGTCTTGGAAATGTACACATCAAGTATGATCACGTCCCTACCTCCCAGTTTCTGTGGGGTGGGGGGAAGGCTAACTTTGGTGGGCTCTTTGCTCCGAGTTTTAAAACGACTTCCTATCCTGAAGACATGAGAATATTTATTTTTCCTGTAGGTGAGGCCAGTTAGCAAACACAGATGCCCTGTCATCTTCTCATTCCAATTCGTAAAGAACTTTGTTTCAGTGGAGAGGGGTTCAGACACTTCTGGCCTCTCCTCGCTATTGGAATAACCTTGAATAATGTCTTCCTTCTGTGTTTATCTTTGTCTGGTGCAATTTTTGCCTTGACATTCCAAACCAGAATTTATTTAAAACTCTCTAAGCTATGCTTTGCAGTTTTAAAAAGTATGTTCTTCAGTCTACTTACTATTATACAAATAACAGACCTTCAAATATAGGCTCAGGGTTTTTTAAATGTGAAGTACTTACGTGTGAGGGAATGCATGAGTTTTTTGTTCTGACAAAAATAATTCGTATGCCTGTAATGACAGTTACACATATCTGTGACTATACTAAGAATCGTTGAATTGTACATGTTAAAAGAGTGAATTGTAGGGTATGTGAATTATACCTCAATAAAGCTGTTATAAAAATAAAGAATGGCAGGAAGCTTCTAGGGAGTATGGTACTTGTCGGCTAAATTGACGTCAAAAAGAAAGACAAAATGAGAATTCTCCCGGTGTTAAGAAGGTCACAGTCTGTGTTTCTCTTTCACACATTAAAGAATTCCTCTGTCTTTTAGATGTTTCCTATATTGTAGAAACAGTGTTCAGCTGGGGCGCCTGGGTGGTGCAGTCGGTTAAGCGTCCGACTTCAGCTCAGGTCACGATCTCGCGGTCCGTGAGTTCGAGCCCAGCGTCGGGCTCTGGGCTGATGGCTCAGAGCCTGGAGCCTGTTTCCGATTCTGTGTCTTCCTCTCTCTCTGCCCTTCCCCCGTTCATGCTCTGTCTCTCTCTGTCCCAAAAAAAATAAATAAACGTTGAAAAAAAAATTAAAAAAAAAAAAAAAGAAACAGTGTTCAGCTAATTGTGCCATCCATAAAACACAGATTATGGTGAAATCTGAGGATAACTAAACTTGATCATGCTAAGGAGGTCAGCTTACAAAGCATTCCAAAATACACTGTATTTTTAAAAATTACAAAAAAAAAATCATAGCTTTAAGCAGTTTTCTAAAAGGTCCTCAAACTCCCAAGAACTACTGATCCACGGGAACAAAAATCGTATTTCCCTTAGTAACTGCTCTATGTATATGACTTAAAAACATGTATTTGCTAAAAGCTAGCTAAGTGAATTTTGTTGATGCCGTGCAGGAAAGCAGTATTAATACACACTGTGAATCTAGCGGTATAAATCACTTGTTAGATAACCCAAGACTTTGTAATAACCACTTTATACAATAAGATTCTTTCATGTATGAAAAAGTCTAAATGTAGCTCTTTTCTAGAATATATTTGTTAAAAGCAAACTGGAAAACAGAGCTAAAGTTATGCAGGGTTGCCCATGCAAATAGTTGTTCCTTTAAATTTTCTCTTTGGAATCAACGTTTTAATAGTTGGTTATATATCAGTTTTCACTAGACCCTGCATACCGCAAAGGTAATGTTTGTGTGACTTTATTTTATTTTGAGCTTGATAGCATTCTAAAATAATTTAAGTACCTTAAATCGTATCGTACTTATGTTATAACTGTAAGTGAAGACACTGTTCCTGCCATGTTTTTAAATTACAAGTTTTATATACACGTATGTATATATGTATATACATATACACATATATACATATGTATATACACACAGATATATACTCTAAATTAGATACCTATTTCTATTAAAACTTGAAAAAAATTTTTTAACGTTTATTTATTTTTGAGAGAGAGAGAGAGAGAGAGACAGAGCGCAAGCTGGGGAGGGGCAGAGAGAGGGAAACACAGAATCCGAAGCAGGTTCCAGGCTCTGAGCTGTCAGCATAGAGCCCGATGTAGGGCTCAAACCCACAAACTAGGGGATCATGACTTGAGCCGAAGTCAGACACTTAACTGACTGAGCCACCCAGGTGCCCCATATTTCTATGAAAACTTTTCATGGACTCATTAGTCTGTGATATGATCATGAGGAATAAAAGGTGGCTAAATTGTTCTTTAGACAATTTTCTGTTTAAAATTTTTGAAAAATAATTATTAAAGTAATGTTTTATTGCAGAATGTTGAAGTGTAAAAACATTATATATACATATATAATTATAAAGTCATTATTTTGTATACAGGATACTCGTATAATAAATATAAAATCTCAGATTTTAAGATTTTAACTTCTCTCTATAAACGCCTCAGCAATACATAAAATCATACCTCATAACAATAAAAAAGAACTTCCTTAATAATTCAAGAAAGCTTAATGTTCATCTGGTACCAGAGTTTGATTTTGAACACATTTTTTTTAATTAGTTAAAAATTATTTAACATCCTGTTTAAAGAAATAAAACTAAAGTGTTCTCTTTTTACAGTGCTGAGTTCTATTCTAACTGTCGTGGAAAGACAAGATACTTGTGCTCGAGAGATGTTAACCAGGTTAGTGGATAGTTACAACTAAAAAATTGGTGCTTAATTCCACTTGGATGAAAATGACCTTCTATTAATATAAAGCAAACCATTTTGTAAATATATCAAAATAATGCTTGTGGGAATAAAAACATCAAGTAATGGGTTATTATTTAAATTTTTGATATGGGCTATTATTTGAATTTTTAATAGTCATTCAGTATAACCAGCTTTTAAAAGCATCATTTATTTAAACTTTCAACAGCTATAATAAGATTTCAAAATTTCAAAAGTTCATTCAATTAGAGAAATTTTTTTTTTAATTTTTTGATGTTGTACCAGACGACTGAAGTTTTCAGAGCAGGTGGTAAGTAACTCTTTAAGCAAATGGAGAGAATTCAACTCCCTCATAAACACTGAAAATCTAGAGGGTTTTTTTTGTAATGCTTATTTATTTTTGAGAGAGAGAGTGAGAGGCAGAGAGAGGCAGCGAGAGAGGGGAAGAGAGAGGGGGGACAGAAGATCTAAAGCAGACTCTGCTGTCAGCACAGAGCCCAAAATGGGTCTCAAACTCACAAACCGTGAGATCATGACCTGAGTTGAAGTTGGACGCTTAGCCATCTGAACCACCCAGACACCCCTAAAAATCTAGATTTAACTGACTTCCAAAAGTTATTTTACACTATGTGCTAAAATATGAAATATGTATAATATTAAATATGAGAGTAAGGTTGTTATTTATATAGAAAGGAAGAACAAAAAGAATTAAGGAATGCTATGTAAGCTTAGATTCATGGATGTTTCTACTATTAGCTTGTACTTTTTCAAATAAAACTGAAAATAATCTGTTAGATTATTTAAAAATTCTGACTTCTGTGTAAGTTGGAGTGATATGTAAACAATAGTTTGCACACATACTTTCAGGTGTGATAACAACACTCAACTGTAACAAGTTGAATTGTTCCCCATAGTTGGGCATTATATCCAGCCACTCTTTCTATTTATATTTACCCAGACGGGTTTTAACCTGACTGTTGAATATCAGCATGGCTAAAATTTACATGGAACACTAAAGTCTGGAACACTCCAAATGCCGCATTAGTGCGTTTCAGATTTTGTTTTTGTTGTTTGAAATGTGTGTATGCTAATTTCAGTTTCAAAGAAATTTAGAATTCAGTTTGACTCACAAATAATCCAACATGCTTATTATCAAGTATCTCTTCTCCTCCTCTGTCAAGTCTCTTGTGTAGTCTGATCAATCATAGGCACTGTTTCGGTTGCTAGAACCCTCACAGACAGAGAAACCTAGAAATATCTAGGTTAAATATCCATTAAATTAATTAAACAAGGAGGCCATTAGACTGAGCAGGCTAAATGCAGCAGTGGTCTATGTAAGCAAACCAAAATCTAAACTGTAAACGCCTCAGGGCTACAAATTCAAAACCCAAGGACAACCAATCACAAATAGCCAACTAGGCTTTAAGCCATAGGCCATCAATGACTTCCTTACTTTGCTTCTGCCTTTTCTCTATAAAAGTCTCTCTGTGAAAGTTCTCTCTAGAAGTCTCCCCTGGGTGGAGCGCTCCTAACCACTTCTGGTTTGGGATTCCCCAATTGTAATGGAATTTTGCTCAAATAAACTCTTAAATTTTTTTTTACCTTTCGTCTTTTAACAAATCCTAACATCCAGTTTTAATCAAAGCCCTCCCTGTCAGCGTCTAGAGATTCTGGCTATCTTGGTCTCTGGCTTTGTTAGTATCACTGATTTGTTTGAACAAAGCCTGTATACTATTTTATTCTTGGTTACTCTTTGTTCACTCATTCATTTTCATTTATCAGTTTGGGGAGCAAATCCTCTTTTGTTTCTTGGATTTTTAGATTATCAGACCCTCGAAGCTTTCACTGTTCCATTTGAAACACTTTTCCTTCTTTGGCATTCTTCAGCATCAACACCAACACCTCCAATCATTATCTGCGTGTATATAGGACAAAGCTTTAAATGAGGTACAATCTGCTTTCTAAATTTTGCACTGAGGAAAATGGCAACCTCTGCCTCAATTACAGGTAAAGTTAGTTTTGCAATCTTTCGTGTATATTAAATAGATTTCAAACTAACATCTGCAAATTTTCAAATTTCTCAGTGCTGATTTCTCTCATGAAGAAAGCACACTGCACTGTTCTCAGAAGTATTTTTCTGCCTCTAAGTTAATTAAAAGGTTTGGTTGAGGGCAATCCTTGCAATGACCGTGATGTTTGGAGAGACTTTATGAAATTCATTGGTGGCATAGAGGTGGACACCCACTGAACAAAGGGTCCAGTTTAATTTATACTAACACTCATTCGTTGTATGTCACTTTGCCTAAATGTCTCTGGTGTTTCTATAGAGCACAGGATGAGCATTCTTACTGAGAGCATTTTGATATCTCAGCCTCCATTGACCTGTCCCCACGAGGGGCTATGACTTGCGTTTTAATCTTATACTTTTATTTTTCCTACCCAAATGGTACAAATTTCTTGAGCATTTCACTTAAAAATATTCAATAACGAACTCTGAAAATGCCACACGATCTATTTCTTCACATGGAGGGTAGCTATAAGCTTGTGTTCTATCCGTGGAAATTCAGTGAACTGTATACTTACACTGTGTGCACTTTTTTGTATGTCTGTTTACCTCTATTTTTAAACAGTTAAAGAAAAAACACCACCACTCTAAGGTTACTATGTGGTAGTTTATACCAGACTAATACTCCCGTGCACCTACCAAAAACAATTAGAAACCGTGAGTAAAAGACAAAGAAAATGCCATCTCTTTGAAGGCATTGCAGAGCTGCGGAAGCAGCCAGACCCCGAGGAATCTCGTTACGTTAGAGTAAAATTAGGATTCCGCTTCTGTCCCGGGAGCATTTGGTGACTCTTGGAATAGATGGGAGCAGCTAAGAAGTCATCAGGGTTTTGAGCAATCACACCAAGCTAACGTGCAAGAGCTGCATTCGGGACTGGCGTGGCTTATGTCCATGTTGGGGGAGCCGAGCTTCTGGAGCAAAGGGAGGCAACAAAGACGTGCCCCTGACACTTGGAGGTTTTCCCCTCGGGGCAATTGCTCTTCAGACAATAGGTTAAAAAACCAAGCTGATGGTGGGGAAACGGCAAGATACATACGTGTATTTCTACTCTGTCTGCCAAGAAGGTCTGGAAAGTGATAACCCAGTAGCACTGGGTACACCTAATACCCAGATCTTGATATCTAAATACCACTCTCCAATACGAGGAAGCAGGGATTCTTGGAAAAGCGGCCAGTTCTAGGGTTAGGGCAGGGAAAATACAACAGGAACCTGGTACATCTTGTGGTGCCGGAAACTAAGCAGATAGATTAAAAAACAAAACAAAACAAAAAAGCCATGTCTGTTGAAAGGGCACAGAGACACAGTAACTCACTTGAAGGGCCTCCCGGTGGCCAAAACTGAGGTAATTTGAATATTAAATAATGATAGCATTAAATTTTAGCCTATAGAATAAAATAGATCTGCATGAACCTCTTCTGATATAAATGGATAACCGAATGACAATTAAATGGGGAAAGAAAAGACTTTTACTTACATTCGAACAAAAATGAAGAAAATAGAAAGTCATTATTAAACAAACACCACAAGAGCTCCTGCAGACAACGTCAGTGGATGCTGAAATTAGTGGACAGAAGTATGATGAAAAAACAGAATATTTCCACAGTCTCGAAATATTTTCCCCATGTACTTATTAATTACAAAGAAAAAAATGTGAAGAAACCTGGCACATGCCACCTTAATCACGTGATCGAGGTGAACCTCACCCAGTAATAAGATATACCAACAACACATGACGCGCTGAAAAGGCACATCACACATTATTCAAATGTGCCCAGGCGATGAAAAACGATGAAGGACTGAACATCTGCCAGATATTGAAAGAAACCGAGAAAACATGACACTCAAGCGCATTGAGGGTTCCTGGACATTACTGAAAAAGTGGGAAAATCCTATTCAGGTCTGAAGGTTAGTTAACAGTTTTGTACCAATGTTAATTTCATGGTTTTGCTAATTACACTATGTTTACGTATGATATTAACATTGGGGGAGCTTCAGGAAAGAGGAGAACTCTGTATCATTTTTGTAAGCTTTCTATAAGTCCAAAACTATTTCTAAATAAAAAATTAAAAAAATTAATGTCACAGGATGTTTTGTCAAGCAATTTATTCATGAGAGTTTTGACTCTTATGTTTAGAAATATCTGGGGCGCCTGGGTGGCTCAGTCTGTTAGGCGTCCAACTTTGGCTCAGGTCATGATCTCACGGCGTCAGAGTTCCAGCCCCACATCAGGCTCTGTGCTGACAGCTCAGAGCCTAGAGCCTGCTTTGGATTCGGATTCTGTGATTCTGTCTCTCTGTCCCTCCCCCATTTACTCTCTGTCTCTCTCAAAGAAAAATAAGCAAACATTAAAAAAAAGAATATTTAGAAACATCTTATGCTCTATTGTTCTAAAGCAAAGGTCAGCCAACCTCTACTAGATGGTAGATATTTCAGTAAAACAAGAAATTTGATATGTACTTTAATATAGTTAAATAATGAATTCTCTATTCCTTCCAACTGGCTTCCTACTTTATATTATGCTATTTTATACCCTATTTACCTTATTTAAATTACACTGCTTAATATTGTAATCCCTTATGTTCTTTCATAGTAAATTAAATTACAGCCTGAGACATAAATTGGATTATGGTTGTTTATCCTTAGAAAAGTGGGAAGTGTGACACATTTTATTATATTTTAATATTATAATAACAAAAACATTAATTTAGTTTATGTTGCTTTTCCTTCCAAGAAAATGAAACTAAAAAGTGTATCAATTATTTACAAGAGAGGATTTATTTAGAGTGCCTAAGGGTACTATAATAAGGGTATTTAATTTATATTTTAACAGTTTTGAAGAATGATCTAAAGATCTGAGAAGACCCATGTTTGAACTACACAAGCATGAATGTTTTTCAAGCCATTCAGGCAGTACTAGGCAGCATATAATTTTTGCAGGTTCAGAAACAGACGCTGAGCATGTGCTGAGTCTGCCTGGAAGGTGGGGGGAAGAACCTGTAGGGATGTGCAGAGGCGGCCAACAAAGGGCACAAGCCGGCCACCACTGTGAGTGAACGGACTTGAATCCCACTGGGATGCCATGAAAGTCCACAATTATTGGTTGTGGGCTGCTCTGAAGAATGGTCATTCCCCAGAACTCTGGCTCACTGTATGCACAGCAAAGCAGGCTCCAACAGCAGGATAAAGCCCACATGCAAAGAGATGCGGGCACCGGCAAGAAGGAGTCAGGCCAGGGCGTGCCGAAGTATGAGGGGGCGTAGGTAGGACACGGACAACATCTACCGCCATTTATTTAACTGATGAGCCTACACCAGCTTTGATGCCTGGGAAATTGTCGATGCTATTTTTCCTCCTCTTTTGCTCTTTGGGGCAGGGTAGAGAGCAGAATATTTTTATTTCCTTCTCCTTCTTCCCCTTTTTCCTCTCCTCCTCCTTCTTTTTCCTCTTCCTCTCCCCCTTCTCCTTCTCCTTCTTCCTCTTCTCTTCCCTTTTCTATTCCTTCTCCTCCCCTTCCTCCTCCTGCTCCTCCTTTTCCTCCTCTTCCTCCTTCTCCACTTTGTCCTCTTCCTCCTCTTCCCCTTCTTTTTAGTTCCTGTAAATTTAATTATCAAAAATGGTGATCACACAGCAGCAAGGAGACACGTTTTCCATCGCACATGACATTGCTGTGCACTTGCAGCTTATCTCCAAAGCTTCATTATATCTTTCCTTAGTCGAGAAAGTACTTGTTTGTTGGAGAGGACTGCCCACGTTAGCTACGAGGCTATCCATTTATGGCCCCACAATGCTGAGGAATGCTTCGGGGCTGTCCTGCAGAGGACACATCTTGCAGGAATCTGAGAGATGGCAGACGTGATCTTTAGCAGCACAGTCTCCAGGCTGGGCTTGAACCTGAACCTACATACCTTGCTCCCTGGAGCTCATTACTGTTTCTCGTTGCGAGTGATATGGTGAAACACAGTTTGTTCCAGATGCTGCTGGTGTCTGTAGGTCCAATTTAGTTCTTCACCATATTTAACCTATGAGTACACCAGGAAGAAGATACATCACAGGCTAACTCACTTTGAACCATTAACCTAGATGGATGGCAGAAAAGAGAATTCCTTCTTCGTTTCAGAAAACAACGTAGTAACTGTTTGACCACTGAATGTAGGGCCCCATGATATTGAACTTAGATAAGGTAGGCTTAGATAAAGCGTGAGTTTTCCTCTGAAATAAAGGAAAAGAGAATTTGGAGCTGTGTTGTGTTTCTGCCTCTAGAAGACGAAAGAGGAGAAGAAAGGGAGAGAGGAGAAAAGAGAGAAGGGTCCAAGAGAATGGGGAACCGGTAACCTAACAGCAGGCTGCAGCCTCAGGAAGAGCATATCCACTGAGAAGTTCCTTGTGGTGGAGACTAACCAATGACTTTACGGGTGTAGTAATATTTTACATGCAATTTAAAACTGTCTTCATCTGTGATGCAATTATTCACTCTGACCCAAAGTACGTTCAGTAAAAAATCTGGTACAGACAAAAACTTTGGCCAGTAGAATTTGGGACATGAAGACAAAATAATCACAGTACTGTATTTCCAGGAAAAATTCCACTTAATAACATAAATGTCAAATATTCTATGTAATAACTGGTGTAGACTCTTTTAAAGGTCAATGTTGTTGGGCTCCTGGGTGGCTCAACTGGGTAGGCGTCCAACTCTTAATTTTGGCTCAGGTCATGATCCCATGAATCATGGGATTGAGCCCTGCGTCCAGCTCTGTGCCGACAGCGCGGGGCCTGCTTGGGGTCCTCTCTCTCCTTCCCTTTCTTCCCCTTTCCCGCTCTTTCTCTCTCTCTCTCTCTCTCAAAATAAATAAATAAACTTTAAAAAAAGTCAATGTTAAAATAAGAAGGGAGATCAGAAGGAGAGGAGGACTTCTTTTCATTATTTCTCCACAGGAGGGAAACACCTCCAAAAGTATTGCTTTGAGGCAATTGTGCTAGCAAAGGATTTTATAAATTTTGGGGGAGGGAGCGATTGTGGCAGCAAATGACTGAGACATTGGGGACAAGACCCAGAGCAAGTTTCCGAGCACTCTGACCTGTACATTTTCAAAACAGGATATCTGGTTGACATGAGCAAGAAAAAAAGATTCCTCTCATTTCCCCAAGAAAAAATGAGTGGTCATTTCTCAGTGGCTGGCATTATCTTAGGGCCATGTAGAATTCCCCAGTTGAGGTATCTAGGTAAAATTCTATTAGGTTAGGGGGGGATTCCAGATAGTTCAGGAACATGCGGTATTTCAATGGCACGAGAGACTAAATAAATCAATGTGCTGTAAACTCTCTGTCCTACATTTAGAAATCTACTAACTAAACATATTGTGCAAGTTTTAATTGGATCTTTAAATAAATAAAATAAACCAACTAAAAAAGACATTTTGGGGGCAATCAGGGTGTGTTTAATATAGCCTCCATGTTCTATGATGTCACTGAACTAACATCAATTTTATTAGGTGTGATAACAGTATTGTAGTTATGTAAGAAAATGTTTTTATCATCAAGAGATGTGCATGCTGAAATATTTAGGAGTAAAAAATAGCTTTACCAGAAGATGTGTGTGTGTGTGTGTGTGTGTGTGTGTTGTGATAAAGGAAATATGGAAAAAGGACAACAATTGAACATTCTAGGTAAGGGTGTCATGTGTTCATAATACCATACTTTCTTCTTGACTGTAGGTTTGAAAATTTTCTTTTTTTTTTCTTTTTTTTTCATGTTTATTTTTGAGGCGGGGAGGGGCAGAGAGGGAGACACAGAATCTGAAGCAGGCTCTAGGCTCTGAGCTGTCAGCACAGAGCCCAATAAGGAACTCGAACTCACTAACTGCAAGATCATGACCTGAGCCAAAATTGGACATTTAACTGACTAAGCCACCAAGCTCAAACCCCAGTTTAAAAATTTCAAAATGAAAGTGAGTGTGGAGAAAAGAGTCTTGAACTGATTCTTGTTTTAAAAAAAAAACTGATTCTTGGGGCACCTGGGTGGCTCAGTTGGTTGAGCAGCCGACTTCAGCTCAGGTCAGGATCTCACAGTCTGTGGGTTCGAGCCCCGCGTCGGGCTCTGCTTCTGATTCTGTGTCTCCCCCTACTCTGCCCCTCCCCTGCTCTCTCTCTCTCTCTCTCTCTCTCTCTCTCAAATAATAAACATTAAAAAATAATACATACATACATACATACAAACTGATTCTTGATTACCTCAAACATCAAAGACCAGATAAAGTCTGAGCCAGCAGAAAATGAGAAATAGCTTGGAAGGTATAGAGGAAAGTGGAAGAGTATGGGGTCATTGTTGCCAAGAGGGAAGAGCGAGTCTAGAACAAGGGACCAGTATAAGTGTTCAGAGCTCCTAAGAGATCATGTAAGGCGTGGGCTGAGGGATAGGCATTGGATTAAGTAACATGGCAGTCACTGCTCATAAAATATAGCTCAAAACTCAGTTTCTAGTTTGAAAGAGGAAAAAAGGGAGATACAGTGAATTAAGTTTTTAAAAATGGAAATAACGTCATGATGGAAGCGAAGGAGAGACAAAGATGACTTCAGATCAGGACAACTGGTGTCCCTACGGAGAAGCACAGAATTGAAAAAGCCCAGAGAGGAGGGACTAAAAAATTCTGCTGAAATGTGTGATTACTTTGTCAGCAACTTCCTGGTTGCATTCAAATGAACAAGCTCATCCCTGGTTGAAGTTGTGTCGTCAAAAGTTCTGTCTTCAAAAGAAGACAGAAGGGCAAGGAAGGCTGTTGTCAAGGTTTTGTAGATCAGGGGCACCAAGTCTCAGAGGCTTAGGCTGTGAAGTAAGAGAGGAGTCATCCAAAGGATATGGCATTAAGTAGAGGTATCCACGGACTGGATAAAGAGAGAGAGGTATATGTTGAAGGGCTGTTTCTTTTGTTGTTGCTGCCGTGAAGTTCATTTATTTACTTTGAGAGAGAGAGCACAAGCAGGGAAGGAACAGAGAGAGAGGGAGAGAGAGAGAGAGAATCCCAAGCAGGTTCTGCAAGGCCAGCCCAGAGCCCAATACAGGGCTCGAACTCCTGAACCCTGAGATCATGACCTGAGCAGAAATCAAGAGTCGAACGCTCAACCGACTGAGCCGCCCAGGTACCCCAGAAATGCTGTTTCTTGAATTAGTGATTTGAAGGCGGAACAGTTTTCAATGATAATAAAAAAAAGGAAGACATGTAGAGTAGATATGAACTTAGACGAACAAAGGAATTTCAGAATTGAGGCACTTCTGTGATTGTGGCTCTAGCAGTCACTCCCAATGGCTGAGAAAGCAGTCAGCTTATGAGTGAATTGTGTGACAAGGGCATTGTATTTTGTAGGGATTTAGGAAAATATTTCTGAATAAATGTAATTAGAAATTTGGGGAAGGGGTGGGAAAACATGAAATAAAAGGATATGTTTTGATCGACTGAAAAATATTTATCCAATTCTTATCTAAGTATGCAAGTTTCAAAATGCTTTCTCATTAAATGTACTGTAGTTTTGACTACAGTTTTTTTTTTAATTTTAATGTTTATATTTATTTTTGAGACAGAGAGAGACAGAGCATGAGCAGGGGAGGGGCAGAGAGAGAGGGAGACACAGAATCCGAAGCAGGCTCCAGGCTCTGAGCTGTCAGCACAGAGCCTGACACAGAGCTCGAACCCATGAACCATGAGATCATGACCTGAGCCGAAGTCGGACGCTCAGCTGACTGAGCCACCCAGGTTCCCCTTGACTACATTTTAAAAGTCAATGTTTATCCATTCTTTTCTATGAACATATAATAGTTATTAGATATACTCACATTAAGAAGCATTTAAAAATTTTTTTTAACATTTATTTATTTTTGAGACAGAGAGAGACAGAACATGAACGGGGGAGGGTCAGAGAGAGGGAGACACAGAATCTGAAACAGGCCCCAGGCTCTGAGCTGTCAGCACAGAAGGAAGCATTTTAAGAACTAGTATGTGCCCACATAAACATCTTAAAAGTTCTTACAGAAATTTCGAAACAGATTATTATAATTCCAGTAAAATTTTTCCTTGGGTTGATTCCTAATTATAAACAGAATATTTGTTTTGAGGAAAGAGATAATTTATATTAAATCCATTATCTATGAAGAGCAAGTTGGGAAAATGTACTGGCATGTTGAAAATACAGGGTATATTTCTACATGTAAAAAATACAAAAAAAATCCCCCACTTTAAACATAAAAGAAAATGTTCAAGTAAAAGCAATCATTTTTTTTAAGGGAAGGCAAATTTCTGTTAATTAAATTACTTGTAATTTAACTTTCACGTATAAGTAATTAGCAAAATGGGAGTGTCACGTCAAGTTAAAATTAGCAATATTTAAATTTATGTATTTATGGTGTTTCATTTTAAAATTCTTTTAACCTTGGATTTATTCTCTGATCACATACAATCTATAGCAATATCCATAATGTACTTTATATATCTAAAAAGTACCTATTTTAAAAAATTTAATCTTCCCATCTTACTGATTAAATTTTCTCTCTAATCTACAAAAGCACAAAATGTATTTATTTTTGAAGCTCTAGATCATTTGGCTGATTCAATATCTGAAAACCAATTAATGTAATCCATCATATCAGCAGACTAAAGAAGAAAAATCATATGCCCATATCGATAGATATAGAAAGGACATTTGATAAAAGCCAACATTTAGGATGGAAACATGTAGCAAACTATGAATACAGGGGAAATTTCTCAACTTGATAAGGAACTTTTACAAAAAAACTACAGCTTAATAGAATGCGTAGATAAGCCACAGACTGGAAAATAAATGAAGAAGACATAGCTGATAAAGGACTGTTATCCAAAATATACAAAGAACTACTCTTAAATCTCAACAGTAAGAAAATGAACAACCCAATTTACAAAATGGGCAAAATACCTGAACAGACACCTCACCAAGAACGATACACAAATGGCAATTAAGCATATGAAAAGAAGCTTGACATCATATGTTATTAGGGAAATGCAAATTAAAACAACAAGATACACATCTATTAGAATGGACAAAATCCAAAATTCAAAAATTAAAAATACCAAAAAATACTGACAATACCAAATGCTAGTGAAGATGTGAACTAATAGGAGCTCTCATTCATTGTTAGTGGGAATGCAAAATGGTAAAGCTATAGTGTTTGGCAGCTTCTTACAAAAGTAAACGTATTCTTACCATATGACCTAGCAATCATACTCATTGGTACTTACCCAAATGAGTTGAAAACCTATGTTCACCCCAAATCCTGCACATAGATATTTATAGCAGCTTTATGTGTAATTGTCAAAATTTGGAAGCAACCAAGATGTTGTTCAGCAGGTGAATGGATGAATAAACTGTGGTATGTCTGATTTAGGGCTGAAAAGAAATGAGCTATCAATCCATGAAAAGATAGGAAGGAACCTTAAATACATATGAATAGGTGAAAGACGTCAATCTGGAAGGCGATATACTGTATGATTCCAACTACATGACATTCTGGAAAAGGCAAAACTATGCAGATAGTAAAAAGATCGGGGATTTCCAGGGGTTGGGATGGCGAGGAATGAAGAATAAGCAGAGCATGGAGAATCTTAAGGGCAGTGAAAATCCTCTGTATGATATGATAATGATGTTTACCTGCCATCATATATTTGTGCAGACTCACAGAATGTACAACATCCAGAATGAATCACGACATAAACCATGAACTTTGGGTGGTATTGATGTCAATATAGATTCATTGATTGTGAGACATGTACCATTCTTGTGGGGGATGCTGATAGTGGGGGAGAATGTGCATATGTGGAAGCACTGGATATATGGGAACTCTGTACGCTTTCTACTCAATTTTTCTGGGTGAACCTAAAACTGTTTTAAAAAAACCGTTTAAAAATAGACAGCTAACAAGGGTGCCTGGGTGGCTTAGTCAGTTGAGCGTCCAACTCTTTTTTTTTTTATTTTTTTTTAACGTTTATTTATTTTTGAGACAGAGAGAGACAGAGCATGAATGGGGGAGGGTCAGAGAAAGAAGGAGACACAGAATCTGAAACAGGCTCCAGGCTCTGAGCTGTCAGCACAGAGCCCGATGTGGGGCTCAAACTCAGGGACCACGAGATCATGATCTGAGCCGCAGTCGGATGCTCAACCTACTGAGCCACCCAGGCGCCCCTTGAGCGTCCAACTCTTAATTCCAGCTAAGGTTATGATCCCAGGGTTGTGGTATTGAGACCCGCGTCGGGGCCCATGCTGAGCATGGAGCCTGCTTGGAATTCTCTCTCTCCCTTCCTCTACCCCTCTCCCCGCTCATGCTTTCTCTATAGAAAAATAAAATAAAATAAAATAAAATAAAATAAAATAAAATAAAATAAAATAAAATAAAATAATAGCTAACATTATACTTAATTGTGAGAAACAAGATGCTTTCTTCCTAAGATGGGGGAAAGGACAGGATACCTCCTCTCACCACTCCTATTCACCATCGGACTATTAAATCCTAGCTAGTGCATAAGATAAGAAACAGAAATAAAATGTATAATGATTGGGAAGGAAGAAATACAGCTGTCTTTATTTGCAGATGACATGATTGTCTATGTAGAAAATTCTAAATGGTTGACAAGAAAAATATCCAGAAATAGTCCTGCAACTAATTGGTAATTGTAATAAGATTGCATGATACAATCCAATGATACTAAAGTCAACTGTTTTCCTATGTACCAGTAAAGAACTCTTGGGATTTGGAAAGAAAAAAAAATACTATTTATATTAGCACCAAAAAATGAAATACTTAGGTATAAATATAACAAAATATATATAGCATGTATATGAGGAAATCTATATAACTCTGATGAAAGAAATCAAAGATCTAAGTAAGTGGAGAGATACTCCATCTTCATGGATAGAAAGATTCAATAGCTAATATGTCAGTTCTCTCCAATTTGGCCTACATATTCAGTCCAAACCCCACCAAAATTCCGGCAATTTATTCTGCAGATATCAAAAAACCTGATTCTAACATGTTTTGAAAAGACAAAAAAAAAAAACATAGAATAGCCAACATATTACTGAAGAAGTACAAAGTCAGAGGGTAGTCAGTAAAAAAAGATTTATGTTGTAAACCCTGATGTAACCACTAAAAAATAAATAAAGACGTAAAACTAATTAACTATTGAGGGAGATAAGTGGAATTTTTTAAACTACCCACAATCCTGAACTCAAAAGAAAGAAGGGCCTGGTAAAAAATAAGTGGGGGCTGGGGGGCAGGCAATAGAGAAAAAGGATAAAATAGAAAAATGATTAGCAAGATCGCAGCTTTAAACACAACTACATAAATAATTACATTCAATGCCAACATTCTCAATGCCTCAACTAAAAGACGGACATTTTGATATTGACTTAAAGGTGTGTGCTAGTTAAGTATAGGTTGAAAGTTAAAGGGGGGGGGGGAGGAAAGGAGTAAAGAAACGACAAAAGGGGTCAATTCACCAAGAAAACATAATTTTCCTCTATGTATATTTACCTAATAGAAGAGCTTCAATATACAATAAAAATGATAAAAATTTAAAGGAGAATTAAATCCATATACAATTAGCATTTAAAACTTAAATTTTCTCTCAGTAATTTATACCACAAGGAGACAGATGATCAATAAGGGTAAAGAAAACCTAAAACCAATATAACCAATTTGATCTAATTGGCATTAGAGGAACCTCCATGACAAAACAAGATGCAGGGCTGGCAGATGGACACATGAAAAGCTCATCACCATCTTTAGTCATTAGGAAAATGAAAAACAAACCATAGTGGAAAACCACTACAAATTAGAATAACACACACACAAAATTGACAATACCCAATGCAGATGAAAATGTCAAGGAAGAGGAACTCTCGAAATTGCTAATGGGGATACCAAGTTGAATGATCACTTTGGCAAGCAGTTTGGTAGATGTTTATATTTTTACATATTAACTATGATTTAGCAGCCGCACCTGTCGATTTCTACCCAAATCAAATCAAAGTGTATGTCTGCAAAAAGCATCTTTGCAAATGTTTATAGCAGCTTTTATCCAATAACAGTCCCAATGAGCTACTCACCAAGTGATGACTGAATAAACTGCGATGCATCCATACAATGGAATACTATTCAACAATAAACATAAAAACCACTGATACATGGGGTGATACAAATGAACCCCTTAAGCGTTATTGTAAGTGAAAGAATCCAGACACCGAAGGCTACATGCTGTTCGATCCTCTTTATATGACATTTTGGAAAAGACAAAATGATAGGAACAAAAAGTAGAGCAGGGGTGAGTGGCCAGGGCTGAGGGTTGTGTAGAGGGGACTATCAGGGGGACAAGGAAAATTTGGGATAATGGAAATCCTCTACCTCTCTGTCATGATGGTGGCTGTGTGGTTGCACATATTTGCCGAGACAGACAGAAATCTACACGTGACCGAGTAAGCTGTGCTTTGTGTCAATTATACTGCAAAAAAACCTGAATTAAAGAAATAAGGAAAAATGCTAAGGGAGAGCAGGGGCTACCCCTCCTCCATGGCTGAGTCTTCATGTAGGGTTGGAAGGATGATGCATAGCAAGCAGCCGGGCAGCACACCCGGAGGGATGAAGGAGAAACCTCCACCCTCAACACAGTTCGACTCACTCCCACGGTCTCAAAAGCCCTGGCAGTTCAGAGCAAAGAGCAATTTGCCACCCTCCCTTCCTTTTCTTTCTTTCTCTTTTCTTTTCGACATATGCCATCTTTCTCTAGAGACCACAATACAGGCTTCATATTCTAGTCTACGTCCAATGGAGGTGATATCTGATTTGGTGATGTCTTTGTTGACACAAGCTTTGTATATGCGAAATCAAATGAAACAGAAATCATTTTCTATGTGTAAAAATGTCTGAGGAAACAGGAGACTGTGGGTTTTTGTGTGCCATTTAATCAAAATTCTAATGCATGAATCATATTCAAAGGGTTGATAAGCTGGGAGGATTACCTGCTGTAGAAGGCCTAATTTGTTTCAAGCCACAGAATTTGATTTCTCATTAAAAAAAAAAAAGAATATTAATATACTCCATGCAGTGTTCTCTTGTGAGAATTAGCTGATATTATGGATGTAAATTATCTGAGACTCAGAGAAATTAAGCAATTTGCTTAAGTTTACCCTGCATAAATGACAGATGAGGGATCTGGCATTAATTACTAGTAAACCTTGTTAAATATATGTGGGAAGAAGTTGAATATCACGGCTCTTAGGAACTGATTTTTTTATAGGTTCAATTGAATATGCTTTACTGTGACTTCACACAAGAAAATTCACTATAATCCCTTTGCTACACTCACACACACACACACACACACACACACACACACACACACCCACGCACGCTCACCTAGAAACCTTGCTTGCATTTATTCAATTTGTCCACCAGGTGGCACTATCGGTCCACAGGCGGTCAGATAGTCTTGTAAAAAAGGTTCCTGTAAAACTTACCGCCTGTATTTGTTCTGAGTTAGGGAAACCTGTGCTTTCGCCATACTTGTTCCCACACATGTTGACATTCCGTTTACCATTCTCAAATGAAACATTACTGAAAAATCCAATATGTTCAGTTGTTTTACCTGCGTTGTGGTGGCGATGCATGGTGAGGCTGGTGGAAGTTCCAGACAGCCACCAGAGAGAGAGTGCTACACGCGGATAACTCCCGGCTCCCTGGGGAGAACACAGAACACCAGCGCGGGACCACTCAAACACCACCAAACTGGGGCACCAGACAGAGGGAAGGCAAGTGAGCTGTGAATAAGCACTGTTACTGTAGTTTGGGTGGAAAAGAAAGTGGAGACAGGGCGAGCATGTTTGGGATTGGCTAAATTGAGTAACATCCATAGGCTCTGGGGATGAGGGCTGTCCCTGGCTGTCTGGTACCTGGCCCTGGGGCCATAAGGGAGTTGGTTGGGGTGTGGACTGAATGTAATGGTCAAGGAGAACTGACTGATCTCTCAGGTGATGTCAAACCTGGGTCAAGACGACAAACACACACACACCACGAGTGATATAAGTATCCGTTAAGGGTTGTGGTAAGTCTATTCATACTTCATGTAAGTGATAGCCATTTGGATCTATCTTGTTAAAAACCAGAGACTCCATTTATTCCTAAATTCCTGAAGAATTTTGGCAGAGAATGTCTGTGGAGCAGGAATGGAACAGAGCAGGAACAGGAGACGTAAGCCTGGGAGTTTCCATTCTCTGAGGCTGCCTTTGGATCCACTTAATGTGAGGTTTTACCTGGGTGTCGTACATTCCTTGTGTACAAAATTTAAAATGTTGAACTAAATAGCGAAGGCATGGTGTTTGACACATAGGACTTTAAAGAAAGAGCCTGAAAGAATGGTGGTGAGAGCTAGACAGGTTCTGGTAGTGGAGGTCAATTAAATAGCCATGTATTACACAGGAAAAAGCAAATATTGGGTAGCTCAGTTGGTTGAGTGTCTGACTCTTGATTTTGGCTCGTGGGATCAGGTCATGATCCCAGGGTCTTGAGATGAAGCCCAGTGACAGGCAGGGAGCCTGCTTAAGATTCTCTTTCTCCCCCACCCCGCCCCTCCCTCATTCTTTCTCTCTCTCAAATAAAAAAAAAATTAAAAAGCAAATATTGTGGATTCCAGTGGCAAAATGATTACAAAATTGGGGCCAGGGCATAAAATTCAAACCTAAAACATAAGTTCAGGCAAAGGGGGCACAGATAGTAAAATGTACAAATCGATAAGCCCAGGAGTAGCAGCCCAAGTCTGTAACAACCCCCAGACCTTCCTCACCACCTCCAAAACCAGAAAGTACTACTTTCTACTCCCATGCAGAAGTAAAGAATCTCCTGGAAAGAAGGCCCTTTCTGAAGGTTCTCCACTCCAGCCATCACCATGATGTTGACAGGTGCTGGGGGGTTGGTGGGTGGACATTCAAATTTATACTACCTCTGAACCAAGCCAGGCAAGTTCTCTCAGGGCTTATGACCAAAGAAGCCCTTTCTACAGCAGCTCTCAAGAACAGTGCTCATGGATTTGCCTGAAGCTTATCCATCAGGCAGACTGGCCTGTTCGATATGAGATGAAAAGAAAGAATAGAAACAGCATCTGGTTGGCTTTTAAACATGTGGGGGTTAGGGGCTCTGACCCCTGATGCATTTGAAAATCCAAGTATAACTTTTGACATCCCCAACACTGAATTACTAATAGCCTACTGTTGACCAGAAGCCCTACCGATACCCATATTTTATATGTCACATGTTTGATCTACTGTGTTCTTACAATAAAGTAAGCTAGAGAGAAGAGAAGGTTATTAAGGAAATCATTTATATACATAAATGTATATGTATAAATATGCATAAGTGACAAATGTACATATGTACATTTATGTATTTATGTATATAAATCATTTATGTACATTTATAGTACAGTACTATTTATATATAAAAACATCCATGTATAAGTGGACCTGCACAGTCCAATCCTGTCTTGTTCAAAGGTCAGCTGCATATCAAGATAGTATTGTTCTGGGAGATATTAGGAAATTAGGATAGCGCTGTCACAGCTTACGAAGAGGAAGGTGGCCCACAAGCAGCAAGATAAACCCAAGTAGAGTGACTGGATGGTCAGTTCCAGGAGATACGTTAACGAGAAACATGTGGAACATCTTAAAATATACAAAATGGCCAGCTTTTCTAGTGTTATGATAACATTCTAGTGTTATGATAACATTTCTAGTGTTATAACAATCTGAATGTTCCTTTTTAACTGGTTTGGGGCAAAGATAAAATTGGATTCATTTTTCTCTATATTAAGCATCTCATGTTTTACAAGTCGAATGACGGGTTGGGGGATTAATTGTGTAGATTTGTGTGAACAGCATCTATTTACAGCCGTCTCAAGCTTTCAAATAGAGCTAATTGAAATAGTTTTGAAGCCCTCATATTGTTAGCTAGCACCCCTTTCATTCTTCATCTTGACTCTAAAACCACTTGTCCACAACTTTCAACCCTTTACCTCATTAAAATTTATTACATTTTATTATAAATTCATACCTTTATGACTATGGTCTCCACTAGGCTATCAACTCCTAAAAAGAAAATGTTCATTATTTTATATTTCCCAAAGCCTAGGATATTAGATGGCATGCATACAATGGATAATTAAAATAGGCCGAGGGAATAACACAATATACAGATTTTGATTTTCTAGGGAAAGAAATGGGAAGTGGATAAAATATCAACACTGAATTATCACTGAAAAAAGGAAAGGACCCTGCTTAATGTTGTGTCCTGGACAGTTGCACAGCCGATTTTTAGTAGGGAACAGAATGCTCACCGGTGAAGAGAAAATGAGAAAAGGTAGTTATAAATATCAAAAAAGGAGAGGTTCTATTTATTTAGATTTTGGGTACAGTAAAAGCATTGCACTAAGAACAAAGTATAAATAGTTGTCTTGTAAGAGATAAGCATAAGAGAAATCTTACTGGAGTGCCCAAAACTCCAGGAGGAAAGACACATAAAGAATATGTAGAGAAGAATCCAATGGCGGCGTCTTTTTGCATATTTAATTTTAAGCATAGATTTCTACCTTATCCTAATATTTTCCCACCTTCATTTTTTAATCATGTCTCACAACGTGCCTTTAAATATTGAAGTTTTAAAGACATTTAGAATAGTTCGCCATGATTACATTTATAGCTTTTGGTTGGGGTTAAGATTTTTATTTTACCTTTTATATTTAGTTATTTTGTGATCACATAGATTGTATTTTCCTGGCATGGCCCAGTCTATACTGATGATGCTTTTTAAAAAATTTTTTAATGTTTATTTTTGAGAGCGAGCGAGCGAGCGCGCGCGAGAGACAGAGCATAAGCAGGGGAGGGGCAGAGAGACAGAGAAACACAGAATCTGAAGCAGACTCCAGGCTCTGAGCTGTCAGCACAGAGCCTGATGCGGGGCTTGAACTCGTGAACTGCGAGATCATGACCTGAGCCTGAAGTCGGACGCTTAACCGACTGAGCCACCCAGGTGCCCCCCCTCCTTTTTCTAAAAAATTTTTTTAATGTTATTTATTTTTGAGAGAGAGAGTGAGCAGCTGACAATGTTTTCTTAATGAGCATGGGGGATTTTCTAGACACAGGCACACCATCCTGTTGCAATTGTACTCAAATGCCAAAGAAAACTGTACATACATAATAAACAATATGTAAGCTTTTTGAGGCAAGGATGCTTGTTTATTTTGTTCATTTCTTATCTGCACTGTTCAGAATTGTGAATGGCCCTGTTAGATCATCAACACATTTATTTCACTGAGTGCATTAGAATCAATTTCTTTTGTCTACAGATTACTGTTTGGAAGGAAGCAAAAAAAAAATTAAGGTTGAGTCACTGGAAATTCACAAGAGGAAAACGTGTGCAGCTTCAAATCACACACAAAAATTGTGTTTGGAGAGTGAAAACTGTAGACTTTGGAAGTGGCAGTGTAAAAGAAGAATGCTTCTCAGATTCTGAGAAGAATGGTCAGCTCTAATAAAGACAGCTCAACTGGTGCAAAATTTGACAAAAGATTTGAATTTAGATGAGATTCAGGTTTGCTAAAAGAGCTGAATTTGGAAGAGAATCTTAAATGTTTGGTTTCTTTTTGTTTCCCCGGTGTTTGGAACAGTGCAGCGTATGTGGCACGTACACAGAAAGAATGAGTTTAAAGGAGATTAAAGATGAGAGGTTGCATATATATTGCAAATAGATGGCCCTTATCCTTGAAATCTTATGCTAATGAGAGATAGGAGACTATCCTGAAAACAAATGATTGAGTTCATGGTTGGAAACTCATTGGCAAAGTAGCAAGAGAAGGAGCCCAGTAAGGAAAGGGGGCAGGGAAAGTCTGGTTGTCTGTGAGCATATTTTTTTAATAATAAAGGGTCCATCAAGGACATCAGTCAACTGGGAATATCCAAGAAAGACTGGATGGATTGTTTGTATTTCTAATGTAACATCGTAAGTTCCTTGGGTTTCTTAAATCACTCTGGGATGATATTTTGTACTTCATTCAGTATATCTTACACATCTGTTTTTCCCATTTCTTCTAGATCTAGGTATTTCTGTACTAGTAGATCTTTTTCTGAACATTGTGACTGCTCTTTTCTGAGGCCAAGGCCAAATTATACATGCATCTTTTAAAAGACAATAGCTCTGTGGTTGAAGAGTAATTACTTTTCCAACTTTCATAGTAAATTTTCTTTTAAAACACTATCTGCAGTGTGAAATTGAGTAGACATCTGATGGAGCTCAACCCATTTATTTCTCCCCTCAAAAAATCATTAAGTTTGAGTCACATTGAAAGCTGTACTGACATTAAATAATGCATTCTATTGCTTTAAATTGCTTTTCTACCTACATATTATCCAGGTACAAAAACACCTCACAGTCTTCCACATTTTGAGCTTGTGTGCTTTAAATACACACACACACACACACACACACACACACACATCCACACACTTACGCCACTTCATTATTAATAGATAATAGCAACACAAAGAGAACAACTTGACATAAAGTTTTGGCTTTTTGGGTTATAATCAGTAATTTTTGTGATCAGGGATGTTATTGCCATTGGCTTCTTTGAGTGTTATTTAATTTGGTACTAATTTTCCAACAAAAGTGCTTGCTATGTTATAATTTGTTTTGCCTTTTATGAAGTTATCTTAATTATGCAGAAAATGTTAGCACTATGGTTGACTTTAATTAGCATATTCCAAGAAGAGAATTTAATCCAAGCAAGGATATAAGGGTATTGATTTTCTGTCTTCCATGTCACAGGGTCAAGTATAATGTGGATGCTGTTTGTATTAATATAAATTCCTAGCAATAGCATTGAAATCTGTCACTATTATTGATTCCTGTTTTAAATGGCCAATGCCCATTGATCTGAGCAGAAAAAAATATTGGGATGGATTTAGCACTTGCTTGCTTTGACTTGTAGTCAATACATGACTTATTGAACAGACATTCATAATATTGCTCTTTATGCATACCCATCAAAAAGCATGCAAAAAGATACAGTGGATGGGTATATTAGAAGTGGCTTGTAGACCACATGTCCTTGCTGGTTATTTTCTGATGGATTTCCAGGGAGAATGGAGAGAAATTGTGCATAGATGTGGGTATCTTGTAAAGTGCATATAGCAGAAGCTATGGTATCTGATATATTATCATGGAAGTGTCTGGAATTTGTGAGAAAATCCCAAGACATTAAGAGTATTAGAATATAAGAGACTTTCTGGATACCTACAGACAATCACAGAAGTAATGACAATATAGGCAGCAATGAATATGTGGCTAAGTTTGAAATTCAACATTTGTAGATCTAGGAGCTTATGGGGTGAAATAGTCTATTTCCTATTTCTTAACAAATAATAATTTTATCAATTATCCCCAAACTACCCCATGTCCAGGGGAGTTCAGATCTAGAAAGCAGAGGTACCACACCACATGACCTATCAAAGAGTTATCCCTGTTTTAACTAGGCCTTTATATTCATTTAATACCAACCCAACCTCAGACTTTTTGATTTAGCCCTTTATCTTGTCTCACTATTGTACAGCATTCTGTGGTCTTGAAACTAATATTTTTTGGTTTGTCCCCATTTTCTGTTGTTAACTCTTCTGGTTTTACACAACTTCTCCTGGTTATGGTCTGTCTGATGCCTATGTGAGCCTGATTTTTACAACTTCTCATAATTTTCCAAAGGGTAGAGAAAAAAACATACATTCTATCTTCAAGAAAAGCACCTACAGGTGATCCTGGGACCTGAGCTAACTTTGAATGTCATGCCTTCATTTCCATAGCTCCTGTGATGTTTCTTGTTTCTTGAAACAAGTGTAATTGGGAAAGAGACTCAGGTAACCTTGAGCAAGTCACTTCATCTCCTAAGATCCACTTCGCTAATTTGTATAATGATGATCTTGATTTTAATTTTCTGAGTGATACTGATCTGTAGAACCTCTATTTAACAACAGTAGCAGTTCAATCAAATTTCATTGTGAACTGGGATTTCTTGTGGCTATAGCTTGGTATCTGCAAAGGACTTAGGTAACTGGTTGATAAGTATTTGAGTTTGGCTGAATCTTAAGGCATTATGTTCTCAAATATTTAAGAATGTTGAATTTGGTTGTTCTTGGATGAATTACACTCTATACATTCCCCAATGCAATAATCTTCCTGGTTTCACCCTTTAAAAAAAAGACCCATCCTTTAAAAGAAATCACAAAATTGTGGGGGCATCGATCCAAAGCCAGTCTCTGGCATTAGGCAACCTTGATCTAACACTGGATTCCACCACTTAGTGACTGTGAAATTCACCAAGTCACTCAATTTTCCTAAGGATATTTCCTCATCTGTTAAACGAGGATAAATAAAAAAAAGTGAGGCTTAAATAAAAATGTGTACATACTTAAATGTGAAATATTTGTTCGCTATCATGCCATCACTATTATCAGTCTTATTTTCATCACTATTATTATTAGCTACCTAGTTTTATCAAACCATGATTTGACACTAGTAAGCTGACCACAAATCATTTACAATTTGATGGGTATGTTTTAACTCCAAAGTACATTCATGTCCCAAATGACTGCCTTACGTTCACAGTGGGAAGGGATAAAATCTGTACAAGGCATGAGATTGAGCACATCTCTGTAAGTTCAACGGGGCAAAAATGAGGCCTAGAAAATAACTGTAAAATTTTGTAGGAGTCAGAATATAAGAATGTTGTTTACAGAATCCAGTTCCTTGTGGTGCAGAACTAAGGTCTGTGTTTTCTCAATGGATGTGAGCCCCAGCCAGATGGGACCTGAGGCAGGCCCTGTGGAGCCCTGCAGACACAGTTCACAAGGCTGTGCTTTCTTCCAGGCCCAAGAGTGTGTCTGCTGCCATGTCTTCTGTTTTTTAGGACCCATTTGATTAGGTCCTACCCAAGATAATCTCTTTTGATTAACTCAAAGCCAACTGATGAGGGACCTCAATTCCATCTGCAAAATCTCTTTGGCCCTAGAACATACCATAATCAAGGGAGTGATGTCTCGTCAGATTCGCAGGCTCTGTCTGAACCCAAGAGGAGGGGACTATGCAGGCAGTGACAATCTTGGGGGCTACCATGGAGTTTTGCCAACCGGAATTCTCCTTGAGTGTCAAAGGCATTCATAAAAGGACTACTATTGGCTGGCCCTGTCAATAACCTTTTCATGGAAGCAAATTATTATATGCAAGAGGTTGAGATAAACCCAGCTTTGGATTATAGAGGAGCTGGCGATCCATGAGGGCATATAGAGCAAACAAAGATTTGAAACGGGTGGAGAATAACTGCAGAGGACCAGAGATGAGATTAGTCTGCCTGGAGAAAGGCTTAAGGAAAAGTAAAGTTCAAAACCAAGATGGAACCAGTTGATAAGGAGGTCTATAGATTTGTAGAGCAGAGAAGTTTATGTTTCCTATAAACTTTCAAGCACAAAAAGGCAATATTTATAAATAAAAATATTCCCTAAGATACATAAAGAGAAGCTAACAGGATGATTTATTTGTTTTTCCTCCAAAATGAGGTAAAGACTTTAGGAGAGCATAGGAGTTCAAAATGTATCGTTTATAATTAAAAAAATTAAATATTTAGCAAACCTCAGAGAGTGAGATACAAAATTTTTTAAGGTTAAAATACCTGATGAAAAGATAAAACAAGTAAAGTTAACTACATATATATAAATATTCTGTATAAAACTAAAGTTCATGTTTGATAAACATTTATAGTAAAGGAGATCGAAGGTTAGTAGTTTTACACAAACTCATCATCTAGTAAGTGAAAGATAGTCTTTCAAAAAACAGTATTAAATACCTGAGGGGTATAAATTGACCATACCTACCATTTTCTGAATGTTTATCATATGCTGCTGAGCTCAGTGATTTATATCCATTCTCCTAATTTTTTTAAAAAAAAATTTTTAACGTTTATTTATTTTTGAGACAGAGAGAGACAGAGCATGAACGGGGGAGGGGCAGAGAGAGAGGGAGACACAGAATCAGAAGTATGCTCCAGGCTCTGAGCCCTCAACCCAGAGCCCGATGTGGGGCTCGAACCCACGGACTGTGAGATCGTGACCTGAGCTGAAGTCGGACGCTCAACCGACTGAGCCACCCAGGCGCCCCTCCATTCTCCTAATTTTAATGTTTAGTTTGATATTGGTACTAGAGTTTTCAGAATGTATATGATGATTTATAGAGGTTGACTGCCTTAAGTCCCCAAGACAAGATGACAGAGCCCTCCCCAGTCAGTGCCAGGGCTGACCTCAAAGCTTCCTCTTTCATTTTTCTGCCTCCCCCCATTCTAGTACCCCAAATATAAGTAGTTAAGAAGCAGGAAGTTTAGGTAGGCCTCAAATATGCAGAGTACAATGCTTAATCTCTTTACTAGTGAAGGGGTTTTTAAAATCAGATGTCATTTTCATTCATCAAACTATAAAGATCTTTTTTCCCCTCATTTGTAAAGAAGTTTATTTATTTATTTTGAGACACAGAGCAGGGGAGGGGCAGAAAGAGAGGGAGAGAGAGAATCCAAAGCAGGCCTCAGGCTGGTAGCAGAGAACTCCAGAGCCCCAAGCCGGGCTTGATCTCACAAACTGTGAGATCAAGACCTGAGCTGAAACCAAGAGTCAGATGCTTAACCGACCGAGCCACCCAGGCACCCCTTTTTCCCCCTCATTTTAATTGGCACTTATCAAGTTGGCTGGTCCTCAAATGACAATAGATTCAAAACTTCATTTAATAGCCTTGGTTCATATCTGAAATCACTGTGAGAGTATCATGCAATAAACATTCTAAAACCTAGCATTCTGTTCATTGTCTTTAGCCACCGAGGAACCTGAGAACATTTTCCTTAAAAATTTTACAGGCCTAATTCTTGGGTCAGTGCTGTAAAGATTAGGACATGGGGGTTGTAGATTGTCTAGTCACCCTCATGATAGGCTGAAACAAAATTTAGTCCTTTAGCGCACACTACATATTTGGGAGGTAGCCCCCAGAAATGCTGGTAAGACATAAGAGAGTCAGGGAAGAGGAAGGAGCCAGTGAAGACAATATTCTACACCAGCTGCCACTGGGGACTCTGGGGGCGGAGTAGACCATGAGCTGGGAAGAGTAGATAAAGGGCAAGGGAACAGTGGTATTTATCACCAACTCCCGCCAGTCAATGTGTGAGTACTGTTTCTACAGCATGTTAACGTGCTGATGACACTTTGGACAACTTAACAAATAGTTGAGTAGGTTCTGGACACTGGAGAATGCCCTCAGACAAAGAGATGTGGGGCCCAACCTCCCAGTACATGACAAATACTATAATAGTAAGGCTAAGGGCTATGCGTGGGGTCTTGAGACATGTTTTTATCAATATTTATTTGTGCCTTAACTTTAGGTAGCTTCTGTATTATGACTAAATAATGCTATGTAGAGAATGGCACATCAAACATATTAATATTCATGAAGAAAATGTGTTAATATGATAATGTTTATTATCTAAAAATTTTATTTTATGTTATTAAAAAATTTTTAATATTTATTTATTTTGGAAAGAGACAGAGACAGAGTGCGAACAAGGGAGAGGCAGAGAGGAGGGAGACACAGAATCCAAAGCAGGCTCCAGGATCTGAGTTGTCAGCACAGAACTCTATGCGGGACTCTAACCCATGAACGGTGAGATCATGACCTGGGCCAAAGGTAGATGCTTAACCAACTGAGCCACCCAGGTGCCCCTATTATATACAAATTTTGTTTGTAAAAATATCGTTTAATGTTTATTTTCTTTTTGAGAGAGAAAAAGAGAGTGTATGGGAGTAGGGGAAGGGCAAAGAGAGAGGGAGACACAGAATCTGAAGCAGTCTCCAGGCTTTGAGCTGTCAGCACAGAGCCTGACCTGGGGCTTGAACCCACACACTGTGAGATCATGATCTGAGCTGAAGTCGGATGCTTAACCGACTGAGCCACCCAGGCACCCCTATATAAAAACTTTAAAATAGAATCCAAATTGTATATTTTATCATTTAATGCAGTAGGTTTGCAATGATGTTAAAATACCAATAGGAAAATCTAAGAAGAAAATTCAACAAAAGATACATAGCTGTTATCTTCAGGTATTAATTTTTCTCCATATTTAATTACTGTATTTTTATATATCCTTAAATATGTAGGCATTCTTTTTATATTAAAAATGAATAATTACATTCTTATTTTTAAAGACTGGTTTAGAAATAAATTGTGATTAAATAGTTTTGAGAGATATGTGATTATTTTCATAGCGATGAGTTCTTTTTTTTTTTTTTTTTTTTTAAGTAGGCTCCATGCCCGGAGCAGAACTTGAATTCATGACCTCAAGACCAAGACTCGCATGCGTTACTGACTGAGCCAGCCAGGAGCCCCCACAGTGATAAGGTCTGATCATTTTCTCTCACAGGCTGATACCTATTTATACCACTTACAATATCTGGGGTAAGCATACAACGGAGGACCACATATAACGGATCTAAATTTTAAAAGTTGTAAATCGAGAGCAAGATGATGGAATAGAAGCTTCCAGTCCTCACACCGCCCATAGAAATATCAATTTTAACGACCATTCATGGACAAGAATACCATTATGGGAGCCCAAGAATACAGCTGAGAGATTCCCAAACTGAAATGGAGCAAAAAATCTGGGAAGAACTTCATTTTATGAGGCCAGCATTACTCTGACACCGAAGCCAGATACAGCAATTTTGTTTGCAATATACAAGCAAAGTGTAGATTGTGTGAACACGCACATTCACATACATGTATACACACACACATACACACACGCACACATCTCTTCTGTATGATCAGATTGCATAAATCGCTAATTAGACATTTGGATGGATAAAATGCCCAATGTGTAATTCTTGTTGTGCTGCTGATCAGCAGCACGGAGGATTGGTCTCTGCCAGACACAGAGGATTGGTCCCCAGTTCCAACAAGCTAATAAAAAGCCAGTCCTCTGCTTCACTCAACATGCAATAATCATCCTGTGTAGAGCTATCTTCTCTCCTCTAGGTCTCAATGAAATTTGATAATTGTGTTACTTTGTGTGTGTGGGGGGGGGGGGGAAGGGGGAGAAAGCCATTTCACAGCATTGTGCCAAGGGAAGCAGTGCATCAACACTTTTGGATGCTGAGCATTTGGCAACATTTTTCTCTTGGGCTGTGAGGCATGTATCCTGGAAAACCGATGTACTTATTATGGGTTTTCCAATTGCACTGCATCGTTAGACATAAGGTTTTATAGAAGACATCAGGTCAGAGATGTCCCTTTCTGTGCTTTGGCTGCTTTACCGTTTTTCAAGACCATTCACATAATAAGAAGTTATTTCGAAGCAGCATTTTACAAGAAAAAAAATACAAATGCATTGTAAATAGCATTTAATTTCCTGCAGGAGAATAGCTCAAAAATGGTAATTATCTAAAGCGCTGAAAAAAAAAATCCAGCAATCATTAAACAGGTTTCAATCTTTTGATAATAAATAGATGCACAGGATCTAACTGGCATTAGAAATAATGAAACATTTCATAGTTGGCATAATATTTTTTGTTGTATCAATATTTCAAAATATTACAAAAATCAAAATAACAAATTATGAACAATTGAGCTTGAAAAACATGAAAAGAATTACTGCATATCCACAATAATGGGGATGAAAAAGAAAGTTATTTTACATATTTTTCACACAACATTCTTTGTTGTCTGGGCTCTATCTGTCCTCAAAAGCAGAATAAAAAGGCAAGAATATTTCTGATCATTGTCAAGAATTGCTTTAGGATTTCCAGTTCTCTTATTGCTTTTAATTTTTTTTAACACTTATTCATTTTTGAGAGAGAGAGACAGAGTGCAAGTGGGGGTGGGGCAGGAGAGAGGGAGACACAGAATCCAAATCAGGCTCCAGGCTCTGAGCTGTCAGCACAGAGCCCAACGCGGGGCTTGAACTCACAAACTGGGAGATCATGACCTGAGTCGAAGTCAGATGCTTAACTGACTGAGCCAGTCAGGCACCCCTCTTATTGCTTTTATATTAAGCAAGTGAAATGAATCTGTTTTATTTCTCAAACTGTGAAAGTTGTTCCCAACTGCATCTACTCTATAGTGTTTATGACAAAACGTCTAGTCTCTTTATCAAATATGCAAATGTTTATTTTAATTTAATGTGATGTTTCCAATTCAGTTACGAGTTTCCTGCAAGGGTGAACGGCTTAATGAATTCTGATGCCCGCCCATTTCTTATTATTTTGGGTCTCAATACGTACTACAAGGGAAGTCCTTTAAAGTCTGCAGTGTAATCATTCTGTAAAGAAACTTATGCATACTCGTAGGGTCACAGTAGTCTCATGGTTTCTAGTATCACAAAAATGCTTTGAGATTTTGATGAAATCTGTGTGGATCTATGGATCATTTCCTTTGATAACATACAATAAATGACAAAAATAAATATGCAATTTTGGTGGATCTCTGTCCTTTTAGAGTTTATGGGTTTCATTTGAGGACCCCCAGTTTATTTTTCTCCCCTATGTGTGGCGAATGGGAATTTAGAATAAGCAAAGGGGGAAAAACAAGTGGGCTATTAAGTTTGAAGTGTGATGATGGCTTCACCTTTGTGCACCTCGGTCCCCTTTGGCAAAATGAGGCGATTGAATGAGATGATCTCGGAACCCATTCCACCTCTGACATTCTATAATTATATATAACAATTACAATGATGTTGATAATTTCTCTAGAATAGCCATCCTCAAACTGTGCTCTTCAAGCCATAGGGGTATTAGGAGGTGCTTAAGAGTTATCACAAGTTTGTTAATCAATGCACTGCACCTAAGACTGGGTTTAAGTGCTCAGATACTAACTAGAGCAGTTCCTCTTGAATGTAATTAGGCATCTGTGTGTGAGTTCATTTATATATTTAAATGCTGTGCAGTATGCTAGCCACCGGTCACAGGAGGCCACTGAGCACTTGATATGTGGTCAGTGAGACTCGAGGAACTGAATTTTTAGTTTCATTTAATTTTAACTTAAGCAGCACCTGTGGCTAGTTTCTAAGATGTTGGACAGGGCAATTCTAGGAATTTCTGAGCGAAATAACCTGCCTCAGTTTCTTATTATTAGAAATCTTTTTTTTTCTTAATTTCAGTCCCAAATCTACTTTGTATTTATGTCTGATTTACTTATTATTGTAAAATTGAGATATAATTGTCATACATTATATGAATTTCAAGTGTCCAACATAAGGTTTCAATATTTGTATATATTGTGAAGCAATCACCATAATATAAAATAATTAAGTCATGGGGATGTGATGTACAGAATGGCGACTATACTTAATAATACTGTATTATATATTTGAAAGTTGCTAAAAGAGTAGATCTTAAAAGTTCTCCTTATTATTAACAATCTTTAAACATCAGCTGATGACTAATTTAAAGAGTTATTTAGAGGCAATCCAAGCATCAAATGAATAATTGTACTGGGTGACTGAAGTTTTTGAGTTAAAATCTTTTGCTCAGATTATAAAGTAGGTACAGACTTTGACTCCTAAGATCCGGGGTGAATTCCACCTCTGCAGGGTAGTAGCGGAGTGTTCTGTCAAGTGAGTCACTGACATCTGTAACCCTCCCTTCCTTTGGTTAAAGCAAGTACAATCATTCCAATCTCACAGGATTGCTGTGAGGATTAAAGACAATCATTTGTATGTAGGTCCCAGTGAAGTGCGTGGCTCATGAAATTTACTTTCTACGAGTGCTATTTCACCTCTCCATGTAGTTATGTAACGTGTAAGTCAGGCATGTTTAATTCATCTTTTGAAATGTACAGGTAAAATACATCTTTAGTGCCGAGGATGGAAAAAATAAAACAATGATACAGATGCTGCTAAACCAGTTTTACTTTTCCAAATGTGACTTCTAATTTGATGGCTGACTGTCCTGGTATATCCCAAGACTGAATAAGGAGTTTGAGGATGAAGATTTACAGTTATAGCTTAATATAGACAGTACAGCTTTGAATCTAGCAAGTATATCCACTGACACTAGCAATAACATTACTGTCAACTCCAGAGTGGGCTTGTCACTGAGTCTTGAAAGACCTGTGCATGTGCTGATGTGGCTATACATTTCTTCCTTGATTTGACTTCTCCAGGGGGACTAAGTCACCTGTAGTAGAGGCATGTTGATTTCCCAGGAAGACAGTTCAGGTGAATAGCATTGTGATCGCCTCTACCCTCGGGGAATTAACCTTAGGAGAATGATCCAACTTTCTCTTCATAAATCAAAAAGATATTTCTTGGGATGCCTGGATGGCTCGGTCGGTTGAGCATTGGACTCTTGATGTGGGCTCAGATCATGATCCCAGGATTATGGGATCAAGCTCTGTGTTGGGCTTCACACTGATCGTGGAGCCTGCTTAAGATTCTCTCTCTCTCCCTCTGCCCCTCTCCCCCACTCACACACCCTCTCTCTCTAAAATAAAAAAATAAATTAAAAAAGATGAAAAGATATTTCTTGGGCAAATTTCTGAGTGAGGAACACTGAAAGGAGACTCTATTTTCTGTTACTTAATAAATGTAGTGCTCCCAGCATGCCCTGACACCTACAAATGTGAGAGGTGAACACAAATTTTCCAGTTATATGTATTTTCCACTTATGTTTTTCAGTAGCTTTTTAAAATTTGAGTATAGCTGACACACAATGTTACATTATTTTCAGGTGCACAACCTACTGATTCAACTTCTCTATATGTTATGCTATGCCTACCACAAGTGTGAGCTACCAACTGTCACCATGCACTAATAGAGTATCATTGACGATATTCCCTGCACTGTGGCTTTTATTCCCATGACTTATCCCGTAACTGTAAGCTTGTATCTCCCACTCCCCTTCACCCACTTTGCCCCTCCCCTCTCCTCTTCCCCATGGCAACCATCAGTTTGTTCTCTGTATTTTTAGGTCTGATTCTGCTTTTTGTTTGTTTTTTCATTTGTTTTGGTTTTTAGATTTCACAGATGAGTGAAATCATATGGCATTTGTCTTTGTCTGACATATTTCACTTAGCATAATATCCTTTTGGTCCATCTGTGTTGTTGCAAATGGCAAGATTCTGTCCGTTTTGTGGCTGTGTAATATTCTGTGTGTGTGTGTGTGTGTGTGTGTATGCATTGTATATATATATATTCCATTGTGTTCCTTATCTACTCATCTATCAATGCAGATGACATGATACTCTATGTAGAAAACCCTAAAGACTCTACTAAAAAACTGTTAGAATTCAGTTTTTCATACTGAATTTCATACTGATGAATTCAGTAATGTTGTAGGATATAAAATGAATTCCCAGAAATTGGTAGCATTTCTATAAACTAATAATAAAGTAACAATTGCACCAAAAATAATAAAATGCCAAGGAATGAACTGAACTAAGGAGGTGAAAGACCCATACTCTAAAAACTATAAAACATTGATGAAAGAAACTGAGGATGACACAAATTGAAAGGTATTTTCCACTTATTTTTGACTCTAAATTCCAATTCACAGATTTCCACTCTAAATGTGCTTAAGGGGAAAGAGTTTTTCAAAAATTTTAGTCTAGGTGATTTATTCCCATGCTCCATCAAATTCTTGAGTTTCCTTGTAGTTGAAAGCTGGAAACCTAAAAATAATTCTGTTTTATATCTAGTTAACATACTTCTTTCCTTAGAAAGGATTGTTACTTCTATATTTCTTTGGGTGACTCCAAAATCTAAATGCCAGCTCTTCTCTTGGGACTCTCTTTGAACCCCTATGGCATAAAACAGATTTGTTCAATGAATCTCAACCAACTTACAAGATGTTTTACTGGATCAACAAAAAAATAATATTTTTATGGTGGAGGTACATGTTTTTCTGAGGACTAATAAAGGTCTGGACTTATTTTACCATTAAAGATATATTAGTAATTAGTGGCCTATTTGCAGGTGAAGACCTTCATTGACATTTGGGAAGCTGTGTCCAAGCAGCCAGTTCTAATTGACTTCAAAATGTGAAATGGCTCCACAGTGAATTACTGAATTATAAACCTCACCTCCTCCACTAAGATAAATTTTATGTAAAAATCCTGGGCATCTTCTGAGAGGGCCTGACCTGCAGGGAACCTGTCTAATTCTGATGCTCTGCAAAACTACATAATGCAAAGCCCTTTGCTTATTCTAAAAATAGTGAGTATAATTAGTTTTGCAAATCAATGTTTCCACTCATCAGGATGACAAAATAACTTGTTAAATAGCATGCTTAATTTACATATCCAAGAGTCAACAAAAGCTTCATCTACCATTTATTTGATTATATCCTTTTAGGAGAAAAAAATGCAGTTCATTGGCCGGCTGCCACTCTCCAAAATATAGGAGGTAATTAGAACCATACTGTTGTCATGTTTTCATAGCAAAATACAATCTGCTTTCAGAGCAAATATGCCATTATCTTATCTGGAGCTCCTTTATTCGTAATTATTATGTTATTTACGCTTATGGGCAAAATTAATAAAAATATGAGTAAATTGACAATGGATTTTACATGTGCCATCTTGTGTTTATCTCAACAAAATTTTTAGAAATAAAAATAAATATCACATACACATGCATATATTTGTAAATACTTTACTTTTTTGTATAATAAAGGACAAAATAATATGCAATAATAAATGTTTAATAATTACAAATCTTTAATTTTTTCAAGTGATATGAAACATAGTAATGTAAAGAATTTTACTGATACTAGAATTGTACTATAATTAAAACATTTGGAGGCCCAGCAGCAAAAATCTACCAAGTTTATGAGAACATGTGAAAAATTTAAAGAGAAGGATAAATTTAGGTGTGTATTTCTTTTGTATTTCTACTTTCATCTCTGGATGTGGGTTACTATTTTTTGGTTCATTTTAAAACAAAGTTCCTATGAAATTTGTTTATTCCCATAATAAACAAAATACTATTAATATTACTATTAATCTGCTTAGTTTTCAATCATCATATCATGATCAGTTGGCTCAAATCTTTTGTGGATAGTAACTCTTCCTCGATCATCTGCTTCCCCAAACCAAAAGTGTTACGAGCTTTTAAAAGTATGATTTCACTCATATGTGGAATTTAAGAAACAAAACAGATGAACATAGGGGAAAGGAAAAAAAGACAAGGAAGCAAACCATAAAATACTTTTTTTTTTTAATTTTTTTTCAACGTTTTTTATTTATTTTTGGGACAGAGAGAGACAGAGCATGAACGGGGGAGGGGCAGAGAGAGAGGGAGACACAGAATCGGAAACAGGCTCCAGGCTCTGAGCCATCAGCCCAGAGCCTGATGCGGGGCTCGAACTCACGGACCGCGAGATCGTGACCTGAGCTGAAGTCGGACGCTTAACCGACTGCACCACCCAGGCGCCCCAAAATACTTTTAATTATAGAGAACAAACTAAGGGTTGATGGAGGGAGGTGGGTGGGGGATGAGCTAAAAAGGGTGTGGGTTTTTTTTTTTTTTTTTTTTTTTTACATTTTACTTATTTTTGATAGAGAGAGGCACAGAGCACAAGTGGGGGAAGGGCAGAGAGAGACGGAGACCTAGAATCCGAAGCAGGCTCCAAGCTCTTAGCACGTCAGCACAGAGCCCGATGCGGGGCTCGAACTCACAAACCCACAAACCGTGAGATCATGACCTGAGCCAAAGCCGGACACTTACCCGACTAAGTCACCCAGGTGCCCCTAACTAACTAGAATTTAAATAAAAACTTGAAATAAAAAAAAAATATGGCAGTTTTCCAGCAATAAATAGATTTGTCAAAGAACTGGAATACTTGAAATTATTGACACCAGTGAATTCTTGTTGACAGATCTCACTGGGAAGAAGTTCATTATAAGAAATTAGCTTTGGTAGCATGACCTTAGAATTAAGAATGAGAATTTTTGGCATCAGGATAGAATAGCATCATAATATGGGTGCTACTTGCAAGGAAAAATGTAAATTTAATTCCATTTAAAATCATGAAATACTTGTTGAACAGATATATTGAGCTGGCCTACTGTGTTTCAGGTTCTATTCAAAGGTTTGAAAAACCAAAGAGGAATAAAGCCAAAATGGTCACTTCCCTTATAAAACTTCCACTTTAATGAAGAAAGGAGAAGAAAAACCAGTACTTTCACTATAAGGGGAAGGGTATATTGTGAAAATATCTAGAAGAATGAGCTAGGCTTGTCCAGATGTCCTTTAAATTTTTAATATCTGAGGATATTAAATATAAGTTAAAACATGAAGGATTAGTAAAAGTGTTAAAAAAATTCCTATTTTACTCTTGCTTCCTCGGCTTGTTGATTTTTAAAATGCTTTAGGTCAAATGTTGCATTATTTTATGTTTAGGTTAAACTACTACTAAGCTTACTTAATAATACTCATGGCCTAATAATACTTCTGTATTATTTGAATTTACTAATTAAACATGATAAAAATTATTTAACATCTGAAGTTTGAAGAATGCATCGTTCTTTCTAAACAGAATATGAATTGCATAAAATTCTCACTTATTACAAGTACGTGAAGGAAAGGAAAAGGAATCAAAACATTTAAAAAGTAATTATTCTGCAGCAAGCCTTTCCTAGGTATTATAGCATCAGGATAACAATAGCATAATGACAAATGTTATTGTTTTTATAAATATTCATACATAACAGATACTTATATATGATTTATACAGACGATAAATTATATAAGTTTATAGTATAATGATTGATACAATTATTATCCCTGTACAGAATTTTCACTGCATGCATGGTTTTATATTAAGTTTGTAAGAAATTAAAAATGAGTTACAAACCACTTTATGTACATTCTACTTGTTACGACGATTATCCTTACATGACAATTATGTTAACTTATTTTATCAACAATTATATGGCACCTACTATGTGCTAAACCCCAAGCATAGAAAGAATTCAATCCCTAACCCAGTCCACAAAGAGCCCACAATTTAGAGAGGAAGTTGGACACGTAATGGTTCCACATGTAGTTCAGGAATGAGCAAAAACTCTTACATCTGTAATCTCATTTGATCCTGATAAGGTAAATAAGAAAAGTATTCTTATCACATTAACGTTAAATTATTTTTTAATGCTTATTTATTTTTTGATAGAGAGACAGAGCATGAGCGGGGGGAGGGGCAGAGAGAGGGAGACACAGAACCTGAAGCAGGCTCCAGGCTCTGAGCTGTCAGCACACAGCCTGACGCGGGGCTCGAACCCACAAACTGTGAAATCATGACCTGAGCCGAAGTGGGACGTTCAACCAACTGAGCCACCCAGACGCCCCTGTCATGTTAATTTTAAAAGAAGCAGTTAAATGACTTCCCTATTACCACGCATTTCGTAAATTACAGAAGCGCACTATGTGGCCGCAGATGACAGGAATTCACAAAGCTAAATAAAAACCACTTGAATCAGGTCCAAAAATCAGAATAAAATATAGAATTTTTAGATAAAAATTTATCTAGATAATGGTCTCTAATGCAGCTTCTCTCAATTCCCCACTAAAAAAAAAAAAACAATTAAGAAATGGAGAAGAGATGAACATTAATCTAAGAGTGGCAATTAGCTATTACCAACATCTGGGGCTGGAGAAGAGATTCATTAATCACAAGATGTGTGGATCCCAATTAACAATCATAATCAGAAGTTATCATTCATTCATTATTAAATGTTTGCTGTGAGCCATTTTGTTCTTCCTTGAAAGAGAGGTAGTAATATGATTTAGCTTTTTATCCCTACTATTCTGGATCTAGTTTGAAAAAAAGAAATATCTACACTGAGCAGAAAACTGGGCAAGCAGTCCTTCTGTCTGAGATGGTCAATATGAAGTCAATCATTTTTAACTTCCCAGAGACTGCCACACCCCAAAAACAGAAGGGCAAGGCTTATTCATGTGTGTTTATGTCGGTGGGAGCAGGGGTGAAGGTCTGGGCATGAAGCCCAACATGGCAGCTGTAATTTAAGAGAGTGAATGGAGTCAGAAGAGTAAGGCATTCTTTGTTTTTGTATTCCATGATTTCATATCATTTTTAAAATAAGCATTAATAGAGGTGCCTGGGTGGCTCAGTTGATTAAGCGTCGGACTCTTGGTTTCGGCTCAGGTCTCACAATTCTTGAGTTTGAACCTAACATAGGGCTCTGCTCTGACAGCGCGGAGCCTGCTTGGGATTCTCTCCCTCTCTGCTCCTCCCCTACTCTCGCTCTTTCTCTTGAAAATAAAATGAATAAACATTGATATTGTTTTCTACCCAGCTGGTACATTCATTAGCATTAAACGCTAGATCCTTCTCTTCCTTGACCCCAAGAAGCCATGCCCGCAAAGTCCTAACCTCCTTTCCATTTCTGAAACAAGCTCTCAGACAGTAGCCTGAGTTGCCCCCAAGGCTGTGAGCTGCTGACGCTTCTGGCTCATCTCCATGGCAGCCTGACTCGTGGCATGCTTCTCCTGCAGAGCGGGCTGCATTTTCTCCATTTGCTTGGTGAGGAAGTCCATCTTCCTCTTGAAAAAGCCCTTGGCATCCTCAGCTGTCTTTTCTATATAGTAACTTGTTCCCACATCGATGAGGACATGTTCCACATCATGTAGCTTCCCAGGGACATACATAGAACTCTTCACTGGGACAAGTAATTCCATTCTTTTCCCTTGTCGTCATGAACAAGAACTCCAGCCGGTTCTCAAGTATCTCTGGCTGTGGCAGGTTCAGTTTGGTGATGTTAACTGACTAGGCCATGTTGGGAAGGATACACATTTTTTTAAAAAGCATTAATATAAGCACTTAATAATAGGAGATAATATTTCTATGCAGTAATGCTTAATAAATTATATGCTTGCTCATCTAATTCAGGCCACATTATGTGGGAATGATAAGTATTCCAGCTCTTAACATTACAAATAAAATTTAGACCAAGTTCACGAACATCCCTCCTTCTGTTATAAAATGCTTGCTCCAATCTAGCAACACCCAGTGGGTATGAGCAGTGACAAGGGGAATTTATACACCCTGAATGCACCACATCTCAACAGACTGCTCCTTACTCTAGATTAAGTAAATATATACAAATACCCCTGAGTTCTGCTTCTGCTCAGGACGCAGGAACCTTCAAGAAAGTGTCATTTCCGAACCAACAATGACAGAAAAAAAAAAAGCAGATTATTTACAAAATCCTAGCTTTCTATTGCGCTCAGCAGAGAGTTAAAGTCATGAGTCAAGTAAACTGTATTCCAGAAAGAGATAATCCCCTTTTGTGAGCAACGGGACACAGGAACTGTTTTATTTTAGCCAATAGAAGATGTGGAGGCCATACAAACAAGTAAGAAAGAACTGGCTGGAATCGTAACACATTATTAAAGAGCAAATGTGGGCTAGCAACAGGTTAGAATAACTAAAATCCGCAGACCCAAGGAGGGGTTTATGTTCATGTAGAAGCCTTTTGCATTGCTCCCCAATAGGTGATCATGAGAGAGGTCAAGGATGTGGTGGGAGACGAGACCCCTTTGGGGGTGCAGGAGGCGGCCGCTGCCGGGGCACAGACACACAGCCCTGCCAGACGGCCTTCATCCTTCTCTGTTATGAAGCAAAAACCCTAAAACTAGGTGCATGCGCAGCAATCGCTCAACACCCAGGGCCACTTAAAAATTAATTAATTCTGAGAAAACAATAGAAGCAGAAATCCCTCTGTTTTTGATTGAGGGTAAGAAAGCCCTCTTAACTCAGGATAAAGGCAAAAGTCAGTTGTGTCTGGAGAGCACCTGCACCTGAGAGGGAGACAGGAAGCCATGATGGATGCAGGATTCTGCAGGATTCAAGCAGGGGCTAGCCATCCCTGGAGAAGGAGCAGGAAACACCTTCCCGCCCGAGACAAATCACAGATCCGTGTCTGTGATGACCTCAGAAAGCCTCATCCCCAAAGGCCAGATACACAGGGCCTGCCTATGGTGGAGGCCGACCTGGGCAAGGGCCAGCCCAGCATGACCCCATAGCAAAACTGGTCCTGAGGAAAGTGAAAGTGCTCCCACTGAGGCTGGAGCGAGAGTACCCTCTGAGGTCCAGGGGTGCAGGGCACCCCGAGGGCAGAGGGAGCCGGAAAACCCTGTGCACCAAGCCCTGCTCTCAGCACAGATGAGAACCGCATCCGGAATGGCATTGAACAAAACAATAGCAACAGTTGGAACCCGAACCCGGGACAACTCCTGACACAACTGAACTGGAACTCTCTATGTAGTCTATTTCTGGCTGATTTTAGTAACTGCTGTCTTCAGTTATCAGCAGTTTGACTATCAAGATGTTTTGTGTTTTTGTTTTGTTTTTAATTCTGCTTAGAATTTGCTGAGATTCTTGGATCTTTGCATCAATTTTTTTTCTCAATTTTAGAAAGAACTTACACTTTTTAAATATATATATATATATATATATATTTTTTTTTTTTTTTTAAGAAAGTGTGAGTGGGAGAGGGGCAGAGAGAAAGGGAGACACAGAATCTGAAACAGGCTCCAGGCTCTGAGCTGTCAGCACAGAGACCGACACGGGGCTTGAACTCGCAAACCACGAGATCATGACCCGAGCCGAAGTCGGACACTTAACTGACTGAGCCACCCAGGTGCCCCGCTGTGGATGTTTTCTAACTTGTGGTTATATGCCAATGCTTTGACACACAGAAAATGTACAGAATAAGTTGAGTGATATTTATTTTCCACACCTCCATCTTTTGCCAAGCTGTGGGAGCTGAGAGAAGGGTCAATCTGTCTGATCTAGCTGGGCCTGGGGTTTGTCACACATGGTGTTTGATGGAGTTCGCCACTGACTTTAGATATTCTGAGAGTTGCATGGACACTTTCTTATCAGCAGGGCATGGGGCTAAGAACTGGTAGGATTCGGCAATCTGCCTGTGCTTCAGAGCTGAGCCCCCAGAGAGATCTCTTCCTACTTCCCAGCCTGGCTGGTAAGTTTCTGGGTCAGCAGGGCCCTCTCTTTGCTCTCCAGGTTTCCCCTTCATTTCTGTGCCTTCGAGAGAACTCCATAGTCCCATTGTCTGTTCCTCAGCCTTCAGAAGGGGCCTCCCTGTCTGGGGTGATTCGGAAGGTCTCAGAATTTCTCTCAGTGCTACTCTGATGCGTTCAGGCTTTAGTATCTGCAATACTGGGGCATCTCTGGAATTTCTCACAGTTCTGTCACCGCACCTCCAGACTTTGGTGAATAAAAGCCCTCATCCCCTCAGGTGACCCCCTCAGTCTGCATGTCCAGCTCCCAGCTTTTGGTAGTTGAAAACCTAAGGAAGTTTTCCGAACAGCCCTTCCTCACTACTTTGTAGGCAAAAGGCGGCACGTTTTGGACAGACTTCTATCGGCTCTCCTGCCGTCCCCACCACACTCTAAAGGTGACTGCTTGGTACTGGGGCGATGGCCTCATGTGCCCTGGGGAGAATCCTTCTCCGTTCTCCTTCAATACCCCAAGTGTTGATACATGACTCCCAAGGGTCTGGTGACGATGTACAGGAAAATGTTGGTGTTCGAACGCAGACTTGCTCTGGGGTTGGGCTGCTTATAATTCTAATATGACTAGCCAGCCTGCATGTTGACGGGAAAAGATTTTCAAAGGTTAGCTGTTTTCACCTACCCGTCATCTATGGCGGATTCCTCTTCCACCCAGGAGAAAGTTCAGCCATGGGTCTCAAGTCTCCTCTAACTTGGCCTGGGGCGGGGGCCGGGGGGCGGGGTGTGGATTTAGTTCTTTTAGATTTCTTTGAGGCCTCCCATCCCTTGTGACGGCTGTTTTCCTTTGAATAGCTGCTTTTCACCAGATCTTCATAATCTCTAATATTTACTAGCAAGTAATATTCAGTTATTATCAAATGGTGACCCTGAAGTTATTCTCCAGCCTCCACTGCACGTGCAGTTACCATCTTCACATTCCACATTCCATTACCCTGGTGTTTAAACATTTTTCTGCAGGGGTGCCTGGCTGGCTCAGTCAGTTGAGCGTCCGACTTCTGCTCAGGTCACGATGCTGCTTGCGGTTCGTGGGTTCGAGCCCCGCGTCGGGCTCTGTGCTGACAGCTCGGAGCCCAGAGCCTGCTTCAGATTCCGTGTCTCCCTCTCTCTCTGCCCCTCCCCTGCTCACGCTCTGTCTCTGTCTCTCTCTCTCTGTCTCAAAAATAAACATGAAAAAAAATTTTTTTAAATTTTTCTTCATAGTCTTCTCACTGTGTGAAGTCTTTACTTGTATGCCTACTTAATTATTGTCTAAATTTCTCCCCCAGAGTATGATCTCCATGAAGGTAGAAGCTTGGATTGTTTACATTGGCCACTCTATTCCAGTACCCAGAAGAGTGACTGGCACTGGGTAGATACTCAATAAATACATATTGAATAAATGAATGAATGAATGTTAGGGTGAAGAGCTTGTTTACTTCGCATGACTACAATAAAAATCCACCTCCTCTTGAGAAGTGCTTAGAATTAGAACTGCTAGTTGCCCATAAGCTGGGAGGCTGAACTGTGAATAGTATACGGTATAAATCACCCAAGTCCAGAAGTCTGCCTCAACACCAGTGAGCTGGTGACTCTTAAGCAAATCAGTTTTATTCTCCTTGCTCGCACAACCAAGTCTACAGAAAAGCTGGACATTACCAAGTTGGTCTTGGTACTCGAATGAAATTGCAAACCTAATTTAAAAATAGAAGTTATTAAAAATAGAATGATTGTTAAAAAAGGAAATGTTAAAAATAGAAGTTCTAGAAATAAACATGACTTAAGTAGTTACCTCGAAAAAGAAGAAAAGAAAACCTTTAGAAAATCTCATGGGGTACCTGGGAGGCTCAGTTAGTTTAGCATCAGACTCTTGATATCGGCTTAGGTCATGGTCTCACTACTGGGGGAATCGATCGCATACCCTTGTTGGGCTCCCAGCTGACAGTGCGGAGCCTGCTTGGGATTCTCTCTCTCTGTTCCTCCCCCGCTCACGAGTGTGTGCACATGCTCTCTCTCTCTCTCTCTCTGTCTCTCAAAATAAATAAATAAACATAAAGAAAAAGAAAACAAAACAAAGGCCAGGAAACAATAGAAGATAATGTAGGAAAATCAACCTTATCACAACAAGATATTTGATGCATAAACTAAGTGAAAATTTATTTTTAAAAAAGTATATCTTGCTATATAACAATTAAACCTTTAGGGGCACCTGGGTGGCTTAGTCGGTTAAGCTTCTGACTTCGGCTCAGATCATGATCTCGCAGTTTGTGGGTTTGAGCCCCACAGCTGGCTCTGTGCTGACAGCTCAGAGCCTGAAACCTGCTTAGGATTCTGTGTCTCTCTCTCTCTCTCTGCCCCTCCTCCACTCACACTCTGTCTCTCTCTCTCTCTCTCTCAAAAATCAATAAACATTAAAAAATTTATTTTTATTTTTTTAACTTTATTTATTTTTGAGAGAAAGAGACAGAACATGAGTGGGGGAGGGCAGAGAGAGGGAGACACAACTGGAAGCAGGCTCCAGGCTCTGAGCTGTCAGCACAGAGCGTGACTGGGGCTCCATTCACGAGCGGTGAGATCATGACCTGAGCTGAAGTCGGAGGCTCAACCGACTGAGCCACCAGGCGCCCCCAAAACATTTTTTAAAATTAAAACCTTAGGCTGGGGATCATCATCAAGAAACCTAAGCCACTTACTAGGAAAAATATTTTCAGCATATAAGGCAGAATATTATCTTCTTAACATAAAATGCTTTATGTAACAGTAAGAAAATATGATACCTCAAATGGAAAATGAGTAATGGACGTGAATGAATAATTCACTACAATTAAATGATAAAAAATTTTAAATTGTCAGTTATTAGCTACTTAGTGAATGAAAAAGACAACATCAAGATGCTATTGTTTTAAGTCTTGGACGTTGGCATCAGCAATTTACGTTAGCCAAGGTCCTCATGTTTGCAGACAATGACACATTGTCATCTACTATTAACTGATCTGTAAATTGAGTTCGATTCCAAAACAATGTGCTGGCAGGTTTGTTTTTTTCTGAGTCCTCCCTCCTTGGTTTGCATTCAACCGCCTTCTCATTGTGTCCTCACATGCTTGCCATGTCTTGTGTCTCTTCCTCTTCTTGTAAGGACACCAGTCCTAGTGAATTAGGGCCCCACCTTCCGACCTCATCTAAATGTAATTGCCTCCTCAAAGGCCCGATATCCGAATACAGTCAACATTGGGAGTGAAAACTTCAACTTTTGTCTGAATTTTGGGAGGGACACAATTCAATCCATAACAAGCACCTTGTAATGTACTGACCATTGGATCTTTCTTCACAAGTGCTATTTCAAGTGTTCTACCATTTTCTGTTGGGTTTTCTGTTTTTCTCTCATTGATGGGTAATTCGTTAGATGTTCTTCCTATTTGTTCGTTGTTAAATATATGCACTGCAGATATCTTTGCCTCCTCTTGGCTTGGCTTTCACTCCTAAGTGCAGTCTTTAGAGAAAAAGGCATTTTTAATTTTAATGTAGACCAATGTATCAATGTTTTCCTTCTTCTTTGTTTTCCATTTAAGAAATTTTTGCCTATCAAGCGAATGATGATTTTGCTTCTATTTCTTCTAAAACCTTTATTGTTTTATCTTTCTCATTTACATCCATAGTCCATTTAGAATTGATTTAGGTATACAATGAGAGGAAGATATCAAAAATAATATTTTCTATGTGCATATCCCTTTGATTCAACATTTATCAATACTTCTTTATTTTGAGAGAGCGCATGTACGTGCGTTCTGGGGGGGGGTAGAGAGAAAATCCCAAGCAGGCTCTGTGCTGTCACTGTGAAGTGTGACACCCGATGCAGGGCTCAAACCCACAAACCATGAGATCACTACCTGAGCCAAAATTAAGAGCTGGACACTTCGCCAACTGAGCCACCCAGGCTCCCTAAATCCAACATTTATTGAAAAGACTAGCAATTCCTTATTACTCTGCAGTTATCTTTGTCAAAAATCAGATGACCATATATATTGAGGTAAATGTTTAAAAACACATAAATTGAAGTATATACACTTAAATTTTAACAGATATTTAAGGACATATTCATTAAAAATTTTTTTTAATGTTTATTCATTTTTGAGAGAGACAGAGCATGAGTAGGGGAGGGGCAGAAAGAGAGAGGGAAATACAGAATCCGAAGCAGGCTCCAGGCTCTGCGCTGACAGCTCAGAGGCTCGAACTCAGGAATGATGACATGGGGCTCGAACTCAGGAATGATGAGATCATGACCTGGCCGAAGTCGGACGCTCAACCGACTGAGCCACCCAGGTGCCCCTCTTTGTTTTAATTTTTAAAAGGTTTTTACTTTTTCTAAAGTAATCACAAACTATTTTAATAACAAGGAAAATAAATACTGAAAACAGTGTAGAATGTAAATTTCTTTCTTGGGATAAAAACGCTTATGTTTTAATATGAATATTTTCCTAAAGGATACTATTATTTATTTCTGAAATAATATGCAGAATGGAATCGGATATTTACTTGCAGTTTGGTTATTGAAATATACTCTTTCCACATACACTTATACATGAATATATGATACGGTATATGATACACATGTTTAGAGTTATGGTTTTTTACATGTTGGGAGGTCCTTAAAACCACCATCAGGTACAATAATTCACCGGAAGGACTCAGAACTTAGCAAAGCTGTTATACTCATGGTTACGGTTTATTAAAGCAAAAGGAAACACATCAAGATCAGTGATGAAAAAAGGTACCTAAGGGCAGAGACCCTGTGTGGAAATTCCCACTGTCCTCCTTCAGTGGAGTCACGTGGGCGGTGTTCATTTCTCCTGGCAATAATGTATGACAATATGCCACGCTGGTTGGAGTGGCCAACCAAGGAATCTCACCTGATTCTTATTGTCCAGAGATTTTATTGGAGGTCGGTCACAGTGGCATGACTGCCGACAGGACTGACCTTAGCTCCAGCTCCTTTAGAAGTCAAGCCGAAACTATGTGGTCCAAGGTTCCCACCATAAATCACATTGTTAGCATAGATAATCTGGTGTGGGCTGTGCCGCCCAGGTTAGCAATGACATACTTTTCAGTCAGGACATTCCAGGGGATTAGAAGTTACCTCCCAGAAGCTGGGGGCAAAGGGCCAAACCTTTCTTGGGACAAGGTTAATCCTTTAAAGCACAGTTCTATATGGGCGTTTATTCAGCTAGCTTATACCAGTTGTGTATCACACAAACATACATGTTTATTTCTCCATCTTATTGTGCTACAAGCTGAGTTAGTGATCTATAAACAAACAAACAAAACCCCCAGAAAACAGAGCAAAAAAAGAAAACCCCCCCCAAAAAAAAACAAAACCACAAACATACAATCCATTATAAAATTAAGGCAAATTAAGGCAAAGCTTAAGCTTTTTTAAAATTAAGACAAGAGCTTTCTAACTTTTGGAATAATTTACTGTTTAATTCCCTCATTAGTTTAATTTTTCCTCAATGGATTCAAGCTTTTAACTAATAAAATTATACTTATTTAAATTAAATTTTATTAAAATTGCACTTTATTCTTGAAACCTTGAAACCACTGCAGAAAAATACATTGGTAATCAACAATGAAGGGAAATTTCTACTGCACAAATAATGACAAATGATGCTCAGAATTCATTTAGGCATAGTTTTCTTATCTGAAGGGCCAAGCAAAGATATTTATTACCTTTACCACTTTTCCCCATCGCATTGGAACTATTGTTTATGGAAATTGGAAGATAATGCATTTTAAATATATACAAATCATTAAAAAGATCGTAAAATCTTTTATGTTGGTGTCATTATCACTTTTATTTCCTAATTTAGTTATACCCCAAATTGTTCGTAGTTATTTTGGAATCTGGTATCTAATTTATCAGTCATGAAGCACATTTTCTCAACTGTGCTCATCTCCCGTTATCTGCACTACATTTTGTACACACTTGGAAAGAAATTTGAAATGAGAAATAACCAAATAACTAGATAAAATACTGTATCAAAAATAAGGGGGTGTTGTGGATATTTAATAAAACCATTTCTAGGTTGTTTCTTTCCAAATACACTAACTTACTCTATGCGTGTAAATGTGTAATACCTCATTTGGATATGGTGTCAGTTGCAATCCATGAACAAGTTTCAGAATATATTTTTGTTAAATGAGGGATGTCAAGTCATTCTTTGACCGCTAAGACTAAGATGCTCCAATTAATGAAAAGAGAAGTTTAAGCGCTATTACTTCCTACACAGGACAATAAACCTAATCTAAAGGACAACCAGTCATGAACAGCTAGAAAAGTTAGGGAATCAAGAAGAAAGTCAACAAAAGGCAAGACGTACAGTTAGAGTCATCATGATTTTGGAAGAGAAAATCCTTATAGTAGATCCAGAACTGAAAATAAAGGGGGAGGATTATCCTTAGAATGCTTGGAGGATTTTTCTGGATTAGAGGCTGAAATAATTTGCATGTTCAATCTAGGCTCCGAGCCGATTCAATCTACTTTTGTTATTTAACTTGTAAATATTCTACACCTAGCCAGTCTTTATAAGAACAACCCTCCCCGTCTCCACTGGCAGGGGTATGAACTCAGAACGAGCAGGTATTAAATATATTACCACTGAGGCATGAATTCCCTTTGGCTGAATAATCTGGAGAAATGATATTTTGAAAAAACAAATTCCATTATCTAAAAATTACAAAATTTTAAAAATTCTCTAGTTTTCAAACAACAAAAACTGATATATAATAACTAGAAGGTGGATGGGGAAGAAGTCTTATACATGGGAGTAAGGGGACTTGTTTATGTGGCATGATAGTGCTCATCATTAATCACACAAAGTCCAGTTCTGCTTAAAAGAAGTACCAAGACATCTTTACCACAACATGGATATCCTGACCACTGCTTGAATCAAGGATCCATAATCTAGAATTTCCAAGAGATTTTGCTGTTTCAGAATTCTCATTGTAAGGTACTTATTGCTATTGATTTTGATTTGAATTCATTATGTCCCCGTAGGCAGAGGGTAATGTTCTTGGTGACATAAAAAGGAATCAGTTAGGTCTGAGTCCTCCGCTAGGTAGTAGTCTGAGATCGGTAATTCTTACATTAACAGATGTTGAAAGGATTACCTGAACATAAACAAACGTATAAAACACCATTAAAGCCTCATTAATTTGGTCACACCCTTCAGAATTTATCATTACTTATTATTATGAAATGCATTAATGTTTACTTTTGGTGAATAAATTCTTTCTTCACAGAGTAAATGCATAAACACTTAAGGGAATATTATGTTTACAAGCCCTTTAGACACACTAATTTACATAAGTGGTACACTTAAGAATAGTAAACCCTTGAGAATTTTTTTTAATGAGAAATTGTAAATTTTTTTAAATTCTGAAAATGTTCAGAGTTTTTCAGTATTAAAACAACTACACCTAATCTTATCATATCTTCTTGAATGTTTCTTATTTCTATCTTGTTTTTAAATGGGAAAAAGCTTTAAACTCTGTAGTTCTGCTATTTGTTCTATTGGGGAACCAACACAATCTGAAACAAGGATTTATTGGGGAGTTTATCTAAAGGAGAAGAACTGACGTAGCCAGGAGAGTGACATAGGAGAGCTCAATACAAGGGCAAATTACAAATGAGGACCAAGTTCTTATGGGACCTCCTAAGAAGTAAAGCAAGATCCTTCACTGAATTATTTATCTGAAGTACAGGAAACATGCATGTTATCTAACACCTCCCCTATCGGATTATTTGAGATCTTCCTTGGGGGCATTAATCCTTTGTACATCTGAGCAGCACATGAATGTAGCCTGAATAAAATTCTCTCCAGATCTTCAGAGAAGGTGAATTGTGAAGGCAAAAAGTGAAGATACAATGTGAAAGGGTTCTAGTCAAGCCCCACCCCCCACCCCAGCCTAGCTTCCAGACAAAACTCAAAAGAGTCCTTACTTGGCCCCAACTCTTTGTGTTTCTAAGTCATGGTGCCCCTCATTCTCAGAAAGTAGACCACAACCACGAAACATATTCTTCCCGGGATGCCTGGGTGGCTCAGTTGGTTAAGGATCTGACTCTTGATTTCAGTTCAGGTCATGATCTCGCGGTTCATAAGATGGAGCCTTATATCAGGCTCAGTGCTGACAGCACAGAGCCTGCTTGGGATTTCCTCTCTCTCTCTGCATCTCCCCCACTTGTGTTCCCCACCCTCCCCCAAATAAATAAAATAAACTTCAAAAAACCATATTCTTCTCTAGCCTGACCACAACCCACATCCCAACAAGCTCCAGACAGAGCCCCTCCAGAAACCTGCCAACTCTTGGCCAAGAATCTACCTCGCCAAGATCGACCCCCTCCCCACACCCACCATGGGCGCAGCTGCAACCCTCTCACATCCTTAAGGAAAAGAAAAACCATAAAAGCCTCAGACCAACAAAGCTCAGAGCAGACATCCCTCTCAATGTCTGGACCTTCTTCTCCTTTGGAGAATGAATAAACCATCCTGCTTGTTATTCTGCTCTTTGTGTAATTCTTTGCCACCCGCATCACTGGTCACCTTAACACATGGCACACAATTGAAGATAGACTCTATCACCCTCTCAGGGAGGTGGAACACACCTAGATGGGCTTAGACTGAAGACATAAGAAAATGCAATAATAGAAGTCATTCATCCTGAAAACCAGAGAGAAAAATATTAAAAATAAAATGAACAGAAGCTAAGTGACCTGTAACATAGTGTCAAGGAGTAGAATGTATGTGTAACTGAAGTCTCAGAAGAGAGAGCAGATGGGCCAGGAAGTACATCGGAAGGAATAATATTCCCCAAATTTCCCATATTTGGAAATTAAGTTGAAGACCCAAGAACTTCAGGGGTGCCTGAAGTCGGTTAAGTGGCTGACTTCAGCTCAGGTCATGATCGCACAGTTCGGTTTGTAAGTTTGAGCCCCACATCAGGTTCTTTGCTGTCTGCACAGAGGCAGAGCCTGCTTGGGATCTTCTGTCTCCCTCTTTCTCTGCCCCTCCCCCACTCGCACTCTCTCTGTCTCTCTCAAAAATAAATAAACATTAAAAATAGAAGACCCAAGAAGTTCAGCAAACACCACATAGTGTAAGCTTCATGACACGTTGGTACTTATATTACAAAGTTAGTTACGTCTTAAAGTATTTAAATAACAACATTAAAAAAGTATTCACTTATGTATCATTTACAGTGCTCCTCATTCCTTTGTGCATGTCTAGATTGCCATTTTGTGTCTCTTTCTTCTTCCTGAAGAACTTCCTTTATATATTCTAGGGCACGTCCTCTGGTGCTAAAATCTTACAGCTTTTGCACCCCTAAAATCTTATTTCGCTTATGTTTTTGAAAGCCATCATTGCTGAGTATAGAATTCTAGGGTGACAGTTTTTCTCTTTGGTACTTTGTAGATTGTCACAGACTCTGGGTCTAGAGTTCTTTCTTGTCCAGCAAGAAAGCGGGATGCAGGATTAAAAATGTGAGAGATGGCTAATGTCTGGGAGAAGACAGGAGCCCCAAGTAAGGGTCCTTGCTCTATTTTTATTAGATAAGAAGGCTTACAAACATGGTGATGGACGTGCACAAAGAGACAATGAAACTGTGAACATCAACTCATGGGCGTGAGGGAAAGGGGGTTTTGAAGATATGTGTGGTTAGGGGTTTGGTTAATACAAAACAAAACCCTGGGGTGGAAGGTTGTTTAAGGCAGACATGAGGCCCCACCTCTGTTTACCTCAACTGGTCCAGGGGACAAGAAAGACAGAGCCTGCTACCTCAGGGTCAACAAGGCACCTTTCTTTTGCGATTAGCTCCGCTCTGGGCAACTTCACCTTGCTGAGTCTATAGTCCTATTTACCTATTTACCTAATTAGGTCCTTCCTTCCTGTGGAAGCAGCTTTCTGCTATAGTACTAAGTTGGGGGGTGTTTCTGCCCTGAATATCTATCTAATCTTGTTTACCTCATATACCTTTGCCCCACCTTACCTATTCTTAGTTTTGTTTACCCAAACTTGGGTGTGAACATCCTATGGCTTTCTAATTCTTTATGCCTTGTTAACCCATCAGTGAGGCTCAGGGAATTCCTAAGCTTATTCCCCACAGTAGATGGTGTGCCACTATCTCTTGGCTTCCACTGCTACCAAGAGGATGTCTGCTTTAATTCTAATCTCTTTTTCTCTGTATGTGTGTGTGTGTGTGTCATTTTTTAAAAACAGCTTCTCTTTCTATCCCTTGTCTTAAATAATTCGAGTATAGTGTGATTTCGTATACTTTCCTTCATGTTCCTGTGCTCAGGGACATTGAACTCCTTGGATATGTGGATTTATAACTTAACAATTTTTAAGGAAAATTAGCTATTATCTCTTTAAATATATTTTCTCTCTTACTATTTGAGTCTCCCAATAACATGTATATTGGCCACTTGGGCTTCTCCAGATTCTTGTTTATCTTTTCAGCTGATGTGACTGCCTCATTTTCCCTGAGTCTAGGTTTGGAAACCTCTGGTTGGTATGTGTTAGCAATTGTATGGCTCACCTTCTTTATTTTCCTTTTCTCAGTGATCACTGCCCTTTTCTACCCAGTGTTTAGTGTCTTGAAACATGTTTCAATATTTTGTCTTGTGTTTTAGTTATTTCACATGGGATAGTTTATATGGTTTCTGTGAGTTCATCTTAGCTGGAGGATGAACTCCTCTTGTCAGTGTTTTTAATTTTAGCCTTTCTAGTGGGCATGGAATGTACCTCATAATTTTAATCTATGTTTTCCTGATATCTAATGATATTAAACTTTTTTTGGCCATTTCTATATTATCCTTTGTGAAATGTGAAATTTTTGTGCTGTATCATTTTATTTATTTTTTATTTATTAATTTTTTTTTTACTTTTATTTATTTTAGAGAGAGAGAGAGACAGAGAGTGAGCAGGGTAGGGGCAGAGAGATGGAGACAGAATCTGAAGCAGGCTCCAGGCTCTGAGCTGTCAACACAGAGCACGACGTGGGGTTCGAACTCAAGAACCGCAAGATCATGACCTGAGCGAAATCGGACACTTAATTGACTGAGCCACCCAGTTGCCCCTGTCCTGTATCATTTTAAGTGGTAGCTCTTGGATTAGAGTGTACAGTTATATTGCATTGGACTTAGAGCTCGTAGTTTACTAGTCTCCAAGAAGATAATCACCTTTGCCACAATATAATTTCATTTATCCCCCAACTGTGAATCTTAATGTCACATATTTCACATCTACACACGTTATGAACCCCAAAACGTGGTGTTATACTTTTGACATGAAAGACATAGCTATATCTTTTTGAAGAGCTTAAATAGGAAAAAAAATAATATATTTACTTACATATTCAACATTTTCATGCTTTTAAATCCTTCTTGCATATATAAGTGTGTTTTAGGATCATTTCCTTTCATTCCAGAAATCTTCAGTTAGTATTTTAATGCAATCCTGTGATGAATTCTCTCAACTTTTAATTATTTGGAAATGTCTTTAAATTACCCTCATTTTTGAACGACATTTTCATTAGATATAGAACTGTGGTTTGACAACTTTTTCTTTTGGCACTCAATCCAAAAGAAAACAGAAGAAGAGAAAAAGTACCAAAGAAAGCTAGGAGAGACGTAACATAAATTGCAAACTGTACGTTTAAATGCAACCATACTAACAATCACATGAACTGTAAATCACATCAACACTTCAATTTAGAAGGTGGAGATTCTCAGATTGGATAAAAATTCAAGACCCAACTATATTCTCTTTTCAAGAAACCCATTTTAAAAATAAATATATACATATATTAAAGGTACAGTAATAGAAAAAGATATACCATGATAACACAAATCAAAAGAAACATGAAGTAACTATATTACTACCAGCCAATGTAGATTTTAGCCAATTATTAAAAGGAATAAAGAGGGTCGTTTCATAATTATAAAGGGGTAAATTTACCAAGTGAATATAACAATGGTAAACATTTATACATCTAATAATAGAACTATAAAATTCAAGAAGAGACAACTGATATATTCCAATACCCCCTTTTCAGTAACTGATGGAACAGTTCGAAAAGCAGTTAGTATACAAAGACTATGCAGCCCTGACTACCAATATGTTTTAACTGACATTCATAGAACACTCTGCCCACTGACAGCAGAATGTGCATTCTTTCAAGCGCACATGAAATGTTTACCAAGATTGACCACATTCTGGGTGTAAAACAAGATGCGATAAAGTTAAATTGATTTGAATAATACAAAGTATGTTTCTATTCAAATGGAATTAAGCTAGAAATCAATTACATAAAGATATGTAGAAAACAATCAAATATTTGGAAGCTAAGTAGCACATTTCAAGTAAACCATGGTTGAAAGAAGAAATCAAAAGGGAAATTTGAAACTTTTAAATTGGATACAAATGAAACACTACACATCAAAATTTGTGGGATGCCACTGTTCAGAAATTCAAAACACAAAATGCTTACGTTCAAAAGAAGAAAAGTTTCAAATCAATAACCTCGACTTCTACCTTAATATATTAGGGGGAAAAGTAGAGCAAAGAAAACCTACAGTAAGTAGAATAAAGGAAATAATACATATTACAATTGAAATCAATGAAATAGAAAACATAAAAACAATTGAGAAAATCGATAAAACAATAAGGTCATTCATTGAAACAGGAGAGAAAATACAAGTCAGCCATATTGGGATTGAAAGAGGTGACATCACTACAAATTCTCCAGATACCAAAAGAATTAATAAGGCCATATTATAAGCAACTTTATGCAAGATGGACAAATTACTTGAAAGGCAGGAAGTATCAAAGTTTGTTTGAAAAGAAATAGACAGCATGTCCAGGGTGATGAAGTAAAGATTTAGACAACTCTACTCTTCCACGAAAGGGACGGGAACACGGGAAAATATAAAACTAAACTTTTTCAAAATTCTGGAAATTAACCAAAATCCCGTGACAATCAGACAAATCAATGTTAAAGAAAATTGCTGAATTCACTGAATAATTACAAATCAGATTAACACAAAATAAGAATCTCTATTAGACAATATTTTGCTTGTATGTTATCAGTATGAGTATTAAATATTATTCCAGTATAGTTTAATCCAGCATGTAATTTATAAGCAAACATTAAAGATCCTGAGCTAAGTATTAGGGGTAAATAATGAACAAACAATAACCATGTGTATGCATGCTCCAAAAGACCACATCCATCTGTCTTATGATCAGAAGCTGACTTACATAATAGAAACAAGGGCAGAAGTGCTAGCTTGAGGCATACATATTTGTAATTCTAATCCAAAATAAAGTGATTGGGAAGTCCTATAATCTTCTTGCAAAGATAAAATTTGAAGTGGACATTGAACGACATAAACATTCCAGTATCTCAATTATGAAAGATCAGAAGGAGGGAGAAGGATGTATTTTAAACCTGAGAAAACACCATAAACCTCAAAACATTTTCTGAAGCAAATTGTTTTCCATAATGCTTTAAATGAGTGAGACAGAATTATGTTTCCATGAATTAAAAATAAGTATGGAATAATAATAATCAGATAGCAGGTACTATGTGGTTATGAAGATAACCAGTGCTCTTGGGAATACATGATCCCTGTTTTTCAAGGCACTTACCATCTACATAAACAAGTAAGCATACTGTAAGAGTGCATCAAGAATACTCTCCTGTGGGAGTGAACATGTCACAAATGTCTTCTCCAGCCTCACTGTAGGAGTGGGGAGAACATGAAGGGTTCAGGGACTGCCTGAAGAAGCCTAGAGAGTAAATGAGAATTAGCTAGGTGCCTGCCCAAGGGTTGTAAACACAGGATAGAGGGGACGGTTCAGAGGTAGTTAGGAATGTCTGGAGCAGGCTGCAGTGGAAATTGTGGCTGTAGTAAGACACAAGGCTGCTGAGGAACTCTCTGCTCAAATTGTTAGGTAGAATCTAGAAGAGGGCAGTGGAAGGAAACCGAGTCAGAGTCCCAAGTCCTTGGAGGGGAATGATAGAGACCTGAGCAGGAGGCCAGGACCGTGATAAACAAGCTACACAATAAAAGCTTGGGCCACAACACTGTGACCTTGTGGCTTCCAAGACCTTGGGGATGACAGATCGAGGGGCACAGGTGCAGAATCAACTGTAAACATTTTTATTTTTTTATTTCAATTTTTTTAATATTTATTTTTAAGAGAATAAGCAAGCAGGGGAGGGGCAGAGAGAGAGAGAGGGAGACCCAGAATCCGAAGCAGGCTCCAGGCTCTGAGCTGTCAGCACAAAGCCTGGTATGGGACTCGATCCCCATGAGCCACGAGATCATGACCTGGGCAGAAGTTTGACGCTTAACCAACCGAGCCACACAGGTCCCCCAGTTGCAAAAGTTTTAAAAAGATGTGGCTCATGATTCCAAAGGGTTTTTCTGTTACAATATATGTATCTTCCAAAGTGCCTCTACCATTATAGATCTCTTTCCTTACCAGTAAACAGTAGCTAGACCAAAGAATTCATGAGAATAATAAATGAGAATATGTTTTTAAGACATCAGGTTTCATCTGTCAGTAAATGAGGCTGCTATAAATTGCAATGATTTTAGAAATTTCTACTAAAGAACTACTTAGACAGCCACCATCCAATAGAAATATAATGTCAGCCAAATACTTAATTTTAAATTTTCTAGTAGCCATATTTAAAGCTAAGAAGAACTGGGAGAAATTACTTTTAGCAATATATATTTAACTCAATATATCCAAAATACTCTCACTTCGACTTATAATCAACATTCAAATTACTTTTTAATTTCTTTTTAATATTTATTTAGTTTTGAGAGACAGAGCATGAACAGGGGAAGGGCAGACAGAAAGGGAGACACAGAATCTGAAACAGGTTCCAGGCTCCAAGCTGTCAGCACAGAGCTAGACGCTGGCTGGGCTTGAACCCACAAATGTGAGATCATGACCTGAGCCGAAGCTGGATGCTTAACCTACTGAGCCACCCAGGCACCCCACACTGAAATTATTAATTTGATATTTTACATTCTTGTTTTCTTTCTCCTAAGTTTTGAAACCTAGTGTGTATTTGATGCTTACTGAACATCTTAATTTGCACTAGCCACATTGCACATTCTCTGTAGCCCTGCGTGTGACTAGAAGCTAATAATGGATAGCGTGACTTAGGCATTGAGAGTCACTAGCATTACCTTGTCCTGTAGCAAGGGCAATGTCAACATGGTCCTCACTATGGTTAGCTTTCCATCCTGTCTGGTTTTCTCATACCGCTTCTCTTCTCTTTCTCCAGTCTGTCCGTGGAGGTCACAAGTCATTCCACAATATTTCTTGTGCATCTACTATGCCAGACGGTGTTCTAGTCACTAAAGAAACAGTACAATACAGGTAAGTTCTCTGCCACCATCATGCTTATATTCTACTGGTCATATCGCTGTAGTTCTGTATCAGTTTTGGTCAGAAAAGCAGAGCCACTATTAATCATATAGAATCGGCCTTTTATTATAAGGACTAGACCTTGCACAATAATGGGGACTAGTTAAGTGGCCTATGCAAAGCAGTTATTTTTGCATCTAGTGTTTGGCCTGAAGTCAGCAGAGCTGGAGTCAGGAAGGAAAGATGGACGTAAACTGGAGTAGTGCAGGAAAAAACTGGAACCCGCAGAGAAAAACTGGGATCACGATGTCTACCGGGAACCCAGATCTGTCTCTTGCCACTTTCAATCTTGATGCTGTGAGTAATGGACAAATTAGCACCAAATACCTGACCCGGGGCACCTAGAATCTAAAAGAAGAAATCGGTTGGGAGCTAGAGGAACCTCGGACCCGCTGTGGCCCCACCCCCAAAGGGCCAACCAGCACATGGGCCATGACGTGAAGAACTACAGTAGCTCCTGCCTCACACCAGAATCCTAAAAGAAAGGGACACGGTGAAGAAGAATTTGAACTTGTTAATTGGACACAGTACAAGTCCACTCTAATGTCTACCTCCTGGGGATTCCCCGTATCTTCCTCACATACATTTACATTTGATTTTCCTCTGTTTTATCCTACCTGTTGTCAAGAAAACTTTCAAATATCGATTGTTTGGAAAAAAAGCCAAAGAGTACTTTGACAAAACAGGGTGTGTATATACTGTTTGCAGGGTTTGTATAATACTTTACGTGCCCCGGAATACTGTAAACAGTAATAGCACTTCCTTTAAAACGAGACACAGAAAAGGAGGTATTCCACATGAGGAAACAATCCAGATATATCAAGGTTACCCCATTCAACTCATAAAAATTAGTCTTTGTTTTATGAGGGTGTCATTCTTTCAGGTGTCATTCTCTCAGTAGTCAGTACTGTGCTATAGTCCTTGATGCCCCCAGGAGATCACATAGTCATTTTCCCTGACCAATCAATAATGATAAAGGACTTCTGAAAAAAGAGCCAAAGTGGGTGAAATTATTCCATTAAAAATTATTTCTACACAGCTGCTTAGAAGCTCACTGAAATCAGGAACAGCAAATCAGTAATACCTAAGCTGGCCAAGAAGTACTTTTAACATCCCGGGAAATGGAACATTTGCTTTTGGATCTCTGCTTTTCTGTAATACACGAACATCCGAAAACAGGAGCTAAGCACATATAATTAAACTTAAAATTTTACTATTAATTGCAGATTGGTTTCTTAATGTGCATTTTAATGATCTCAATGCTACTTTTAACAATTACTTTGTTTTCATTCCATCAGTGGTAAACAGTCATCTACAGTTTCAGTTTCCGTCAAGAAGTCGGCTTCCATGAATTCTCCCTTACTTACCTTCAGTGTAAATCTCCTGTAGACAGGGAGATTCAATTATTATAATGTTGGGGAAAATTAAGTGGGTTCATTAATGGACCTCTAGTGACAGTGCAAAGGAGTTTTTTGTTTTCTTTTTTTTCCATATGATGGACTTTGCAATATCTATCTGGGTTATTCAGATACATTATTTACTTAATCTGTTTTCTCTTTCTGTATTCTGAAGACTTTACCATACCAGATAAATTACTTCTGAATAAATTAGTAGTTAGTTGGTTAATTAATTATTTTTTTAATATTTTAGTTTTAAGTAATCTATATACCCAATGCGGGGCTCAAACTCACGACCCCAATATCAACCGTCACTTGCTTTACCAACGGAGCCAGCCAGGAGTCCCAGGAGTCAGTTTATTTATATATGTGGAATTTACATGTAATTATATAAAATGTCACCAGTAATTTTGCTGTCTTGGTTTCTGTCATTAACTAACAATTTCGATCCATTTATCACCAATTGTAAGAAAGAGCTAATGTGGAAAAAATTGCAATAGCACTGACAAAACACCATGGGAGTAACTTCTGATTCAGTGGTTAGCTTCTTACATTCTCCTACCTAATTTTTCCCAAAGTCAGTATCATTTTTCCCCATTCATGGTCTTATCTGTGATGAAATGTTCATAGAGTTAGTTAAGACTACAGGAAACACTTTAGGTCATCTATTTGAAGGGAATACATTAATGACCTCAACAAGTATTTTTGATATTTCTAACTCCTGATGGCACTATTTTATGGAATTAATTTAGCCTTGATAACATTTCTTCTCCTGAATTCCGGGAAAGTGGGCACGAATTTCACCTTTGTAATTTCACATGATTATTCTCACCTTTTATTTACCTAAATTCATGTTTTTATTACCTTGATTACAACCTACCACAGGACTTTTAATTATAAAATAACTTTTTACTGAGCATTCCTGTTGTGCTTGCCCTCTTCACATAAAATATCAAGTCTTCCCAATAAGTAAACAAAGTAAGTGTTACTATCCCTTTTTTAATCTACAAAGAAACAGAGGTTCAAAAAGATCAAGTCACTTTCCCTAGATCATACAGCTCCATGAGTCAGCCCTAGACCTTGCATCTAGACCCTGTGCTCCTTCCTCTACAGTATATGGCTTTTCTTTTTTTCTTTTTCTTTCCTTTTTTTTGTCCCCCCCCAAAAAAAAACCATGCTTGTGATTCCAAAATGTCAAAGAGTTTTATTTTAATCTGTGGATATATTTATAAGATTAGTTGCATACGTGTAGTATCTTCTCATAGCACAGATGCATTATACATATTGGGGTGCAAACAAATTTCCCCCAGTTCTTTAATACTCTGCCATTCGGTTGATACCACCTACAACTGATAGTCATGATTCTGTCGATCTCTCTAAACAGATAAATTCTTAACTTAATTTTTGTACTTCCTCCCCTTCATTCCTAAAGTCATCAATTTTCATTTCTATTCATTCTTTCTAGGTATATAAGAATAACTTAAATTGTTGCTACATCTGCTTAAAGTATCACGATAAAGATAAAAATATCACAGAAGTCCTTGGAATTTTCCAAATCCTATTATTATTGCTTGTTGTGGAAACACATTGAATAATACATGCAATTAAAACATACAGACATTCTAATTTTATTACACATCTAATTACACATCTAATCTATTACACATCTAATAGTTGCTAGGAGGATTTTATGGCCCATTTGACAACATAGACATTTATACTAATAGTCAAGGTACAACATGGCAGTTTATGATGAAGTTTACGAGAGCCATGTACAACTTTGGACAGATTATTTAAGCCGTTGGCAAAGATGGCCAAAGGGAGAGACTTCCAACAAGAAGTTGGGCCCATGTGAAAAAACAGCTGGTTGGCAGTCCAGCAATGGTCAGTGGCAGCCGAGCAAGGCAGTTCCTAGGACGGGTCAGAGATTGGTTATAAAGAGGCGATCGAGTATATTAGTAAACATATCAAGGATAATAAGAGCGGTGTTTCTTAAGTGAGAAAAGGGACAATAAACTTTGATGTGTTGGATTTGAATTGGAAGAATCACTGTAAACTATATGTCATTAAATATGTATGTATATATACACATATACATACAATATGTACATATATACTATATATACACACACAATGTGTACATATACACTATAATATACACACACGATTTGTATATATACACTATATATATACACATACATATACATATATATACACACATGCAACATGTGTATATGCCCTATACATACATGCAATATGTATATATACACTATATATACACATGCAGTATGTACATATGCCCTTACATATATATATATATACATATATATATATATGTATGTAAAATATATTTGTATGTGTTTGTATATATGTTTGCATATTTTTTCTTGGCTTTGTTTATTGAGATGGTTTGAGACTAGCAACATCCCAGTAACAATGAACACACCTAGCATTAAGGTCTCCATTTCCAAATATCATTCTCTATTAGAAGAAAACAAGGCTCCTTAGAGAAATGACTGAGTCTAGGGGTAGTAGGCAAAGTATAAAATGAACCTAAAACATGTTATTGTGGCAGATACTAGGGAAATGCTCAAAAGCTGATGGGAATCTGTTGAAAAGGACAGAACTCAGTTTGAATGAACGATCACTTGCCAAAATCTGAGATAATTTGAGCATGAAAACAAATAATAATGATAATGGATTTTACACAACAACTTTTAGCAATATTTACCAATCTATGAAATTATATTCATACAAATAGGTAAAGGAATAAGTGAATAAGATAAAGCTCTTCCTTATAATGGTAAAAAATAAATGTAGAAAGAATGAGATAATTATGAAAATCACCTGATGTTATCATAATACTACATTTTCAGTCAAGATTCTTCAATGAACTATTTATTGGGTGAATTTTGATGAACTAGTAGGTGAAATTAGGATACAAAGTGATATATTTACAAAGCACCAAGTATCTCCACATATTTAATAATTACACATGGAAAAAGATAAATTTTACCGTAAGGAAATCGGCAGACAGCACTTCATTTAACTGCTTAAAGTTAACATCAGTAGTAATGGAACACAAAGAAATCCCTACATCCCCAAAAGGGCATAAGAAGAAGAGTACCGAATCATTCTGGAACATCCCTATCAAAAATGCAAAGCTTGAATCTAATCATGAGGAAATATCAGACAAACCCAAACTGAGGGTCATTCTACAGAATAATTGATCTGTAACCTTTGATATAGTAATATCATGGAGGCCAAGAAAGGACTGAGGGACTCTTCTAGAGGTGAGCAAATAAGTAAATACATGGAGGACAGTGAGAGTCAAGTTTCTCATCTAGAAGGTATTTATAAATCTGAAAAAGGAGGAAAGCTGGAATGAACTTTGAGTTTTTAGTTGGAATTGGCGGTGTCATTTCACATGTGGAGTCCGGTTTTGAATAAGATAGATGGGTAGATTGAGAGTGAGAAAGATGATAGATGGATATAGATACACAGATAGGTAGGTAGGTAGGTAGAGAGATAGATACATACATACATACATACATACATATTCGAGGAGTCGAAAGAGAAATGACAGCTAAGTGCAATACATGATCCTGGATTGGAAAACTTTGCAAAAATAGACAAAATTGGACAATTAGCAAAACTTGAATTGGTATCTGGATGAAAGGAATAAGGATTTTCTGAAAAATTGTAATTATTTCAAAATAAAACGTTTTTAAACATTTTAAGAAATTTTATACAGGATAAAGAATCTTAGGACATTGAATGTTATAATTTGGAATAGGCCAATATATCCAACTTAGTAGGTTTTAAAATACAGTTTTCTATTTTACTATGTAATTACATGTTCTAATTATACAACTAATTCCTGTAAGCATACTTATATAATTAAATGATATAATTACAGAGAGTAATTGCATAATTATTGTAATGACATAATTATAGTAACTACTCAATTGCAAAACATTCGATGCACAAGTAAAACAACCAAATTAATTGCTTTAATAAACTGTATCCAAAAAAGCCATTTTGAATTTTAAATAAAAATTTCATTTACAGATCAACCATAGCATATTTTTAAAACTCTCATACACCCATACATTTTAAGTGTATTGTTTTTGTCTCCGCTATTTTTAAAATACAGAAGTAGTTGAGAAAAATATTACAAATTAAATGTTTAAAATGAATTAATTTCCTAAAATTTACTAAATTCTCTAGTCCATTATTTTCTAGCATTTACTGCTAAGTATTTGAATGGAAGCAAGGAAAATGTTTTTGAGAGCAAACAGTTTTGATTTTTTCTCGTCGGTTCTTAATTTTTTTTATATTTATTTATTTTTGAGACAGAGAGAGAGAGAGAGAGAGAGAGAGAGAGAGAGAGAGACAGAGCACGAGTGGAGGAAGGGCAGAGAGAGACAGGGAGACAATTTAAAACAGGCTCCAGGCTCTGAGCTGTCAGCACAGAGCCAGACGCAGGGCTCGAACTTGGGAATGGTGAGATCATGACCTGAGCAGAAGTCGGACGCTCAACCAACTGAGCCACCCAGGTGCCCCTCGTCAGTTCTCAATAAAGAATCCTCCATGTAATTGGAGATTCATAACTATTTTTTATTAGTCTCAGGGCAAATAGGAAATCTATGGTGTGCATGCAAAAGGCACCCAAACTTTCACATCCGACGTTCGAAAGTTCAATATATAAATCACCAAGATGAATGCTCTCAGGAGATCGCTGGACATGATATTTTTGATTTGGATTAACATGAACTGATCCAATAATACGGCTCTTATTTTACTCCTATTAATATATCAGTTTGGTTTATCAACGCCTCCCTTTGCATAGCACTTCCTGAAGTGTTTTGCAGAGTCAGCTCTAGGTCAGCTTCCCTTTTTTGATTATTTTCTCTTGCAAGTTTGTGCCTTTCCCCCAACCGTATGACAGATGTCTGTGCTACTTTTTCCAGGAGCATTTGTTTTATTTTTAGGAAAATAAATACCTCTGTCATTCCACTTTGATGTGAATTTAGAACATTTGACATTATAAATTCTTTTCTTTTCGAATCCTGAAAGCCTTTGATTATTAGTGGGGAACTGGGTGGAACAATCAGCAAATTTTATCTGTGAGAGAAATGGTGTGGTAGAAAAAGAACAACTCTGGTATTCTTGACATCGCAGCACACAGGCCTTCTCCCAATATCTGCATTTTGACACTAAAAAAATCATGGCACCCACACCTGTGTCTATGGTATTGAGAGCCTTTTAGCTTCCATAAAATGAAAGAGTAGTAAGATCTAGTTTCAGCATCTGAAAGAATATCTTTTCCATGTAAATCTGCGATATTGGGATTATTTAAATGTTCTCTTACAGATTGTCATGATTAAAATTATAACTGAAGTTAAGTTATTTGCGGAGAAGTTAAACTTTTTGAGACGAAACCCACAGTACCTAAAATTGACCATTTTCAAGTGAACAATTCAGTGGCACCTGTTTTCAAAACATTTCGTCACCCCACAAGAAAGCCCAGTACCCACTATAGCTACTGAGAAATATTCCCAGTCCACTTACTTTCTACTGACCTTCTGGCATTTATTCTTCAAGTCTACTGTTGGGAAAACTTGGGATCAGATTCCTTGGAACGTGGGAAGCACATCTTTGCCCTACATTACTAAACTCTATAGATCCCGGAGCTCTACCCTATCTTAGGTACTCGCTTAAACTTATATCCTCAACGTCAGTCATGGGACTCATATCTCCCTACCCATGTCACTGCTGCTGATTCTAAATATGCTCTCCACACCTCTACTAGGTAGGTGACCTCTACTGGGTTTTCCAGTGTTATTAATATATGATCTTCAGCTATTCCATGGAGAGTTAAAAAAAATGGTGTTAGGGTGAAAATGGAGCCCTTGTCTTATTCTGAACTTTAATGGGAGTGTACTAGTTTGTTTTTTTTTTTATTTAGGCGTGACGTTGGCTTTTGGTTTATATCATTCGTATTGTTAAGAAACTGTCCACTTATGTCTACCATGCCTAAGCAAGTAAGCAGCTAGGAAACAGAAGAGGTAGAAATGGGAGAAAACTCAGACTTCACCAGACTATAATTTTCCTATTTTACGAGATGGGGGTAAAACCTCCTTTCCTTTGTGGGAATAAGTCCTCCTTCCACACTGTTTCTGATCTTTCTCCTCTTTTGTAAGAGGTCCAGCATGGATGAAGTCTGCTAAGAGTTTCCCAATCCATCTTCATTCTTCATTTCTTTTCACAAATATTCTTTCAGGCTCTGGGACACCATTGTATGATGTCATTACATCCTAGTTCTGTTGATTTTAATGTCACGTCTAAACCCAGCTACCTGCAAATTCAAATTGATCTCAGAAGTTAGGTGATTTCTCCTGAACTGTGATCATCAGGTAACGTGTCTGACTTTAAAAGGCAGGTTCGGTTTATTGAATTAAAATGCAGATCCCTGGCTTCACCTCAGATCAGCTGAATCACAATATCCATGTATGGCCACGAGGAATCATATTTTAAAAGTAAAAATAAATCCCACATGACTTTTATTATTCTTAATTTTTTAATGTTTATTTATTTTGAGAGAGAGGGAGAGGGAGAGAGACAGAGAGAGACAGAGAGACAGAGAGAGAGAAAGAAAGCTGGGGAGTGGGAAAGAGAGAGGGAGAGAATCCCAGGCAGGGTCTGCTCTGGGGCTTAATCTCATGAACTGTGGGATCATGACCTGAGACGAAATCAAGAGTTGGATGGTTAACCAACTGAGCTACCCAGGGGCCCCAAACCCACATGATTTTTAAATGCAAGACAGATTGAAACTATTTATTTAGATGAGATAATTTTATAATATATGTTGCCTAATGAAGCCCACATCAGTGTATCTGCCAAAGGTATTTGGTGAAGGAAATCATTCTGAAGATTGCAAAACCCTCTTTCCACACAAAGGCAATCACCTTCTCCATCATGATCTTCAGGGAAAAAAAATGCAAGGTGAAAAATAATGTAATAGAGATATTAAAAGTATGCTCTTTACTAAAAATACTAAGGAACCATAGGGTTGGGATCATGTAGCATCTTTCTGGGTTTCTGGTATATTATTGAATGCATACATAATCTATTGTATTAATACTATTGTACCAGTTTTCATAATACAAGTCCCAAAGAAAGTATTCTAGTCAACATTTTTCTTCCATGCTGTGGCATTGTTTGGTATTTAGAAAAAGAATGGATAAAACCTGCCAACTTGCATCTCAACAATAAATTTTAAAACAAAATAAGCAATCATGTCAATGAGGCTTTTAATAACTGCTCATGATACAACAGAGCGTTTTAAATTATCATGAAGTAAGCACTTCATTTACATTCAACTAGGCATGGATTGTGTACTAATTAAACCATCACAGTGAGGGATACATCATGTGTTAAAAATACACAGACAGATAGTTCTTAATTGGAATTCTTGTACAGGCTTTAAGAAGAAGAATAAAGATTGTGTTTCAATTTGAAGTGGTTTTGTCAAGATGTGTGGTATAGATTTGAGACAAGACTTTATAGCAGGGCTTGATAACCAGCCACCAAATCCAGCCCACTGCCTGTTTTTGTAAATAAACCTTTATTGGAGCACATCCACATCTATTCCTTTCCTCATTGTCTGTGGCTACTTCTACACTATGAGGGCACAGTTGAGTAGCTGTAACCAAACCCGTGTGACCTGCAAAGCCCAAAAGAATTACTATCTGGTGCTTTATGGAAAAAGTTTGCTGACTCCTCCTTCAGATGCATTCAGACCTCATTCTGTGATATCTTGTTCTTGGGTCATTTATTACGTTTCTATTGGTCTTATTTTTCTAACCAACAAAATGGGAATTAAACGACCTAATGTCTAGAGAGTTCTGAGCTACGTTTTAACTTAAGAGAGACCCTATATGTGGATCTGTAAAGCCCTTAGCTTCAAGTTGGTTATATTATGAGGTACAGGGGTTTAAGACTTGAACATATGAATTTTTGGAGAGATACAATTCAGTCGATAGCGTGGCGCTACTGGGGATGAGATGGGATCGGTCAGCGAAGCCATCTGAAGAAGCCGAAGGATGAGCTACAAAACAAAGAAGAGTGGATGTTGACTCTTTGAAGGAGAAGGTAATGCATCTGAGGGTGGTATTTATAAAAAGATTTGGTGTTGGAAGAGTGTCCGGTCTTTAGAAAACCACAGGGGGGTTAGCAATCCTGTGTTTCAGTTGGTGGTGTCCATTGAGAGAATGCAAGTCTTTGGGAAAGACAAGTACTTGAGTGACAATGGCCATAGTCTTACAGTTCTAGCTCATGTGCAGCTTGTGACTGGGACTTGAAGACCTAAGTCCTCTGCTTCCTTTTGATTCTGAGGACTTTTGTTCAACAAAAACTGTCTTAAAAGATTTCCTTTTAAGGATCATGGTTTCATCGTTGTCTCTAAGGAACTTCAGTGTATCACAAGATCAACAAGTTCTCCTATGTTTTCCACTAGAAACTGCAGAGGTTTACGTTTTCCGTTCAGATTGATGATCCGTTTTGAATTAATTTTAGCATATGATGCAATGTGTGGATTGAGCTTCATTGTTTTGTGTATGAATATCAAATTTTTACACCACCACTTGGTAAAAAACTTTTTCTCCATTGAATTGCCTTTGCATATGTCTTCTCAAAAATCAATTGGCCATATGTGCATGGGTCTATTTTTGGATTCTCTATTTTCATTCTTTGATATATATTTCCATCCTTCTGCAAGTATCACATCTTAAATACTGTGGGTATGTAGTTACATCTTTTTTTTTTTATACTTGTCTTAAAATCAGGAAATGTGAGTTCTCCAACTCTCTGTTTCTTTTTCAGAATTGTTTTTAGCTCTTATGGTTCCTATTGAGGGTCACCCTGTCTACTTCTACAAAAACAAAGACAAAAGCTCCTTCCAGAATTTCTGTTACAAATGCATCGACTCTCTAGACAAAAAAATCACATCTTAACAATATTGCATCTTTTAATCCATGAACACGTCTCCATTTATTTTGGACTTCTTTCATTAATGATTAATGTTTTGTAGTTTTTGCAATACCTACATATGTAAGCAATTCTCTTTTTTTGTGTATAAATTTAAACTGAACTAATTTATTAATTTTCATTTTTAATTGTTCATTGCCAGTGTATACAAATATAATGAAATTTTGTATATTGATCTTTTATTCTGCAATCTATCTAAACTTTATTATAGTGGCTATTTTTGTTGTTGCAGATTTATATGATTTTCTACATAGGTAATCAGGTCATCTGTAAGTACAGATGGTCGCATTTCTTCCTTCCCAATCTATATGACTTTTCTTTTTCTTGCTCTATCGCACTGCCGAGAACCTTGAGTGATATTTGAATGAGTGGTGAGATGTGGTGAGACTTTACATCCTTTCCTTTTCCCAAATGTTGGAGGAAAACAGTCTTTTACCATTAAATATGCTATCAGCTGTAATTTTTGTACATGCTCTTTATCAGGTGAAGGAGGTTTCCTTATCTTTCTAGTTAATGAGAAAAATATTTTCATGATTGGATTTTTTTTTCAAATACTTTTTCTTCACATATTGAAATAATCATGATTTTCTTTAGTTTGCTGATGAGTTACATTACTTGCTTTTTGCATGTTGAAGCCAATTGGTGCATATTCCATTTTATATATTGTCATATTTAATTTACTAATATTTTGCTGAAGATTTTGTGTCAATCTTTATGAGGGGTATGTGTGCAGTTTTCCTTTCTTATAATGCTTTTTTTGGGGGGGGGTTGGTATTAGGGTAGTGCTGACCTTATAAAACAAGTTTTTCACCACCTGTGTGACTAAAGCTAGCTTCCGTGTTGACTTTAAAATTTTTTTTTAATGTTTATTTCTGACAGAGAGAGAGAGAGAGAGAGAGAGAGAGAGAAGGCAGTGAAGGGACAGAGAGAGAGGGAGACACAGAGTCCGAAGCAGTCTCCAGGCTCTGAGCCGTCAGCACAGAGCCTGACGTGGGGCTTGATCTCACGGACTGTGAGATCATGACTTGAGTGGAAGATGCTTAAACGACTGAGCCACCCGGGTGCCCCCGTGTTGACCTTTAATAAGTAAAGTGCTCATATCAAGTTGCTATAATGAGTACTTGCTTCTATCAAACCACCTGTCTGCAGTCAAAAATAATAATTTGGATGCGACTGCCCTTAAAACAGCTAAATGTACCATCATGAAATTAAACTTTGTGCACATGTGTTACTAGAAGCAGGTGAGCTTTGCTATGGCCTTGCAGGTCCCACACACCACTGCAGTATGTGTTTCATGCCTGCCCTCAGCCCCCGTGTCCTTCTGCTGTCCTCTCGTGTGTCAGCGTGAATGTTGTGTGCACATGGCTGTGCTGCAGAGGCCCAGGGTAAGGAGGGCGCGTGCTGATGCTTCTCTGTGTGCCCAGAGCCTGTCTCTGGTGGTATACCTCCCTTTTGCTATTAAAATGTCATATAATCCAGGCAACGATAAAAGAAACAAGGCAGATTTAACAATAACTACAGCTGTAAGGTGAGCCTTTATTGTCTGCACAAAGCAAAACTGTCCAAAAGAAGGTGGGGGAAGATATTTATTGGTGAATGTATCATGTACAGCTAGAAAGACTGTGGTTCTATCAATAATGGGTTGTGTACTATATAAATATCACATCGATTAATTTTACTGATAGTGTTTTAAGGTTTTTCTATATCCTTAACTGATTTTATGGCTATTTGTTCTATCAATTTCTGAGAGTTAGGTTTTGAAATTTTCAATTATTATTGTGGATTAGTCTATTTCTCTTTTCAGTAGGGTTGGTTTTTGCCTCAGTCTTTTGCAAAAAGGATCCAAAGCCAAGTATTAATATTCCAGAGTTCTTTAGTGAATGTATTATCAAAAGCCTACCTACACTGACGAAATGTTTTCAAATACAATCTTGATGAAAGCAACTACTCAGATATCACACATTCCCAGGGTATGCACTGATATATTTCTAAGATGCTAAGTGAAACTCCCAATTCTGTTTCCCAATTGGCATACGATATACAATTTCTAAAAAAGAATGAATCTTCGGTTAATACGGACATATATTTCCCACATAATCTAATACGTTCAGTCTTTGTGTACCATAGATTTTTATCCATTTCTACTCCTGACCTGCACATCAAGAGACTAATATTTTAATATTTTAGAGTGAGCATTTTTTGTTTCATTTCTTTTATAGTTAACTCAGTACACTATTTTTAAGAGCAAATAATTACACCATCTATCTTTTTAAAAAAATTTTAATGTTTATTTAATTTGGGGGGTGGGCAGAGACAGAGGGAGACAAAGAATCCAAAGCAGGCTCCAGGCTCTGAGCTGTCAGCATAGAACCCAACGTGGGGCTCGAACTCACAAACCGTGAGACCATGGCCTAAGCTGAAGTCGGATGCTTAACCGACTGAACCACCCAGACGCCCCTCATCAACTGTCTTGTGAAGAGCTCAGCTAAGTTTCAAATGCTGCCATTCAACTCAAGGAAAGATACAAATTGTAGTGTCACAAAAATGGAAGTGTCGCTTCTTTTATGCTTTGAAAGCTTCAGTTGTAATGTAACGAACTCTACTAAAATAGGACATATATTATAAAACATCAAATTACTGAATTTCTTTGGATTATGTTTAATTTCGGTTTCCTAAGAGCATTCGACACATTAAATATTTATTACCACTACCTTTTTCCCTAACATGAGTCCTTATCAATTTTTATAATATTAAAAGGAATTAAGCATTGGAGAATTTTTTAAAGTGCTATGTAGTGAGGTAGTTAAACAATCTACTTGTACTTTTGTTTAGAGACATGACCATACAGTGTCCTACACGTTCATTTGAACACTCCTAGTACACATAAACATTAAAACTCCTGGCATCTTGGGGCACCTGGGTGGCTCAGTTGGTTGCGTGTTCAACTTCAGGTGAGGTCATGGTTTCGTGGTTTGTAAGTTCAAGCCCCATGTCAGGTTCTGTGCTGACAGCTCAGAGCCTGGCACCTGCTTGGGATTCTGTGTCTCCCTCTCTCTCTGCCCCTCAACCACTTGCGCTCTGACTCTCTCTCTCAAAAATAAATAAACATTAAAAAAAAAAAACCCACGACTCCTGGCATCTTAAAATATTTTGGCTTTTTCCATGTCACAGCTTATTTTATTTGATCTCAGACCATAAAAATACATGAAAATTATAGCTTTCTAAATGTAAGTTAATTTGACACAGAGTGATTTTACTAATGTTTTATGATTTTCCTTATTAAATTACACATTTATTTAAAGAATTTATTTATTTATTTATTTATTTATTTATTTATTTATTTTGAGAGAAAGAGAGAGAGGAGCATGAGTGGGGGAAGAGCAGAGAGAGGGGGAGAGACAGAATCCCAAGTAGGCTCCATACTTAGCATGGAGCCCAACACAGTACTCGATGCCACAACTGTGAGACTGTGACCTCAGCCAGAGTCAAGAGTCAGATGCTCAACTGACTGAGCCACCCAGGCATCCCTTTAAAGAATATAATGTAATAGAATACCCAATGACTAAAAAAAAGTGCTATGTAGCTATCACATTGCTTGATTCTATTGAATTTAAAATTATTAAAACATAAGCCATTTCAATAGTAGCCTCAGTATACTGAACTCTACACATCTACACTACACTATGTTTCCTAGAAAAGGCATATTATTTTCAAGCAGAATGTCAAAGATTGCAATCTATGCAAACAGCTTGCCCCATCCCACTGTTGCAAAGGCAGAAACAAGACAAATGGAAATATGAGTCCTAATCCACCGAGAAGAATGAGATTTCCCATATTTTAATCCAGTGAGGCTAGTGATTCATATCAGTCAGTGTTGATGGATACAACATACATATGAGAGAAAGTAGTCGCGGTCCGCTGCAAATTGCTTTTCTCATGGAGCCGAATGGCAAGATTTTTGTGTTTTTAAACTTATCAGGCTTAAAAAAATTTTTTTTTCAATGTTTATTTATTTTTGGGACAGAGAGAGACAGAGCATGAACGGGGTAGAGGCAGAGAGAGAGGGAAAACTTATCAGGCTTTTTAGAAGATAGTGTAATTATTGCTCTGAAAGTGTCATATAATTCAGTTACTAATAAAGGAAACAAAACAAATTTAACAATAGTCACATTTTAATTACTTAAAAAAAAAGTAGATGTATAGTATTTTTTACGTCTTCTAGTGGTATTTGCTTAATACCTTTACATCATACTTGAAAAAATGCATACGTTGAAAAGGAATTTACTGAACTGGTCACCGTATCTTTCAGTTGATATCCATGCCTGTTGGGATATCTCCTTGTGAGCAACCTTCACTGACATAAAGAAATTCTTGGGGCCAAACAGTGAGTTCAGCACATGCCTAACCAATGACTCGATGCATTTTCTTTACAGCCAGCCAGCAAGGATGTGGTTGGTCGTCAAACTTGGCACTCACAGCTGAAATATCCAAGACTATTCTAGAAAAATGTGAGTTTTCTGCCTTTTGTATACATGGAGAACCAAAATACTTAATCCTAGATTTTTTGAAATTCTTAATGGTATTTACCAGAAGCCAGAAAGTGGAAATCAAAGGGCTTCTGAATGGTGTATATGAATAGCAGGAAAGAACGAACATTTGAGCAGCCTGTTGTGTTCAGAAGCACATATTATTTACATGATATTGTAACACCCCCGTGCAGCACTATCATCCTTTTATTTCCTAATTAGAGGAGGCAACCAAAGTTTGAGAAAGTAAAATAAAGAATCTGATATCACACAGAAACTTGCAAAAGTAGGACTTGATTATCATTCTAATTACAGCATTGTTTCACGCAAGTAAAACAAAACTATCCTGTGAAAAAAATCCCAAAGATCCTCACTTACCATGAACATACATTTTAATGACACTACAGTTTGTTAAGCATAGGTCATTCTTCCCAGTCACTGTATTTCCCATCCAGTCCTAATATCAGCTAGAGATGATCACCCTTGGAGTTTTCATGTGGAGCTCTTTACCGATTCATCGTTTGTGCAGCTGAAGTGCTTCCTGCCTAAGACCTAGCAGGAAGCGTGTTACTGGTGAAGAATGAAGAGGGGTAACCTAATTAGTGAAGGAGCTCATTAAAGTCTATGTTTTAGCTTTTCCATTTTAAATGTTTGATCTGTATTCTTGGATATCAACCTCTAGACTGTTTTTAGTTAAAATGTCCTGTAAAAAATTGATCTACATTTCAAATTGAAATCATCTACATGCACAATACAAATGTACTTTAGTGAAGAGGGACTGAGTAATTTCAGAATTATGACATTAGATTATATCTACTTATTTTTAAAAATGTATAATGCCAGGATATCAGGGTGAAATTGATCCTTATTTACATAATGCTGAAGACAGGGTGCACAGAAACACACATGGTAAAACCAAACAATAATTCAAGCATGCTTGCATCCAGTGATACATAATCTTACATGTGACAATAAGGCAAAGCAACCAAGAATCTACACACATTATGCTGGGGTCTTAGTTCAGGTTGCTAGAACAGAAGACAGAGTGGCTTGAACAGTAGACATTTATTTCTCACCATTAGGGAGGCTGGAAGTCTAAGATCAGAGTGCCAGCATGGCCAGGTTGTGGTGAGGGCCCTCTTCCTGGTTTGCAGGCATCCTCCTTCTTACTGTATCCTCACACAATGGAGGGAGAGAGGGAGAGAGAGAGAGAGAGAGAGAGATGGAGAGAGAGAGAGAGAGAGAGATGGAGAGATGGAGAGATGGAGACAGAGAGAGAGAGAGAGAGAGAGAGGGAGAGAGAGAGAGTTATCTTCTAAAGTTCCCCCCTTCTGAAAACAATCATATTGGAGATTAGGCTTCAATACCTGAATCTTGAGGGGACACAAACTTTCAGTCCATCCTGGTTGACTACGGCCACGTTGCTTAAAATCATCAGTCCCCTACTATGAAAGATTGAAGGACTGTTTTTAAATTCAGGCAAAGTACATCATGTATACAAAATGTGAGGAAATGCCATGCAACCAATGAATATGGTAATTAAAAAGCTTTTGGAAGATTATCAGAAAATAAAGTTGAAAAAAATGAAATTTTATGAACTCTGGCTTAGTCTATATATAAAGTATGCGTGGATATAGGCAGGAACTGAAAGAGTGGAAAAAACAAATTGATCTAAGAAGATGAAATTGTGGGTAATATTTTCCTGGTTAAAAATTCACTTATTTTTAAATCATTGCTTCTTCAACTTTAATGTGCAGACGAGTCACCTGGGGGTCTTGTTAAAATGTGAGTTGCGGGGCGCCTGGGTGGCGCAGTCGGTTAAGCGTCCTACTTCAGCCAGGTCACGATCTCGCGGTCCGTGAGTTCGAGCCCCATGTCGGGCTCTGGGCTGATGGCTCAGAGCCTGGAGCCTGTTTCCGATTCTGTGTCTCCCTCTCTCTCTGCCCCTCCCCCGTTCATGCTCTGTCTCTCTCTGTCCCAAAAATAAATAAACGTTGAAAAAAAAAATTTAAAAAAAAAATGTGAGTTGCAACTCAGCAGGTGTGGGGAGGGTATGAGATTCTGCATTTTACAAGCTCCCAAGTGGTATCTGTGTTGGTGATTTGAGGATCACACTTTCGGTAGCAAGGGTCTCTATTATCCAGGTAGGTAGAAATTAGGAAAAAAGAAGGGAATTACCCCCAGAAACACTCCTCTCAGGTTTCAACTTGCACAGAAATTGTTCCTTTGGCCGTGATCGTGGGAAACATCACTGGAAAGGGAAGGAACCTCTCCCCAGTGATGACCAAAATGTATGTCCTATCAAGCATTTTGCCAGTCTTCTTCCACACTGTATCTCAAAGCTTAGCACACCTTTGGGCAGTGATAGGCGCTCAGTAGTTGTCCAAACAACGAACAAAAAAAGTAGTTTGTTTGCTTTGAATCTTAATCTTAAACTTCTCTTTAGCACAGCAGCAGCCGTTCTTCATTCAAGTCTGTGGCAGCCCGTCCCCTGCCTCCATGTTCTTTCTTCCTTCCTCCCTTCCTCCCTCACTTCCTTCCTTTCTTCCTTCCTTCCTCTCCCACTCTTCCTTTCTTCATTTCTTCTCTCCTTTCTCTCTCTCCTTCCCTCCCTTCCTTTTTTCCTTCCTTCCTTCCTTCCTTCCTTCCTTCCTTCCTTCCTTCCTCATCCAGCTTATTCATTTATGCGGAGAGGGAGAGAGAGAGCGCACAAGCAGGAGAGGAGCAGAGAGAGAGGATCCCAAGTAGGCTCTGTGTCCTCAGCACAGAACCCAATGCGAGATCATGACCTGAGCTGAAATCCAGAGTTAGTCGCCTGGGTGGCTGAGCCACCTAGGTGCCCCCATTTTTTTTCTTTTTTAATTAAAGACAATACTCATGATAATCTTATTCTCCCTTTCCCGATTTTTGCCTTTGTCATAAGCCTTGCCAAAGGGACTAGCTCTGAAACTGACCTTTACCTAATCGATACCCAGTGTTTTTAAAAGTGGAGGGGGGACCTCTCAGACACCCTCTGTGTTACATTATCGGAACACAGGGGGCTTGCCATTCTTGCTTGCTGCTGTGTTCCCAGGACACAAAATGTTTCCTATCCCTAGTGAGCATTGATACAGATTTTTGGAATGAATGGGGGAAATGACTAATATTCATACTAATTTTGTCTTTAATTTTTAAATATTTTGTACGTGATGGATTTTTGCATTAATTTTTATTTTTAAAATATTGTATGAAAATTATTTACCTTGAATGTTGAGGGTTTTTTTTTGGGGGGGGGAATGTTATCTCCTTAAATGTTGCAGCAGAAGCAAGCGCTCGATTGCTTCCCCTCATTCCGGGCAAGCGGGTGCCAAAATGCAGTATCTACCACTGAGATGCTGAATTCTTTTTTTAAAAAACAGTTTTGCAGTAATGATTCAACATAAAAATACCTTATGGAAAATATTTCGTTTCTTAAGGTGTTTAATAAGAATTGCAATTTCGTTTTGTCAGCTTAACCTGAGAGTGCATGTATTATAGTAGAACAAATCGGGAAATGATGGAGGCAGCACTGATGATCCAAGGTGCCTTTCTGCACACGAAATGATGCCATTTCATCTGAACAGAAAAGCGTGGCGAGTTCAGAAGGACCTGTGCCCAGGCTGTTAGTAGCCAGTGTGCATAGCAAGGGGGATACATTGCTCAGTTCTGCATTGTGCATATGAGCTTTTGAGAGTTCATTAATAACCAGTTGGTGTGGTGGTAAAACAGAACAAAGAATGGTTATTTCCACTGTGCTTTCCATGGAAAAATCCTGGGAGGGGGCTGCCTGAATTTACTGGATGAATCAGGGGTGTAAACTAACACTTGGGCCTGGTGCTTCCACACCCCTCGGGCTTCCTCAGTCTTCGTTGGCACTTTCTCCTGTTTTCCTCATTCCTCTTAAATTGTCTCTTATCCATGAATCAGTGGTCACGGGAGCACGCAGGCTGGAAAATCAACAGAATCTCAAACCGTTCTAGTAACACATTCTAGCCCAACAGCTACTTCCTACACTCTCCAGGCTGGGTTCCTGCTCAAATTATCCACTATGGTAGACACCTACGTTACCTGTAGGATAGAGACCATGCAGAAAGATGCCTGGATTGCAAATTCCCAATCCTGATCCCAAACTCTGCGTGGTTAGTGAAGCTTTGTGATATTCAGGACTCAGATAACAACTTTCATAATTGCACAAACTTTCTTCAGCTTTTCGAATCTTAGGCGACAACGCATTAGGCAATCAGATGCCGTATCTCATCCTGGATCGCTGATATAATAGATGTCAAGGGCGTAAACAGGTGTGCATACTCTTCTACTGCTCTCGTGGAAGATGTTTTCATAATGAAAAATCAAGAAAATTGGTTCTAGATTGTCAGCTATACATTATTCAGTATCGATTAACGTGCTCCACATTACACTTTTTAATGCCATTTAGCTTCTATCCATGCATTATGAAGGCCATTACCTATGATTGCATAGCGTGCCATTGAAAGTCAGCTTATGCTACGTATTCCATATGTTGAAAGTACATAATGATATTAATTCAGAATCGGGCAGAGGATAGACATCAAATCATATTTGGACGTCATGACATATGTCCTGTACATGAAATTTCTTGATGACTTCCATTATATACATTCATGCTGGCCCAAATACCTGGGGGGAAGGCCTCAATAATTTAGGGTCCTCCTTCAGAGAAATACACATACACACAGAAGTGCTTTGCTGCAGGTAACCTCTTTTTTTACATAATCGATCCTTGTTATCCATGGCAGTTATGTTCCATAATGTCACCAAGAACAATTAATTTACTCATGCCTGAACAAAGCTTATCGAACACATGTATTTTTTCCATAAGGCACATTATAGCCTTCTTGAACTTAGGACACTCGCTCAGCACTCCGGTACTATGCTTGGGAGCCATTTAAAAATTTTAAATTTAAAGCAAAATTGCCAACAAAACCCCAACAATTAGAAAAGCATGGAACTCGACAGATCATGAGCAGGACCCTTGTTTTTAGGGTTAGAGCTGGATAAAGAAGGCAGAGAATCACCCTGTTTGACCCACAGCAGGATACTCAGGTTTACCACTGCTCTGCTCATATCCATGAACGATTGCCAAAGCACCATATTGATTCTGGGGTTATGAATACACTTTAGCAAGTCGACACAGTTGCAAATACAGAATCTATGAATAATGAGGATCGACTGTATATATTTAAATACATGTCCTATTTTTTTTAAGTCAACAACCTGTATTATAATTCATGTATTTTATAGGAAAAAAAAGGAACACAGCAAACAGGTCAGGGTTACACCAAAAATATAAAAAAGAAAGAAAGAAATTAAGAAAGAAAGAAAGAAAGAAAGAAAGAAAAAGAAAAGAAAAGAAAGCCTCACAAAAAAACCTGCAGGTTTGTACAGGTTGCTCTATTTAGACTGGCAACAGGCTCTCCTGGACTTCGGGCACGGCAGCTGCACTTGTCTGATGCCCTCTTTGCAGATGCAGCCCTGGGCGCACTTGGCACAGCCCGTGGGGCAGCAGGAGCCGCTCTTGCAGGAGCCGCATGTGCACCTTGCATTTCCGGGAGCCGCTGCTGGAGCAGGTGGGGGCGCCACTGGGGCAGGAGCAGGTGGGATCCACTTGATGCCAAAGCCCTGGCTGGGGTCCAGAGACAGCTGCACCACAGGGCGGTGGCCAGCGGCGGGTGCTTCAGGGGGGTGTCTGCATGTCTCCCTTTTCATTGCCGGTTCATAGTGATAAATTCTACTTTGAGACCCCTTTGTCCTGGAAGGACAACTACTTCCATCGGGCCTAGCAGGAAGGTAAAAAATCTCCAAAGCTAGGGAGGAAAGTCACCCCATCTGGAGGGGCATCCCTACTCGCTCACCTAGTACTGCTAGTCAACGTGTATGTTTGCAGATAGAATTGTACAAATTGAGCTGAAAGGAGGCGTAAAACTGATCTAAGTAGGATCTAATTAGTTTTTTAAAATAGGAAAGGGAAGCCCAAGGTCACATGGCGAGTTACCAGTAGAGTGAAGACGAGAATGCTTCATCCAGGCCTTTTTTTTTTTTTTTGCAAAACCACTTCGGTTTCCAAAGCTATGTCCTTTTGAGCCACTGGGATTTTCATGCCAACAGCGTGCTGCTCAGCCATATAGACATATTCTCGTAGTGTCATGGATAGATGTATGGGCCATTTAAAAATACGTATGAGTAATAACAGTGAGATGTACACATTTATGTATTTCAGCTGGCCTAATTCTCTAATCTGGCATCGATAAGCAAGGAAATAACTTGCTAATAAAAGTGGTCAAAGGGAGTTTCTTTTTGGCTGTAAAGATTTTTTTAAATGTTTATTTATTTTTGAGAGAGAGAGAGAGAGAGACAGAGTGTAAGCTGGGGAAGGGGCAGAGAGAGGGAGACACAGAATCCAGAGCAGGCTCCAGGCTCTGAGCTGTCAGCACAGAGCCTGACATGGGGCCTGAACTCACGACCTGTAAGATCGTGACCAGAGCGAAGTCAGATGCTGAACTGACTGAGCCACCCAGGTGCCCCCAGAAACCATTTGCAAATGCAGGGGTCATATTTTGTATCCCACTGTGTTGATAAATTAAATATGATCATTTTTTACCCAGAGGAATAGTATAATATCAGAGCAAGTGAACACAGCTTTCATGACCTTACCTTTGGTTTTCTTGGCAGCCCGGAAGCCAGACTCTTTGTGACTTGCAGCAGAGCTATTTGGGGTAACATCATTTTTTTTATAAGAGTGTAAATAATCAAGATTAATTGACCATATGTAGCAGGAACAATAATAAATTATGAATCACCTCATCAATTTGGGAAAACAGCTCTCTCTTCAGACTTCTCTTGGCCCTCATTTGAATGAAAAATTAAATCATTTCATTTGCCTCTCTTCCCTCCTATAATAAAAATAATCCAATGTTTCATAAACTCTTACTAAAATTGGAGGCACAGATTTCACCAGTCCAAAAGAGTATGGCAAATCATATCCCTCTGCAACTAATCACTGTGTCACTAAAGCTGTATCCTTTAGTGTTCGAAGGACATCACGGTAGAAGTTGTCCTGGCTTAGAGCTTCTCCTGTATCTCACATGGCCTGGGTGCCAGCCTCCCAGATGAAAACAATACGGCATCATTTCTTCTGACCTCCCCGAGGACAAAATATTTGTGTCTCTTAAAATAGCCACGTCTCCCAACTGCACATCAACAGCAGACTTGGCATTTTTACCTCACACAATACTATAACTCAGTCATCCCTCAGCGCTACTATTCAGAGATCTGCATAGCATCCCTTGAGCTATCAAACAGTTATGCCTCTTCCCTCGAAACATTTCTCTGGTTCATTTCTTCATCTGGCTTCTCCCTGAACAGACAGCACCCCAGCAGGAAGAGGTTGTAGAAGGCGTTCCTACTTTCCTCCGCTCCACACAAGTAGCCGTTGGGTTCCTAACCAGTTGGGAGTTAAATCTGACTTCTTCTTGAGTTCTAACACCAGCTCTGGTTCCCACTTCTCACACTCGATCCGACACCACTGGTCAACCTAAGCCGCTCACGTTAGACCCCTGCCATGTGATACTATAGCAATAGCGGAGTTGCGAAGGCAGTGGTCTTGCACTTCCTGCCCTTATGTCCACTTTATTTCTGCCTTTCCATGGGCAAAAAGTCACCATGGTAATCACTGCTCTCCCTCCCGTGATGCTGCCTTCCTGTCTGTTTTTTTTCTTTTCTTTTCTCAGGAACAAATAACATCATTAAATCTATTGGGTTAAATTTAACAATTAGATCTTTAATCTGTGTAAGAGAGATGGGAAACCTAATTTGCATCCTAATTTAGGAGAAAAGACGCAGTTAAAGCAACTCAGGCCGACACGAAAGTTTTGTGAAATGGAAACCGACTTCTAAAACTCTTCATAATAATGATGATGAGTCCTTTTCTAACCATATTTTAAATTACTGACACGTCGGGGCACCTGGATGGCTCAGTCGATTGAGTGTCTGACTCTTGATTTTGGCTCAGGTCATGATCTCATAGTGCGTGACATCGAGCTCCACATCGGGCTCTGTGCTGACAGTGTGAAGCCTGCTTAGGATTCTCTCTCTCCTTCTCTGTCTGCCCCTCCCCTGCCTTGCTCTCTTCCTCTCAAAATAAACACATAAACATTAAATTATTGACATGTCTCCAAATTTGTGTTCAGATATAATTCTAGAGAATATTATAAGAGAGAATATTTTTAGTATGAATCATTTATTTTAAAAATAGTATGCAGAGCCTAGAAGCAGCCAATACTTCCACTAAGAAGCACTCTGGTATGAGTATGTGAATATTTTATGTTGTGTCTTACACAGAGGCCTAAAGGAGAAAAAAAAATCAACAAACTGAATTAAGCCATGATATTGCAAACGTCTTGAGTGTCAGAAGGACTGATGGCCTATTATTAGTTCTCAAGGTATGATCTGTCAATAATCCACCAACAACTCGCTCCCCAAATCACCAGAAAAACCTGTTGAACTAGCAAAGCTAACCAAAGCTAACCTAAAAGTGAAGCTATCAGGCTTGCTTCCTTAGGAAAGCACAGGACCTTGACAGTCATAGAAATCTCTCAGAAAGGAGATCAACGAGAGAGGATATTTACAGGGTTCAAGGTCCAGGCTAAGTGATTTCAAGGTGCATCTTGCAAGGCGGAGAGCTGGTTGGACTGGGTGGAGTTCATGACTTAAAGGCTTTGTACTTTAGGCACAGAAGTGTGTATTGTGGAATAAGCTGTTAGTCTTGACGAGGTTGGTTTACTGTCTGGCAAGAATAGATATTTCCCAGGGGAATGTATTTAAGTTGTTTTGCCTCACCCCAGTACTGTTTAGCACAAAGTCAGAAGAGAATGCTGTGTCCCAGAGTCACTTAGCCTTGGAACAAGAAAGTCAGAATTGCTTAGCACAGGGACAGAAAGAGAAAGAAGAAAGAAAGAAGAAAGAGAGGAAGAAAGAAAGAGAAAGAAAAGGAAGGAAGAAAGAGACAGAGAGAGAGAGAGACAGAGAAAGAAGAGAAAGAAATTAGTTCCAGTTCTCAATTCTGCCTCTAAACTCTTATTTTTCAGTACAATTTTCCCATATACAGATTTAGAACAGCAACAACAACTTGATGTCCAGCTAACTAAGCTTTTGGACCAATGTCCCACGACACCAAAGTCAGCACTGACCCATAATTCCTAACTTTCAGGGCAATGTTCTTTCCAGTACTTTCACACAGAAGAAATTGGGTTTTATTCTATTTTTAATGTTTTTTTTAATTTTTAAATTTTAATTTTTTAATGTTTATTTTTGAGAGAAGGAGACAGAGCATGAGCAGGGGAGGGGTAGAGAGAGAGGGAGACTCTGAAGCAGGCTCCAGGCTCCGAGCTGTCAGCACAGAGTCCTATGCAGGGCTTGAATCCCCAAACTACGAGATCATGACCTGAGCCAAAGTTGGATGCTTAACTGACTGAGCCACCCAGGCGCCCTGGGTTTTATTCTATTTTTAATTAAAAGTCTAACCTAATTGCAACTAACATATGGGTGGCAATTATAGCTTCAGCTGGAAAGCAAACATCCGTTTGATCATCTAGAGGTAAGAATGGATTTTCTCATGCTGAATATTTGATAGGAGAACTTAAATAATTATTGGAAAGGATTTCAGAAGTTCTGCAAAAAAATCTCAAAACCTCAAATCAAAGCTGTAAGTGTGTGGACTTACACATGCAAATGTACACGTGGCTGAGGGAGCACTATAATAGTGAAGATACAGATGTGTATTATAACCTAGCAAATGGGATTTTTCTGGGCTAGACCCTAAACCCAGAGTCATTATTAGTCTCTCTCAGGCCTTGGGGGGAGTTAGAAATAGATCTCTCCTTCAGGTAGACTCAGCCCCACAAATCTCTCAATTTAGAGTATAAAGCATGGCTGGAATTCAGCACTATCTGTCTCCTTGACTGGGCAGTCTTGTATAGGACACAGTCTGCAAAATACATGTGGTAACCCTACCGAAATCAATGACTCCTAGCCTTCCAAAGTCCATTTGCTACAAAGTGTATTTACTGGAGAAAAAAAACACATAGATGGAATTAGAACCTACCGCTTCAAGTTCCTATGCTGTTCTTAGGATGTGTATATGGTTTTAAACGTCTCCATTCATGTGTGCAGTATAAAGCCTTTGAAAGAGGTTTGCATCAGGTCTTATGTTGTATACTTCCACAAGCTTGCTGGTATATCATTAGACAGACCATCCTGAATTCTAGAGGTTCTAGAAGATTCTAGAAATTACAGACAAATGTTTTAATCTGTTTCCCAGCTCCTTGTCCCACGCAAGCTCTATTGTAAAGCCACGTGAAAGTGAACATTCAGAAGCAAAAACGAGTGGAAGAAAACAAGTTAATGCACATTTGTTGGGCTTGTTGGAATCTAAACTCATAGCAAAATCTTGATATACCCAAAGTTAGTCATTTGCCTTTTATGAGGCAATCAAAATTCAAGATTCTATGTACATATCATTTGGATTCCCTTAATTTCTCTTTATTACAACCAGAAATGAATCATAAGAGAATTCATCTTTAATGCCCCAATATTTCTTATCATTTTATAGATAATATCCCAAGATATTATCATCATCCATCTATTCAGTATCAAAAATATTTAAATGACATTCAGTCCAGAAACTAAAATAAAACTTATCACACACTTAAAAGCGTAATTTCCTGGAGAGCAAAGAATTTGTATCTCTTGGTTTCCAGAAAAATGAAATAGCAGCTTTGTGTAGAATTGACTCAATGGCTACAGAGAATGCAGATACGATTTAGGGAGAAATGTTCAATATTCTACAACAAAATGCTCACACGTATCATTTTTTTTTCAGTTTTCTCTTTTATTTACAACAATAGGATTATCCATCAACCAGTGACAAAACAGTATCACTATCTTTCAATTTACTATAAAGTGAATAACAGCTCAGATTGTAAGTATGACCTGAATAAATTGATACTTGGCTCTTGGGGTGTAAGGAATGGCATGCTAAATAATATTTCAGCAGGAGGTCCTTTGCCACAAGTATGCACTTTGTCATTTCAATGGCTATTTGGTTTGAGAGACTAGGATCAAAAAACTTCTGTGTTCTAATTTAAGACATTTAAGAGATAAGATCAGAATGGTGGGTAAAGCAACAGAGCTTCCCCAAAGCTTTTTGATTGAGAACGGTTACCAACTCTTGCTTTGAATTGTAATTGTCTCAAGAAATTGGAGACGATTGATACAGAGATCCTAGGTAGAAAAAAGTGTGCTTTTAATGCAGAGACAAGACAGATAAATTTATGTGTTGAAATAGCACGTGGAAAGGGAATGATGAGCAAGAGAACATGGAGGAAAGACATTTCATTTTACTTCTGCTAATTACAACAAAAGTCCTGGACAAAAACCCATAAATGATCTACCAGAAAACTCTGAGAAGTGGAGAAAACAAGGCAGATTGGTGAGTGAGCTCAGAACTTGAGTCTCCATCCAGTGATGAGTTCCGTGGGCTTTTTCCTTGCTGGGTACATATCCCAGCCCAAGTGCCAGAGAAGCTCACAGCTTGGAAACGCCAGCTCGCACAGACCTAAGAAAGCCTCAAGAAGAGCTGGCTCTCTCTAGGCAAAGGGCTGGGAAAGGGTAGCCCTGTTAGGTTACCTTCCTTTGTTCTTTCTGCTCTTGAGACAAGCACCATGAAAAAAGTTGGGTCCTCCTTTTCCACCCCAAAGAGTGCGGGATTAACAGAACTGTTTTCCACCTTCTCTCCCCTCTCTGCTCCAGTTACCAGGAGGCAGACCTCCCGGTAGAGCCTGTGGGTGGACCTCTGACTTTCAGTCCCCCTGACTGATCGAGGTGGGGGAGGGGTGCCCCTTGCTCACAGAGCCTGTGGATGGAATCCTCACCTTCATACCCTACCCCCTGCCCGGGCAGTAACAGGGAGGCACCCCTCCACAGTGATACCCGTGAGCAGACTCTGACAACCCCCTTCCCCAGCCAGTGCTGAGGACGCTGTGATGTGGTCCCCTCTCCTGAGTAACACACCAGTGAAGCCACCCAGAAGAACGCTGCAGAGGCTTTAGAAGCTAAATTGACATTTGAATCAGAGCCCACCAGGACTTCTGAACCTAACAGGTTGACTAGCTGCTCAAACAGAAGATTTAAATGGGAACCAGAATCTTGCAACACAGTAGTCAGAACGTCCGGGATACAGACCAAAATTACTTGTCACGTGAAAACCAGCAAAAGTCTCACGTCATCTGAGTACAATCGACAGATGCCAACAGTGAGGTCATATGGATGTCGAAATTGTCAAGCAAGGATTTTAAAGGAGCCATCCATAAAAAATGCTCCAATGAGCAACTATGAACATTCTCAAATTACAGATGAGGAATTAGAAAAGCACAGCGAAGAAATAGAAGATGTAAAGAAGGACAGAAGTGAAGTTTAGAAGTGAAACAGTGATATCCCATCACCTATGCATTAGGTTGGCAACATATAAGAAGTTTAACAAAGTGTTGTCATGGATATAGAGTAATAAGGTCTCTCATCACTGCTATACGAAGGGAAACAGGGGTGGCTGCTTTGGAAAGCACGTTGGTGTGCCTGGTGGTGCTCACGTGTGCATAAGCCCACCTTCTGACATTTCTAAGGGCCCATTCTACAGAAACTCCACCACGGGTGCCCAGACAAGTGTCAAGTTGTTAACTGGAGGATTGTTCATAAAACTTTGAAGCACTGTTTACTAATTGAGTAGATGGATCTATTTTAGAACATTCCAATGCTACTTGACTACAGAGCAAGTAACGCGAATTAAGTTGTACTCCCATATACCAACATTTAATTTAACGGTGAGTGAAAAAATGCAAATTAAATAAGATTTCAGAATATGAAATGTTTGTTTCCATTCAAAGTTCATGTACATTAAAAAAATAATACTATACGTTCATTTTGAATATATAACGATGTACTAAAGTACAAAGATACATGCTGATTAGTGGTTACATTCTGATTAGTGATTATGTCTCTGCTGTAATGAAGCTGAATACGTTTGAGAAGGGTTCTCGAGTGCATTCCGGGAATTATGACTTATGTTTTAATTGTGAAAAATTTTGAAGCCAACACAGTGCCATATTAGTATTTTGTTAAATTTGGTAGTCCATGAATGTTTGTCATGTCGTTCCTTTACTTCCTATATTCTTTTGGAGCCGACAATTTAATACACAGTTGTTGAAATAGTTTCTTTCTTTCTTTCTTTTTTTTAGGCAACAAAATCTAGGCGCTGCAGTTAGATTTTCTGTGATCCTTAGTCTTGCTCTAATTCCCTCCTAACCTGTACACTTACCATAAAGTGGTCCTGGATTTCATTAATAATAGCTTTATTTAATTTAACTGCTTCACTTCCAAGTAACAGCCATTGTACGCAATTTCTAGGAAGACGAAAACCCCAGCTGACAAGAAATTGATGTCCAAGAAGGAAGTAGTTCACTTACTTTCTCTTTCTACTTAGAATATTCTTATTGTAATTTACAATAAGATATTTTGTGAAGACACCGCAATGTAGAAACGTAGCGATTGTTGGGAGCAGCTAACGGTCGCTTCAAACAAAAAGTGACCTAATGGCAGAATGCATTTTAACGAGCATTTTAGGATAAAATGACATGAACCATCAAGATAAATACAATAGGTATTGTTTATTGATTTTACTATAGCTAAGTGTGGTGCAAGGTAATTTACAACGCAAACCTCACATGTGAGAGATTGAATGTACAAATATACAATGACCACAGCATATCTAAGAGGAGAATTCGGACCCACCATCTGCAGCAAGGCGTCTAGGACGCTAAATCATAACCGCTCTAGCAACCAGTCCCAAATGGTTGGGACTTACTCAGAACCTGCCAGCTTCCCTAATTTTTACCTTTGCTTCCGACCTAGGAATAACCAGGGAGAGCCAAACCCGCTCCCCTCATCACACAGAATGTTCTACTGGTTTAGTCTGCCTCCAGCTTTCCCAACCAACATATCCAACCGGGGCAGACCTGAAATCTTTAATCTTCACAATCTTCTCTGCCTTTGAATCTCCGTCAAATGCAAGCGAGAGCGTCTGATTCCCTTGCTAAAGCAGCCTCTGCCTAAACAGCTTTTGCTTTTATTCCTTTGGGTGGTCTTCATTTATTTCCACACATGGAATATCGAATTTACTACCCCGACACCCTTATGAAAGAGAGGCATTATGCTTCTCCTTTGAGGAAAATGAAGCAAAGTGTACGTACCTTGTGGAGGGTAGTGCTCCAAAAAGTGATTATGGAGCTGTGATTTGAATCTATACAGTATCATTCCAGAGCCTGTACTCTTAATTCTACGAAGACTGTATTAAATTATCTCACATAAAAATTAATCGCGCCCATCATGAGGGGGAAAGCCATGCCACAGTGATGCGTATTTTCTAAAAGCTCGATAGTTTCGGGGCGCCTGGGTGGTGCAGTCGGTTAAGCGTCCGACTTCGGCTCAGGTCATGATCTCACTGTCTGTGGGTTCGAGCCCCACATGGGGCTCTGTGCTGACGGCTCAGAGCCTGGAGCCTGCTTCCGATTCTGTGTCTCCCCCTCTCTCTGCCCCTAACCCACTTGCATTCTGTCTCTGTCTCTCTCAAAAATAAACAAAAAAAAATAAATAAAAGCTCAATAGTTTAACACAACGAAGGATGTGCTCCACAAACACTGCCTCTTGTCTGAAAGCTCCGTTCTATGTGTTTTTATCAGAAACCAGGCTGACTACTCAGCCACTACTGGTGGCCATTGCACACTGGCTGGTAAGCCTCCCCCTGGAGGCAACACCCGTCACTTCTGCTGACGTCGTCATTGGCCAAAGCTTTCACACGTTCACCTAATTTTAAGGTGTAGAAAGTACAATTTTTCCATGTACATGGGAAGAGGAATGATGAATTCAGCTACTGAACAAAATACTGTAAACAGTCTTTGTTGTTTAAATCCCTTAATCATGTTATAAATGAAAAGGTGTCTGATTCCTCTTCAAAGTAAAGACCACTGCAATGGTAAAAATACAAATGCTATCTCTTTCTTTAATTCTTGGTATATTTAAGCTCCAATCGTATGAGGGGATTTTCAATATAGTAGAATTGAGTGGCTTAAAGAGACAGTTTGGCTCTTTGAATACAAACAGATCTCTGTCGGGGTGCCTGGGTGGCTCAGTCGGTTAAGTGTCCGACTTTGGCTCAGGTCATGATCTCACAGCTCGTGAGTTCAAGCCTCACGTCGGGCCCTGTGCTGACAGCTCAGAGCCTGGAGCCTGCCTCAGATTCTGTGTCTCCCCCTCTCTCTCTGCCCCTCCCCCACTCATATTCTCTTTCTCTCTCTCTCTCAAAAATAAAATAAAAAATAAAAAAAACCCAAAACCCCCAAATAGATCTCTATTTCAACACCATAGAAATTCATATGGTTGTTCTAGACCTCATAACAGGTGCTACCTGTATGTATCCAACCTCGGTTGGTTTCTGACTTATGGGCCTTTGATTTATCAATATTGTAACCAGTGACAGTGGAATTCCTTTTGGAGCTTCTTTTTTATCTTAGGTGACTTTGTTCAGAAATTTATTTTATTATTTTCTCAAATAAATAGTATCGTACACTGGAGAAGAAAATGTAAAGCAAAAAGTTAAGAAAAGAATGTTATGTATAAGGTATCAGATAGTAACAGCTTATTCTAAAAATGTAAATAATTTCATCTCTTGTATTCCCATCATAAAAATCTTGTTTTATCCATGACACTGCAATAGGGCAACTTTTGTGCCCTCTTTGACCTTTGTACCCTGCAGCCACTGTCTTGTGGATCAGCTACGAACTTATGATCCAACATGGGCGAATCAAACACTCCGTTCAAGAGTACGAGCATTTGGACAAAAGCACTCGTGTGGAAAAACTTGAGGGCTGAGGCCGGTGTTTGAGGACAACGTGTATATACACAAACAAACTGAAAAACTGATTAGAGAGAGAAAGTGTGTGTGAATAATGAAGCAGATTCACGAGGAGAAGCAAAGTCAGAGACAACACTGTAGGGAGAGAGGGACAGAAACAGTGAGACAGAGAGAGGGAGGTGGAAAGTAATTGTGCGACAACAACCCAGTTCTCCCGAGCGTATTACACTCACAAGTGAATGGCAACGATTCCGTACATCCTTATATGAAACGTCGCTTTTAATCAAGCTTATTTTTATCATGAGTTAAACACAACCACTGCCAGCATTCATAATGAGCACATATGATCACACTTGGAAGTATCATCATTCGTCGAAGCGGTCTCCTATGCTTCACCATTTGGGCGGTTTCTAGCATCCCTCCTCATTCTGGGCCGGTTCAGTTGAAAAAGACTGAAACCCTCAGTCCACTCATCTCACACCCCTGCGCCTCTCCCTTTTTTCCCTTTCTCTTCTCCAGTCATGATGGGGCAGGCTTGAACTTGGCTGCCTTTTGTCCCTCTGAGGCCTGAGCCCCTGGCTGAGTTCTGATATGGTAAGGACCATCCCCATTGTCCTGACAAAATTGAGTTTTCAAGCTTACCGTCCTGCTGCCGGTTTAAACAAACAAACAAAAAATCTCATTTGACAGTCAAAACTGAAAAATGACTTCCTTGTTTTAGTGAGTGCTCATTGAAACCCAGAACATCATTTCTACAAAGGGGACAGAGGGTGGGGAGGGGGAAGCCTTTAGAACAACAGTAGTTGCCTGATACGGACGGAAATGCCACTAAAACTGGTTTTTGTTTTGTTTTAAGCCCCAGCGTGGGGCTTGAACTCACAACCCTGAGGTATAGAGTCACGTGCTCTACCAACTAAGCCAGTCAAGTGCCCCTAGCTGAAACTGTTCTTAAGCACTTTTTCTATTCTACATAATTTATTAGAGGTTTGAAGCAGCACATTTAGACACAAACAAGTATGAAAAAATGAAAAGAAAGAATACAAAAGTATGAAGTACCAAGGGAAAGCAGGCAAACAGCCAAAATAATATGTCTAAAAGAGGAGAATAACCTGTAGTAAGAATGATATAAGACTTTGTAGGGGAAATACGGCATAGAGGGGTACCTTGTTAGCAAAGATCTGAATATTTAAGATATATCGACATACAGCTTTACTGCTGATATTCAAGTGGTTTTTAAATGCAGAAAGAATAATTTAATGGGACTTGATATTCTTTTACAACAGAATAGAGATATAAGTCCAAATCTTTTGTCAGCTTGAAAAGCTTCACAGATGGAAGCCAAGAAAGGTTTTTAAAGAAGGAACATAACCCCAGGTTACAGTTACATTGTCTTCCAGTAAGACATATGTGCATGCTTTTGGAAAGCAACATTTTATCTTCTGCCATCATGAAAGTGTCAAGAGACCTTTCTTAAAAGATGCTGAACCTCTGGCAGGCAGGAGAATGAGATACTTAAAGGCCCACACTAGTACTGTATTTTGTCGCTTTCAGTCTTTCATGTGCAGATCCCAGAGTGTATTTTTCACTATTTTGCGACCTGTTTTTGTATGAATGCGAACTAGTAACTCCTTTGGCGAATGTTACATTCAAAATGAATTGAACCTCATGCATCCCATTGGTGATACAGCTCGCTTAAAACTTGGCCCGTCCTTTTTCTTCTGTTTAGCTCTTCACCAACACAGGGGCAGGTGAAAACCTAAGAAAGGTGAAGGTGTACAGGAATAATACATCTTCTTATGTCACGTTCCTCTGATTCCACAGAAAGCATTGCACTGAAGCACCCTGTAGTTAAAAACGAACCACAAGGGGTGCCTGGGTGGCTCAGCCTGTTAAGCGTCCACCTCTTGATTTCCGCTCAGGTCTTCATTTCGGCTCAGGTCATGATCTCATGGTTTGTGAGTTCCAGCCCTGCATTGGGCTCTCTGCTGACAGTGTGGAGCCTGCTTGAGATTCTCTCTCTCCCTCCCTCTCTGTTTCTCCTCCCCCCCTCTGTTTCTCCCCCCACTCGTACTCTGTCTCGCTCAAAATAAATTTTAAAATCTCAAAAAAAAAAAAAAAAAGGACCATGAAGCTGAAGCTTAACTTTATTCTTGATGTATTTCTGTAATTTATTTCTGCAGCCAATTTATTGGCTAAGAATCCTGTAGCCAATGTATTGACCAAGAATCTCTTAATTCTCAAAATATAAGAAACGTCTAAAGGAAAAGTTCAACATTTTTTTAGGGAAAAAAGACTATTTTCATAATTTCGGGGGAACAATTATAGTTGGCAAATTACACTTCATAATTGACAGACTTACTTGCAAAAGAGACTTAAAAACTTCCTACAAACAAGAAGAATACAAAATATAGGGGAGCCAGGGTAGCTCTGTCGGTTGGGCATCTGGCTTTGGCTCAGGTTTGGTGGTTTGTATGTTCGAGCCCCACATCAGGCTCTATGTTGACAGCTCAGAGCCTGGAGCCTGCTTTGGATTCTGTCTCGCCCTCTTTCTCTGCCCCTCCCCCGCTAATGCTCTTTCTCTCAAAAAGAAATGTGAAAAAGAATTTTCATATAAAATATAATCTTTTAATAAATAGACATTAGACCCGGTGAGACGGTTCATAAAGGACATACACATGCCAATAACTTGGTGAAAAGTGCTTAACAGGCTGTTTTTGTACATTATTAACCTTGTATACAACATACTTCCTGAATGTGCTGATAAATTCTGATAGTCTTCTGTAGTTTTATTTCTCTGTACCTATTTTCTTCATATACAATCATGATGTTTTATGGCATTCTTATTTAGTTTTAATTTATATGTATTTGTTCCTTTCTTTCAAAAAGTTTCTTATTGAACTGGCTAGAAGCTTTAGTATAATGTTTCATAGCAATCATAATAGTGAGTCCTCTTGTCTCATTACTAACTTCAAAGGTTTTCCATATACTACCACCAAGTATGACAATTGTAGTTTTTCCCTATGAAAGTAAGGAAGTTCCTATTCATTCCTGGTTTGTTAGTAGATATTTTAGAAATCACAAATTGATGTTGAGATTTCTAATGCTTTTTTTGGAAACCTAAAGAATTGATTATATGATACCTCCACATTTTAAATTGATATAAGTTGCATCTACTGATTTTTGAAGGAAACACTTCGTTTCGTGGAATAAACTCCACTTGTTTGTGACACATTGTAGTTTACATAAGAGATTTGTTGGTTTCTTAATGTTGTTTTTAGAACTGCACATTCATATTTTAGTAGACAATGAATTACAAAATAAGGACAGAAAAGTGAGAATGAATTTGTCTAAGCTCAACACCAATGAAAATGAAGTACCTGTGTATGTCCTACCAATTTGACTCCAATGGGTTCATCTGTGAATGAAAGAGACATCATCATTATATAAATATGTGCAGATAGCAAGAGCTCTTTGATGTAACATCATCTAGATGACTCTTCGTAAAATTATGAGTAATTTTCCTATGGAACCAAACAGCCTGTTATTATTTGGGGATCCTTGTGATGTTCTCTTCCCTACTCCTTTGTAGAAGCAAATTGTTTTGCTGTGATGTTTGACCATAAGGTCCCAGGTCTTTGTACCCGTTTTTAACAGAGAGGAAAAAAAAAATCAGTTCTTACAGCTTCATTATGTATTATAAGAGGCATAACAGACTTTACAACATTGACCGGGGCATAGATTTCAGTTGACTTTCCTTCTCTCAGTATCTTTTAAGAAATTATGTCCTACTACGTTGGAATACCAATACAATCTTATTTCCTGTTATTCCTCTTCACATACCTTAAACCAATGGAATTTTTTACTATTACTACATTTTTACCATGATTTCTCTTTTGGCTATGCTATTTCCTCCACTTTGAAGTATCTACTCTATTCACTGCATGTCTATGTTGTAACCCTTAGGTAAGGTCCAGCTCCTTCCAGAAGCCTCCACTAGCTTTTGGATGTCCATAACAGTTAATTTTCCACATACCTAGCACCATGCTAGATCCTGGGCTGAATCCCTGAACAACATGGGCAATTTCCCATCTTTCATAGTTTCTCATAAAACAAATATTAAACAAATTATTGTATAACTAATTACTTAAAGTACCCTAGAAATAAATTCAAATACCTGTGATATTTACTTTGATTTCTACTTTAATGTGTAGAGATTTTGATGGTTTTCATTTTGTGATTAGCCTAAAGGATTAACTTCTATTAAGTACTTTCTGAGAGTCTTTTGTTTTTGTTAATACATTTTATCATCTCGTTAAAAAAATCTGTGTGCCTTCTGTACCTTTACTATAATTTTTTTCTGCTTTATTTTCTTCTCAGCTATACTGTTCATGTTTGTGTGTATGTCTTAGGGATGGCATTCTTCAAAAATACATTCTCTACATTGACATCATTTATTGTCCTAAATTATTCATGCATTTCTCCTGATTCTTTGTCTCATAAGTACTGCATATATCTCATCAGTAGTTACGTTTCAAGGGCGCTTCACATTTTAGAGCTATTTTCATTTAATATCTGGTGTTTATATACTTGCCTAAGAGTTCTAAGATTATTTGAAAAATAAATACGGTTCTGTGCTATCATCTGAGGTTATAGAATATTAGTTCCATTTTTTATGAGTTGAGAAATTTTATCTGCCCCAAATCCAATTTTTTGTGTTATTTCCATTATGTTTTTCTTACTAGCACCTTATTATCCTGTTAAATTGATTCTTTCTACATGGAAGGTAGCCTTTGTCAATATGCTTTCTTCTCCAGTGAAAATTTCCTATTACAGATGAAGTTTGGAACAATGCAAGTAACACTTTTTTTTTTTTTTTGTCAAATTGTTAATATGAATTAGAGAATGGATTTCCGTGTGGAAAGCTGACTGTTAGGAGCAGTGAAGAAAAGCAAGACAGGCCATTGAAGTAGCTGGGGCCTCACAAAGGCAGGTGGATGGGAAGTTAATGCTGCGAGGAAAAAAAATTAAAACTAATCAAATAAGTTAAGGCATGGCCACTTTTCAGCAGAGAAAGAAACTGCAGGAGAGAAAAATGCGATGGAGAAGACCAAATAGCTCAGTCACTTGCTTGGAAATTCATTTATTCACGTGGAGAAAAAGCGACAACGTGTATCACAAAACACTTCCCCTTAAATGGGTCCCCATGGGGTTTCATGTTTACTCATATTAATAAACAAAGTAGGTTAAAGGAAAAGTAGCAGCAATGGTGCAGGTGCTATAGTTAAAGTAAATAGAAGATGAGAAATTATTTAACCGGAATAAATACGATAGCAATTAAATGGTCATAAAATTAGGATTAAAAATGCCTCTGTACACAAGGTTTTCCTATGAACAGAAATGCTATAGAAGAGAGAGAAAATGCAAAGTAATCTAATAAGTAACTGAAAAGGCTATTTTAAAAATATTTTTTGCAGTTGAATAACTAGATCAAAAGCTTTTTTTCCTGAACTCCAGAAGTAAGTATGGATAAACAGGATGATCCCTTTAAGGCAGGGTTTCTCAGCACAGCACTATTGCTATTAGAGGCCAGTTAATTCTTTGTTGGGGGAGGGTGTTGTCCTGAAAATTCACTGTAGGATGGTCAGCAGTATCCCTGGTCTCTATCCGTTTGAAGCTAGTACCGTCTCCAGCCCCCGAGCTGGGGTAACCAGATGTCTCTAGACATTGCCAAATGTTTCCAGGGATGGGGTTGGGGGAGGGAAAATGGCTCAGTGTTGAAAACTATCACTTTAATGCAATATTCAAATTTAAAAAATCAAAACAAAGCCGTCTCCTTAGTCACAGTATTGATTTTACATAAAACAAACAAAAAACTCAGACACTGTATCTATGGTTTTACTATCTACGGTACCAGGCAGATAGTGACCTTTACCTAAGGCCAGGTGCTGAATGCTAAAGTCAGTATTAGTCATTTAATGCCTATTTTACAATGAAAGAGTTGATAGTTGTGTTAGCGATCACTACACTGTTTAACAGCATGGGCCCCAAAGATAAATGTCTCCGCAAGCCAAGTTTAAGGAAATCTGTCTACTTAGAATCATCCTTATTATCTTGTTTGGAATGTCCCTATTGAAGACAACAGCCAAAAATATACCTAAAGACAGAAGGTGAAACAAAACCCCAAACATGCATCCTGGTAAAGGTTCCTGGAACTTCTCAGCAGTAATGACTACAGTTTTCTTTGTTCTGATCTTGGCTGCCTGTGTCTTGTCTCTGATCTCAACAACATGAACTTCATCTACGGGATAGGGTCTTCCAATAATTCTGGTTCCTGTCTTATCCTAGAACCAACTGGGCCACAGATCCTTTAAGAACCCGCTTAGATGTTGCAATAAAACAGGTTTTGTCCTGTCGTGTCTTTCCACCCTTCTAAAGAGGCCTGACCTGAATGTTTAGGGCAGTTGTTTCTTCAGCCTTTTTTTGATCAATCCTGTACCAATATACGTTTTTTAGGAATTGGTACCAATCCTGTACCAATAT